>NC_090296.1:133464032-134072199 GCF_039906515.1 Pseudorca crassidens
TCAATTGCCGGTAAAAACCAATTAAGTTTACAGGGATCTGTCCATAGCAATGAAAAGTCAAAGTCTAATGTTTGTCAATCAGTTTTACATCCTAAGTAAAAATGATCTTACTAAGAATTGGTATAGGATCTGCTAACTTGCTTTTCAGTATGAATTTAGAACGTTATTTTTCTCGCCAGCTTAATCTCTCTGTTCCTCAGTTTCCTCAAACGTAAAATATAATGTAAGATACAGTAATAATAACTAACTCATGGCACAATTTTTGTGGGTTAAATGGAGACATGCTGGAAAAGCACTATGTCAGTGCGTGGCACATAGAAAACTCTCAGTAAATATTTATTTTGTGGGGGAATACGATGAAGGAATAATCTAAATTTCAAATTGTCTAAAATGTATTCAGTAAAATATACTGAGATAGAAATCTCAAAATATTTACTATGCTATTGAACTGGCAAACATTTCAATAATTTGGCTGCCATTTTGTTTGGTGGGATTGATAAACTCATATCATTGTCATGTTCACTTTCCAGCTCTCCTACTCTGACACAGTGGTCACCAGTGTCCTGGAGGCTCCCTTAGACTGGGAATGCTCACTCGATGGGACGGGGGTCTTTTAAAAGATAGCAATAGTTTCCCCACTTTCTTACCTAGGACATCTTTGGAGGGGATTGTCCTAAAAAACAGAAACAGAGCCAAAATCCAAACGAATGAACCCACAAGCAAAATAGACAATTCCTTTTGGAATAATAGAATGGCAAAAGTCTCTTAGGTACTACCTGCAGTTAGCCAAACTCAAGGTGAACGGCACGGTCCTCCAACACTGCCAAGTCTGCCCAAGATTTCTTGACACCAGCTATAAGAGTGAGTGTCCTCAGGGCCACCCTCACATGAAACCATTTAGTTATAAATTTGGGGGTCTTCGTGGGCTTCCTCTGGTTTGGTAATTTGCTAGAGTAACTCACAGAACTCTATACTTGCAAGCACTATACTTGCAAGCACTATACTTGCAATTAAAGTTTTATTATAACAAAAGGATTCCAATCAGAACCAGCCAAAGGAAGAGACACATAGGGCAGAATCTGAGACCGGGGATGTCTCACATGTAAAGCTTCAGTGTCCTCAGGGATGTGTTATCCTCCTACAGGAGGATAACACATGTGACAATATGCATGGAGTATGGCCAACCTGGGAAGCTCATCAAGTTTCAGAGTCCAGAGTTCTTTTTAGGGTTTCACTATGTAGGCATGATTGATTGAATCCTTGACCATGTGACTCAATCTCTAGGCCCCCTCCTCTCCTTGGAAGGCCTGCTGGTATCAGGTGGCTCAAAGCCTAAACTCTCTAATCACATGGTTGTTCCTTCTCATAGCCAGTACCCCATCCGGAGTCACCTTCTTAGAATAAACTATCCAGGGACCTACCATGAATAACAAATACATTGCTGTCACTCAGGTAATTCCCAGGTTTAGAGGTTACCTCCTTTATGGCTGTTCATATGAACTCTGACAGAGCTGGGACAGAGCCAGGCCTCTCTTTGGGAAAAGTTCATTCTTCACTACATAGGTACATGCTTGCAGCAGGCAGCCTCTTAGATGGCCCCCAATGATCCCCCCCCTCCTTGTGTGATCCCCTTCTTTTGAATGTGGGCTGGACCCAGTGACGCATTTCTAGTAAATAGAATTCTGGAAAGTGATGGATGTCACTTCTGGGATTAGGTTAGAGAAAGATTCCGGCTTCCCTCCTGCTGCCTCCCTTCTTGCATTGATGAAGCCAGCTGCCATGTTGTGGGCTGCCCTATGGAGAGGCCCATGGCACGGGGCGGGGAAGTGAGGGAGACCTCTCGCCAACAGCCAGCAAGGCACTGAGGGCTTTAGTCAATCCAACAGCCTGTGAGGAACTGAGTCCTGGGAACAACCATGAGCAAGTTTGAGAGTAGAACCCTCCCCATCTGAGCCTTGAGATGAGACCCACACCAACATCTTGACCAGCATCTTGATTGAATCTTGTGAGAGACCCTGGCCTCCCTCAAGACACCCAGCTAAGCCACACCTGCATTCCTGACCCACAGAAACTATGAGAACATAAATGCTTGCTGTTTAAAGCTGCTAAGTGTTGGCATAATTTTTTCATGAATCAACAGATAAAACACCACATTATCTTATCCTTTGCTCTTTTCTCTTAGAAATCTGCTAATTTCCAATTATGGAAATATCTTTCAGATCAGCAGTTTGAAAGATGGATTACAGATGCAATATTTAAGTTTAAACACGTCCTTTATGGCTGTTCATATGAACTCTGATGTATAGAATAAGGTTACTTTACTTTAAGACATTCTTACTTACTTACCTCTTATTATTTTCCTTGCAACAAGTTAGTATGAAATTAATGCATTTTGTAGGTTTTTAATTTTCTTAATTCTTTTAAAACAAAGCACATACATCTAGCCAATGTTATTCAAGGGATAAACTTCTCCTCAATAGGAGAAATTAATGGAAACTGTTTAGGTTTATCTTCATTACACATCAGGTCTATTTCCCCCAAATTTGAGTATATATCAAACTAATAGGGAATTGAGTTATTAAAATGTTACTTCTGGAGAATATGTTTTTGAAAATATGAACACCAACCCAAAAGCTACATTTTTCTTGAAAGTTCTTATTTTGGAGTTTGAATTTTCTTGGAGCTAAGCCCTCTGATAGTTGTAAAGCCTACACCTGTAAATTTTCTCCCCAGACGACACTGTCATTTAGTGACCAACTGTTTCTCTGTGGATAAATTCAATTATAAATTACAATAGAATTGAATGCTGTCATAGCATCCCTCACTCTCCAAGTATCTTAACATCCTCTGTGGATTATAAAGTAATTACAGTGCTCGAAGGACAGCTTAATAATTGTGGACTAGAACACAGACTTTCCCATATTCAAGAAGGACTCATTCCCAGCCAGGAACATTAAGTTGGGTTTTATTGAGACTGAAGCCAGGCAGCTAAGTGATCCTCTGTGCTATTTTGAAAAATATCCTGGGATCTTTAATTTCCACCTGGATGGTCAGGGAGGGGAGAGAATGACCTCACTGGGAGTGACCTTGAGTTGCACTCCAGGTCTTGAACCAGGTAACCTCCCACCCCGGAGGTGAGATGTGCAATATGAGTGAATTACACAGCCTCCTAATTATTTGTGCTCAATCCCAACTGCATTCCCACGGTTGGTTCTCTCCCAGGTTAAGTCCAGATGGTGGCCAAGAAGAAAATCTCAAAAGTTTTCAGAGAGCTGTTTCCTAAGAATGTTTTGATTGGTCTATATGTGATCTTGTTTTGTTGTTGTTGCCGTTTAATACAGTTTTTTTTCTTTCTGGGGTGCCATTCATATAATACACCTGAAAAACACTCGAGCTTGTTTGCTGCCATCTTCCTTTGGCACATTTAAGATGCAGCCTCTCTCTCTTTCTCCTTTGTTCCCTCTCATCTGTTGCCTTGGCACTGCTGAGTGATTTCATGATTACTGCATCTTCTGCTCCTCACCTTGACAGGCTTTGCTATGAAAAGGTGCTAATTAAGCTACAATTATTGTACCTGTCATTGGTGTGGCTCCAGGACGCACAAGACCCGGGTTAGCTTGTGTGTGTGTGCGTGTGTGTGTGTGTGTGTTTGGTTTTCAGCTTTTTGAGGAATTGTTACCAGTGAGAATTAGTTTAGAGCTTATCAACACAACAAGTTCTTCAATCAACCTATGGGGTTGACTCTGAAGCAATTCAAAGGGAATTTGGCAGTTAATTACATGCTGTGCAGTTTGTGGTACTCCTAATTCCATACCCACTAAAGCTGAATATTTTCTGAATCTACAGAGAAGTATGTGCATTCTGAAAACAGGTGTTAACTTCCTTCCTCACCTTGCCCTGTTAATGTTGGGAATGGTAATGAAGAGAGTGCTATTTCATCAGTGTCTAAAACATGACGTAAATTCACGCCCCTGCCTGGCCCTGTGTGCTCACCCCTGGATGGTGATAACCATGACGTTCTCCCCGGAATTGGTTCCCAGGCACTGACTGCATTTCTTCTGAAGCTAAGTACTTAGGTTTGCTTCCATGCCTTTGAATATAACTTGTAGTGTCAGCAAGTTTCTAAAGCACACCACTCCATATCTTTCACAGCTCAAGGTAAATTCTATACCATGAATTTATAGGATTTTTTTCTTTCACTTGGGGTGAGAATGTACCTTGTTCTAGCACTATTTTTCTGATATCTCATTCATCCGTTTACATGAATCCCGTTTTTCTTGCTGTGGTTAAAAGAAGTTGCCAAAGTTCTCCACGTAGATGTGAAACTTTTGATTGTGATTTCCTTGAAGTTAGGTGGGACTGGAACATTTTAATCCTTGTATCCTGAATGCCTATCACATTGACCAGAACCAAGCAGACACTCAACAGTTATTGAGAAGCAGAGAGTTGAAGGGTGGTCACCGGGGGCAGGGAGGTGGGGGGAATGGGAGAGTGTTGGTCAAAGTGTACAAAGCTGAATTTATGTAGGATGGCTAAGTCTAAGATCTAACGTACAGCAATGATAACTATAATTAATAATACTGTTTTGAATACTGGAAATTCGCTAAGAGTAGATTTCAGGCGCTTTCACCACAAAAAAAAAAAAAAAGAGAAAGAAAGAATGGTAATTATGTGAGGAGATGAAGATGTTAATTAGCCTGATGGTAGTAATCATTTCACTATGTGTATGTATATCAAATCATCATATTGTATACCTTAAATATATACAATTTGAAAATTAAAGACAGTTATTGAATGATGTAAAGATGGAACAGTTCTGTCAAACAATCAATTGAATTAATTTTATGCACATAATTCATTGGTTGACTGAATTAATCTACTTGAGGGCTGCTTTGGGCATCGGGGATATTCATCCATTTCTGGAGAAAATACAATCACCTTGGTTAACAATGTTTGTTGGAGCCGTTCGATTGCGAGGGGCCCAAAGAACCATGGTTGAATTCTGCTTCGGCATAATGCCATTTTCTACTAGACAATGGATTAGAGCTTTCTGATAATTGATATGAAAATTTCAGCTCTGAATGACATCCAGAAAATCTCCTTCTGCAGTAAACAAACAAAATGTTCAGAGGGAATCTGAGAAGAGGCTGAGTCTTTTACCTCTCACATGGCAAGGGAATCCTTGAAGTCTCTTAGGAGAGGATGGTTTCATTATGAAATAACGGCAGGCCAAAGCATCAACCAACGGCTCACGTTGGGAAGCAGAGAGGGAGCTTCCAGCTTAGGGGAGGACCGATCATAATAGTGACAGCTGAGATAATAAAGACATGTCATTCATGCTACTTTTTTTGCAGAAACCATAACATCCTTGTGAAAGTTAAAGGGACAAGAAAAATACGTGTTTTGAAAAGGGAGGTGTTGGAGGGAAGATGGGGGTGGAAACATAAAAGGTGGTTTAATGTGTCTCCTTGGAACATTTCAACTTAGCCCCTGAGGCTTTTACGTAACCCTGTCACTGTCCCAACACCTTCTCGCGCTGACAGTCTTGGTAATTGTTCGGTTGGTGGGGCTGTTTTCTGCAGACGCATTGAAGCAGGAGGGAATACTCTCGCCCCGCCTCCTGCCGCCTGGCACGGGGTCCCAGAGGCGAACAGATTCAGGGCTTGGTGATGCTGGAGAGAAGGATCGATTCTGTCAATCAGGCTGCCCAGCTACTGTCAGGCTTCGAGAACTTTCACCTTCTCCTTGGCGTTGTTAGAACTCCCAAATCTCTTTGCAGGCCTTTTCTATTAGACACAGACTCCCAAGTTTTGATTTTTTGCTCCCAAAGTCATTTTTTAAATAATTACCTGCATTGAACCACACTTTACCATCTGTGGGCTGAGAGCGGGCAAATGATTTATTAGTCTTGGTTTCTAAGCACGTGGAGCAGAGTGGGATTGATCTGGCTGGTGACACACAGAGCCGATGGGTGGGGGTCCATGTCAGGGTGACGCTTCTCTTACAGCTGACACCCACGTGGGGACCAGGTTTGATGTTCAGTCGGTCAACTGTGACATTGCAGAAATGGAGCCTCAAGTCAGGGTGGGTCACGTTGGGCGGAAAAAGCAGTGAGGGCCCCGCGAGACCTTTCTCTCCAAGAAGAACATAAAACTGTGTGTGAGGAGAGGAGACGGTGTGTAAGACTCAAATAGTTTCTGATAAGGCTCTGGATTTCTTTTGTCCACATTTCCTGCCTTGTGTCCAAGGGTTTGACTGTGCAGTGGATGGTTATGGTGGGGTGTCCATGACCACTTGACTTGGCTTTTCGGTGTATACCTCCACTTACACCCAAATCAAGGTACCCATCAATATCTATATCATTTCCCACTGGCAGACATTCTGTCCTCGGGCTAATTTTTAAATTTTTAATCATCTTTATTGAAGGATAGTTGATTTACAATGTTGTGTTAGTTTCTGGTGTACAGCAAAGTGATTTATATATATAATATATATATAAAATATATTATATATATAAATATATATATTCTTTTTCAGATTATTTTCCATTATAGGTTATTACAAGATACTGAATATAGTTCCCTGTGCTATACAGTAGGACCTTGTTGTTTATCTATTTTATATATAGTAATGTGTATCTGTTAATCCCAAGTTCCTAATTTATTGATCCCCTAGGCTTTCCCCTTTGGTAACCATAAATTTGTTTTCTATGTCTGAGTCTGTTTCTGTTTTGTAAATAAATTCATTTGTATCATTTTTTTTAGATTCCACATATAAATGACATCATATGATCTTTGTCTGACTTACTTCACTTAGTATGATAATCTCTAGGCCCATCCATATTGCTACAATGGCATTATTCCATTCTTTTTTTATTTTGATTTTATTTTTTTGGAATTTTATTTATTTATTGAATTTTATTTTATTTATATTTTTATACAGCAGGTTCTTATTAGTTATCTGTTTTACACATATTAGTGTATATATGTCAGTCCCAATCTCCCAATTCATCCCACAACCACCACCCTGCCCCCCATTTCATTTTTTTTTTTTTTTTTTACTGCTGAGCAATATTCCACTGTATATATGTACCACATCTTCTTTATCCATTCATCTGTCAATGGACACTTAGGTTGCCTCCGTATCTTCGCTACTGTAAATATTGCTGCTATGAATATTGGGGTGTGTGTATCTTATGGAATTAGTTTTTGTCTTTTCTGGATATAAAAGGCTAATTTTTCTTTAGACTGATGATCCAGTTGCAGCGTGGCCCACTAGACTCGTCTTCTTGGATAATTCCCCAGTCCTCCCACGTAGGATGCTGACTATAAGACACTGGCCCGTGGGCATCAGTATTCACCAGATGACTCCCTTCCTTTGTCTCTTATTCCCTCCTGCCCGGAACAGTAAGATGGAGACTGACCCCAAATGCTTGGAACGTGGAGCAGATGATGTGGGGAGAAGAGGAGGGGTCCAATGTGAACTGTGTGGGCTCTATGCACTTTTGCCTTCATGGGACTCTTTTTCCATTAAAAAAATATGAAAAAATGTATTTCACTACATGTTGCTATACAGATGACATTATTAATATTATATAATAAAGCTTTTTCTTCTGCCTAAAGGTTTGTGTTGGTTTTCTTCTGATTTTAAAAGAAACAAAAATATTTTCATGGCCCTTAGAAGTATTATGGGCCCTGGGCACTGTGTCTGTTGGCTCTGGACAAGAGAGGTCAGTGACATTTAACATCAAGT
This sequence comes from Pseudorca crassidens, assembly GCF_039906515.1. Classification (NCBI taxonomy): domain Eukaryota; kingdom Metazoa; phylum Chordata; class Mammalia; order Artiodactyla; family Delphinidae; genus Pseudorca; species Pseudorca crassidens. The sequence continues at coordinate 133,471,785 of NC_090296.1, forward strand.
AGAAAATATAAAATAATGTGGTCTTTCCCCAGTGATATACTAATTAAAGCATACAAAGCATGTTTTATTTTTTTCTTCGGTGAACCTGGTATCTTAGCTATGAATGCTGTCTCCTTTAGGTTTGTAAGGTAAAGTTAGAACCCATCTATGTTGACTCCATGACATTTTCTGAAGTTTGGACTTTTTGATAACTTCATGATAGGAATTAATTTTTTTCCTAGTTATGACTTTCACCTAAATTTTAAATTTAAAAGTTCTGTGTAGTTAGATTGTGGTAAATTATAGTGCTATTTAATAACCAATTTACTGTTTAAACAAACCAGGAATGCTTGGGCAAGGCACTTTAAAATAAATCCTTTGGACAAACAATGATTTAAAAAAATCCCTTCTGCCCACTGCAAAGGAGCTTGTCACTTTGGTTTTTCAACTACTGAAAACTTTTAAACTAGATGGACCCTATCCTTAACCTGGTGAGTCCTGAGGGATTGGGCCATCACTCTGATTTTTTTCTTGCCCTGGCAAATGTTTCCCTGTTACCCAGGAGCGAGTATTGTGTAGTGGTAATAGCCTGGGCCGTAGAAGCAGTTGAGTGCGGCTCAAATCCTGGCTTTACCACTTGCTCTGGGTGATCTGAGACAAGTTACAAAATGCTCTGTGCTTTAATTTCTTCTATTATAAAAAACAGGATAAGATCAGAGGGGTTATAGCTCGGGGTAGAGCACTGACTGCATAAAGAGGACAATAGTGCAAGCATGCCTTATTATCTAAAACAAATTTGTTCCTGAAATCATATGACAGTGAATATTCATAGAGCAGAAACCTATACCACATTATTTAAAATAGGAAAAATAATGAGTACATTTCGAGCTTATCCGAGGATCCCAGCTGACTCCCTCAAATCACTAAAATCAAACACCTTATAACAATGCACTAATGATTTTTGCACAACACAAAAGTATTTAAAAATTTATCTCACTTTTTAATCACTTAACTCATTGGTGGGTATGTTTGTTGTCCAAACATGTTGCAGCTATAGGAATTATTTCCTCTCTATTACTTCATCATACGTTTATGCTGATATAAATGAATAATGAAATAATATGGTAAAAACACATAAAAATACGAAAAACACATAGTGAAAAAAACAATGAGGCAAATAAAAAAATGATTCCTTACAGATTGAAGTCATACAGATTGAAGGTGAGCAAGGTTTGAAGGTGAGAGGAGAGAGATAGAGGTGGTGGTCTCTTTTGGGTGTGAAATGTCTGGAAGATAAAATGACTCTTTTTGGTCCATAGGCTGGAAAGTGACTTGGACATTATCTTCATAATAAGCAGCATTAGGAGTGACCTCCTTCAATAAAAGAGTGCCGATTGCAGAAATTCATTCTTCGAACAGTCTTTAGTGGATGGTGACAGAAAGCTCCTAACATCATTACCGCTAAAGGACTTAGGATTCAGATGCCTCACGGCAGACAACACATTCATTCTCTTCAACATGGCTCTAAAGGGCACTGGAGTTGTTGGAAGAATACACCAATCAGAGCTTAAGCCTTACATTTTCCTCCAAAAATTAGTGTTAGCCTCTCTTTAGAGGCCTTATGAACTGGCACATTTTCTTGTCTTCTGAAATGTACATATGAAATGTCAACCATTTAAAAAAATACCTAGTTTCATCCACATAAAAATTTTGTTTTGCAGTAAACTACCTTTCTTCAGGGTTGTCTGCCGTTCTCAGGGGAGGGTGTCTGCAGCCTCACCATCACAGCAGCTGCTGCCACCTGTGCTCTCAAAAATATCCTTTCTTTCACATTTCATACTTTCTTTAATCTTTCCAACTATCCAGGCCTTGGTTTGGAACTCAGCTTCTTCACAGAATGCTCTTTCTCCTTCTTCTGACCTTTGAAGATGCTTAGCCTCTTCTGTTGTTCCCACAGAATGTTCTGCCATCCCATGGTGGCCAGCAAGCCCCTCACCTGTTTTTTTCCAGTTTCTCAAAAATATCATGATTTCCTGAGTAGCATAGTGAAGCTCTCCACAACCAACCACACTTTTATAGTTTTCTTTATTTTTCTGTGCATAGAAAAATAAAGCCATTGTGGGCTTGCATGTGATCAGAGTTATATCTTTATGTGTCCATTTCTTGCACTTCCACGTTTTTTGTCCAATGTATGTGCTTTTCTAGACCTCTTAGTCTCACAGAATTGTTTACTTTCTTAGCAGGCATTTTTGCTCCGTAATGTAAGGAAGATGATAGATAGCAATAAGGCACATCGTATTTAAACAATGTTTAAATTAAATCAGTGAGTGACCATGACTCGGTCCTATGACTGCAAGCAGCTTCATACATCCTCTTATTAGATGCAGGAGCATCAAACAGTGACTTTTGGGTAAACCTTTCTGCAAAGCTTTCTAACACATATTCTACTAGTGAGATTCAGGTAGGCTATACTTGTAGTACCCGCCTCATAGAGCAGCTAGGAGGATGAATACGGAACCCAAGGGCAAGAGGTTGTATGGGGGGGCATATCCGTGGGCTGCACTGACATTGCATTGGGTCTCTGAGTCCTGGAGCCCAGTCGCCCAGTCATGTGGGTCGTCAGTTGTGAACTGCTTCTATAACCTGCTTCTCCTACACACAACCGTGCTCAAAACAGCTTCAGTGGTTGCAAACAAGGTTCACTTCTGTTATCCTCATTCTATTGATGGGAAACTACCATCTGAGGAAGCTCAGGGAAGGTTGTTAGAAAGAGAGGACCCCAGGGAGCTTGGACATGGCTAATGGGAGATAAAAGAAAAGAGGTAGCGAGAGAATGATAAGAACAAACATAAAATCCCTTCTTTTGAGGAAGCTGGTTGGATGCTGCCTTGGGCCTCTAGGTCTGTTAGTGTGCAAAGAGGCCGGGACAGAGCCTAAAATTCTCTGTGTCTTTAAGAGCTAGGGAGACAGGAGGTGGAAGGGGTCTCCGGGAGGACCCTAGGAGGGCGGACAGAGAATTTACGGGGAAGCACCTTGCTCGCACAGTCAGGAAGCCCATCAGGGAGAGCAGAGCCGGGAACCATCATCTTCTGCTGCCGGTTTCTGGGTTGACATAAACACTGCATTTCTGCATGTTAGCTCTGCTAATGTGGGATCTGAGCTAGCAATATTCACAAGACAAGTGTAGACTGAGAGGTTCCCACGTCAAACACACACTAAACAACTTAATGGTCCATAAAATTCTTGATCTGGGCACTTCATGCTGTACAGAGGTGATGTTTAGACGGTGAAAAGAGTTATTTTTTTCATAGAACGCTGGAAGGATAGGACCAATTTTTGGATTTGGTTTCATATATTTTTTCAGTGAGCTGGTAAGTGTTGAATTGAAAATGACAACACTATTTTGGGTCAGGTTTATGTAGAATAATGATGAAACATTTCACCGGACTAAAGGAACCAGGTGGGCGGAGCTCTATGATGCATTACCTGTGGCTTTTTTAAACTTTATTCTCCAGGAGATTTTTCTGCAAATGGAGTGGCAAGAGTCATAGCTTTGGAACACTCATTCTTAGAGAATATAGAGAAACAAATGAATGTGGGGGAGAGCACATATAAGCCACATAGAACTTTGGTACAAAAATCGGGTGTGATCTAAAGACTATTTCACATTAGGAATGAGGTCTGGATATTAAATTCTTGGTTTAAAATGACCATTGCGCCGCCGCCACCTTCTGGCCAGTAAAGGTATTAGGTCAAGGCACCATCAGTAAAGGGACTGGTCTTGATGAGGTAAAGTGAATGAATTGCTTCCCATGGTTATTTTTAAGTATAAACGGTCTTTATACATAAAATGTGAAAACGTTTGAAAAATATGTTAAAACTTTTATCTGCCTAGAAGATGTTTTATATTTTAAAACTGATATGTTTAAAATGTACAAAAAACATTGTCATTGTGGAAAATTGAGAAAATACAGAAAAGTATAAGGATCATGTCATATACTTTCTTTCTTTCCAGCTTTACTGAGAAATAATTGACACACATCACTGTATACGTTTAAGACGTACAGCATGATGGTTTGAATTACATATATTGTGAAATGATTACCACAATAGGTTCAGCTAACATCCATGTTCTCATATTTTCTTAACAAGAAAACACTTTGAAAATAAAACCTCAAATTGGGATTGTGATGTGTATATATATATATATATATATATATATATATATATATATATACATACATATACATATACATATATATATCTTTGTTTTATTCAGTTATTGAAAAAGTTTCTTTTTTTAATCAAGAAATATTTTAAACATACCCCCCAATATAGAATATAACAGCTACCCATGAACCCATCATCCAGATATAATCCACTTTAACATTTTGCTGCATGTTTGTTCTAGAATTAAAAAAAGTACAACTTTACAGGTACAGATAAAATTCACATCTGTCCCTACCCTCACCATCAAATTCCTCTCCATGTATCTATAAACAACATATTAGTATTGTTTAATACATTTAAAATTGCACACAATTGGTCTCTATTCTTTTTTCAACTTGCTGTTTTCACTGAACATTGCATTTATGATACTTATTAATGTTTTTATAAGTAAATCTAGTAGATTCATTTTTACATGTAGGTGAATTAAAATATCCAATCTGGAAAAATTGATCTTTAACTGAAGAGTTTAACCCATTTACATTTAGTGTGAATATTTTTAGATGTATTTCTACCACATTTTTTGGGTTATCTATTTATCATGCTTTGTTTTGAACAGCTTTTTATTTTCTATTAGAGGCTGAGTATTTTTTTTTTTTTTTTTTTTTTTTTGCTGTATGAAGGCCTCTCACCGTTGTGGCCTCTCCCGTTGTGGAGCACAGGCTCCAGACGCACAGGCTCAGAGGCCATGGCTCATGGGCCCAGCCGCTCCGCAGCATGTGGGATCCTCCCAGACCGGGGCACGAACCCGTGTCCCCTGCATCAGCAGGTCAGGTGCACTCTCAACCACTGCGCCACCAGGGAAGCCCAAAGGCTGAGTATTTTTAAAAATTCTTTTTCCTCATCTACCTGTCTTGAAGTTATATATTTTCTTTTTTTCTACCCTTAATTTTGTACCGTGCCTATTTGACTTAACAAGTCTAAAGGTAATAGTCATAGCTTGCCTTCTCCTGAAGACTACAGAGACCTTGGAATGTTTTAAATTCCTTTCACATTTCTTCATCTTCCATGTTACACTTTCTAGGATTTAACTCCTTATTTTAGATCTCCCACATTAGCTGAATCACCATCATCATTGTCACCATCATTGTCAATCAATCTACACTTACTTAGATTTATCCACATGGCCACTTGTTAAATATTTTTTATGTGTGACTTATTTTAAATTTTAATGCTTGTGTTCTGTACTGTAGCAATTTTGGGGGGAGGATATTCTTTTTTTGGAAAGGATAAAAAATGAAAAAAATGAAAGGGTAACAACAGGATGTAAATGCGGATGTGGTAAAAACTGAAAGGGAGAAGGAAACAAGAACCTAAAGAATAAGAAGATGTAAAGGTCCAAGACCAGCAGAGCATTTGCCTAAAGCAATAAGTGGGTTTATTCCCTGTTGCCATCTCAACTATGAAAGGAACATTCATGAACTCCAAGATATAAACATGTGAAAAAGATATAAAAACTTGCTCTGACTGTATGATCATGTAACCCTGAGCTGCTCTCAGTTCATACGCAGTGAACATCTGTTAGTAAAATCCACGGTCCTGGAATTGGAAAACAATTGGATGAAATACAGAGATAATCTCTTAAACTTGAACTACACCTACCTTCTCTCTCCTTGACTATCTGATCTGTTGGAACAGGATACTAGGTCAAATTTACTCGTTTTGATAAGCTAGCAGATGAAGAGACAGAGTCAAAGTTTTATGTGATATTTAGCGATGCCCTTTATTATTTTATTTTACTTTTTTTTTCTTATGTTGTCTGTTGTTTGCTCTTTTGGGAAAGACTTCGTCTTTGCATGACCACAGGTGCGGCTTGTTAGGATGGAATATTAAATTGCTCTGTTTTTGGAAGTTGCTTCAGTAGTGGAAGGCAAATGGGAATTGTATTTTTATGGCCTCATTTTGAAGTGGGCAGCTACTCAGATGAGTTGAGGCAATAGGTGAGTAGAATGTTTTAGTCCTACTGACAACTCCTTTAGTTGCTCCTGACAGAAGGAATCTCCTTTGAAACACTCACAGTAGACACATTTAGATCACAGAATAGGCAGGTTAGCCTGGGAAGCTCCCTAGAAATATATTCTTTCAGCCATGTAGCTTTCCAGAGAAGGAAATGGGGGGTTGGAGTGGTTGAATGTTTGTAACATAATACTCCCTAGCTTGCTCTCCAGAGCGTGGCTTATTTGGAGTTCTGGAACACTAGAAGGACCTTTCTGAACTCAAAGATAACACACACATACTCAGAATAAATAGTGGCCTCTCTCGTTAGAATCACGTACTTCACTTCATGATCTGGGGAGCACTGAGCTGGGAGTCAGGAGGCTGGAGTTCTAGTCCTGCATGGCCATCCCCAGCTGGTGACCAGGAACTTCATCTATGACACGAGGCTATGGCAAGCTGACCCCTGTCTCCTCCCAGCTTTAACGCTCCCCCACGTCTCACTCTCTGCCTGAGTGACAGGTGTAGTTTGCAGAGTAGAGTCTAGGGATGGCTGTCCCCTCTGCTGGGACTTTATCCAGGGGCCTTTGCTACAGATAGGATGTTTGGTATAGCTGAGCCACTTAAAATACAAATAGACAATGGCCAGACCATCTATAAATATAAAACTCTGACCCACTACCTGTAGCAATCTGCCCAGGAGACCACCCTATCATCTATAGTAACCAGCCCAGGAAGCCAGCCTGCTACAAGTCAGATTTGCAGGAAGCCATACAACGATGTCTAGTGACAATCCAGAACAACTGGCCCCAAATAGCCTGGAGATGATTAATAACTTACAGCTTCCCTTAATTTTATTGATGCTTCCAATTTAGGACTTAGCAGGGAAAGGCAGATATGTCCCCATAACCTATCACGTAGGACGCCCCCCTTCTAGTTAGCTGCCTCCAGCTTCCCCGTCAACAGCCTCTAGTCGGGGCACACCTGAAAGCTTCCCTTTATCCACCATAAAGCTTCCCCACTCCTCTGCCAAAATGCAAGTGACAGTTGCTGATTCACTGTCTACAGCAAGCTCTGAAATGCCTTTGCCTCTTCTCCTTTGGTTGGTCTTCCTTTATTTCCACACAGCTGTCATACCAGGAAGAGAACTAGAACGCTGGGCCCCACCTTCCCCTGCCTTCCTCAAGCCACTGAGGGTTCTAGCAAAAAAGTCAGAAGCCAGGGATATCTGGGAGAGCAAAGGACCCTCATCCTGGCCCTTCCCATTCCTATCCTTTCAAATCCTGTTTTGTGGCATATCCCCTGTGGCTGACCCCAATGTAATTGATAATAACAAAATAAAAGACTGTTTTCATGAGATATAAAATACATGTCACTTCAGCCTGGGTCTCACTGCTGGCAGTGTATGAAATGTACATTGTCATTCAGTTTTGTCACCTGTGAGCTGGAAGATTGCAGCTTGGGATTAAGTCATTGGTGTTGGGTCAAAATTCTCTTTGAGAGCTTTTGTGTGTGAAATCCAGTCTGTTTTTCTTGGACCTGCATAATCTTTCTTCAACTTGCTTTTGCTGGTGATAAATAATTTAGTATTTTAGAGGAGAGGATTGTGGAAATTTTAAAAAAAGCACTAAAAAAGGAAGACTCGTCTATTCAGCAGTTATCGAACTCCTATTGTTTGCCAGGCTCATGACTTACTATCAAAATACATCTTCACCATTCCTATGAAAGAGTTATGCAGACAGTGTTGACTTGTTATTACCGCTTGTGTTACTTTCTCTTCTCCATAGTTTACAAATTTGTTGATCCACAGAATGTTGGATGAGAAAAAGGCATGAATTGTTTTTTCATGCGAAGTTCCCTGACCACATGCATCCATACTTTCAGAGATACTTATTCTAAAAATGCAGCTCTCCAGGCCTTACCTAGACCTACACAATCAGAAATTCTGGGAGGTGGAGTCTGCATTTTTGGCAGGAATCTCAGAGGAGCTTTGAAACACCAACGTCCCGGAGCACTAAGGGTCTAGGTCACAAGGCTTCTGCATTATTGGATGGACAGGGATTTTGTTATATATGAAGCAACTCCACAAAGTAGGTTAAGTGGTCTGTGGAAGGTCACAGAATCCGTTAACAGGTAGTTGTAACATACAAACCCCAAGGAGTTGAATGATAAAGCGATTTGAATCTGTGAGTCTCTCTGAGGCTTCAGGTCAAGTGCCTACTATTTGCAACTCATTAAAAAAATCACTTAATAAAATGTGATACTGTTCTCACTCAAAAGTTTTTTGAATGGGGTGGAAAACCTGGTGCTCTTTTTTTTTTAAAAAAAAAATAAATTTATTTATTTATTTTTGGCCACGTTGGATCTTCACTGCTGCGCGTGGGCTTTCTCTAGTTGCGGCGAGTGGGGGCTACTCTTCATTGCTGTGCACGGGCTTCTCATTGCAGTGGCTTCTCTTGTTGCACAGCACAGGCTCTAGGGGCGCAGGCTTCAGTAGTTGTGGCACGTGGACTCAGTAGTTGTGGGTTGCGGGTTCTAGAGCACAGGCTCAGTAGTTGTGGTGTAAAGGCTTAGTTGCTCCGCGGCATGTGGGATCTTCCCGGACCAGGGCTCAAACCCGTGTCCCCTGCATTGGCAGGCGGATTCTTAACCACTGCGCCACCAGAGAAGCCCTGGTGCTCTTTCTGGAAACTTAGTTTCTGAGCTCCTGGGCACCCATGCGTTAGGGTCTGGGAGACCTGGGTCCCAGCCCAGCCCTTGGCTCAGGGAGGGTTCCTTAACCCCTCCAGTTAAGGAACTGGGAGTTCCAGTTCCCATTTGTAAAGCCACGATAATTATGTCCCTCCCATCCTGGGAAGAGTCAGACCATCATAGCATCGTTGAGTGGAGGATTCATGGACAGCAGTTTTCCCCTGAGGTTTGGGGAATTCTGGGGAGGTTTAAGCATAGCTAAAGAAATCTTTTTCCATTTTGTTTTGAATAACCTAATCAGGAAGACTACTTTCATTGTAATGATGCTCCCACTTCCTTGCCCCACACTTTCCGTTTGCATTTCTTTTATTTTACTTTATTTATTTTACTGCAATCACTTTGCAGGGCTGGTCATCTCTCTGGGGTGGGCTGCAATCTGAGTTGAGGCTTTGATACCTTCTGAAGCAGCAAGGAGCTGCTGCAATGTCACAGTGGCTCCCTGCAGTTTAGGGTCCAAGTCCCTGGGGACCACCCCCCACCAAGCTGGACTGGTGCTTGGGGACCCCTCTCTTCCTACACTGCTATTCAAATGAACACAGAATCAATGGCGAAATATATACTTTTCCAGAAATAGAAAATAAAGATAGAATGAGAACTGTACTTATGTAGAATCCACACTTTAGCAAACTGTTTTTGTAAAGCATAGTATATCCAGAGAGAAATAATTCTTGCTGAAGCAACAGACTGTAAGGGCCTACTTTACTTATTCTGGGTTCCAAAGCCATGACTGCCCAAATCAGGCAGGTCTATTGATCCATTTGGTGCCCATGCCACAGACCACATATGCCATGCAGTCAGGTCCTGATGGAAGCATCCGGCTCCCTCTAAGACACGGCTGAAGTATTCTCAGAGGAGCAGGGCTTGCCCTGGTCCCTCTGTTTGCCCTTACCTGGGTTCTTTTCCCGGGTTTCATGCTGTTCTGGATTGAAGCAAATTCTCTCAGGCTGGATGGTTCCCTGTGGATGTCTGTGCTCAAACTTGCTCCAAGTTCTAAGTCTGCTGTCTTTTGTGTGAGGCTTACAAGGAGGCATTCCTTTCTTCCAAAGTGCCCTGAGAAGTACCAGCCACTGATTGCTTATTAATAACCCGCCTGACACTTCAGTTCTGTGCTCTGACCCGGGCCGTCTGCCGGGTCAGCGTTGTGACCCGTGGAATTCTCTGTGGCACGGGGGTGAAGGGAGGATGACGGCAAAGCAAACACACAGAACCAGCCACTTCCTTCACTCATTGAAAGGGTAATACAATTACACAGTTCTAAAAAATACACTAGCATACATGTAATAAATACAAGCACTATACAAGTTAGAAAATACAGATGAGCTGACAGGAGAGGGGTATCTTCTGTAGTCTCATCCCAGAAACAGAAACATCAACATTTTGGTCTCCATCAAGTGCTGATTCTGCCATCTGGTAATCTGCTCTCTCCACTTAAGTGGCATCTTGAGCCTATTTTAAGGTCATTCTCTACTTAAAAAAATTGTTTATTTAAAATTTAAGACATTGTATTTTGGGGAGTTATTATTTAAGTAGCGATATCTTTTTTCTCTCTTGTATTTTTTAGTACGTCATTGTATGGAAGGTTTGTACACAGCTGACTTCTGTTGGACAATAGAGGTTGGCTCCAAACTTTTGATATATCCAACAATATTGGGGTGAACACCCTGCGCCACCTGTTCGCACCATCCTTGATTATGGAAAGGCTGTATCTAATGTCTTTTTGGTGAGATTAAGTCTGAGCTGAAGACAGATTTCCCATGAGGCAGAAGTGATGATGTCCTGCTGTTCCCTGTACCAGGAAGCATCTTCCTCACTGCTGCCGCAGCTCAGAGGTGTCCTGCTTCTCCCTTTCCAGCTCCCCTTCAAGGGCTGCACTTCCCCTTCTCAGTGATGCCTCCTCGCACAGGAATGGGGAGGTGGGAGGAGCATCAAATTTGTTTCCGGAAACAGGGACCAGATCCACACCAGCCAAGGTTCTCCATCCACGCATGGTGGCACTTGGCTTGTGAACTGTCTTTTGCTTGCTCTGACTGAATCCCCTTTCTAACCTGTGACCTAAGTTCGAGGCTGAGGATACTCTGCGTTCTCATTGCCATCTCTTCTCTTAGAGTGTTAAGGGAGGGAATCATTTGCTAGTATCCATTGTTCTTTCTTTGCTCTGTGACCTTGGCCTCTCAGCACTACAGGCGTTGATAACCCAAGGAGAAGCCGAGTGACCGCCATTGTGGGTGATGGGTGTTCTCTTTTGGGTTTCCTAGGTGAAAGGTAGACCATCTCTTCAGGAGATGGGGACTTCCCTATATATGTGTACCTGTCTTTTTTTTCTTTTTTTTTTTTAACATCTTTATTGAAGTATAATTGCCTTACAATGGTGTGTTAGCTTCTGCTTTATAACAAAGTGAATCAGTTATACATATACATATAATTATAAATGCTTCTACCCCTTTCCAAAACCAAATCCAGTTGACCACACACACCCTGGCACAGGGAGACAATCTCAGAGTCCATCGGACCCAGTAGGGGCTCCTTGCAGGGCACTGGGGGCACTTGCCCCTGCAGTTTGGGTTTTAAAGTTTCCAAGTCAGTGGTGCAAATCTGAGCAAGGAAGAGTGATGGTTTGGAGCCAAGCTCTCCAATTACAAGGGGGACTTGGCTGGGCACTTTGGGGTTAGAAGGAGGGGCCACATGGTTGTTGGGTCCACTTGTCAGAGTCCAGATGTGTTTTGTATTTATCACCCATATTTGAAGGTCAGGTGTGTGTTACCAAGATGGCCTCATCAACAATAAAAAAGAAGTCATTTCAAAATTTCTGATACCCTTTGTTCCAGCACTTCAGGAATCTATTATTAAGGAATTAATTAGAGATTGCCAAATAAGCATTTTCAAGGATGTTCGTTGTAGTACTGTAATACTGTTATGGAGAGGAAGAGAAAAAAATAAAAGGAAACAACTAAGATGTACAACTAAAGGGGATCAAGAAAATCATGGTAAGTCAGGATAACCATGAATAATCACGAATGTACCTGGGGAAATGTTCAGAATCTAATGCTGAGGGGAAAAAACAGAAGACAGGACAACAAGTACAATTTGAAACAATTCTGTTATATATATGCAATTGATGGACACACACCAGTGTGTTTGCATTAGTTGGAAATGACTGGAGGCATTTTTTTCCTCTTTTTGGTGACATTCTATTCTTATTTTGGGGATAGGTTTTCAGTTACTGTGATTAGCAATGCCCCATAAAGAATGCCTGTGCAAATCTATGATTAGAATACTGGTGGTGTTGTAGCCAGCATTTTAAACTTACAGGATAGAGAAGAGTTACTTCCCATGTTTTTCTAACAGAAGCAGAAAGCTGGTTGAGGTCTCATAGCTTTGTAGCATTCTTTACTTTTTCATAGTGCACAGATCTTAATTCACTTTGTTCTTTCTCTTCCAGTGAGAAACAGAGATTAATGACCCACTCAGGTCTAAAGTGATGGTATTTCCTGAGTCCATAGGTTGGGCATATGGTCTTTGGGGTCTCAGAGCACCTATGTAGAATATAGGTCAGTGTATTTGAAATCAGGGCTTGTCTAGGAAAAGCAGTATAGTCACCATTCATCTATGAACCTGCATTTCCCTCCAGACACCCAAGGAAGACGACTCTAAAAACCAGGCCCTGCCCTGTCTTCTGCTGCCTTCATGGAAAGTGTGGCTGAAGAATCTCTTCCTTATGGTAGAACTGCTTAAAATAAGAAAAGGTGCCAGTGGTGGAGACAGCTGGACAAAACTGAACAGAATTTTGTTTCTGAATTCTTCCTGTAACACACATGCATACACATACACATGCAGCACACGCTGACACAGAGCAAGCTGTGTGTATGTGGGGAGTGAGTTTGGATGGGATGCAGTGGGATGGGGGCAGCCTCGATGGAAGGTCCACCTCTCTACTTCCTCCAGCCCCCCAACTTTATCCCCCACCCCAGAAGAAGGGAAGAGCATGAACCCGTAAAACAGATAATGGAAGCCTGAGGAGAAGAAGGACATTTTCCTGAACAGATATTTAGATAAAACGGCACCTTCCTTATTGTTTTTTTTTTTTTTTTTTTTGCTTTATACGGGCCTCTCACTGTCGTGGCCTCTCCCGTTGCGGAGCACAGGCTCCGGACGCGCAGGCTCAGCGGCCATGGCTCACGGGCCCAGCCCCTCTGAGGCATGTGGGATCTTCCCCGACCCGGGCACGAATCCGTGTCCCCTGCATCCTCTCAACCACTGCACCACCAGGGAAGCCCACTTTCCTTATTCTTATTGGTAGCATCGGGGGTACTTGGTTGGGAGTGGGAAGAAATGTGGCTTTGGAGATATTTTGAAGGGGTTTAAAGAGCTGAAGGAGAGCTCAGTGGGGTCCAGTAGGAGAGTGGGGGTCCTGGAGAGGAGGGTCTGCAGGGCCCAGGGACCGCATGGACCTGGAAAGAGAGGGTGGAGTGGGATCCAGAGAAAGGGGCTCACCCCCAGCAGAGCTAAGAACCCGATGGCCTGTTAGTGGGAGCCAGGTGAGGGGGAATGCCTGGGCACCCTGAATGTATATCAAGCATGTCTTTTTATTCTGATGTTTTGACATCTGGGGACTTTTTGACCCTGAGGAGCCTGACTCTCCCAAGACTAGCTAATTTCTAGAGATAGTGGAGGAGTCACCTGTGAGTGCATCTTTCATGTGCAAACCAACCAATTCAGAACACCCCCCACCCGGCCCCGCAAACAATTAGGCTCTTATACTCTGGGCCATTATCCACGTTTCCTAACATCCCAGGGCCAAGTGCCAGACAGCTAGGGACAGGCCTACACCCAGAGCCCTGAAATTATTTTAACAAGCCAGTCCTAAGACTGCTTACCCCACCTCGCCCGTTCCTCCCAGCAGAAACCACAGTAAAGACTCTCGCCCATGTTTTCCTTTTGTTCCTTCTGCCTCCTGACCAACCCTGGTGCTTCCCCTTGTGGCCCCGTGTGTTGTGAGTAAACCTAGCATTCCTTCTAGGAAATCGTGAGTAACAACTTCTTCATGACAAACATTTCTTTGTCTGAATGTCTTACCATACCTGATTAAAACAAATCCCAAGTATATTCTAAAACAGAAAGTGAAAGGGACCTGACCCAGGTGAAGTTGGTCATTTCTCTGCCCCCAGCACTCTTGATTTTTCTTTCTCTGTCTCTTTCTCCCAAGAGGCACTTGGTGTTCCCAGAGGCATTCAGTATTTTTATGCTATTTTTGTCCCTTCCCTTCATTTAGAATCCACTGCAATGTCATTTAGTCTATCCGGTGAACCTAATGCCAGCCTTCTCTCTTTGGCTTAGTAACAGGTGGACCAAGGTGCAGGTGGGATGCGGGGATTGGGACCACTCTCACCGTTTGCTGTCAGACAAGGTTGCTAAAGGAAGGAATGGTTTCCCTCGCCTGCTACGTGTGACCTAGTGCATGGGGCACTGACAGCTCCAAGAGGCCACACTTTCTGTTTGAACCAGAACTTGCTTTGAACACAGAAAGGAGGTGAATGTTCTCCACCAACTGCCAAGGAACCCATCATACACTTTCTAACCCCTGTTGCTTGGCTGTGTTAGCCAATCATTTGTGCTGAGAAGTTATGGCATGAAGGGAAACCAGATTTTTCTTCCAAGCCTGCCTTACTCATCAAAGACAGAGAGCCTGGGTGGAATGTACACATATCAGGGAGTGAAATGAAAACAGTAGTGTTTGTTTCATGCGGGATTTCCAGTAAAGGCCTGGTCAGGACAATAGAGGAGTCTCCCTTGTCCCGGAGAGCTTCCCCTGTGATTACCCCGACTCCACGCTTATTTTCAATGAGTTAGGAGAATTTTCAAAACACTCCCTTAACATCATATTTAGTTTGGGGTGAGAGCTGTGTCAATTCTCCTTAAGAAGGAATAATAAGGCCTCTAATTGTCTGGAGGCCACAGTACTCTAGGCATGTGTATTTATAAGCATAAAATTTCACATAACCTCAACACATCATGAAGAGAAAAAATTATATAGTTCTTCTAAGAACTATACAAACCCTTTGGAAATTTCCATGACAGAAGGTTTAGAACATTCTCTAACTAAAGATGATTTCAACACTGAACGAAAAGATCACATCTCTATCTTAGTACATTATGAAGATTTCCTAGGCACAGTAAGCTTGTAAGAGATGGTGAATTTGGATGTTATTTTAAAAATAAATTCCTTCCCTTTTAACACTAGAGGTCACTGTGCCACCGCAGATGTGAAGTAAGCACCCTGGGGCCAGGAAGGTCAGCACAGCTAATCTGTATAAATTGCTGAACCATGAGCCAAATTTGTACCTAATTATGAGTTGCTTTGATGCAGCTTCTCTCCTATTGAAAGTATCCCTCTTTCCGGCAGAACTGTGGTTAGTATGACGTGTATACTTCAACCCCAGCCCTACAATTTCCTAGCGAAAATGTCACATTTCAGGCAGTTTAACTGAGGATGCTCCTCTCCTTACCCTCCAGATTTTTTGATGTTCATTCTTCCAGCTGGAGAAAAGTACCTGTCACTTTGATATCAAATGGTGATAATTTGGTTTATATTTCTTTATGAAACTGAAGTAGAGATGGATTTAATACAACTCTGGATATGGGCTGGCAAAGACCCCAGGAGGACCAAACTGTGTGGAAACAATGGTCTAGAAATTTCAGAGTTTCTCATTCCTGTTTTTGGACTAGCTACTAGTACACTACTACTAGTATCTCAAATAAGGAATAGTGTTATTTGCATCTGAGGCGGTTGAAGTTGGGAGTCTGAACCTCAAAACGGCTTATCAATTGGAAATTAAAATACTTACGTCAGCATCACTAGAAAATTTCAATTTCTTTTGGTTTGAGCCTTTTCAGAGTAACTAACATTGCTTCTGGTTTGGATTCTTGAGGTTTTGGGTATTTGTCCTTGCAGAAATTTCATGTACAGTTGCAGGCAAAAATTTGTGCTTCCTTTTATTAATGCCTCTTATTCATCAGTGTTCTATCTGTGATGGATGGGACATATGAGGGACTTTGCAGTATCCTCATTCAGGGAGGGTGGGGTTTCCAAGCTGGGCAGGCATCGAAGACCTCAATACCAAACTTCATGAGAAAAAATGGGAACAGCGGAAGCTTGTCACTCTGTGGTAGCTTTGTGAGTTGTAGGTGAGGACTTCTCAGGAGAGGCAGGTAATGCACAGGACATGCACTTCCAAGTTAGAAAGACCTTCACCATGGGCAAGCCAGACTATGGACTGCGCCACAGTCACATAATCGCCCTGACCTCTCTGTGTCACATCCAAGCCTGGATTGGACTTGTGTGTATATTTTGCTTAGATTTAGAGCTCAAGGAGGCTGAGATCATTACTCTCTGTAAAGAGATAACAAAAATACTCTATAGGCACTTACCTCGGCACCTACCCATCTGCCAACCATTGATTTCCTATCTTGATTAGCAAGGTGCTGAATGGAGCCGATCCATTTCACAGCGCTGGTGCAACTCAAACATTCCTATAATCTATATTACCAGTGGGCTGCCTTCTTGATGTCCTCATCTGACCTGGTCACAGTGGCTTCTTGATCTGAAGAATGAAAGGAAGCTTTGGGAGATCTTTATGGAAGCGTGTCAGCTTTAGCCTTGCTGCTCTGGAGAGCTGGGGGGTGGTGCTCATCTCCATGCCCCCCTCCTAAAGCTTTTACTATTGTACATTCTTGCATCCCTCTGCTTGGATTTAAATTAAAAGCTCTAATTAGTCTCCTGTTTTCTAGCAGCCTGTAAAAACACCATTCAGGGAGGAACGGTTTAAGAAGCAGGTTTTTACTTAATAAACAATGATCAATCGAATTGATTAACCATGAACACGTTCCTGCAGAGTCTGTGGGTGGCGCTTGTTGTTGGTAATTGCAGTTCACATGGACCAGACTATTACATGGCTGCCTGCAGAAGATTTTCCAGTTCTTTCACTTAACAGAACTGGGGGTGGGGGTGGGGGCTGAGAGTGCGCCTCTGTTGACAGCACATTTCAGGTTGCGACGGTGCCTTGAGCCAGCCTTTGTTTCCAGTGTGTCTTTGCAATATCTCTATTAATTGTGGCCATTTACTAAGTACTCGCAGATATTTCTGTAAACCTCGCATCTGTTTTTTGACTCATTCACGTGGTAATTAGGTCTTCTCATGCTGGCTTTGCAGCTTCACAGAAACCGTAAGTGTTGGGAGCTTCCTGCGTATCAGAAACAGTGCTGTGTGCTGAGCAAGGCTTCTTACCACCCGTTTCTCTCTGTTCGAGAAAACTACACCTAGAAACTGGGAGGTGAGCTTCCAGGCAGCATTAGCAAACTAGCTGCCTCTGAGGGAGGTGGGGATGATGGAGATGAAGGTGGTTTGTGTAGGGAAGCCACCCATTGCCCTGCTGAATCTGCAGCTGATGGACGCAGCCAGGAACAGCAGGCACGGCTGGGTGCACCTAGGGGACAGGCTGCTCTCTGTGGGATGGAGGGGAGGCATCAAAGAGAGGATGTCTGCTAATTGGAGCCCTTGCTTGATGCTCCAGCTCATGTGGGGTAGGCTTCTGAGCCTTTCTGGGTTTAGTTTACCAAATGACCAAAAGTACAAAATAACAACGCAGGCCAGTCTTCAGTAAGTCTTCAGTAAGACTTAGTGAGGGGTTCTGGAAGATGGGTGAATTTATGTAGGTTAGAATGCCTTTTGTGTCTTTGATACTGTCCCTAGGGAAATGGGAAGCCGCAAGGGACCTGAATCCCTGCTCTGCAGTCTCCTTGACAGAGGATTCCTCAGGGCTGAGTTATCTCTTGCGCCCTCTGGTGGTTCACCTACACACTCTCTGTGGGCTCCTAACCTATGGTCCTGAGCTTTCACGCTGAGTCACAATCCCTGGGCGCCATGCCCGCAGGGTTTGTTGGTCTGAGAGGAGACCCAGACGTGAGTGAGTTTTCCAAGTTCCACGGGTGATTATAAAACGCATCCTGGCTGGAGAACTTCCTGAGCTGAGAATAAGGAAGGACAGAGCCCCACTTGGTAGGTGGTAAACCATATTATAAATAATAAACATGCTTTGACATGTTTATTATTTGTGTGTTTATTTTTACTTTACTTAACGTTTACCTGGGTAATTCTAATCTGAAAATGTCTAATCCTTTGGGAAGACCCTGCAGGTTGCCTAGCCTGACAGCCACTCCCTGCCTTGACCCCTCCTAGTACAGAAACTAAGGAAACAAAATAAATGCAGTGGGTGGCCATGTGACACAGAGCTAGTCAACATAATGTAAGGACGAGTCCACTGTTGGGTGTTTCTGGGAAAGGCTTTTTTTTCCTCTTAAAAGAGATGTGGAAGACTACCACTGCTTCCCTTTCTTCTTGCCTTGAATGTAGATGTGATGCCTGGAACTCATGTAGCTATCTTGAAACCTTGAGGGTAAGTCTAAGAGAAAAGGAGAGACCATGGATTAAACAAGTCAACCCCAGAAGTGACTTGCCTTTAGATTTGTTATTATGGGGGAAAAGAAAGCCTCTATTTGTTTAAAGCACTAGTAGGTTACCTGTTACTTGTAGGCAAATATTTCTTAACAAATACACTTTCAAATGGAACATTATGGCGAGAAGCTGACTAGGAGAGAGCCAGGAAGAAAACCATATTTCTCTGGAGTATTTACCACGAGCCAGGCACTGAGCTTTGACTCGTGTTATTTCAAGCAGTATCAGAGACACTGGTGTCCTTATTACCATTTCAGTTGAGAAAACTGGGATTGAATAATTGTCCCTTGTTCAAACAACTAGTTTAGTGTGAAGGACCAATTACCAAACATAAGAATCAAATCTCCAGTGAGTTTTATCTGTCTCCAGAGCCCTTGTCCCTATTGCTTGTCAAGAGGAGATGCTCAGCCCAGCACTGTGGGGGAGGATAGTTAATCCAGCGAGGCTGCTGCAGCCAGGGGGAGGTGTATACTGACTTCAAGGAGAGTGTGGTGTGTCTGATACTCAGTCTTGAACAGCCTCCCTTATCTCCACAGCACACAGAACAGCAATGGGGGCCAAGATGCAGGGCTGGCCTCTTCCATCAGGAAGAGGTGGACGGAGAGGAGGGAGGGAAGTAAATCTCCAGGCAAACTCTTTTTGCAGGGAACCTTAATTGTGGATGATACAAAGATGGAAAATCCGGTAATGTGGGCTCTGAAATGAGAAGCAACAGCCCCCTTCTAGGTCTGCTCCAGGAGCAGGGGATCTGTGTACTTAATAGAGAAGGCTGGAGCACTGATATCAGAAACTCAGTAGAAATTGCTCATTTTAACACACGCTTTATAAAAATTCATGTGTTGTAAATAGCGTGGAGCTTCATCACTGATTGTGGGGTCAATCATTTCCTCTCCATCTTTATCTCCATACAGCACGGAGTTAAAAACCCTTTACCTCCAGTCACTGCTGTGTGTGGCCAGGTGGGCGTGACCAGGATGGCTCTGACAGGTGCCTACAAAGTGCCACACTCAGCCTTCTGTCCTAACCCTATGAACTGATGCCACAGCGACCCTTCTCTGAGTTAGAGCCGCTGGCCTTGCCTCCGAGTTCCCTGTTTCATTGATTCACACCTTCCCCAACTGGAAAGATCATTAAGAGAAATGGTTTGCAAGGCTCTTGCTGAGCTGTTGGCTGTGGGAGAGAAAGTAAATAGACGCTAGATAGAGCTGAAACATATGATGTTCTGTCCATTGTTTAATGAGGCCAGTAAAAACAGGAAAGCAAGATCAGCCGCAGATAAATGAACGTGCCTTGCGTAGAATCAAAAGTTGACTTTATTTTATTTGATTTAGCCCTAGAAATAGCAGTTGTTGTGTCAATTACTGCAAAGTAGTTCTCACTAATCTCTTCACTGAATTCATCTTATTGACTGAAATGGATTAAAAAGTTCCTTCGTTTCCATGATTGTCATACAGTTTCATGCAGAAAATATATAGGAGAGTAGAGACTTGAAATGACCAGTAATCTCACCATGAATAATAATTTATAACAATAGATAACATGTACAAGTGCCTGTAGGTGCCGTGCTTTGTCTAGGACCATTGCTCTATTAGCACATTAATCTAACCCTCCATGAAGTAGAAACAACTAGCAACCACTTTCTTAATACGGGGAAACCGAGACACTGAAGTTAAACAACTTCTCCAGGGTCTCCCACTAAGAAGTGATGGAGTCAGGATTCAACCCTGGATATCTGGCTTGGGAACCTGCATTTTTAGCCACACAGCTCTAGTATCTCTGTGGGAGACTACAGACAATATGTGGTTTTCTTCCTCTGAAAGTGAATATAAACATAATACATATTTACAAATTCAGGACCATATCCTATGTGCTGGGTTGCGGTGTGCTTTGTCATATAACTTTACGTATTGTTATTATAAGTAAGTTTTTGATGACTACATAGTATTCCTTCCTATGGAGGTGTACAGGAATATTTTAAAAATCAGTCTCTTAACTTCAGGCATTTATATGCTCTTTCCAAGTGTTGGTTCATTTTATAAATCATGATGAGAAGAAACCCAGTTTTATACACACATCTCTGAGTGAACACTTTATTTCCTCTAGGTGAATTCTACAAGAAAAATTATTGGGCAAAAAAATATGGGCAGTTTTAATGATCTCGATGTTTATGTAGATTAGGTTTAGTGATTCGTTTTGACCACGATGATGATGAAATGAATGGACCAGTTTCAAGTTTGTGGCTGTGATTGCAGCTCTACCCTCAGCTGTATGACAAGAATGCATTTGACAGGTTGGAAAATGACACTGTGGATTTAACGAAGGCCACCAGACACTGTGATGGACTGTTCTTGGACCCCTCACCGCGCTGTGCTGTGTTATATCCCCCCTCGCTTGTCTGTCTTGCCCTCTGAACTGTGAACAGGAGGAGGGTCAGTTACTGACCACGTGCTCACTGCACATCCTCTTGTGGCCAGTTACTCAGAGGCAGCGCCCCTGTCCTCACCTACATCTCAGCACTGGTGCAGATCTAAATGCTCTGGGGCAGAAAGGGCCATGTCAAGCACCCTCTCTCTCTGGTTTACCTGATGTCCTCATAACTCAGCCTTCAAGCCTCACCCCAGATGCCTTCTCATGGGATGGAAATAGACACTTATGTCAGACAAGTGTGATGGTCTATCCAACCCTTGGAAACCTCTTGAAAGTTGGATCCTGCATTGTTATCCTATTTTATAGATGAGGAAGCTGGGGCATGGAGAAGAGGGCCCACTTCTGTAAGTGGTAGACTTGGGATTTGAACCTGTATCTGCTGAATCCCCAAGCCTCTATTCTTTTCACTTCCACTCTGTGGCTTTTAGGAATGAACTTCAGTGATTATGGTTGGGATTAAGCTTGGGGCTTAGCACTTGCCTGGACTCCTACGGAGTCAGTGTGACCCCAACCCGAGCTGCCCAGAGAGCTGGGACTGGAGCTCCTGGTCAAACCTCCGAGTTCAGGCAATGGATCCAATGTCCTTGTGGAGGGGAGGGAGCCCTGTGGTTGCAGCAACTACCAGGCTGAGATGAGTGTTTAGAGTCATTTCCTCTGGTAGCACTTTAGCCTTTTCCATCTGGTGGCAATAATCTCACCTTGCTTCTTCTAATTAAAAACGTGACTTTTGTTGTCGTTGCTGTTTGTAGCAAAATAACATCCACTACATTGTCAATTTCAAATAAGGAAATCCAAAGGCTCTCTCTTTTGAGCATTTGTTCATTTGGCTACTTTTGAGCCCTTTCTGTTCATCAGAACTTGTTCTTGGCATGGAGAATCCGCGAAGCTTCTCCCTCAAGGATCTCCTGGTTTAGTGGAAAGACACCCTTGGAAATGACTCATATGCCACACAGAACTGGACGGTGGCTCTAGGGGCAAAATGCTCTGGGTGTGAGAGGAAGGGACAGTTGATCTTAAGAGAAATTACCTCTACCAGATTCAGAGTGATTGCAAGAAAGCTTCTGGGGAGGATGCTTTTTGAAAAAAAAAAAAGCACAAAGCCAAAAATATTAGAGAGTTGTCAACAGAAATGTATTATTATAGAACAAGCTAAAGGAATAATTAGGGTCCAGTCAGGGGGAGACAAAGAGCAATGGTTGGCAAGAAATTTACATCACAGCTGAAGAACTTTAAAAAGTGGGCTCATTTTAGTTTCTTTTTGGCCAATTACTGAAAAAGAGAAAATGAGGAGGTAAATGGGAAACAGTAATAAAAAAAATTGATTTTTTTCTCTCTCATGCCAGCAACATTCGCAAAGCTTGACATAATTTGTACTGATATTTTCCTGTGAAGTGCATAATTATTCTTAAAATAATTATGTTCTTAACAGTCCCGTGCAGACTAGAAGCTGGGATGCTGCACAGGAATCAGAGAACAGAGCACAGAGCCTCTGGGTTCTGATGTCCCCAAGGGCCCCACTCGGGTGGAGAGGAGAAGCTGCTTCCGCAGTGGGGTTCTCAGACGCTAGCAGGTGAAGGAGGTGAGGTCAGGGTCTGCCCACATGTGGCCTGTAAACCCAGAAGCTGTTCTTGGAACTGCATGTGGGGGGAGGGGAGTATACACCTAAAGACAGTCAGCCTGGATGCCCCAGCCCACCATGGGGACCCTGGCCCTGGGGTCACCACCAAAGGCCTGATATCAGGAGCCCTACAGCCCCAGGCCACAGGCACAGCGCCTTGGCCAGGCACAGAAAAACTGGCAGAAGTTACAAGTCAAAGACGGTGCTCCCCTCCGTCCTCCGCCTTCTGTACTTCAGAGGGTGCATTTTTATCCTTTAGTCTGCACTGTGAAGTAGAATGTTATCTGCAGTTGAAAAGAAGGACAGAAACTGAAGCTGTTCTGAGTCCAATGGCTACTGTATGTATGGAGCGACACTGTTTCCTGAAAAAAAAGCATACTGGCTCTCAGCTTGGAGATGGCTTGGTGAGGCCCTACTCTTGTCCTGTTCCTGCAGTGAAGCGAGATATGTGTGGGATTGAACCCCTCTGGGGTTGCCAGTCCAGCCTCGAGCCTGTACTGGGGGCTGTCTGTGACACTGCCCTGCAACCCCGAGGTGCTCTGGGGTCAATAATTTGCAAATTAAGAAAGGTTTACATTTTAAGTTGTCATTGCAATAGTTTCAAAAGGAGACACTGGAATCTTTCAGATCAAAAGACTTTAAAAAGTGCCCTCTGTTTTCCCACTACTGGCTCGAATGGCCCCACTGGGTTGGACCCAATAATTCAAGCTTTAAAAATTCCATTTCTATGTTGTATGTTTAAACATTACAAAGCTCTGTTGTAAATCACCTCCTTCCTGTGGCAACCTCCTCCATCGATGAGAATCTCTGGTTATAAATCAGTATCAAACCAGACATGGTAGAAACCCCCACCCCGTCCTGCTTTTAAGAAAGTTTATGAAACTTTTTAATTATAAGAAATAATGCTTCTTGTAGACATTTTAAACAATGAAGATATAATGAATTTGTAAAATTCAACTATAATCCCACCAATCAAAAGCAGGCCAACTGTTAATTCCACTTTTTTTTTTTTTTTTTAAAAAACAGTATAGCTATGGTTATGATATTCTTTATATTGAATAAACCAGGATGGACTGGCACCCATGTACTCTGGTGTGCTTTTTAGTTTTTTTTCCCTAAGATAATTTTGACAGCTTGGTACCACCAACATGTTGCAGGGTGGGTGCAGGGACAAGGCAGACTTTTTCTTTCTCTGATGGACCCTCTTGTCTCTAGTAACTATCTTAGTTACTATGAGTAGGAGTAACCTGTGGGTAAGACCAAAATATAGCCGTCTCTGGGGGTGCACACATGGGATGGAGTGATTCGATCTTCAGTTTGAAAGGATGATGTCTGAGTCTGCCTGAGCTGCTCTAACATGATACCATATATGGTATGGCTTAACCAACAGATATTTATCTTCTTAGAGTCTGGAGACTGAGAAATCCAAGATCAGGTGCTGGCCAATGTGGTTTCTGGTGAAAGCTCTCTTTTTGGTTTGCAGACAGCCACCTTCTCACCATGTCCTCAGATGGCCTAATCTCGGTGTGTGCATGGAAATAGAACAAGCTCTTTGCTGTCTCTTAGAAAGACACTAACCCTGTCAGATCAGGGTCCCACCCTTGTGACCTCATTTAACCTTAATTATCTCCTAAAGGCTCTATCTCAAAATATAATCACGCTGGGGGTTAGAGTTTTAAATATGAATTTTGAGGGGACACAATTCAGTCCATAGCAAATGATGTTGCTGTTGACAGCAGTGGTATCCTACTGCAGTGACATCAAGAATGCATCCTTTCTTGTCCTGAAGTTTGACAGGAGGGGACTCCATCACATGTGCCTTCAGCACCCTTCAGAACAGGTCTTAAAGGAAAATCAAGGAACTTTTCTTTCTAGGTGACATTTGAGTTAGAGAACCCTAGACCAGTGGTTCTCAGCTGGGGGAAATTTCCCCCCTAAAGGGTATTTGGCAAAGTCTGGAGGCATTTTTTGGTTGTCATAGCTGGGGAGAGGAGCGCTACTGAGGCCAGTGAGTCTGCTAAATGCCCTATAATGCACAGGACAGGCTCCCTCTCCCCCACCTAACAAAGAATGATCAGGCCCCAAATGCCAATAGTGCTGGAGTTAGGAAAACTGCTCTAGGCTTTCTCTTTTCTGGAAGGAAAAAAATAAAGATTTAGCACAGCGAGGAAAATGGTGAGAACTGACTTGTATTGATCACCCATGGACCTGCTCTGTGTTAGACTCCTCATAGATTAGTGCATGCCATGTTCAGTCTTCACAATGAACCTTTGAAGTGGGTATTATCCCCATTTTACAGATGACATACTCAGGCTCAGAGAGGTTAGGTAACTTGCCCAAACTCATACAGGTAGCACATCTGAACACAAATCTGTCTTGTTTCAGAGCCCACACCATTTCCACGAGCCACACTGTGTCCTACAGGAGGTGGGACCTTGATCACTTCCTAAGAAACATGTGTTAGATGAAACAATATCTTCAGGAGGGAGGTGATTAACCTTGTGCATTGTAAGACCTCATTAATCTGGAATCTGAGAATTTGACCATGCTGAGGCTGAAGTTTTCCTTGGCATCACCTACCAAGGAAAGATTGGCCCTGTGTAGATGCTGTAGATAGCAGGGTGGCCATGGTGGACTCTTCTAGGGACTGATATTTTTAAAGCAGTGATTGTTGCTTAGCAGGACCTCAAATGACAACCACTTCCCTGTTATTCTGTTGTGTTAGCTGGAAAGTGATAGTGTTCCCAGCACCCTGCATTCAGGGGGAGGTGGCCACCCCAACTGAGTCAGCTGTTAACCCCTTCAACCCCCATTTAGTGAGCACCTGCTTTGTGGCTGATGTGCCCCAGGTCCTGGGGACATCCTAATAAGACACACTGGCCCAGCAAGGTTCATAGTCTACTTAAGGTGAGACGTAAAGTAAAGAGTTATGATACCCTGTTTGAAGTGCCACCATTGTGGCCCGGGTTGAGACGTGGGGTATCACTTTGTAGGTGACAGGAGATTGCAGGGGGGATAGTGGGAATCCCGTTTGGGGAATAAGCACAGGGAAAGCCTCCCTGAGGAATAGGGGTTGATCTGGGTTTGCTCCAGGATGAGTAGAACTTTCTTTAGTGGGTAATAAGGGCACATCAGACAGAAGAAGCAATAGGGGTGAAGGCTTGTGACCAGAGAGTGGCCTGTTTTCAGGAGACAGTGAATATTTGTTCACAGACAGATATTTGAGCCCCTACTAGGCACTGAATAGGGGTGAATAACAGACAAGTAAGTAAGTTTTTATCAGAGCCAGTCCTAGTGGAGTGCTACAAAAAATAGAACAGGGTCATGAGGAAGAGAGACTTGGGCATTAGAAGGGGGATGGAATTGCATTCAAGACCCAAGTGGCAAAATGACTAGTTATGTGACCTGAGAATTCTAGGACTAGATTCTCCCCTTCTCCTGCCCCAGGCACTGGGCCAAGCATTTTAGGTAGTAAAGCCCCATCTTCATTGCAAAGGTACCTGGGGTACAGCAAAGGTCACAGGGAAGGGGCTAGTCCTCCTGTTTCTCCATTTTCTGCGCTGATCACTTTGGAGAAGAGGGGCCCACGCTTGTGTCGACCAGCCCCTCGAAGACTCCCTGAAGTTCCACCCTGAAGATGGGACCTGTTGAGCATCCCACCACACTCAGGCTGTCTCTCTGACTAAGGCACCACTGGGAAGATTCCACCCTTGGGGGATGGTGCATTCCCAGGGTCACAGAGAGGTGACGTCATTGAGAAGGCACAGACCTACTCTGCAATGGTATTTCCTAGGGGGCGAGACTGGGCAGAGTATCTTCTCATGGGAAAGAGTACTGGGTTGGGGAGGGGAGGTGGCTGGGTACTCACTTGGGCTTTGTTAGGAGGCCAGGCCGTTACAGCACTATCTCCAATATCCGGGACTGCCTTGCCTTTGGTGGGCACCAGGAGGACCAGCTGGATGAGAGACACAAGGTGAGAGCGGTGAGAGACCATCCAGGTTAGTGGGTTGAGAGGTGAGAGGTGGGAGGGCTGGGAATCTAGGAAGAGCCTTGTGATGTCATGTCCTAGACCTTGGATTTCCCCCTGCATGTGATCAGGAAATACCCAAGGGTGTTGGGTGGTGAATGACAAGGCCAATTTGTACTTTAGAAAGGTTTCCTCTGGAGACAGTTGAGAAGAGGACTGGATAGATGAGGGGCAGACATGATGTGACTGTCAGCAGGCTGTCTCAGAGGTGATGAGGTTGGGACCGAGTGGAATCCCAGCTTACCCAAGTGGGATGAGAAAGTGCGTAGTGGTTCTGTCATCAGATAATGAATGTGAGGTCAGACACAGTCTTGCTGGGGAAAGTTCAGGAGTTTGGTTTTGAAGATGCTGGGTGCAGATCGCCAGATGGCCTCTGGAAATTCAGGTCTCATGCTCTGGAGGCCTGTGACAGAGGAGATGACAGAGTGGATGGGTTGTGGGTGGTGGGTTGGTGACACCTTGGACATGGGAAGAGCGAGAGAAAGCAAAGGACAGAATCCTGGCGGATCCCAACTTTTAACAGGCAGACAGAGGAAAGAGTTCCATGAAGGTGATTGGGAAGGGGCAGCCCAGGTGGTTGAGGGAGAGTCAGAGAGGGTGCAACCACCTTTGAGAAGAGTTTGTTCCTTTTCATGACAAAATTGAAGCTCAGAGAGTTAAATGATTCCCTCTAATCACCCAGCTTGTCAGTGGAAGAGGAGGCAGGTCTCAGCAATCCCAGTTCAGGGATGGATACATCAACCAACCCCTCAGTTTAGATTCATTTGACAGGCTCGCACAAGCCACATTTACAAGAGTAATGGATTTTCTTCTTTTTCATACCAGATTAATATATATATATTTCCATTAGAAGGAATATTAAACACATTGCAGAAAATTTGGACAATAAAGGAAAGGGAAATCCTCTTCTTTTAAACCAGTTGTTATTTGTATTTTGGTATGACTTTTGTGATCAGGTTTTTTTTTTCTGATTTTTATTCGGAATTTTGAAACCCAATATTGCAACCAATTGTTCAGATTTTGCATAATCTCCATAATCATCCTTTTTTAATGGTCACAGAACAATCCATCAAGTGAATGTGTCTCTTAAGTGAACATATTCCAATTTTGAACCCTTAGGTTATTTTCTTTTTTGTCACGGCTTTTGTGTAATACTATTACACTGTATTGAACGCTTTTCTGAATTAAAGATTATTTCCTCATGAAAGTTTCACAGTCAATATTTTTTATTGCTCTTAATACATATTGCCAAATTGCTTCGTGAGAGGGCCATACATATAATTATCCAGCAAATGTGTGACTACAGATGTTTATTTTTTAATTCTGGATTTCTTCATGGGAATCACTCAGCTCAGCGAGATGAAAGTCAGAGGCACGAAGAATGCTACCTCTGGGCTGCCAAGTGGCTTCAGGGCAACATTTAAAGCAAGTGGGGATTTAGACAAGCCCAAGTTGATCTTTCAGCCCAAACTTCACTGTCAATCGGCAGAATCTGCAAAGGTATAGAAGAGGCCAAAAAGGACCTGGGTGGGACTGGGGGTGGGTGAGCAGGAGGAAAGCAAGCGGAGGAAGAAATCCTGACAGTGTGAAACAAAGGAGAAGGCAAGAGAGGGTGAAATAGGCAGGAAACAGACACATGTGGGAGCCCCCAAAGTCACCTTTGCCCATTCCTAAACTCTTCTGAGGATTTACCACTGGAAACTGCACCCTTTCAATTCTTGAGGGGCTAATTTGTGGGACTAGTTGAGGATACCACCACATCCTCTAGGGAGCTGTGGAATTCTAAATGGGCCTCTCACTCTCTGCCTAGTGGCATATGGGGAGTGGGATCCTGCCAGCCACGGTTCTCGGAGGGCTGAGCCCCGCCACGGCTAATGAGCCCCACACTAGTTTCTTAGATATAAGGGCCGTGTGCACACAGCCAGCTGGAATGGGGCTAAATGCCACTCGTCTGTATGCACATTCTCATTTCTTTGGCCCCTCAGAGATCCTTAGAAAGATAATAGTGATAGAAGAGAGTTAAGGTGATGGGAAGGGGTTGTACCCCGGTTTCAGTTAGAGATGCTATGTCAGCAAGACCTAATTACTGCACAGCCACGGACAGAAGGGAAGGTAACTTCCTGGTCCTTGTCCTTTAGTATTAGTGAATGGAAAATGCTTTCAAGTTCAACTTGCCTTCTGTGTGTTTCTAAATTCTGAAAGGTTCAGATAAGGACTCTGGACTCCCAGGGGAGTGAGGGAATAAACACCACACAATTGCCGCTTCCTCAAGAAGCCTTAAGACAACAAAGCAAGGGACTTCCCTGGCGGTTCAGTGGTTAAGGCTTCGCCTTCCAATGCAGGGGGTGCAGGTTTAACCCCTGGTTCAGGGAGCTAAGATCCCACGAGCCTCAAGGCCAAAAAACCAAAACATAGAGCAGAAGCAGTATTGTAACAAATTCAATAAAGACTTTAAAAATGGTCCACATCAAAAAAAAAAAAAAAGACAAAAATGCACTCATTAATGGAAGAAATATACCAAGGCAGGCACCTTTATTTTTGTTTAGTCTTTTGACAGGGCTGGAATGAAAAGAGTTATGTGATGGGGGTGGGGTGGGGGAGCCCTCACTTCATTTAACTTGCTGTGTGCTACAATCAGGTATAATTACCTGCAAGTGTAATTACAGAGAAGACAAACGGCATTTGGAGCTGTGGTCTTAAAGAGGTGAGTTAATTTCTGACTTCGACCAGAATTATGTTAATTAGTCTCATGCTCTGTCTTTCTCTGAATGGAAGTTCCTCACCCAGGACTGAGTGTGGCCTGCCTCTCCTGTACCTTTGAATAATGAAAGGACATCACATGCCAACCGAATCTGGGCTGCCGTACTAATAAGGCTACTTTCCTGTCCATTTATCATCAATTAAGAGTGCACTAGTTTGTAAAGTAACCCCACCTTCGGCCCGGCCGTCCAGAACGGCTCCTCATTTATTTTCTGCCTGGTTTTGGTTGGAGTTAGACCCACCTTGTGGCTCAGAGGTGACAGGCGGTATGAAAAAGTACACTAATTGAGACATCTCAAGGGAGAAATATAAGAAAACTGAAACGGTAATTAGAATGAGAGGATTTCAAGCTGGGTGAGGAAAATCGAATAGAAGTGCATATTAGCGGCTGTTACAAATGGGGATGAAAGTACTTGAAGAGGGGAAAAGAGAGAGATGGGTCTCAGAGTAGAGTGTAGCCTTTTAACACTACAGGGAGGGGTGGGGGGAGTAAAGAAATCTCCTGGGTCAGGTGTACAGGCTTTTAGGAAGGGCTGCCTGGCTTGCAGGCTGGAAGACAAAGCAGATAGGAAAACCGACCAGCAAATCTCCAGGGTTTAAATGGACGGTGACATTTTGGGGAGAAGAAAATACTGGATCTCTGGTAGGGAACATGGCTTTGAAATCAAAATATGATTTCAAGCGCTCCCAATCTTTTGCGCAAAAGTGAAGGAAGCTGCAGGGAAATTTCCTGTGATTTGGAAACGAGAGCGTTCTTGGGCTTCTGCCTTGAGGCTTCTCAGTTGGATGCCCTCTCAGTTTGGAGGTCCATGTGGGATTTGGAGGATGAGTCCAAATCTTCATAGGCCAGAAAGTAACAGAGACAGAACGCTTTCCCTCATTGTCATGCTTTGCAAATGTTGAGTGGGGACACATTTTTTGGTCAGAGATTTGGATTCAAGTTGATCATTTTCTTCCTCAAATATTAATTCCCAGAAACCAGATACAAATGGGCCATTTAAAGAAAGGATCCTCTAAATGTGAGGATAGTTTTGAGTGGCCAGTGCCTATTTCAGTTTGCTAGATTATAAATCCCCAATCACTGCCTACCGGATGCATGAGCTCAGAGAACACTGCAGGGGGAATTTGGCCCAGATTTCTCATCTGATTAGATCTTGAGGTCCAGAATGGAGTACCTTGGAAATGCATAGACCCCACGAACTGGAAAAGAGAAACTGTCTCATAGACCAGCCCACACTGGGAACTTTGTCAAGTGTCTGGAAGACTCAGGTTGAACACTTTCAGCAACAGGGAGCCTCAGGAGGTGTTATTGTATCATCCCACACCTATGCCTCTCTCTGCTGAGTAGACAACCTGCACTGTCATGTAAAAGCACTTCAGATATCTGCATCCATTGGCCATAATTTCCCTGCCTTGTTTCCAGCCTAACCGTGCTTAGTTCCTTTAATGTTCTAGGGAGGCCATGGTTTTGAGCTCCCCAGTTTAACCATCATCTTGGTGTAGCACCCAGCATGAACCCTGGTGTGTGACCTGACTGGCACAAAAATGGCCTTTCTATCACCTCCTTTGTCATAGAACACATACCTCTTTTAGTGTATCCCAAGACCATCTTGATTTCTTTGCCAGGTATATTGCACTGAACAACATCATCAGTTTCTACTCCCTCTAAACTGAGTCCTGTGAAGTGCTGGGCCCTGGAAATAATGAGACAAGCAAGACAAACACGCCCCCTGCCTGCATGGAGTTCACAGTATGGCGAGGAAGATTCACGTGGGTGGAGGAATCGGTCATGGGCATTAGGGAAGGAGAGGTCTGGGCATTGATGGGATTACGGGGCATGGGCTCAGATGAGGTTCCGTGGAGCGTGAAAACCCCCTGAGGAATAAATGTTCAAGCTGAGACCTGCAGGCTGTGCAGGTGCTCACTGGGTGAAGCAGGGGTGGTAAGTGACGTGTGGCATGTGCTCCTGGGGAGGGAACAGCACGTACAAAACTCCAGAGGTGAGGAAGGGTGGAGAGTGCCGAACAAAAGGCTAGAGGTCCTGGATAGAAGTAACTGGACCAAAGGGAGGAGTTAGGATGAGGCAGGAGACTGGAGCCAGCATGGCCTTGGGAGGGCCTGTGAGTTCAGAAGAGGGTTCTGCCTTCTGCTGAAGCCAGGGAGGCCCTTGTAAGAAGGAAGTCGCATGATTAGATTTGCAGTTCACTAATATCAGAAGCCCTTGAGCCTTTTTCATGCATCCTCCTTGGAGACCCCATTCCTTCCCCCATTTCCCTTCCTATGATTGTGTCCTTGTTTTTCACATTCCCATGAACAACTTTGTATTCATCCATATTTTAGACTTCATTGTATGCAATCATGACAGTCTATATGGACATTCATTTTTGGATTTTGGTTCTATTCCACTTATATATTTCCTCTCCCTCCCAGCTCCGTTCAATTTTGCTAAGCGTGTCTCCTCCTTTGGCTGATTCCAGGCCAATGAGGGTTTTGAACCGGTTAGAGCCACGTGACACTGTCTTCTGGGCTGATCTAGATTCATTCATGGGCACAAACTGGGTCCACGTTGAAACCTCCCTTGAATCCTCCTAACTGTACTAACATTACAATTAGGAGCCTTCTGCTTTCCAGCATCTGCGACGGTGCAGTGGGAGTGGTGGCTGTCAGGCCGTGCACTGGGCAACTCCTCAGGGCTGTCCCCCTGACCCCTGCAGTGTGGGGTCTCCACCTGGAACTGCTTAGACCCTCCCATGGACCTTTCCCTGAGGGGTTTATGAGAAAGGTTAACTCCCGTGAATCCTGTCTGAATCTTGGCTGAGAAAGTAAGGGCCAGGTGACACCTGCGCTCCCACCATCAGGAGCATGAAGGGAGCTTTCAGTGGGAATGACTTCGAAACCCACGAAACATCCAGAGAGGCCAGGATTTGAGGTCCCTTCTTTTTTTTTTTTTTGCGGTACGCGGGCCTCTCACTGTTGTGGTCTCTCCCGTTGCGGAGCACAGGCTTCGGACGCGCAGGCTCAGTGGCCATGGCTCACGGGCCCAGCTGCTCCGCGGCATGTGGGATCTTCCCGGACCGGGGCACAAACCCGTGTCCCCTGCATCGGCAGGCGGACTCTCAACCACTGCGTCACCAGGGAAGTCCTGAGGTCCCTTCTGAACATTTTTCAGAAGGGAACGTTAACAGACTGACTCAGTTGGCAGATGGCCCAAGCGCTTATTTTTGTCAACACCTGGAGCAGTTTGGAGCTTTCTAATTATTACTTCAGAAAACAGAATAAATTCCACTCAACAAATATTGGGCCCTCAAGTGCTTAGCTGTTTCTGTTATCAACCATGGATTCCTCTTGAGTTCCAGTCCCTGCTGTGGCTCCAGGACTGTCCTGGCCCCATTGAGAACTCAGCCTGGTGGATATTTCTGCCAAGCCTCTTTTGGTCTTCTGTGTCATCACCCACCTCCTGTGCAAGTCTGAGTGTGCATGAATTGCTTTCTTGGTGCTTTCGGTACCCAGTGTGGGGAATCCTTAGTCTCTCCACCTACAGTTAATAGCAACTGTCCCCAGACTCAAGGTGCTGAGGGACCTTCCTGAAACACACAGTGTCTTGCTTTCCTCCAGTGTGTACTTCCTGCCAATGCCAGCCCCGGCCCCCGTCATCAGCTTGGAGGGCTTGCTCTTGGGGCCCCGCTATAGCACTGGGAGAGCTTTTGCATAGACTGAGCCCTGACTCCCTCCCAGGAAGCACACGTTCCCCTTGGCAGGTCCAGCAGAAACACCTGTGCTGCTGAGATGTCGCGGCTCCAGTCACCTCCCTCCACTGCCTTCTCAGACTTTGTCCTGGCGGCATCAAAAAGGTAGCTCTTTTACCTTTTAGTGCCTGTTTTCATTAGGCTACTCATTTCTGGATTGCAGCTGCCAATTAGCATGCTTTCCTGTTAATAACCACAGTAATGACACGACGGGTTTCACTGATCATGCAGAATTAGTTATCAAGGCAGCATATTCGAGTGAGAATGGGTAATTTTATAAAGCCATGAAGATATGGCCTTATGAAGGTTGAAAATTCAAAGCAAGCACCACTTGGATGGCATGGTATTGAATTAGCTAATTACAGTGTTTTATATCTGTGTTTGATCATTATTAAAAAAAGTTTCTTCCTTCCCCCCAACACACACACAAAAGCAGGCAAAATCCTATCAAACTAGTTTCTCTTTGAATTTAAAAGTATTCTTGGGGCCATGGAGGTTTCTGAATCACAAATGAAAATTTGGACATCAAAGAGATTTTCCTCCTTCTAAGGGAAGAAGAGCTTTTTGTTACCAACTATGTAAGAAGGGAAAAAAATATATAGATTTGAAAGTAAAGTTTCACCAAGGCAATGAGAGAGTAGAAAACACCAAATTCCTGTGTGTAGACAAGTTTGAATGTTGCTCTACTGAGATAAAATATGGCCTTAAGATAGACACTGATAAAAAGGGAAAGCATGTCTCATGCTAAGATCAGGTCCAGGACTAGGTGACCATTTCTTCCTGTGCAGAGTCCGCTCAGACACTGACTTC
The DNA here is from genome assembly GCF_039906515.1 of Pseudorca crassidens. Lineage (NCBI taxonomy): Eukaryota > Metazoa > Chordata > Mammalia > Artiodactyla > Delphinidae > Pseudorca > Pseudorca crassidens. The sequence goes on from NC_090296.1 coordinate 133,505,573, forward strand.
TCATCAAATGTCGAATCAAGAAAAGGCATGCCAGATACCCCAAAATGATTAACTCTGACTTGGCCTTAAATTGTATTCTTTAGCGGAGGGTTGATAGAAAGTGGCTTTTAAAAATTACAACATTCTTTGATGAAAAAAAGTATTTGGCTCTGAATGGATCATCAATTTCCAATAGCCACCAGTGGAGGAAATAATAGGTCCACTTTATTAATTAGTAAAAACAATAATCGCTATCTATTCTCAACTTGTATTTTTGCGATACATAATTTCGGCAATTGTATTTGCATGGACTGTTCTATACTTCTTTGTTTTGTTCCTTTGCTTCCTGGGAGTTAATGAATGCTGATAACTAAAGAACAATAACCTGTAGATTACAAAGTGCTCTCATTGATTCTCACAACAATCTTGTAAGATAGGGAGGTGACAGCTCCCTTACTGTAAAACAAAAATCTAGCTAACAAAGAAAAATTGACAGTGGACATCATAATTAAGATTGAGGTGTGACATGGCAAAGATGTCTGCTCTCACCATGCCTATTTAATTCAGGGAGGGGTCATTAATAACCACGGATGGAGTTTCTGCAGGATGCCAGGATCTGTACCATATGTCTCCCATTACAGTATTTCGTTTAATCTTTTCTACAGCACCATGTTGTAATGACTCTTTTCCCCATTTTATAGATGAGGAAGTAACAGCTCAGAGAGGTTATGGTCTTGTCCAGAGTTGCACAGTGAGTGTTAGAGCAGGTATTTCCCACCATAGCAGTATGATGACTCCCAAGCAGGAGCGCTGTTCTCTGTCTTGCACAGAAGCCGTCTCTTCTAGTTTTAGGAATGCAGATTCTGAGAGGTGCTGTGACCAGCCTGTGTCTGGGGGTCGGAGGGCCCGGACACGACTCTAGACAGTGTGCCCTCCTTTCCTCCTCATTTCTCAGTTGTAGACCAGACTGTTGGTAGATCTTCAAGGTTTTCATAAATTTTGAGATCCTGCATGCTAAAATATATATATATATATATATATATATATATATATATATATATATATATGATTTTCTTCCCTTTCCAGTGAAAAACTGATTCCAATTAGGAAATTAAAAGAAAAAAACCCCAATTCAGCACTTATATTTTAATGCTCTTTAAATTTCTAAGGTCATTTTAATATATGGTCTGGTTTTTCTCATGAAAAGATGTTGCTCATTAAGTTAAATATACTAGAATAGTTTAGTCAAGTGAGGTTTCCCATTTAGTGATTGATTTTCATTTTCTTAGGTTTTAAATTAAATTTTATGAGACACTGGCATAAAGTTGAGGGCAGAAGTCTCCACCAAAGTGGACTACAACAAAAATGTGGTGATATATGGCCGGGCTGGGTGTGTCCCCTGGGCCAGGCTCCATTGCACGGGAGTCAGGACGCAGGGGTGGCCCCAGGCGGCCCAGCATTAGGGCCCATCCACCTTGGCTCTTTCTCCATCCTCTCCCAGGCGGGAGGGAAGGTAGGGGAAAGAAGGGAGGATAGGCAGGAAAGAAGATAAGGCTTCTGCTTCCAGCACCATTTCCATTTCCTCCCTCTCTTAAGCTTCTTCCTGCGGCCACAAGGGGGCCAGGTGGGCAGAGTTTTCTGGTAGAGATGCTCCCTGAATGTGAACTCCAGGTCTGGTCCAAAGATTTCCAACTGCTTCGGGCCGAGGGGCCATTTAACATTAACATATGTAATTCCAACCAACTAGAAACGATTGTATTAGAAGAAAGTAAGTCAGCCAGAAGTGCATAGAGATACTCTGCAACTCCCAACACTTTCTAAGAATTAATATTTCTGAGTTTTTCTATTAAATTAATTGGCTGCTTATTCTTTCATTTTATTATCTGCGCTTGTTAGCAAACGCCAAATGCTTAAGAACATTTTCTAGAGAAAAGCATGACATCTAAAAAAATCATTAATGTTTTGAAGACAACCAAAAAAATCAGGTAATAAAGCTGTTTACAGCTGTGTGTGTGTGTGTGTGTGTGTGTGTGTGTGTGTGTGTTTCCCCCTTTCCTTCCAATTTTTGGTATTATTATTATTGTTGTTATAATTGTTATTACTGATGAAGTATAATACTCTGGCATGATAATAATTATAAATTAGTCATATGGAAAATACAGAGATCATTCTATTATCAAGAGGATGTCTTCCTACATGGCTGAACATCTTGAGTTCTTTGTTTTGTTTTGTTTTTTTAAATTATGGCAATCTCTGGAGATGACTGAACTGTTTCTGGCCCCTTTCATCCAGCCCACTAGAGGTGGATTATAGTTGCTCATTTCAAAACAGAAGTGTTGAGAATCAGTTCAGTCTTTGGAATAAAGAAATCAAAGCGTTCAGGTGACTGCTCTTCACGTTTTCTCTGGATTTGGAAACATTTGGGTAAACACAGTTATTTTAAGGGTGCATGTGGATATTTCATCAAACTTCAAAACACAAGATTTTGCTTTTAATAAGAAAATTGAGAGTTGTCATTTATCTGTGTGTTTTTTTCAGTTCACCGGATGGACTAAATTCCTTTTTCTCATCTAGTCCTCCACTGATAAGCTTCAGGGAGGAAGAGGCTTGTCTTTTAGGGGGGCCCGTCAGGGTGAGCGTCCCTTACAATTCATGCTAAGTCAGAGGTCAGAGGTGATTGGTGGTTGGGGGGAGGCAAGAAGAAGAGGCACTACCATGGGTTACGTGTGTCACTGAGCCTGCTCCTGCAGCATCCTCAAAGGGCCTGGAGGCCTTGGGGCCTTGGGACTTCCCGGAACCACACCACTGGTCGGTGGGAAGGCTGGGCTTCCCCCGGACATCTGTTGTACATAAAGCCCATTCTCTCACTACCTCAAACTGTGTTGTTTTCACCAAATTCATTGGACACAAAGCAGTATTTTCCAAACTGGATGTGTGATATTAATATTCTTGACTATAGCACTTATTCTATCAAGTCAACCATTTCTGCTTTTTAATGAACTCAAACTCAGTAATTGCTAACGATGACCACATTAGCAACCACTGTTTACTGTGCATTTTCTTTTTAGCATTTAATATGTGCTAAAGACTTTACATGTACCATGTAGTTTTAACTTAACAACTCTCTGAATTATACGCAACTCAGAAATAAGGAAAAGAAATTCTCAGAGGTTAAATGAACTTGCTTAAGTTTACACAGTTAGTGGTGACAAATTCCTCTCTGGCTCCAAAGCCAAAGTGTGTGTGTGTGTGTGCGTGTGTGTGTTTTCCCCCTTTCCTTCCAATTTCTGGTTTTATAATATCAGAAATAATAACACCAGAAATTGGAAGGAAGGGGGGAAAACACACACACACACATATTTTACTACTGATGGCAAAAGATATTTTTCTTTTCTATAATGAAAAGAGGATAATGAATTAGAAAGTTCCTACCTGTTTTAATATTTTGTCCACCATTAAAAATGGGCCTATTACCATATTAATCATATTTATTTTAAAGTCACTGTTCAGTAGTTGCAACATCTGTTCTATTGATTGCTGTGCCTCTTGACAATGGTTTGATTTACCTGACTTATTTGTATGTTGTGTAAATTTGACTGAATGCTAGACATTATGTCTAGAAGAACAGTAAATTCTGAGGTAATAGTAGCCTGGAAATTGTTACACCTAGGCTTTTAGGCTGTTAGTGTGGGGTGTTGAGCCAATATAGTTAGAACTTGATCTGGAGTTGAGTTTTGTTGTTGCTGTTGTTATCTTTTTTTAAAATTAATTTTTATTGGACTATAGTTGATTTACAATGTTGTATTAGTTTCTGCTGTAAAGTGAATCAGTTATACATATACATATATCCACTCTTTTTTTAGATTCTATTCCCATATATGTAGGTCATTACAGAGTATTGAATAGAGTTCCCTGTGCTATACAGTAGGTTCTTATTTGTCATCTATTTTATTTATAGTAGTGTGTATATGTCAATCCCAATCTCCAAATTTATCCTTCCTTCCCTTTCCCCCTTGGTAACCATAAGTTTGTTTTCTACATCTGCGACTCTATTTCTGTTTTGTAAATAGGTTCATTTGTACCATTTTTTAAGATTCCACATATAAACAATATCATATGACATTTGTCTTTGTCTGACTTACTTCACTCAGTATCACAATCTCTAGGTCCACCCGTGTTGCTGCGAATGGCATTATTTTATTTATTTTTATGGCTGAGTAATATTCCACTGTATATATGTACCACATCTTCTTTATCCGTTCATCTGTCGATGGACATTTAGATTGCTTCCATGTCCTGGCTACTGTAAATAGCGATACAGTGAGCACTAAGATGCATGTATCCTTTTGAATTTTTCTCCGGATATATGCCTAGGAGTGGGATTGCTGGATCATATGGTAGTTTTCTTTTTAATTTTTAAAGGAACCTCCATACTGTTCTCTATAGTGGCTGTACCACTTTACATTCCCACCAACAGAGTAGGAGGGTTCCCTTTCCTCCACACCCTCTCCAGCATTTATTGTTTGTAGATTTTTTGATGATGGCCATTCTGAGGTGTGAGGTGATACCTCTTTGTAGTTTTGATTTGCATTTCTCTAACAATTAGTGATGTTGAGCCTCTTTTCATATGCCTCTTGGCCATCTGTATGTCTTCTTTGGAGAAATTTTTTTTTAGATCTTCTGCCCATTTTCTGATTGGGTTTTTTGTTTTATTGATATTGAGCTGCATGAGCTGATTGTATATTTTGGAGATTAATCCTTTGTTGGTTGCTTGTTTGAAAATATTTCCTCCCATTCTGTGGGTTTTCTTTTCATTGTTGTTATCTTTAGTGCATCTAAGGCTTCAAATTTTTGTAGCAGTAGGTTGCTCTTACTTTGTGTTTAGTGTTGGGGCTTGAGTGTTGGAGGTTTTTTCTCAGTGTTCCTGCTTCTGAATTAGCTATAAGTTGTCTCTGTACCCCTGAAGCATGGTGGGAGGGTGAAAGGCAGTCTTCTAAACTCTTCTTTGTATTCAGTGATGTGCTGGAGCTGTCTCATATGGGCTCATGAAAGCCAGATGTGCACCTCTCTTTCTAACTCCATGTTCAGTGATGTCATAGGACATAGTTTGAAACAGGAGATTATGGTCATACTTGCATCATGGAGATTGGCCAGATTTCCTACAAATCCTCAGGCAAATTTCCCACAAAACTGCAAATCTGGACTTTCTAGCCTTGGAGCACTGGTACTTAAACCTTTACCAACACATTACCTCTTACATTTAGAATTAGTCTTGAGTGGGAAGGTATGATAATCCTTCCTTAGTGGTAAACAAAACAAAACAAAAAAGCTAAAAACAAACCTAAAAAACTAAAAACCAAAACCCTCTGCTTCGTATCAGTGTAAGATCCTGAGTGTGAATATTTCTTGGCCCTCCCAGGGGTAGAGGATTTGATTCTACCATTCCTCCAGCAGTGAGGGATTTTTGCCTGTTCTTTGGAAAGAGTTTTCTATCTTTTCCCCCAAAGAAGACAAATTTTGCTTCTATGTATCTCCCAGAACTATGGATCTTTGTCTGTGCCCTTGTGAGTCAAAGGGCTTATGCCCCTTTCCCAGTGGCCTAGGCTTTTGATTCACAGGAGGGGAAGGTGTGGGAATGAAGGTGAGGTTTCCTACCTGTCTTTTTCTTCCATTGATCACCTCCTGCTGCCTGCATGCTACTGAGGGAGTCTTTCCCCAGTCTCCTGCCCAACCCCAATCCTTCTCATCAAAAGCTGGTAGAGAAGCACTTGTGAACACTTGCAAACTTTCTTTATGTCTGGGGCCCCCCAGCCATTCCACAGTGACCTGCTTATCCATACTTGCCTTTAAGAATTCATTAAAATTTATTTGATTTCTTTCTTTCAGGCTTGTGTGGTGCCCACTTCTTTCTTCTAGGCACTGCCAAATATGAACAGTTCACATGTCTCATAGCCCCTTGGAAGGACTAGTCGCTTGTGAAAAATGGATCAGTTGGTTGCCTAGTGACCACAGCTTAATGATGGGTTCATGAAAAGTTCTGCCTTTGTAGATTATTCAGCTTTTTTCTTGTTTTTAATGTCGGAGTAATATTCTTTGCAGTTTTCTAAATCTTAAACAGAAGCAGATATCCCTAAACTTTTTTTCTTTTTAAAAAAGTTTACAGTTTTTAAGACATAATTTATGTATAATAAAATGCACATATTTAAAGAATACAATTTGATGAGTTTGACATATGTGTACACCTGTGAAATAATCCTCATAGGCAACATAATGACCATATTAATCAAGTTTCCTTGTACCCTCTATAATGTATCCTATCCTCCCCCTAACCCCATACCCTAGCAACAACTGATCTGTTTTCTGACATTAAATTATCTTTGGGTGAAAGAAATAGATTCCAGACTTTATACATTTTGGGGTCACCGTTGACCAATTATACTTAAACTGAGATAAATTGTAACATGGTCCTATTGCTCCTGACTAATAAATAGTTCACAGTACATACGATTCATCATATAAGTTAGATCTGATTTCGGGTGACCTGAATATAGCTATACTCTATTCAATAAGATGAGTCCACTGTCCAGAGGCTTGGATGTTAGATTATAATGTTAAATTGCTATAAACATTTCTAAATGTTTCCTTTCAATTTCTATACTTATCATAGATCAGTAATAAACAGTTTATGGACTACATTGTCAATAGATCACACTTTGAATAACATTACTGTAGAATTTCAAGTCTGCATTTTGTTGATTACATTTTTTTAGTGTCGTTTAACATATTCTACTGTATTCACTTTTTTCCCACAAACTGATAATTCTAAAGGCTTGATTTGTTTCAAATTCAAACTTGTTTTTCAAAAGTACTTTGTCAGTGGTGGTGTGTATTTCCATTAGGGGTTACAGAAAAACTGGTTGTCTCTCTTTTTGTGATTTTAGCAGCCCGCTGATGATTGTTACCTAGATCTATTAGTTCATCAGAGTTTGAAAAACTATGTAGTTCTAATGTTATCGTTAAAATTTTTTTTTAGCAGCTTGAATACCTCTTAAAAGGATACTTCCCCTTATCAGTTATTAGAGTACCCTGAGGTATCATTCATATAGAAAGGTTGGATAAATACTTGATTCTTTCCTTTTATTTCCTAACATTTAAAACAGTGAGTTAATGACCAAGCATCCTCCAAAGATGACCAGTAAGTTTTAAAGAAAGAATTATTACTATGAACTTATATTAATACATTTGGTAGTTTTTAATCCATTGCAGTTATTCTTATGCTTAAGGTGTACCTTCCTTGGCCAGTGGAAGGTCTTCAAGCTGCCTTCTGTGTCTTTTGGACACAATTCTATTGGTGTTTGAGTGTTTTTTAACTTTCTGATACAAAATGTTCTAGGTTCATTTTGTCCATTTCCTGCTCCAGACTTGGGATTAGGAACCCTGGTTTATTTTTTAATGGGAAGTGGTATTTAGAGACCACAACCTGGGTGCTAGGTGACCTAAATAATAATGGTTAGGGGATCTAAAATAATTTTAATGGAAAGTTAATCACTTTCCAACTGATGGATAATGACTACTTCTCAATTTTTAACTTCAGGTCTTTACACATAACCCTTAGTTGCTGAATGTCTGCTTTCAAACTTGGTGAGATCAGAAGGAAGAACTCAGCAAAGTAACAAATAGTGGCCATTCCAGCACAGAGATTCTCATAAGCTCTCAGGTAATGTTAATCGTTTAATGGGTGGGGAGAGGTATGTGGAAGGAACTCAATCCAGTAGTCCTAATTCAGACTCCAAAACCTGAATCTGAAAAAGGAGGACAAGGATAGATTCTTCTCAATATGAATTAACCACTGGGGGACTGATAACATAAGTTTTCCTTTTTCAGCTTCCAAGATGAAGTGTCATCTGCAGAAGACCTATTCTTCTGTAGCCAAGTCCCAAGGCTTTTCTAGATTTCATAAGATTTCCTGATCTGAAGAAGCAAAACTAGGATCTGTCACTGACTTAAATAAACATTGTTGTCAAGTAAATACCATCCATTAATCATGGAGCCTTGACATCTCCGTGGGCAAAGGGAAAAACTGACTAATATTCGTTTGACAAAGTTTTGCCGTTCAAAGTGAAATGCACAAGCAGATCATAACAACAAACTAAAAAAGGAGGCAGTATAAGTAGAATTCCACAGAAGGCTATTTTCTGTTGCTTTTTGGGAATGGGAGAGTGAACGTAGTTGTAGGCAGAGTAATGATTTGATAATGAATGTTCACAGGTGGTGTTAGAAAATCGCATGACTGCCTATTCCTGTGTATGAGTTTGGCACATATGCATGAAGAAAGATGTTTTTGTGGCTAAACCATGACAATAAGTGAGAAAAATGATATTTACTTTACTGGAATGAAAGTATTGTTTTCTCTGCAAAAACGTGAAAACCACGGTTAACTGTAAGAGGAAAATGTTAAATAAACAAATAACATAATAATAAAAAGAAGTAAAGAGTAAGCATTAAAAAAATAAAAATTCTATATCTCCAGCTCAGATAAATGTGATATATTTTACTTAGTGAATGCCTTGCATACCTGAATGTGTTGTTCCTACCGATACCCTCTTTCAACTGGTTGGAATTTCCCAGCCCTGGTTCTCATCTCTTTCTACTGTACAGTTTTCTTCTTCAGTGATATTATCCAGTCCTCTGGCTTTAAGTACCTTCTATATGCTTTTAAATCTTAAATTCATACTTAGAGCCTTGACCTGTCAGCCCTGTCCTCCACACTAATATAGCCAATGGCCTACTCAACATGGTAAATCTTCCCCACTCTAGTCTTCTCTGCAACAAGAAATTGTACCACCTTCAAGCAGAGAAGTTGTTGAAGCCAGAGATCTAGTAGTTATCATTAGCTCTTATTTCTTCCTCAAATCACATAGGACCCATGAGCAAATCCTGCTATTTCTTATCATCTCCATCCCCAATGTTGTCCAAACGACCATTACTTTAGCCAAGATTTCTGCAGTGGTGTCTGAATCCATGTCACAGCCTTTTCCCTCGATCATCTGCTGTATTCCAGATGCTGTGTGTAGCAGGCACCCCACCCTTGGGGAGACAGGCATGGAAACAGGAAATGAGGTACATGCTAAAGTGAAGGTGGGTGGAAAGTAGAGTAAAAGGGAGCAACTAACTGTGGCCATTCACTGAGGAATAGTTGAACTGTGTCCCCAAAGGTGAGCATGAATTTGCTAAGTATGTAAGTGGGAGAAACCTATTCAAAACAGATTTAATGGCAACTATAAGACTAGTAAAAGCACATGGTATCTTAAGCTGCAATCTTTAAATGGGTGTGTGTGTACTCCTGGTAGCTGAAGTTTTTCTGGGAAGTTCACATCTATAGACAGTTTTAAGGGAATCTATTTCCAAATCCCCCACGTTCAGATATGTGTTTCCCTAGAATCGTTCTGCTTGAGAGGTCCATATGTGCAATAACCCTTCTCCACTTTCGAATAGAAAGATACACCTCTCACCCCTTCCAAATCTCACTTTGATGAATTGCCCTATGCTGGGATTTGAAAACCCCTAGTGTGTCAAATAAAAGGATAAATAGAAATAATCAGACTCTGATAACACACAGTACTCCCAGATTTCTCCTGTTTTACACACATTTCTATTGAAGGTGTTAGAAATAGGATTTGAAAATGTTAGGGTGCTCTAAATTCAGACAAGCAGAAGTTGTATAAGACAGCAATGGTATTCTTCTAAAAATAATGTTCTCTGGACTACCAGAATTTTTAAGATTTATTGATTAACACCAATGGGTATTTGCAGGATTCCTTTTGGACTTAACGGCCTTTATTCAACAAGGTAATTAGAAACTATATTTAGGCATATAATTAAACAAATATTCCAATTCCATTTGATCTTCTTCCTATGAACCGTGTATGAGAGGCCCATGTGCTGAAACTGAGACTTACCTGGTAAAGAAGCAACTGGGATTGGAATCAAAATCCACTTGTCCACAAAGGCCCTGCTCTTGGCCATATAAATATGACTCCTGATGGGTCTGTGGGTTCTTTTCCCATCTGTGGAATGTGCCTCTGGCCAACAGTCAGTGAGGGTAGTGCATGGAGGAAGGGTTAGAGCCCAGCACTCGGTGCCTGGCCCGTAAAGGTTGATTCTGCCATCTGCCAAAGGGCTGGTGGCTTCATTGTCTCTAGGTGTAATCTTGGGAGGTGACAGGATTTTGTCGAGAATGAAATAGCTCTCAGATAGGATTGATGATTTCGATGCTTGAAAGTGATAGTCTGCCCAAACCCTTCCCAATGGCCTCGTGATTTGTGAATCGTTTCCCATTTGAAGGAAAGCTTGAAGCAAGACTATACTTCTTTTGGGATGTTCAGTAATTTAGAACCTGATGTCTGCACTCAGGATTTCTTTTTCTTTGCATTTTGAGAGGTCAACTCAAGTATTTTGGACCTAGGAAGGAAGGACAGAGAGACCACTGGAGAACTCTCCCCTGGGACCACTTTTGAATAACATTGGAGTTAAGCCCTTGTTCTGTTCGGAGCTGGCTTCATGGCGTTTTCTGTACTCCTCCTTGAATTCAGAAGGGAAATGGAGGCATACAGACCATTCTTGGGTAGAAGACTAAGTCTTCTCCACCAGGCCCAAGAGTGGCATAAAAGTCTCGTGGGTGGGATGCTGGCTCTTCCTACTACTGACCTCTGTCCTGTCCTGGTGAGGATGAAACAAGTTCTGCTCGCCGCAGGAAGTTTCCCCTAAGGAAAGTGCTATGACTCCAGCTGTGAAAGTGACTGATGTCCTTCTAGATCCCACTGGTTTCTGCACGCCCACACTGTCATTTCCAAGCAGAAAAAAACTGCAAGTGTGTGTGTGGAATTTTGTGAAAAATGCATTTTTCTTTATTTTGTCCAAATGAGGAGCAGGGAAAGGAAAACAACGTGGGAGTGAATACTGAGCTTCTGTGATGAATAAACTGCTTAAGCTTTTTTTCTTTTTTAACAACTTTATTGGAGTATAACTGCTTTACAATGGTGTGTTGGTTTCTGCTTTATAACAAAGTGAATCAGCTATACATATACATATATCCCCATATACCCTCCCTCTTGCGCCTCCCCGAACCCTCCCTATCCCACCCCTCTAGGTGGCCACAAAGCCCCGAGCTGATCTCCCTGTGCTATGCAGCTGCTTCTCACTAGCTGTTTTACATTTGGTAGTGTATATATGTCAATGCTACTCTCTCACTTCGTCCCAGTTTACCCTTCCGCCTCCCCCTGTCCTCAAGCCCATTCTCTATGTCTGCGTCTTTATTCCTGTCCTGCCCCTAGGTTCTTCAGAACCTTTTTTTTAGAATCCATATCTATGTGTTAGCATACGGTACTTGTTTTCCTCTTTCTGACTTACTTCACTCAATATGACAGTCTCTAGGTCCATCCACCTGGCTACAAATAACTCAATTTCATTTCTTTTTATGGCTAATATTCCATTGTATATATGTGCCACATCTTCTTTATCCATTCATCTGTTGATGGACACTTAGGTTGCTTCCATGTCCTGGCTATTGTAAATAGTGCTGCAATGAGCATTGTGGTACATGACTCTTTTTGAATTATGGTTTTCTCAGAGTATATGCCCAGTAGTGGGATTGCTGGGTCGTATGGTAGTTCTAATTTTAGTTTTTTAAGAAACCTCCATACTGTTCTCCATAGTGGCTGTATCAATTTACATTCTGACCAACAGTGCAACAGGGTTTCCTTTTTTCCACACCCTCTCCAGCATTTATTGTTTGTAGAATTTATGATGATGGTCATTCTGACCTGTGTGAGGTGATAGCTCATTGTAATTTTGATTTGCATTTCTCTAATGATTAGTGATGTTGAGCATTCTTTCATGTGTTTGTTGGCAATCTGTATATCTTCTTTGGAGAAATATTTATTTAGGTCTTTTGCCATTTTTGGATTGGGTTGTTTGTTTTTTCCATATTGAGCTGCATGAGCTGCTTGTATATTTTGGAGGTTAATCTCTTGTCCGTTGCTTGGTTGGCAAATATTTTCTCCCACTTCTGAGGGTTGTTTTTTCGTCTTATTTATGGTTTCCTTTGCTGTGCAAAAGTGTTAAAGTTTCATTAGGTCCCATTTGTTTATTTTTGTTTTTATTTCCATTTCTCTGGGAGGTGGGTCAAAAAGGATATTTGTGTGATTTATGTCATGAGGTGTTCTGCCTATGTTTTCCTCTAAGCGTTTTGTAGTGTCTGGCCTTACATTTAGCTGTTTAATCCACTTTGAGTTTATTTTTGAGTATGGTGTTAGGGAGTGTTCTAATTTCATTCTTTTAAATGTAGCTGTCCAGTTTTCCCAGCACCACTTATTGAAGAGGCTGTCTTTTCTCCATTGTATATTCTTGCCTCCTTTGTCAAAGATAAGATGACCATATGTGCGTGGGTTTACCTCTGAGCTTTCTGTCCTGTTCCACTGACCTATATTTCTGTTTTTGTGCCAGTACCATACTGTCTTGATTACTGTGGCTTTGTAGTATAGTCTGAAGTCTGGTAGCCTGATTCCTCCAGCTCTGTTTTTCTTTCTCAAGCTTGCTTTGGTTATTCAGGGTCTCTTGTGTTTCCATACAAATTGTGAAATTTTTTGTTCTAGTTCTGTGAAAAATTCCAGTGGTAGTTTGATAGGGATTGCATTAAATCTATAGATTACTTTGGGTAGTATAGTCATGTTCACAGTGTTGACTCTTCCAATCCAAGTACATGGAATCACTCTCCATCTGTTTGTATCATCTTTAATTTCTTTCATCAGTGTCTTATAGTTTTCTGAGTATAGGAATGCAAGAGTTTTCTGTGCATTAATTTTGTATCCTGCTACTTTACCACATTCATTGATTAGCTCTAGTAGTTTTCTGGTAGCATCTTTAGGATTCTCTATGTATAGTACCATGTCATCTGCAAACAGTGACAATTTACTTCTTCTTTCCTGACTTGGATTCCTTTTATTTCTTTTTTCTTCTCTGATTGCTGTGACTAAAACTTCCAAAACTATGTTGCATAATAGTTTTGAGAGTGGGCAACCTTGTCTTGTTCCTGATCTTAGTGGAAATGGTTTCAGGTTTTTTTTCCACCATTGAGTACTATGTTGGCTGTGGGTTTGTCGTATATGGCCTTTATTATGTTGAGGTAAGTTCCCTCTATGCCTACTTTCTGGAGGGTTTTTATCGTAAATGGGTGTTGAATTTTGTCAAAAGCTTTTTCTGCATGTACTGAGATGATCATATGGTTTTTATCCTTCAATTTGTTAATATGGTGTATCACACTGATTGATTTGCGTATATTGAACAATTCTTGCATTCCTGGGAGAAACCACACTTGATCATGGTGTGTGATCCATTCATCAGTGATATTGGCCTGTACTTTTCTTTTTTTGTGACATCTTTGTCTGTTTCTGGTATCAGGGTGATGGTGGTCTCGTAGAATGAGTTTGGGAGTGTTCCTCCCTCTGCTATATTTTGGAAGAGTTTGAAAAGGATAGGTGTTAGCTCTTCTCTAAATGTTTAATAGAATTTGCTTGTGAAGCCATCTGGTCCTGGGCTTTTGTTTGTTGGAAGGTTTTTAATCACAGTCTCAATTTCAGTGCTTGTGATTGGTTTGTTTATATTGTCTATTTCTTCCTGGTTCAGTCTTGGAAGGTTATGCATTTCTAAGAATTTGTCCATTTCTTCCAGGTTGTCCATTTTATTGGCATATAGCTGCTTGTAGTATTTTCTCATGATCCTTTATATTTCTGCAGTGTCAGTTGTTACTTCTCCTTTTTCATTTCTAATTCTATTGATTTGAGCCTTCTCCCGTTTTTTCTTGATGAGTCTGGCTAATGGTTTATGAATTTTGTTTATCTTCTCAGAGAACCAGCTTTTAGGTTTATTGATCTTTGCTATTGTTTCCTTCATTTCTTTTTCATTTATTTCTGGTCTGATCTTTATGACTTCTTTCCTTCTGCTACCTTTGGGTTTTTCTTTGTTGTTGTTCTTCCTTCTCTAATTGCTTTAGGTGTAAGGTTAGGTTGTTTATTTGAGTTGTTTCTTGTTTCTTGAGGTAGGATTGTATTGCTATAAACTTTCCTCTTAGAACTGCTTTTGCTGCATCCCACAGGTTTTGAGTCGTTGTGTTTTCATTGTCATTTGTTTCTAGGTATTTTGATTTCCTCTCTGATTTCCTCAGTGATCTCTTGGTTATTAAGCAGTGTATTGTTTAGCCTCCATGTGTTTGTATTTGTTACAGATTTTTTCCTGTAATTGATATCTAGTCTCATAACATGGTTGGAAAAGATACTTGATACAATTTCAATTTTCTTATATTTACCAAGACTTGATTTATGACCCAAGATATGACCTATGCTCGAGAATGTTCCATGAGCAATTGAGAAGAAAGTGTAATCTGCTGTTTTTGGATGGAATGTCCTATAAATATCAATTACGTCCATCTTGTTTGATGTATCATTTAAAGCTTGTGTTTCCTTATTTATTTTCATTTTGGATGATCTGTCCATTGGTGAAAGTGGGGTGTTAAAGTCCCCTACTATTATTGTGTTACTGTCGATTTCCCCTTTTATGGCTGTTAGCATTGGCCGTGTGTATTGAGGTGCTTCTATATTGGGTGCATACATATTTACAATTGTTGTATTTTCTTCTTGGATTGATCCCTTGATAATTATGTAGTGTCCTTCTTTGTCTCTTGTAATAATTTTTATTTTAAAGTCTATTTGTTCTGATATGAGAATTGCTACTCCATCTTTCTTTTGATTTCCATTTGCATGGAATATCTTTTACCATCCCCTCACTTTCAGTCTGTATGTGCCCCTAGGTCTGAAGTTGGTCTCTTGTAGACAGCATATGTGTGGGTCTTGTCTTTGTATCCATTCAGCCAGTCTGTGTCTTTTGGTTGGAGCATTTAATCCATTTACATTTAAGGTAGTTATAGTTATGTATGTTCCTAGTCCCATTTTCTTAATTGTTTTGGGTTTGTTACTGTAAGTCTTTTCCTTCTCTTGTGTTTCCTGCCTAGAGAAGTTCGTTTCGCATTTGTTGTAAAGCTGGTTTTGTGGTGCTGAATTCTCTTAGCTTTTGCTTATCTGTAAAGGTTTTAATTTCTGTGTCTAATGTGAATGAGATCCTTGCTGGGTAGAGTAATCTTGGTTGTAGGTTTGTCCCTTTCATCACTTTAAATATGTCCTTTCACTGCCTTCTGGCTTGCAGAGTTTCTGCTGAAAGATCAGCTGTTAACCTAATGCAATTCCCTTGTATGTTAATTGTTGCTTTTCCTTTGCTGCTTTTAATATTTTTTCTTTGTATTTAACTTTTTATAGTTTGATTAACATGTGTCTTGGCATGTTTCTCCTTGGATTTATCTGTATGGGACTCTCTGTGCTTCCTGGACTTGATTGACTATTTCCTTACCCATATTAGGGAAGTTTTCAACTATAGTCTCTTCAAATATTTTTTCAGTCCCTTTTTTTCCCCTTCTTCTTCTGGGACCCCTATAATTCAAATGTTGGTATGTTTATTGTTGTCCCAGAGGTCTCTGAGATTGTCCTCAGTTCTTTTCATTGTGTTTTCTTAATCTGCTCTGTGGTAGTTATTTCCACTATTTTATCTTCCAAGTCACTTCTCCATTCTTCTGCCTCAGTTATTCTGCTATTGATTCCTTCTAGAGAATTTTTAATTTCATTTATTGTGTTGTTTATCATTGTTTGTTTTCTCTTTAGTTCTTCTCGTTCCTTATTAAATGTTTCTTGTGTTTTCTCCATTCTTTTTCTAAGATTTTGGGTCATTTTTACTATCATTATTCTGAATTCTTTTTCAGGTAGACTGCCTATTTCCTCTTCATTTGTTTGGACTGGTGGGTTTTTACCTTGCTTCTTCATCTGCTGTGTATTTCTCTGTCTTCTCATTTTGCTTAAGTTACTGTGTTCGGGGTCTCTGTTTTGCAGGCTGCATGTTCGTAGTTCCCGTTGCTTTTGGTGTTTGCTCCCAGTAGGTATTGTTGGTTCAGTGGATTGTGTAGGCTTCCTGGTGGAGGGGACTGGTGCCTGTGTTCTGGTGGATGAGGCTGGATCTTGTCTTTCTGGTGGACAGGACCATGTCTGGTTGTGTGTTTTGGGTTGCCTGTGAACTTATTATGATTTTAGGCAGCCTCTCTGCTAAGGGGTTGGTTTGTGTTCCTGTATTCCTAGTTGTTTGGCATAGGGTGTCCAGCACTGTAGCTTGCTGGTCGTTGAGTCAAGCTTGGTCTTAGCATTGAGATGGAGATATCTGGGAGAGCTTTCGCCATTTGATATCACATGGGGCCAGGAGGTTTCTGGTGGACCAGTGTCCTGAACTCGGCTCTCCCACCTCAGAGATTCAGGCCTGACACCCGGCCATGGAACCAAGAGCCTGTCAGCCACATGGCTCAGAAGAAAAGGGAGAAAAAATAAGAAAGAAAGAAGGAGGAAATAAATAAATAAAATAATTAAAATAGAAAAAAATATTAAAAATAAAAAAAATAATTAAAAAAAAGGAGAGGGATTCCCTGGTGGCACAGTGGTTGGGAGTCCGCCTGCTGATGCAGGGGACATGGGTTTGTGCCCCAGTCCGGGAGGATCCCACATGCCGTGGAGCGGCTGGGCCCACGAGCCATGGCCGCTGAGCCTGCGTGTTTGGAGCCTGTGCCTTGCAAGGGGAGAGGCCACAGCAGTGAGAGGCCCGTGTACCACAAAAAAATTAAAAAAAAAAGGAGAGAAAGAAAGAAGAGAGAAACCAAACCAAAAGAACAAATCCACCAATGATAACAAGCACTAAAAACTATTCTAAAAAACAAAGGAAACAAAAAACAAAAAATGGACAGTCAGAACGCTAGGACAAATGGCAAAAGCAAAGCTATATAGACAAAATCACACAAAGAAGCATACACATACACATTCACAAAAAGAGAAAAAGGAAAAAATTATATAAAAATAATTAAAAAAAGGAAGAGAGCAACCAAATCAATAAACAAATCTACCAGTGATAATAAGCTCTAAATACTAAACTAAGATAAACATAAAAGCAGAAACGAATTAGATGCAGAAAGCAAACCCCAAGTCTACAATTGCTCCCAAAGTCCACCGCCTAAATTTTGGGATGATACGTTGTCTATTCAGGTATTCCACAGATGCAGGGTACATCAAGTTGATTGTGGCAATTTAATCCACTGCTCCTGAGGCTGCTGGGAGAAATTTACCTTTCTATTCTGTTCACACAGCTCCTGGGGTTCAGCTTTGGATTTGGCCCTGCCTCTGCGTGTAGGTCACCTGAGGGCGTCCAGGTATGTGTCTTGCCTTTTGGGAAGTCTGAGGTTGTCTGACAGCATTCAGTAGGTTTTCTATAGAAGTTTTTCCACATGTAGATGTAGTTTTTATGTCTTTGTGGGGAGGAAGGTGATCTCCACATTTTACTCCTCCACCATCTTGAAGGTGCCCTGACCGCTTAGGTTTTAACAGTGAAGGAACGCTTCTTTAAGAATGAATTGTTTGGCCATTCATTCATTGAGCAGATACTGAGACCTTATTATCTGTTGGACCCTGAGCTGTCTTTGGAATAAACCAAGTTGAATAAAATTGAGGGCCCCCCATGTGTGATTCACAATCTTGTGGCAAATACATATGTTTAAACAAAAAATGTGGCAATGCCATTTGAGATACAATGTAGAGGAGGTGGGAATACTACAGGAATGAAGGACCCCTTTCTGGACTGTTTAAAGGGAAAAGGATGGGCTTTATAAAGACAGTGACATTTTTTAAAAAATTTGCTAATATTTTATTGAAGAACTCTAGATTTTAAATTTCTAAAAATATTATTATTTACATAATACTTTAAAAAGCTTTCTGTTATGAAAAATTTCAAATGTACATATATTTTTGATACCAGTGTAATAAATTTTCTAGTGGCTGGTATGGCTTTAGCAATGATTACAATTGTAAAAAAAACCGAAGACAGTGACATCTGGGCTGAATTTTCAGAGGCATTTAGCAGCAGGGTGAGGAGCCCAGCTGGGATGGGGCTGCCTGGGTCTGTAAGCTTGCTTCCTCACCTTCTAGCTTTGTGACCTTGGCCATTCCCACTTTTGTAAATGAGCATAACAGCATCATAGTGGTGTTTTGAGCTTTGAATGAGATGTGTCTGCAAACAAAATGCTTAATGCAAGTTGTGCACACAGCAAAGCACCCATAAAAATGTGATCTGTCATCATGATCCTGGCTATAATTTTTGTTTTTGTTATTGCTTTTGTTAGAGGATAAGTAGGAGTCTGTCAAACAGAGAGAAGGGGTAAGGCAGATGAACTGAAATCCCTAAGGGCATTTAAAAAATTAAAGAGAAGATGATGTGGTTCAAGTTATTTTAGACCCATTCTCAGGAGGGGTATGCTGAAGTGTGGATTAATTGTGGGTGTCAGAGTTGATTTGGTTTTATAGATGCATTTTTTTTTCCCTGGTGAGAAGCAGGCAGGCTGGATGTTGGTTGAGTCAGAAAGTTTCAGGCACGTGCCTGGCATAAACTGTGGTGGTGGCACTGGTGCTGATGGGCATCATGGGAGTCTAATGAAGTTGACCTGCAATCTCCTTTCCTTATCTTTCCTTTAATTCAGGTTTGTATTAGGTCAGTGGTTCTCAGCTATGGTTGTACATTAGAATCACCTAGAAGATTTTAAAAAGTACTCCTTGGCACCCCGTTTCACTTGGTTAGGGGGATGCCCCTGTCCCTAATTTTTTGCAAAAGCCACCCCCTTCCCAAGTCATCCTAAGGTACAGTCAATACTTTATAGTCAATGTATTGGGGAGTCCAAGGTTCACTGGTGATGTGGGTTAGGATGACCTTGACTCTACTTACTGACATTAGGCCTTCTATGTAGAGGTATAGCTGCCTCAGGGATAATGTGCTAGGATGCTTCCTTTCCCGGATAGTACCTTTCACAGGGAAAAGGATCTTCTTAGTAAATGCGTTATATCAGGAAGGCCCTTCTGGCTCATCTGAGCCAATTGTCTACCCTCATCCAATCCACCCCTTGGAACTTATGCTTGGATATCAATAAGAATAATTTCTGGGCCTTTGAATGTGGCCTTTGGAAACTGCATAGGACCTGCTGTTTTGCGCTTGGTCTTTCTCTCTGCTCTCCATCTCTACCAGTTTTGCCCAACTTCTCATCCAGGGGCTTTGCAACTCTGCCTTTTGAGCCATGACCCTTGTGGCTGCCCAGAAGGAATTACCTTGTTCTGCTGTGACAGAACACCTGCCCTTCTCAGCCCTGTCAGCAGATCTCTCTCCTACTCCTGGGCTTGGGCCACACCCCACTCCCAGGCATCCAAAGGGCATCATCTCTTTATAAAATGCCTAAGGTAAGTCAGCTGTTGGATTGGTCCAAACAGGTTCCTTTGAGGAGCACTAAACAGTGCCTGCCTCTCAATAAAAGCTTAAATGTATATGAATTACTTTTTGCCAAAACAAGATGATTGGACTTGCAAAGGGAGAAGCAGGATTTTTTGATCTTCTGCTGAGCACCTCTGGGTAATTCTGACTTATGGATTGAATTCTGGGCAGGTTAGCTCAGATGGAATGCACTGCCAGGTGCTGAAGTTTACAAGTGGTGTTCTTGAAGAGTTCCAGTCTCAGGAACCAGCACTCTACAGATGGGGACGTTTGAATGGCTCAGTGCACTGTGATTGGGGGGAAAGAAAAGATCAAAAAATAGAAGAGAAAATCCCAGCATTAGAAGGACTTCAGAAATATTTAGGTTTACTTTCTTATCACCTGGAAAGGAAGGGGTGTATTCTTTATATATGACGTATCTTACATATTCATTTTTGGTATTCTAGTAAGATATTTTAGTTCTTTGATCAACTATAGTGGGAAAAAAGCCCAAAAAACTTATGCTCTAAAAATCACAATAATTATAGATTATTCTTTTATGCCAGATAGGACAACTAAGTAATAAAAAAACCTAAGTATGACTGAAATAGAATTTTTTAAAAGTTACATAAAAATTCCATGCACAGTGTTGGTGATTATATATGCAGGAGAGGGTACTATTGAAGCAGTGACATGAGTAATTACAGTAAGTAAAACGTGGTAGTGAGCCCAGCTTTCTTCCAGCAAATGCTGGCTGTAAATGAAAGCTCACATGGGGGTGCCATGGGAGAAAAGGCGTGGTACCTTCACCACTTCCACCAGAGCTGTTTAATAATGCAAGCCTCTTAATCGAGGAAGAAGATGACATGGTGTTCCCTGCTCCCTATGGCAAGACCACACGAATTTTCGCCTGAAAAAATGGGCATAAATGTGGTTCCATTGCAAAAGAATTGGAGGCATGAAAATTTGTTATTTCCTTCTTTTGGAAACATACACCTTATAGAAGGGTTAAGATGGTTGAAAAGTGGTTAAATAAACAGCACTTTCTGACCATCGTTGGTAGATTGTCTCACAGTATTAGCTGTTTATTTCACTGACATATTCTGAAAGGTCTATAGGGGGCTTTTTCAGAAGTCAGGACCTCAATGTAATATACAAGCATTGATTCTGATATTTCCCTTGATAACAGTGCTCGACCATATTGGGGTCGCAAGTCAGTAAGGTTCATTGGCTGCTGTAATGCTCACTGTCACTAGTAATAAGTACAAAGGACTTGCTCTAAAAGCTGGCTTATAAAACTTTAAGTAAACTTGGATTGCTTAAGTGAACTTGCAAGGCTCTGGAGGGGACAACTGGGCCTTGGTTGTCTACTTATATTAATTTCACAGAGTTTAAAGGGTCAAGAAAGGCGGTCGGTGATGCTTATTAATTTATGAAATACAGACTCTTGTCTGTCTTGCTATCTTGCTTTGACCATCCTGTCTTTCCTTTTAGAAAATTTAATAGAAATTAAACCCTACCAGACAAGAGTGCCCTAAAGGATTAAGTCTAAAGTTCACAGCTGGACTAAAAGGATCCAAAGGCGCTATGTCTTTTTAATGGCACAATTTCATTTGAAACGATGTTTGAACAATAGAACCACATAATGGACGTAAAACATGAGGAGAAAAAAGCAATTACAGACATACTGAAGTTAGTCAAGGATTAGGATATTTTAAAAATATGAGACATACTTGCTTCTAAGGATTTTTTTCTTGTTTTTCCAAGAAATAATAGCTTGTAACAAGAACATCTTCTTGGCTTTAAGTGGGGGCATGGTTCTTGTTAAGATGGGAATGTTTATATGTTATTACAATGTCTCAAAACATATCTGATGGCTGAGGCCAGACTGCTGAGAAAAAGGAAATGTACCATTGCCATGGAAATGCA
The DNA here is from genome assembly GCF_039906515.1 of Pseudorca crassidens. Classification (NCBI taxonomy): domain Eukaryota; kingdom Metazoa; phylum Chordata; class Mammalia; order Artiodactyla; family Delphinidae; genus Pseudorca; species Pseudorca crassidens. The sequence continues at coordinate 133,526,903 of NC_090296.1, forward strand.
AGCCAGTCTTACTGATGGAAATGTTCCTTCTTGGTTGATGTGCTTTGGAATAAAGAGAGAAGATCATAGTCATATAAAGGCAGGCACTTTAAAATGCAACTCCTAATTTAGTCCTCACAAAGAGCTTTGAATATTTTTCCCATTTTACAGATGAGAGCATTGAGGCTCAGAGAGAGCAATACTTTCTCTGAGGTTGTACATCTAATAATTGCCTGAGGAGTATTGGGGAGTAAGAGGATATCCCTCGCCACCACCTCTTACCCCCCAAACCAAGGGATCAGGTTGAGGATCACTATTATCAAGCCAGACTCTTCTTCTAGGGAGGCTTTTCAAGCAGCACATCCAAGGTAATGAACAGCTCGTATGTCAAGGCCTGGATTGAGGATAAAATCTGCAGTTTGGCCGCAGTGCAGTGGGGGTGGGGAGTGCAAGGAATGCAAGGTTAGTCTGGGAAGGTAGCAGGCACACATGCAGGAGAAAGAAGGCTAGTAACTTGATTTTTACTCTAATTACTAGTGAGGAACATTGGAGATGTGAAGCAGAAGAATACTTAGATTTGTAAGTCTGTGAGTTTAAAAAGTTTACACTGAGTGACTACCAGGAGTAGCTGGTGGCAAAGTTTCATCCTGTAGAGAACAGCTGAAAAAAAATAGATAAAGTATAGAAATTATAAGTTTGAAGGCAGCACAGAACTGCTGAGGCAAAGAGGATAAGGGTGGCTAAGACTCTGGAAAAGTGAACTGACTTCTGCAGCCTCTTTTAACCTGGGTCCATTTGCTGGTTCTGGGTATAGGCAAGAGGTTGAATATCCAAGATTTGCACTAGTGGAAGGCTGTTCCTGGGGAAAAGGGAAACCAGTAGAGCTTGTGGAAGAGACTTGGGAGACCTCATGCCTGCAACCGGTTTTCCCCTCAGTTGAATTCTGAGGCTGCATGAAGTGGGAGGCAAAAAACCTAAGTGCAAGTCCTCTGGAAAAAAAAAAACACAGCAGAGTTTTCATTTCAACAGTCTTCATAGTTTCAAGAGATGAAGATTAGAGCTCAGAACTCATTATGGGGAGGTGATGCAATGAGTATGCCAGTCTTTTAGGTGAAAATCTTGGAAGGCTGTGCCTTAAATAAAGGCCAACAGGAAATAGATTGAGCTTTACCTTGATGGCAGCACAGCCTTGTAATAGCATAATCTCTGATTACATTAAGATCATCAACTACTCTATCTGCCTAAATGAGGGAGAGGTAAATGGTCTATAGAGGAAAATAACATCACCTGGAGTCTCTACAAATTTTATAAACAATACACATGAATTCAACAATTACTAGACATGCCAGAACACAGGATCACATGACTGAAAACCAAGAGAAAAATGGTTAAAGGGAATAGGCCCACACATGATCCAGCTATAGGAGTTAGTTAATGAGACTTTTAAGTAACCAGATATATATGGTAAGAACATGGTGAAAATGGCTGGAATTATAGAGGATGTATCAGAGATTTGAATCTATAAGATCAAATCAAATGTCAAATTCTAGAACTGAATAAACAATATCAGTAACAGTAATAGTTACTGGACATAATAGAAAGTAGAATTGGTGAACTGGAAGGCAGGCCAACAGAAAATCTCCATGCTGCAGCACACAGGGATAAAAAATACAAAATACAGAAAAGAGACATAGACATATGGGACTCAGTCAGTAGATCTAACATATAAATGGAATCCCAGAAAGAAATTGTAGTCAAAAGAGCAGGAGCAATATTTAAAGAGGTAATGACTGAATATTTTCCAACACTGATGAAAGATATTAATCCACAGGTTCATGAAGCTCTGTAATGTCCAGAAGTATAAATACAATATCACAGTATTGTATTTCAAGTAAATATGATAATAAGACTAAGATACAATAATAAAAGATAGTAAAAACCAAAGACAAAAGAAAAATATTGCACGTTACCTTCAAAGGAGCAATAATAAGTTTTCTACCTGAGTTTTCAACAGGAGCAATGGAAGCCAGAAGACAGTGGAATGATACCTTCAAAGTTCTAAAAAGATTACTATGGCTTCCAGTAAGGAGAATAGATTTTGGGGGCTAGAGGTGGCTAGATAAGATATGGAAAGAACAATTCACAGGCTTTTAAGGTCTTACAGTGTCTTGTGAGCGGTGATTAAAGTCTGGATTAGGGTGGTGATAATGGAGATAAAGTAAACTGATTTAATAAATAGTAAAGGTCAAAATCCTTAAAAGAAATAAAGCAAACCCACCAATATACCCACCCGCAACTTCCCAAAGACTCTGCCTCATCTCCGTGATTATTTTCTTCTTTCCGTAGAGGTTTCCTTAGCCACATCATGGACCATCTGGTTGACTGAGATAAAAACACATCATTCCCACAAGATCATCTCTTTGATAACCCTATGCTCTTTCATTCTTGTCTTCACATTTGATGCTCCATGTTGTATCATAAAAGAAACTATGGCAGAGGACTTCACCTCTGGTCTTATCCAAGTATATGATGGTCAGAATGTGGGGTTATAGGCAAGTGGGCATAATAACAGGCCAAGGACTGGGTGGAGCAGATGTGTTTTATTTTTTGGAGTCCCTCAGTTCAGAGAATCTGGATATGAGGAGGCTGACTTCAAGCCTGACAACTGAATCCAAACACCACTTCCATCAACTACTGGTTGTGCAACCTTGGGGCTCAGTGTCTTTCATCTGGAAAATAGGATTGCTGGTAATATCTGCACAAGGTGACACCAGGCACTGAGTCCAGAGTCAGATGGATGTCAGTAATGGCATGTTCTATTTCACTGGACTGCCTGGACTGAGGGGAATGATCTGGCATAGACCATTTGCCAGGATGAGGCACTCAGAGCTACAGACCATACTGGCTAGTCCTCCCAGCACGTGCCATAGCAATCTTTGAGCTCATAATTTTTCATCCTTGGTCAGGAGGGTGTGGGTAAGACCTGAGAGGGGAGAAAAGCCAGGCGTCTTTGACCAAGACATAGTCATAGGAATTGAGAGGGGCAACAGATCAAATATCAACAGCTTTTCTGTAAGTTTATCTTGGCTCTTGATAAAGTCAGAGCTCTTATAGTTTAGTACCTGCTGACAAGAGGTAGCTGAAACCAAGTGATGAGTGTTTGAAGGGCAGAGACTATTTATGTAGCAGTTTCCTATCACTGCTGTAACAAATTACCACGAACCTAATGGCTTAAAACAACACAAATTGCTCCCTTACAGTTCTGGAAGTGAGAGATCTAAAATCAAGGTGTCTGTGGGGCTGTGTTCCATCTGGAGGTTTCACGGAAGAGTCTATTTCCTTGTCTTTTTCAGTTTCTAGTTTCTAGAGGCCATCTGTCTTTCATTCCTTGGCTCATGGGCCCTTCCTTGTATCAATAGAACCTCTTATTATCCTTGTCACATCTACTAGTGACCCTGATTCTCCTGCCTCCTTTGAATAAGGACCTTTATGATTACATAAGGCCCACCAAGATAATTCAGAGTAATATCTCCATTTTACTTTAATCACATCTGCAAAGTTCTTTTTACCATGTAAAGTAACATATTCGACATGTTCCAGGGATTAGGGCATGAACATTTTTGGGAGGGTAAATTACTAAGTTTACAACAAATTCATTTTTTCTTAAAATTGCAGTAAAATATATAAATAGACTAAAATTTCCATTTTAACCATTTTTGAGTATACAGTTTTATGGCATTAAGTATATTTACATTGTTGTACAACAATTACCACCGTTTATCTCCAGAATTTTTTCATCTTCTCCAACTGAAGTTTTTTATCCACTTAATAATAACTCCATATCCTCCCTCTTCAGCCCCTGGCACCCACCATTCTACTTTCTGTCTGTATGAATTTGACTACTCTATGTACCTCTTATAAGTGGAATCATATGGTATCTGTCCTTTCTTTTAGTGTTATATCTGATAAATTATTGCTGAATCCAATAAATCATTGCAAAACCCACCATCATGAAGTTTTCCCCTATGTTTTTTTTCTAAGAATTTATGGTTTTAGCTCATATGCTTAGGTCTTTGATCCATTTTGAGTTAATTTTTGTATATGGCATTAGGTAGGTGTACAACTTTATTCTCTTGCATGTGGATATCTAGTTTTCCCATCATCATTTGTTGTAAAAACTGTCCTTTCCCTATTGAATATTCTTGGCACCCTTGTCAAAAATTATTTAATGATATAGACCAGGGCTTATTTCTGGGCTCTCTATTCTAGTCCATTGGTCTTTATATCTATCTTTATGGCAGTACCACACTCTTTTGATTACTGTAGCTTTGTAATGCATTTTGATATCAAAATGAAATATGGGATCTCTATTGCTATGACTAAGGGTGATTACCAGCTAGAAATCTGAGGTGTCCCTGTGATGTCTTCTGCTTTTGCTTAAACCATGAAGATGGAGAAAGATTATCAACATTAGGACGATGAAGCATGTTTTAGCTCCCATTGAAATTGCTAGATATTTGAAGACAAAAGCCTTTGGAAAGTAATTCTGGGCTCTGGCCTTCATTTGACATTTATGGCTGTCCTTAGATGCAGGAAAAAGGGAGAGGGAACAAAATATTTTCACTCATTTTTTAATTCTATTCCTCCTCTGTCTTTTAATCCTGGCACATTTAATCCCTTGTATAAGTTAAGATTAGGTTAAGCTGCATATAATAGAAAATAGAATAAAATTAGATGTTTCTGTCTCAGGTAGGGAAATTCAGAGGTGGGCAATCCGGGGATGATGTGAAGCCACACAAACTTTTCAGGGACCCAGCTTACTTCCACTTGTCTATTCTGCCTTCTCAGATTGTAGCTTTCATCTTATTCCAAGATGGAAACAATCTCATCACTTATCATGTTACATTACATCATCATCTAATCACATCATACTATGTCACATCACAGCAGTTTGAAGGAAAAAATAACCCAAACCCCTCCTTTTTAAGGAGACTTCCTGGAAGAATTACACAACATTTCCACTTACCACTCATTGACCATAACTTAGTCATATGGCCACATGTCTTTGCAAGGAAGTCTGGGAAACGCAGTCTTTTGACGGAGTTAACTCTGTGGGGCAGTGTATTCACAAGAATGAGAAAATGGTCATTGGGTGGCAAACTGAAGTCTCTGTCACAACTTTGAATATTTTCAATATAAAATTCTGTGTATGTAAATTTTTTAAAGTCCTAATTTTATGTCCCATACTGATATATATTATATATCAGTATATATATAGTATATGCTAATACTATTATATATATCAATATATTTTATATATATATATATATATATATGTTAAAAGCAACAAGTGTTGGATATTCATCACTGTGACAGAACAGGATATAAGTCCTTAAGATGCTGCTTGGAATGAGCATAGATGGCTCTGGTGATATCTGAGTTTTTAACCCAACCATATTCCAATCCCCTTGGGGGTACCATCATTAACCTTACACTGGCAGGTGGGTAGGTGTTTTATTTCTGCATGCTTATTTGTCTTTGTGGCCATATTGCTTGCTGGGTAATTGTATGGGATCTCAAGGCATGTGATCCACCAAAAGAAGGGCAAGCTTGAGCAAAGCATCATATGAAAATTGATGCAGCCTACTTGGCCTACCCCTCTGGTCACCAGAATCCTGACTGCAGTGGTTCCTTGAAGTTCACAGATCCAGACACCTATCTAAAGAAAAATCTGAAGGGAATATTTAATCTGGAGCTAAAAGATTCAACAAAGGAGTTAAAAAGTGCAAAAAGAATGCAAAGTTTACTATAGAGTTAAATTTAACAAAGACATATGCACCCACATACATATATTATGGCTACTCCCTTCTCATGAAGAAATTACTGAAATTCTATCAAAGACATATGTACCCACATACATATATTATGGCTACTCCCTTCTCTTGAAGAAATTACTGAAATTCTTTGTCGTATGTGGCTAAAGAAAATCCCTCAGTCCCATTCCAGTTTAGATTCTGTTATACTCGCCTATCTCTCTTCTCTCTGTTTAGATTGTTCATTTCTTCTGCCTTTGCTTTAGAATGTTGCTTCTTTAATTAGGACTTTAAGGATTTTAAAATATTAATTGCAGAGATTTCTCAGAATTGCCACCAGCAATGGCTCGGATTCACCGTTTCCTTCAAAATGATTATCAGTTACATTTTTTAGTTCCAGTGGCATACTTGTCCATGCAATGCTGAAATTTATTAAGTCTACCTCTCCTTAAAAATGCCATATTAACTTGTGGGGAAGGTTGCCTGTGCTCTGTGGGTTCCACGCCCTCTCTTCTCCCTCACTAAGCCCCTTTTCGATAATCAATGGCTCAGTTATTAAGAAGTTATCATGTACATAGAATGTGTTTCTTTCATAAAACACAACCTGTAATCTGGCCGAAAATAGTGATTCTGGAACATTCTTGGAAGTTGGTTTGCTAAAGTAGATCCAGGGACATCTGGAAGCATTTTTTTCTCAAGTTTGAGAGCCAAATGTTTCATATTTTCCAAAGTTTTTCAGGTAAATGGGCTTGGAGCAAAAGTTTTCAATCAAAGAATACTGTTAGGTGAGTTATTTGCTGACTATTGGACACCATGTGTGATCAATACATGCTGCCTGCATCCACTTCTCCCCCAAAACGTATTTTCTTTCTCTAACTCTAAAGCAAATAAGTTACTGTTTATCTTAAGAGTTCTGAGAGTTTTGTGAATGATAGTGATTAAAGAGCAGTCCAGATGGCCGAAAAGGACTTATGACATAAATCTCAGGTTCAAGACTCAAATCCCTCATTTGTGAAATGTGGATGATAGTAATAATATTCACCTTGCCCACCTCCTGGAACTGCAGGGAGTAGCCATTTAGACAATGGATGTGAGAGTGTTTTGTAGATTATAAAACACTATAGAAATGTCATTTGTTACCACAACCTTCATGCCAATATGTTCCTTATGTTTCTTGGCCCAAGCTAATAAAAAGATTGTAACCTTCACTTTTTTATAATTTTTTTGCTTATTCCTCAAATAGCTTTGCTTTATTTTAGTTACAATTGACAGAAATCCAGCTCAAAGAACTTGAGAGAAAAAGAGAACCTGGCTCATCTTACTGGGAAGTCAAAGCTGTCTTCGGGCATAATGAGATCCAGGATCTCAAATAATCTCATCAAGACTCTCAGTCTCTGGTTCTGCTCCCCTCTGTCAGTGGGCATGTTCTTTCCTTTGGGCTTAAGATTCTTTCATGTATCCAGGGAAGATGGCTATTAACATCACCATGTACCTCAACAGACAGAGAGCTGCTTCCCCCTATCCATTAGTTCTAGGGAAGTATACTTGGAATGGCCTAGTTTGGGTGACTCCTTGGAGCAGGGAAATGGGTTTCCTTGGGTTCCCTGCCTACTGTGCTGATTCCTGTGGGCCAGGGAGATGTAAGGGCAGGTTCCTGTGGCTGACTACCTAGTTAGAGCCACGAGAGAGGGAAATTGGTGTTTCTCCAAATGAAGTCTTGTTGGCAGAAGCAAACTCCATGTGCCTTTTGCAAAAGCTGAGCTCACACATGTCACAGAAGAGGAAACACAAATAGTGCATGAACATATGAAAACATACTCAACTTCATGAGTAGTCAGGGAAATTACAAAGCACTATGAAATACTGTTTCATATGAACTAGATGAGGAAAAATAAAAAACTTAGATAATACAAATTTGGAGGGGATGTGGAACAAAGGTCTCTCTAATAAACTGGTTGAAGGATAATCAGGTATAACTGATTTGGAAAATAATCTGCTATTATTATGAGAGTTGAATATTCATATATACTATGGCTTAGCATTTCTACTCCTAATATCTACCTTAGAAATTCTGTGCATGGTGCACCAGGAGACCTGTGCAAAAATTATAATAACTGACTTATTCCTGGCAGCAAAAAGTTATATATATATATATATATATATATATATATGTATATATATTACATATGTTCTTTTCTATTTTAAAATATTAGGTAATAGGGCTTCCCTGGTGGTGCAGTTGTTGAGAGTCCGCCTGCCGATGCAGGGGACACAGGTTCGTGCCCTGGTCCGGGAAGATCCCACATGCCGCGGAGCAGCTGGGCCCATGAACCATGGCCGCTGAGCCTGCGCTCCACAATGGGAGAGGCCACAACAGTGAGAGGCCCGCGTACCACAAAAAAAAAAAAAAAAAAAAAAAAAAAAAAATTAGGTAATAGAAGCATGGAAAAACAAAATGCATATTTCCTACAGGTTTTCCCAAACTAGATAGGAAATGTTTATTTCAATAGACATTAATCTGCATATAATAAGGAATTTTAGGAAACAAATTATGATTTGTAGGCAATTGTTGTATATTAGGACACACTAAATGTTTAGCTTGGTCATGTAACTAATGGGACATTTGATAAGTTACCAAACTTTGAAAGATACAAAGAAAACTACAAAGGAGGAACATGTTTTTTCCAGCCTGACCACACAGAACATTGGATTAATTGGAAAAATGGGGAGGGGGGCTGGTTTAAGGAATTTATTTTGAAATTTTAGAGCAACATTTCCACCTCAAAGCCATTAGACCATGGAACAGTTACCCAAGAGTTGGGGGAAGAAGGGGTGCAAAGATTCACTTATTGTATCAATGGATGTTTGGTTGCATCCATTCCTAGAGAATACAAGTCAGCATTAGGTACTGACAGCATCATTTTTAACTCAGGGGGAAATTTTTAACTCTTATGGGAATAGTTTGAATTTGTATTCCTGTTAGGATTTTAGAACGGGATGTTTACAAAGACTGCAATTTTCCTCAAAGGCATTATGAGTCAGGAAAAGAGTAAGGAAAATGATCTCTAACAAAGAAAATGATAGAAAGAAGGACAGAAAAAAGGGGGAAACAAATGAGGAGCAGGGAGGGAAGGAGTGGCAGAATAGGGTGGTAGAGAGAGCAGGGCTGGGAGAGGCAACCAGTGAGGCTGAAACTTGCCACTGCCACACTCTGCTGTGGGATGTAGACAAGTTCCCCTTCCTCTCTGATGTTCAGTGGGCACATCTATAAAGTGGGGACACAAGTGTCTACCTCCCCACGTTGTTGTTGGGATCAGGCCCTCTGCCGGCACACGGGGTCTGACCCAGGAAGGAGCAATGAAGAGATGTAGGGAAGATGAGCCCTGTTCTGTAGCATATACTGTAAGAGAATGGGATTATGGTGAGCATGGCTCTGTGTGAATGACTAGTGTGAAGGGTGGGACTTTATTTTTTTGCTTGGTGCCAGGCCCATAGTTGAGCTATTAACCTGACCACCTCTGTTGAATGCAGGTGGTATGTCTGGCATGCAGATGGAATGTTAATAAATATATTTGTACTGTGCAGTCTACCATGTTTGGTTGTTTTTATCCTAACATTAATTAATGCCAAGCTGGTGACTTAAAAGGAAAGTGAGACAGTGTGAGTGCACTGTTAGGGGTGGGTTAAGTGTACAAGGGGTCTGTCTCAGAAATGGCCAACTTGAGGTGGGGATCACCACCAGGTACCCCTCTCTGTTTTGGGAAGCAGTGGTGTTGGAAGAAAGAACATCTGCTCTGCTCTGGAGACAGGCACACTGAGAGTTAGGTCCTGGTTCCCACATTTATAGCTGTGTGACCTCAGAGAAGTTACTTTACCTCTCTGAAAAGACCATGCTGACTTTTTTTTTTTTTTTTTGCGGTACGCGGCCTCTCACTGTTGTGGTCTCTCCCGTTGCGGAGCACAGGCTCCGGACGCGCAGGCTCAGTGGCCATGGCTCAAGGGCCCAGCCACTCTGCGGCACGTGGCATCCTCCTGGACCGGGGCACGAGCCCATGTCCCCTGCATCGGCAGGCGGACTCTCAACCACTGTGCCACCAGGGAAGCCTCCATGCAGACTTTTGACTGTCTCCTAATCTTTGCTTTTTAATCATGACTTTTGGTATTTCCCTATGGACTTGACCATTGCATTTGGGATCCAAAACTGATATATTGAAAACTTCATGATAAACCACTATATGTCACCCACTCCCTATTACCTCTTATCCCAGTGGAGCTCAATGGAAGGGCCCAAGCTTTCTTCATGGCAGTTCCAATCATCACTACTAAGTTTCTCTCACCTGGGCACGTCATGATGACAGCTCCTCCTGAGCAGTACTAACTCAGCACAATTGCTCAGTAATTCTGTGCAGTGACAGAGATCCTTGCTCCTCCCCACTCTAGGATGTCCAGCTGAGGGCCCCGTTTATCCTGCTCCATGAAGGGTCACCACTTGTACATGCTTTTCCTGAATGAGGCTTCTGCCCCTGATTCCTGCTTTCTCTCCAGTCCTGGACTAGAAAGCACAGGAGGAAATCCCAAGGTTCTCTTTCAGTTTCTCCCTTCAGAGACATCAGAGGGACATCAGTCCTAATCACACAGATTTTTTTTCTTAAGATTTTGTCCTGGCCTCTCTTGCCTCTTCCAAGGGCAAGGGTCTTCCTACCTGGAAAATAGTCCAACTCCAAGAGGCTTGGCAGCCCAAAGGCTACTTCTCTCCAAAGAACCCCAAATGGCTCCCTCTGAAGCCCCTTCACTCTTCCTACAAGTATCTCCCACCACCAGATCTATGGTGTTTTACCAAAGAGGAGGGAAGGTGGGGTTGTGTTCATCCTGGATGCCTCCAACCTATGCTTTTGGCCCCTTTCTGTGAGTCGAGTCTGGAGACAGGAGGCAGGGGCCGGAGCTGGGGAGACACTCAGATCACAGGAGCACAAGTGTCAGCCAGAGGTGCCAGAGGATGTTGTGACTTTCATGGTCTTGTTTGTAGACACGCTCACTCAGCTGGACTGAGTTCATATATTTACTAATAACGCTTGGGGAAGGGAAAGACCAAAACTTGCCGAGCAGCAATGCATGCCAGGGATTCTATGAGTCATCTCCTTTAGTTCCCACATAAACCCTTCGTGCAAACTATTATATCCTGAACTTTAAAAAATCCACTTTATTGAGATGCAATTGACATACAGAAGACTGTACATATTTAAGTGAACACATATATGTATACATGTGTATGTATTTAATGTATATAACTTGATGACATTGGAGATAAATATACATCCCTGAAACCATTGCTGAAATCTATGCCAAAGACAAGTCCATCACATCCAAAAGTTTGTTTTCATACTCTTTACTTATTATTATTATTTTTTATGATAAGAGTACTTAATATAAGACCTACACTTCCAGCACAGTTTTAAGCACACAGTGTAACCTTTTTAACTATAGGCCTGTGCAGTACATCTCTAGGATGCAGTCATCTGGAATAACGGAAACTTTATACATTGTTACTCATCCTTTTCTTAGGTGCTGGCAACCACCATTCTCCTCTCTGCTTCTGTGAATTTGATCATTTTATGATCCCTAGTGGTTTCCTCCAGATCACACACTGAAGCTCCATATTCACCTTTCAGGAAACCTGGCTATAAGTCATGGGGTCTACCCGCTAACCCACACTGTCTCCCATTTGACAAAATACCCACACAGTTTATCCTACTTGGATGTTGCCCCAAACCAAACCTCAGGAGGGAGTCATGGAAGGCATTTTACAGATGAGGAAGTGGATGCTCCTTGGCTGTGAGTGGGAGAATGGGCTAGGGAACTGAGTCTTTTGACTCTAAGTCCAGACAATGGAGTTGCATAGAGCCAGAAGAGGAAGACACTTTCTCGTGTGATCCTGCAGGAAGTGTGGAACCCAGAGGGAAGGGGTAGAGACAGATTTTGGGGTGAACAAACAGGAAGAATGAACCCCTAATGGGAGCTGACCATGAGGTCTGCCACTGCCCTGTGAGCAACTGTGAAGAGGTTAAGTGTACGATCAGTCATGGTGGAAGGTGACCAACCAGCTCTAAGCACCTATGACTCTTGTGGTTCCACAAGTTGCTTGCTTCCTTTCACAGAATTATAGATCATCCTACCCTAACGCCAAGATCGAGAATCAATGCCTCAGAGTTCCAAGTGCCTCACCATTGCAAACTTGGAGGATGGAGATCATAAATGATTCAACTACTGTTCCCAAGAATTCCCAGTGTTTTGCCTATTGATTTTCTGCATTTGGCAACAACCTATCTGCTCTGTGGGATCAGAATCTCCTCTTTTGTTTAAAAGGCTCATCAGTTTTCTAAACTCAAAAAATGCTGCTCTGGAATGCAGCCCCTGACCCCCTTATAGCCTAAAAAAAAGGATGTCACCATTAGTTGCTAATATTTTCCTTAAATCTACCCCCTTTTCAGCTCATATGCCTACAATTCACTGCTCCCAAGGCCAGGTGTGTATTTTTCAAATGAAATTGCAGTTAATGGTACAAAATATTTACATTTATGCCCCAAATCCAAAGAGCCACAAAACTTTATTTTGCCTTTTGTAGTTTCAATATTTAATTAGTGATGAAGCACCAGAAACCTGTAGGGAAAAAACACCCCATTATTTTTTAAGTTATAGTATATTTACAACCCATTTCCACCTGCTCCCTTTGTCTCCACCTGCCTCTGCTGTACACAGATTCATCTCAGCCATCCCCTCAGGAATACAGCTGTGTCATCACACACCGTGGCATCCTAATATTTCATACTAAGCTTTAAACCAATTAGGAATGACTACTGACTGTGCTGACTCATGGGAAGGGACGGGGATAATGCGTCCTTCAGGTAATGAACTTCTTTGGGGACTTAACACATATTTCATTTTTTAGCACCGTTGGTTTTCCGTTGTCACATTTCTGTGGATGTGGCTTTGTTTTGCTTCATTGTGCTAGGAGGATTATGCAGGGATTAATATTTGTGAAGTAACCAAGCTTATAGTAATAATGGCAGGAATTGGACTGATACATGGTGAGATTATTGGGTCAACCTCTGAGGCCTCAGGGGTGCTCTGGATGACAGAGATCTTCGGGGTTGTGGGACCCATTTAAAGGGGCAGCCCCAACTGACTTCCAGCAGATTGTGGTACCTGGAAACCAGAATTTCTGGTTTTATAAAATGAACCCCAAATCTAGATTTTTAAAATGTGAAATTTCCTTATTTCAAAATGGAGGCACTGTAAAATGAAACAAACCACCCGCTGGGTGATAGCTCCGGCTGGCTCTCAGCTGCCAGTTTGCAACCTCTGGCCTGAACCAATCTACCAGCTTTTTTTTTTTTAAAGAGAGTAGACAGCAGGATAGGTGCATAGCAGCATGCATAGACTTTCTGTAGGGTTTTCTCCAACTTTGCCACTTGCCCATCCTAGTCCAGTGGAGGACTTGGGTTCCCATTCCCTGTCTGTGTCCATGTGGTGAAAACCTAAGTCAGGGGCTGGCTGGCTGGGGACAAGCAGGGTCAAAACCCTAGTGGGCATCTAGAAAGTTGGGGGGAGGTCCATGTACAAGTGACATGGGATGAAACTGATTATTTAACTAGAGAGAATGATTCTAGCCCTTCATGGTGGTTGGATCTGGAGCGATTTCTGTGTTTATTTTGGGGCAGCAGTAGATTTCTATAGAGCAGGTACCCACAACCCACAACAGGATGAGCAAGGCTTAGCTGTATCCCCTTTGTGGAGGACACTTGCCCTAGGAGCTTTCACATGCTGCATCTCACTTAATACACACACAACGTGATGAGATTGTTATTGCCATTTTGCTGAAGATGAAATTAAAGGTCTGAGAGTTTTTTGCAGTCAGTAAGTGGTTGAGCTGGGACCTGAATCTGGATTATTTGATAGGAAAGCAAGTGACCCACCACCCTGTACTCAGGATAATACACCTGTCTCCTTGCCCAGGAATATATCATGACAAATGGCAAGAAAATCATGGCTTTCACCTATTTTTTATGACCCCAAATTTTATAATGGGAATCTGACCTCACATTTGCATATATTCCTGCATAAGAAGAGCTTTATTTTCTTGATTAGCAAAAGAAATGACTGCAGGAGAAGTTCAGTCTCAGCTCAAGTAATCTGTGTTGAAATAGGATGTTAACAGAAACCTCCTTTACCCTGTAGAGCCCACTTCTGAGTCATTAACAGCCCTGAGTTTGAATGAGGCAGGTCCTAATTCTTCAACTGAGATTTCTTTGCTCAGCTAAGTTCAATCCATGTTGGGGCTATTAAAAATGTCTTTTTAATGCTTAGTCTGAAATTACCACCTTTTACAAATTTTCCTGTTACATATATAGCCTTTGGGAAAATGAGTTGCTTTTCATGGAGGTGTTGGAATGTTTGTGATTTTAACTTTATTATATAATGTGTCTTGATTAATCAGTGTTTGAGAGCCATCTAGCTCTAAGCAAGATTACAAGAAAATAAAACGGACTTTGAACCTGCCCTCTGCCTCCATAAAAGACCCTCAGAAATGGAGATGGCAGGAGTAAGGGGATGGCAGTGTCTGAGCCCAAGAACCTGGAAGGTTGAAGCAAGGTACTTAGTATTCATCTGGTAGTCATTGCAGTAACATCAATCTTACCAAATTCTCCTGGTATTAATGTAGATGTTCTGCATTTAATATATATTTCCAGTGGAGTTTCATTGTAATTGAGCACTAAATGATGCCCACTTATGATAAAGTGGTTCCAGAATTTTTTGTAATAAATGGATTTTAGTAGAAGATTCCAGATTCATCTCCAAGTCTATATTAGACCCATTATGCTCTAATTGTCATTGACTGTCTTTGCCATATTATTTCCAGACAGTTCATAGTTTCCCCTGCTGAACAGATGATGATTTGTGAGTGAAGTAAGACACTGACTGAACTATGTGGTGCAGTTGATTTTTTTTATTGCTCTTGTTTCACAAAATCTCTTTTAAAACCATTTGAATCATCTCTGTTTGGTGTCATTACTAACGGCTGTAGATTTATAAGGGAAACGACTTGTAGAGCAACAATGATAGCAAACATTTATTGAGTGCTTACTGTGTTCTAAACACCCTGTAAAGGTAAGTGCTTTACATTCATCATCTCATTTGGAAGCTCATAACAAATCTATAGATCTGGTTACCATTTGTATTTTAGTCAAGTAAGTTGGACATCAGAGGTTAAAGAATTTGTAGGAGGTCATAAGCTAGAAAGAGGCACAGTTGGGATTGAATTCACATCCTCCTGGCTTCAGGCTTCAAAGTCTGTGCTTTTATCCACCAGAACAGATGGCTTGTGGAATGGAATCCCTGTGAGTAGATGGAGTAAATTATGGATTCCTGGGCCAGTGAGAAACCCCTGTGTTTCTTTATCACAAGCAGATATAGTTATTAAGATAAGTCAGAAACTATCTCTATGGTTAAGACACAGGGATGGGGGGGAAGCTGATGTTTAGGGGGAGTATCTGCTTGAAAACTGGAGACACAATGATTTCATGAAGTGAATAACCAGTAAACCAAATAAATTGCATTACTGTATTTGTTTGCATGGGAGGGGTTTTACCAGACATGCAACAGTGGCTAGTTAATCCCAGGTTTAGAACACGTGGCTGTTAGAGCTGAGGTTGAAATCTCTATGGCTTGTAATCCTCACGCTGACCAGCTGAGTGTTCTGGAAGGTCCCATGGGAAGGGGCTGTCCCAGCTCTCACACTAACCAGCAAATGACCTTGGCAAAACATCTCAACCTCTCTCATCTGCAAAATGAAGGGATTGGGTTGAATTCAAGACTTCCAAACATATTTAGAATCTGGCATTGTAAGTCTTTCTTCAAAAGAAAAAGAATGCAGAATTAATTCAACTATGTAGAACAGATGAGAGTAGAACCTATCTGGTTGAAATGAACACTGTGCCTCCTTCTACTATGCTGGAAACTTCTCGGGCCTCCTTGTCCTGGTCCACAGCCCCTGAGATCCCATGGGCTGTCTGAAGACAAGTCTGGGAAACCTCTAGGCTAGCTGCTCCCGAAAGCTTCTGTTAAGTCACACTTTCATACCCATAGAGCATGCCCAGAGAAACTGGTCTTTAATTCTGTGAGCAATGGGAATTGATCACTGATGAGTTTTCCTTGCCACGGTGGCTCCCAGGCTGATGGTTTACTTAGGGCAAGAGTATGGGACCCTAAGTGATGTATTTTGGATTAACTGCATTTTATGTTCCCACCATTTCATTTTTCTTTCTCCTCTCCTTCTGGTGCATGTAATTGGGTGTTTTACATAATTCTGCAAACCACTTCAAATAAGAATTTTTTGTTTTTTGAGCAAGGTGGATTAGGAAATGAGCCAATCAATAGCATCTCCCTCAAATATTTTCAGATTCCATGCACACAGTGTGTCATAAACTCCTACAGATTCTGTAGCTTGAAGCTCAACTGCCGCTTTCTCAGGGAAGCTACTCTGGTGGTTCTCATCCCTACACACCTCAGCAGCCCCTGTGGTCACCCTCATTACATCTGTGAGCTCCCTTGATCGTTCTTAACACAATTTATGATCATGAACTTGTGTGATTACGTAATTCAGGAAGCTCTCCGAGGGCAGCTAACATACCCATGGTATTGGCCATTGTATCCTAAGTACCAACACATTTCCTGGCATGGGGAGGATGTGCACCAAATGTTTATGCAATGAATCCATGTTGAAATTCTTTGTTTGGGGGCAGTCTAATCAGATAGTTATTTGTTCATGGTGAAGCTCTGGAGCCAGGCTACTTGGTTCAAATCCAGGCTCAACCAATTACTCACTGTGTGTTCTTGGATAAGTCACTTAAATCTTTTAAGGTTAGGTTCCTTCATCTGTGAAGTAGGAGTGATAAAAGTATCTATGCTACAGGGTTTGTGTAAGAAATAACAAGAAAACTTATGTAGAACATTCAGTTCAGTGCCTTATTTATTGTAAGCCTCCACAAATTTTAGTTTCTTAGTATTATGATATTTATTTCCCCAGCAGAGTGCGTAGTCCCATATAGGAGACACAAATAAATTGATAATTACAATATAACGTGGTAAGTCGAAAAATTTGGCTCAGTTTCACTGGGGTTCTGTTGAAGTCCACTGGAGGAAATGGAGAATGAAATGACTGATTAAAGAATACCAATTATTTATTTATTCATTTTATGCCTAGTTCACTTATGACTAATAAATGACTAATTTATGCATTTATTCTAGCCCTGGGCTAGATATAGGAATACAGAGAAAAATATGATCCTGTTCTTTTTTTTCTTTCCTTATTCAATCCAATTTTATAACCCCAATCTTTTAAAAACTAATTAATCTTTTAATAGCCCAATAATTGCATTTTATTTTTGTCATTTAAATTTTATCAATGAGAAATGTTACTTACATTTTATAAAGCTTAATAGCTTTTATTTTTATTTTTTTATTGAAGTATAGTTGATTTACAATGTTGTGCTAATTATTGCTGTACTGCAAAATGATACTGTTCTTACCATTAGTGAATTTATAAAATCTGACTTGGGACAAAAAATATTAATAAAATTAATGTTGTATAATATATAACTTAATCCCAGCAAGATTAAGACCTCAGTGTCCTTAAACTGTGAAGCAATTATGATTTCACCCTCACTGTCCCTTCCTATTAGAATTCTGAATGAAAGCAGTGTTAAACCATAAAATAAGTGTAAGGAAGGCCAACAAAATTCTGATTTTCCCTGAGATGACTATTGTGATATTATTCTGGAATACTGTTCTCAATAACATGTCTTTGGGGCCCATGTTTTCCTAGTGACTTTCACTCATGCTGGGTGTGCCCACTGGTTACACAACACAGAGCGTGGGCATGAGTGCGTGACACTGGCCATGGTGAGCGTGAGTTCAAAGCACTTTGGGAATTCTGGAGTCTGCAGTGGCTCTGGTGATCAAAGCTGAAGCCTTTGCATGTCCTCTGAGTACTTGCTCACCCTGTCACCTGCCTGCTTCTCATGCACGGTTGACCCTTTCTGTGAGCCAGCAGTCTGGTTACTTCCTGAAGCATCACTCAGGTGCTCCTGTTGCTGGTTCTTTCCTTGGGTCGTTTCTCTGCTCTGGACTATCACCACACATACTGCTGAAGTAGAAAATTTGTGTTTTGATAACTCTTGGGAAGCCTCTCTCTCTGTCTCATGTATAATGTTATTTAAAACTTGTTTTCATATTGGTTGGTTTGAATTTGCTTCAAGTGCATACACATACACACACTTAAATAGACAAAGGCTCTTGGGAGCAGAGCCCTGTTGCTTGCTTCCTTTGTGACCTCAGCTCATTGAGATGCAGTCCCCTCTGCTGGGCGTGACCAATGAATGAGGCACACTCGCCTAATGACAAGGAGTGTGTAGTCCCTTGGGATGACATGTACTCTGATCCCTGGTGAGCTCTCTGAGGAAAGTGAAGTAGCAGAAATGAGGCAGTGACACATTCTACCCTGGAGACTGGAGAAATTTCACAAGACCCCAAACGAGAAGGACCTCTTCAGTTAGAGAAGGGGTTTGCGTATCAGTGTGTGTGGAAGGGAGGGTTTTTGTGTATGTGTGTGGGCATGGGATTGCGCATGTGTGTGTGAGTGTGGGAGGGTTGTGTGTGTGTGTTGTATGTGTGAGGGAGATAGTGTGTGTAGGTGTGTGCGAAGTGGTTGGTGTGTGTTTTGGGGGTTTGTTAGGAAGTTATATGTGTGTCGTGGGGTTGTAGGTATGTGTATAGGGATTGTGCTATGTATGGAGGGATTGTGGGTGTGTGTGGGAGAATCATATGCGTGTGTGATGGGTTGGGTGTGTAGTGCTGTGGGGGAGGTTGTGAGGGAGTTGTGAGTATGTAAGGGTTGTATGTATGTGTGTATGGGGTTGCATACGGGTGTTTGGGGGGGTTTTATGTATGAGGGGCTGTGTGAGTATGTATAGGGTTGTGGGTGTGTGGATATGAGGGGTGTGTGTGTGTGTGTGTGTGTGTGTGTGTGTGTGTGGCTGTTGGCAGACATAGGTGGATCCATTAAAGACAGAAAATACACATGGCCAGAGAATGGAGTGGTGAAAAGCACAGCTCATTGGAGGATGGTGAATTTTTAGGAGAGGAAGCTGGAAAAGTTTGGGTTGGGGTGAAACTAACCCCAGATAAGGCTGGGGCCATGCTAAGGTATTTGGACTTTACCCTGTTAAGTTACAAAGCCACACAGACAGACAATAGGTCCTCAGTCAACCATTACTGAATGATTGCAGGAGACAAATGAATCCCTAGAGACTTCATAGGAGGCTGCCATCACCACTTAAGGCTCCACGATGGGGAAAAGCAGTTCTTTATTGTTAACGCCAACACCTCAGTTAATATACTTTTTATCTCTGCTCATAATGGTCATGTAGGTAAATTCCATAAATCAAGTCTCAGCAGTAAAAAGGTTAATAAGTTTACGCTGTATAATTGAAAGCCATATTGGTGATTAAGAGGATTTTATATATCAGTTTTCTGGGTCACCAACTAATTATTTTCAATGGCTGGTAATAAAACACAGCACCATGGCTGGCTAGGCACTGCAAACTGTCAGATGTTAAATTGTGTAGAAAGGACTACAGCAGGTTACCTTAAGCTGGCTGGTCCTTCCCTTGGGAGGTGATGCCATTAAAATCTCTGTTGTTTGTGTTATGCCAAACCTACATGATGCTTTGGTGTCCTCTTCTGCCCAAAGTAGGAAGCTAGACAATCCCCCAAATGTAAAGGACATGGTAAGCTCCTGGGCCCCAGGGTAGCTGTATCATTCATGTTTAATGCACACACTACTAGTAATACTAAGCAAGATGATACTTGGCCATCCTTGCTTAGAATGGAGGATTCAAAGAGGAAAGGAAAAGTGTGTGACATGGAGCAGATTCACACTTACTGATCCCCTAAAATGTTCCTGGAGCAGTACTTTGTGATTTATATCTGCTCGAGGTCACTATGGTGTGCATTATCAACCCAAGGTTAGCAACATGAAAAGTGAGGTTTAGACAATGTGGATGAATTGCCCAAGGTCACAGTTTTTAAGTGGTACAGCCAGCGTTCAGGCTTGGGTCTGTCTGACCCCACACTGAAGTGATTCCGCTATTGAGTTATACATTTTTTACTTCTGGCTTTGTGGAGGACCATCTGAAGGCACAACAGCAAAACAAAGATAACAGGTTGGCTTGATCCTGAGTTTGATTTGGGCTATCGAAGGTTTGTGTCATTAGAGGGTGGTGGAAACATGGTTGCTGCATTGCATAAAACACACATTGTGTTCTAGGGAAAGAGTGCCCCTCGGCAGAGTGCAAGGCAGCAGTATGTGCTGAGACAGTCTGTGTCCCCATTTTGGAGGCTGCATAGAGGTGGATGGAAATGAGACTGGGAGAAGCAGTGGGGGAGGGGCATTGGTTTCAACTCCTGGTTTTATTCCTTAGGAAGGAGCCCAATGTGTCACTTAGCCAAAGTGCCGTCACCTCCAGGGTTTGTTCAAAAGAAATATGTTTACAGCTTTTGTTTATATAATTAAAGAAGCATAATTATTGTGTATGTAAGTATGAATTCATGGGCTTAAACACAGAAAAATTGTTAGATACGGTGGTCAATGTCTTTCACACTTGAATGTATCTGATCTTGCTGCATTAAGAGGGGGAGAAATTAAGGTTGGAAACCTTGTAGTTGAAGTCTTTCTGTTTCTCTAGTTTTTTGTTAGGTTCTGGTGTTACCTTGCAAAATAGGCACTGTGTGGGGTTGTGAGTGTGTGGGGTGTGTGGGGTGTGTGTGTGTGTGTGTGTGTTTGTGTGGAGAGGGGTGAGAAAGATTTGTAAGATCATTCTATTGGGGCTCTACAAGGTCTGCTAATACAGATGAATCAGAAAGTTTGAACTATTCAGTTACTGTCTTCAAAGGCAAATGATTTGCAGATGAAATAAAAGCATGAAAATTGGAAGGTGAATGCCATTATCTTGGCCACAGAGTTTAGTCATTTAAAGATCAGCCCAAAGCATCCAAGATTGTGATGACTGATTTAAAAAAATGTAGTTGACAGATATGGTAATTAAACCACCAAATAAAGGAGACAATCTTAAGATGGCACCAAGACTGAGCATTCCTGGAACTCTCCATGGGCTTGGTAATTCAATCCAAGTGCTTTCTCTTCCTGGCATCCAGTCCCAGGAAAGGCTGACCTATCAGTAACTTCCTATTCTCATCTGCCATCGGGCAGTACGTGACACATAGGAGCAGCCTCAGGTCCTTCCTAGAGGAAGAAGGAGCGGTGATTAACCCAATAACCCAAGAGGAAGACTCAGAAACGTGCACAGAGAGAAGGCGAATGACTCTCCTTCAGGTCCGAGTAGAGAGATTCACCCCACAGGGAAAATCTGGGCTTCTCACATCAGATAGATCCTTCCTCACATCCCTTGTGACAAGAGGTTCCAAAGATGACAGCTCCCTTAGCTGCTGAGCCACATTTTAGAAGAAATATTGGGGTAGAGTGAGGAGTGAGAGGTAAGAGGGGGGCAGGAAGAAGTGTGAGGAGAAGATTAGAAAACGAAGAGAGAAAAGAGGAGAGGACGGCAAATGTAGTACTTTCATGAATATGAAAACAAACGGGCACAAGTGACATTTCTCTCTCATAAGAAGCACACTTTGAATAAAAGCAAGCAAGCATCGTCCATCATCTTTCCTCCTGATATGTCTTAACAATCAGTGTGCATGAGGGCAAGTGGGACTCATGCTGGGATTGTGGGTGAGAGCCTTAGTCAAGAGGAAAGGCTTGTCTGGGCTCCATGAGCACAGAGCTGGGTGTCCAGGGCTGGCTGTAGGTGAAGGAAGCCAACACTGAAATCCACCATCAAGCGTCTCCTTGGTGGACTGCTTCTTACAGGGGAAATCCATCTAGGTCATGGGCATATCCATCACAGATGGCTAGTTTTCACCCTAATAGGGAGCTGGTAGAGAAAGGAAGGCAAGAGGATGTGCAAGTGTTTTACTCAACCCTGGAAAGGCTATAAAGATGGTGTGCATTTGCTCTGGCCCATTCTCTCCCTCCAGGGGCCAGAGCTTTCCCTGACAGGTTTTCCTGTCTTTATTCTCTTCCTAATCAAAAGTTTTATGCCTTGTGCTCACTCTCAGCTCATCTGATGAACACAACCAGTCTGGCATGAAAATACCTACTAATGGGTTCCTGTGTTATTATCAGGTAATGGACTAAGATTGCAAAGAGCCTACTGGGAAACAATACTGTGATCCAGGGACAGGCTTGGAGGGAGGAATTTCAAACACCACTGTAGGGATTAGCAGGAGGTGAGTGAGGCACTCTCTGTGGGCACAAAATTGAAGGGGGAGTAAAAAAAAACCCTCAAAGAGTAAGCCAAAGAATATTTTATTACAGTATTTTAATAAATAAAAATTAATGCAAAATCCACGGTGAACAAAATGTCAAAGTTGTAAATACAGAACCCATGGGCACGATTAGGGTGAGACAGGGAGGCTTGCACTCTCAGGGTCATGCAAGTCTGGGGTTGGATCTGGTCTTCATTTAAAATGTTTTATTCATGTGTCTGGTGAGGCCACGATGGGCCAGTGGCTCCATTTCTACTTCTAGCCCCACATTGTTCTGCAACCCAGCTAGGATTCTCTTTCTGTGTTCATATTATCTCTTTGCAATAAATTCCCTTTTACTTAAGCTGGGTTGAGTGGTGTTCTGCTTCCAGCAACCAATAATCCCTAAGACAAATAAACCTTCATTTCTTTCCCTTCCAACTTCAGAGTCCTATCAGAGAATTCTTTCTCCTAGATTCAGGTTTCCCATTTCAAATTGTAAAGAGAAATTTTATCACAGTGATAAAAGATTTATTTTTTATTTTATTTTTTTGCGGTATGCGGGCCTCTCACTGTTGTGGCCTCTCCCGTTGCGGAGCACAGGCTCCGGACGCGCAGGCTCAGCGGCCATGGCTCACGGGCCCAGCTGCTCCGCAGCATGTGGAATCTACCCGGACCAGGGCACGAACCCGTGTCCCCTGCATCGGCAGGCGGACTCTCAACCACTGCGCCACCACGGAAGCCCAAAGATTTCTTTTATAAATATATTACCTCTAATCCCATAAATCTAATACAGTGGTTTCATTTTTATATGTTCCCTTATAAAATCTGATCATAGCTTTACATAGTCATAATCATAGTGACCATATAACTTTGTATTCTGTTCTTTCTGGTGAACTCTGTATGCCAAAGATTTTCCATGTTGTTACCAAAGCCATTTCCATTCAATGGCTCTAAGTCATTCTACTGAGTTTTATGTTCTGTATTTTACTTATTAAATGTCTCATTATTTGACTTATAAACTGTCTCCATTTTTTCCATATAATAGATAATGTTAAAATGAATATGTTCATTTCCATGGGTTTTGTTTCTTTAGTTATTTCTTAAAATTATCATCCCAGAAGTCTGATTCTGAGTCAAAGTTCCTTGTCATGCTTCTTAATTTATAATTTGTATTGCCATATAATTTTTAAGAGCACTTAGAACTGACAATAAAAACAACAGAATTTGAACCAAAAGAAATCAACACATAAGCTACCTCATTTCAAACTTAAGTGGGAATGGGGGAAGTATTCATCTTTAAAATTTGATTTATGATATTTTTCATTTTTAAAAATTGAGCCTCAGTTTATATATATATATATATATGTTTATATATATATATATATATATTCTCCTTTTACTTGCAGTAGAGACTTATGGCTGTGACAACAACTTTGTCTTTCTTCAGTTTATTTTGTGAACCAGAGGAGCAGTCATATTTTATGGTTTCTCTACCAAGAAAATATATTTGGCACCTCTGATGATAACCAAATAGTCATAGAAGTTGCAAATTTAAATTGGAACTCTAATACACATAGCAGATATCTGATGCCAAAACATTTATTTAAAAAAAATAGCAATATTAATGTCATGCTTCAAGAAAGAATCAAAATCTTTTATTTCAATTGTGGGCATATGCAGCAATGCACAGTATCCCCTCTACTACTCAGGAATTAAATATATGCAAATGAAAATCCATACTTCACACTTCTGTGCTTTATTTTCAACAAGGTGTTTAAGGCCATCTTTAAACAAACAAAGACAAAAGGAGGACCCGAGTTCCCCAAAGACTGCATTTTCCCAAATTGAGTCAATGATTGAACTAGTGATTAAGTAAATATTCCTTATACATGGGTCATTGTCTCTCTATAAAAGAATTCTATAAACATTTTCCCTGAAACCAACATCTTGAAACATTAAACTCATTTTCAACCTAGATAAATAAAATGGAGGTAGAAAGCCAAAACATGACTATTGAGAGGTCAGCATTTTAAAAGCAAATCTGGTTCTAGCTACATCCATTAGCAGAAATACTTTCATCAGCCACAAAATTAAGTCAATAGCTTTCAAGTCCAAATTGCCTTTCAAAAGAGGGATTTTCTGGGGTAGATGGGAAAACAGAAAGCAAAGGATAGGAAGAAACTTGAGAGCAAGTTTCAAGGAGGTAGGATGAACTAGGGAAAGTCTAACTCCTGAAATAGGGGCCACTGGAGATAACAAGTGTCTTGAGATTAGCCTGTAAAATAACCCCTTTGTCTTGTTTAGAAGAATCGAAGACACCACAGATGCCCAAAGTCCAATGGCTAGATGATTCCAGCACCAAGGCCACACTTTAGCTTTTTGTAATTCTGTGCACCCTCACTTCCTTTTCCTACCATGTCACTGACAATGATGTTCTTCCTGGTGGCCCACCTCCATTCCTGTCCCTTTTCCTCCTGAATTACCCAAGTCTCTACCCTGGAAACCAGCTGGGGGGTGGTCCCCATTCCAGGCGGTGTCATGATCTATGGGCTACGACTTATGAGCAACACTGTAAGGTCTGTCCCCAAATTCTCTTCCTCTGTCCTATCAGGCTGGGACACCCACCACCATTCACCAACTCAGTCTTTGTTTCTCTTAGTTCAAGTCTTCCAGAATATATTTAACAGGCTCCATCCTGCCTATGGATTCATTCTCTTTAGGTTAGGATTGTGTCCTGTCCTTCCAAAGGGGCTGAAAAGCAATTCTAAAGAAAGGGCAGATGCTTGGACAGGTAGCCTAACACTATGTCTCCTACAATTGAGCACCTTTTTGGGGGCCCAGTTTTTTGATACATACAAGGTTCTGGAATGAAACAATTCAGTCAGAATTGTTTCAAGAAACAACAATTGTTGAAGAAGAAACAACTGTTTCAACTTTCAAGAAAGGGCTTCCTGCAGAGGTATGGACAGTGTTAACAGACCAAATAAGAGGTGTTGAGGCATCCAGAGAGTGGCCATAGTGGGGAGATGTCACCACTGAGGCTGAAGTGGAAGATGAGGGAAAGAGTATTATAGAGCTTGGTAATAGACAGAGCTCTGGAGGAAGGACCACTTCCCAGGAAGCTGCAGCTATGGAAAACGCTGATGGTTCTTGAGATGTTGCACTGAAGCAAGGAGGGCAAGAGGAAGAAATACTCCTGTCTGTCTCTCTTGCTATCCTCACTTTCCTGCTGGCCTCCCATTGGCCAAACCCACAGGGAAGTCAGCCAACAAAGGAGTCAGGGATGTGTCTTGTCAGGGTCAGCCTCCTGGGGCACAGAGCAGAACAGAGCAGAGAATGGATTTGGGGAATAAAAGAAAAAAAAATTACCAACTCTTTTTCTATGTCTTCTCATATAATAGTCAAAACAGTCATATTGTGTGGTTGAGGAAACTGAGGTACCTTGACAAGGTACACTGAATCTTTTCTGAAATAAAATATCCATCAATAAACTTGTTCATGGTCACAGAGCTAGTGTGTTACTGGGATGTGAGCACATCTGTTTGACCCCAAAATAATAACAGTATCTGA
Source organism: Pseudorca crassidens (assembly GCF_039906515.1). Lineage (NCBI taxonomy): Eukaryota > Metazoa > Chordata > Mammalia > Artiodactyla > Delphinidae > Pseudorca > Pseudorca crassidens. Next base: position 133,552,693 of record NC_090296.1, read on the forward strand.
CACCATGTATACAGGTAATATTCAGGCACTATGTCAAGATATTCATAATTATTGCTCATTTCATCTTTGCAACAACTCTGCAGGCTAAATACCATCACTCCTTCTGGGTGCCAAGTTTGGCGTGCTCCATCCTCAGGAGGCTCCTGATGAGTTTAACAGTCATGAGATGTCTTCCTCTATGGAATAACCATGATTCAAAATGACATTTTCCCCAGTCCTTAGAACAAGGCTGCAAGGCAAGTGCTGTCCCCATCTTACAGATGGCCTAATTCAGGTTCTGAGAGACACGTGGCTTAGGCAAGCTCAGATGGTACTAAGTCACAGCCAGAATTTGAGCTGCGTTGGACCGACCGACGGTAACACCTACTCTCTTTGTTTTAATTCCCACATTTCACTTTCTTATTCTCCCTCAAATCAATTAAAAATCTTGAAATGAAACCTAGGAATTTGTTCCTGGAGTCAGGTAGATCCAATATGGTGCCCCTTTGGCAATCCCCATCTCTTCATCCAAGCAGAAAGAATGAAACTTCCTGTCTCTGTCTGAACAGGGTAATTGGAAAAAAGAAAGAAAGGGGGCTTCCCTGGTGGCACAGTGGTTGAGAATCCACCTGCTAATGCAGGGGACACGGGTTCAAGCCCCGGTCTGGGAAGATCCAACATGCCGCGGAGCAACTAGGCCCGTGAGCCACAATTACTGAGCCTGCGTGTCTGGAGCCTGTGTTCCACAACAAGAGAGGCCGTGAAAGTGACAGGCCTGCACACCGCGATGAAGAGTGGCCCCCGCTTGCCACAACTAGAGAAAACCCTTGCACAGAAACGAAGACCCAACACAGCAAAAATAAATAAATAAACTCCTACCCCCAACATCTTCCTTAAAAAAAAAAAAAGAAAGAAAGAAAGAAAGAAAAGAAAAATAAGCATGTGTATTCTCATTCTGACTCTATGAAATCCATAATTTAAACCTTCTATTGTGTCATTAAAACCCTAGGATTGGTGGTTATTCCTGTTTTTTTTTTTTTTTTTGGCGGTACGCGGGCCTCTCACTGTTGTGGCCTCTCCCATTGCGGAGCACAGGCTCCGGACGCGCAGGCTCAGCGGCCATGGCTCACGGGCCCAGCCACTCCACGGCATGTGGGATTTTCCCGGACTGGGGCACGAACCCGTGTCTCCTGCATCGGCAGGCAGGCTCTCAACCACTGTGCCACCAGGGAAGCCCGGTTACTCCTGTTTTACTGAAAATCTGGTCGCTAGAAGATGAAAGCTGAGTGATTTCGATTTCGTTTTCCTTGTGCTTTGCAAGTTGCCTCCACTAGACTTTTGAATGGTGGGGGCTGAAAAAGCCTGCAGCAAATATTTAATAGACATATTTATTTGGTGTGCTGGCTACTGGGAAGAGCCCTTTGAGGATTTATAATCTGAGAAATGGATGTTAAATCCTGTAAATTAATGGGGCCATGCAACTTGTCCAGGATCAAATGGCCAACGGATGGCCCTTGAGATGCCTAGTCCAGCTTTTCTTCTTGACAGCAGAATGCTCCCATTTCAGCAGGGATGTTGTGCACTTAAATCTGGCATTCAGAGTTAGGAGGACGTCTGTGGAACCATGAGGAGGAATGGGAGGCGTGCTCAGCCAAACACATCACCTGAGCCAGTTCTGGTGATCAAGAGGTGACTGATGGGCACCTCTCTTCACTGGGCAGGTATTATTACTGGAGTAGTGCTTCTTTAACTTCACATGCATAAAAATCACCTGGAGATCTTGAAAAGTGCAGATTTTGACTCACCAAGTCTGGAGTGAGGCCTGAGTTTCTTCATTTCTAACAAGTTCCCAAGTGAGGCTGCCATTGTTGGTCCAAGGACCACATTTTGAGTAGCAAGATCCTGGGATATACATTTATATTATTGTGGTAGTCACCTCATGATTAGATCAGTGATTTATAAGTGGCTTTACCCAGACCAAGGCCAGTCTTACACAAGACCATTTGAGGCCATGGAAGTCATTGTCATTGTCACTGGACTCATCTTGGAGTCATCATTGTTATTGCCACTATTTGATGAAGCTCTCAACCAGGGCATAATGCTGGCAAGCACCGGAAATTCACTCAAAGAGTTTCAAATAAAAAGAAAATTTATGGGATGATACTGACAAATCTCTTACACCTAATTACAGCTCCATGGGGACTGGAAATAGGAAAAGCGACTTCTCTATCTTTGCTTCCTGCTGAACATCTGCTCATTCAACTTTGTGCACATTGAGACTGCCGACCAGTGGTGGCCTTAGTGACTGACTCTACATAACCTAGAAACTCAGCCCCTCATAGCTAACTGGCTGTACCTCTAAAGCCCCAATTCCAAATTCCCATGTTCCTATTGGTCTAGATTCAGTCTGGGGTCCAGCCTGGGTCCAATGCCAGAGAGGGGTGTAGGTGGGATTTTATGGCCCAGAGGCTGCCAGGACTGAGGGCTCAAAAAGTGGCTTTAGTGGGGAGGCATGATGCATTTGTCTACTGCAGGTAGGCATTATTACTATTTTCCTTGTTTGACAGATGATTGAGATTTCCTAGCTCACCTATCCGCAAGTGGCTGAACTGGGATTCACATGCGTGTCTTTCTTTCTTTATTGAAGTATAGTTGATTTATAATGTTTCAGGTGTATAGCACAGTGATTCAGTTATATATATATATATTCTTTTTCAGATTCTTTTCCATTATTAGTTATTACAAGACATTGAATGTGCTATAGAGTAGGTCCTTGTTGTTTATCTACTTTATATACAGTAGTGTGTATTTGTTACACACACATGTCTTTCTGATGTCCCACTCCAGAACTTTCCATCCTCTTCATGATTTGAGGGACCCTGCAACTTGTTTCCTCTCCACCCGCTACATTTAAGAAATCCCCTTCTTTGGTTTAATATGTCTTCCCTCTGGAGAATTGCATCTTGGGAGGTGGTGGCTACCCCTTCTCTTGGGCTCCCCACTGCTAAGCCCCTGCACTGCCCTGCAGTATTGGTTAAATGGCCAGTCCTTATGGGGGCAAAACTTTAGGGTTAATCATTTTCTGGGTCTCGGTCCTAGGATTGTCTGCCCACAACTACATGGCTCCCACGTGGTCATCAAGCAGCAGCTCTTGATATCTTTCAACTCACATCTTGAACGTTTATCTTTCACTCCTGTCCTCCTTCTGCTCCCCATCAGGGACTGCCATCTGCTTTGTCATGCACACCCCCCTGGCCTGGACCTCTGCGGGTTATAGGCAAATCACCTAGAGACCACTGCCAGCTGCCCAATGTCCAGTCTACTTGGATCCCCATCACCACCCTTCTATGGGATTAGAAATCCAGGGATCAAAATTGCCTGGTAGCCATGACCTCACTGACCCTGCATGTCTGGTACTTCTGGAGCCCCTCTGAAATCTCACCTTTGACCTCAGTGTATGTTTCACTCTGGTGGGCCAGTTAGGATGCCTGTCCTGCCCCACTGGCTTCCAGCTGCCTGAGCAGTAAGTCAGGGCTTGCCCATAGTCACATTTGCCTTCCAGTGACAAAACAGGCAAGCTGAGTGGGAGATGAAAGGAGAGATAACCACCCAAATACAACATTATCTGCACTTACCTGAGGTCTTCTTGACCCAAGGGCACATTCTCAGCCTGATCGAAATGTGAAAACCAAATACTCTCCTCCAAGTTGTTGGTGTTCTATCTGTTGAGGGGACCAGCAGTGAGGCTGCCATCTGTCAGGAGAGCAATGGGCCTCCCCTGAGGTCTGGTAAGGAGGATGCAGGGAGAAGGAGGACCCAGAAGGAGAAGGAAAGGTTTCTAATAGGAGACTGATATAGCTTGGGCCTGTCTAGGGAACAGGGTTGCTGTGGCTCTGACTGCCAGCTAGTCAGCTTCAGGTGGGACAGGTGCCATGTCATAGCCAGGGCAGTTGGAGAGTCAGCTGGACAAAGCTCACTTGTTTCCAGCAAGGTAAAGGGAGACGGTGGTCCGGGGGCATCTGGTAACAAGCAAGCCGGCTGCGTGTGGTGGACCTGGGAAGGCTTTCTCAGGCTTGGTCCCACTGGGTGCTTGGTTTTAAATCCCAGCTACATACTTCTATAACAATTTGTGTGTCTCTTTACTTCCCTCAACCCTTTTAAAAAGTCAGTTCTTGCTCTATGGAGATGAGAAGGATTAATTGAGATAATGCATGATAATACATTAATTCCTATCCTATAATGGGTGGGAAGATGGGACTAGTTTTGGCAAAAATTGAAGGGAAAGTACTGTTGAATAATCAAAAGATTGCAAGCCTTTAGCAATGCATTAAAAAAAATAAAGATTTTGAAAACGAAGGGAAGTAAAGTTTTGGTTAATGGCAGCCCCAATTTGCTTAGAGATTATCTTCATAAGTGTAAATTCAGGAAACATCCTGCCCTTTGTTAATTTAACTTGAGTGTTCTCCCAAGGGGCCTCTCCTCTCCTTCACCCCACCCCCACCCCATGAAACAGTGAGTCTGCCTGTGGTATCTCTACATTCTTTGAAAAAAACTGTAAAAGAGACCCACAAAAGAAAAATTAAGCACCTTTCAACTTTTTACCCACCTTCTACTTTTCAAGTTTCATTGACCGTTAAAAGTTTTTATGGGTTGTGAGGAAAGGCATTTTGCCACTTAAAGTTAAGGTGTGATTCAAATTACAGGACAGAAGAGTCTATTTCCAAAGTGGTGTTTAGCGAGTTTCACAGATATCTTTTTTCACAGGACATTTCTTCTGGAGCAGAATGCCAGAAAGAGTGAAAGACCTAGAAGCTCCTGGGTAACTGACCTTGAACCCTAGGTCTGTTTACCATGCAGCCTGTTCCACTCTTTCCCTCAATCCCTTTGCTTCATCCCTTACCGAACAACCTCTGTACATTGTTCCATGAATAGCCACTTACCTGGGCTCCCACCTGGGTATGTATAAGTGACTAGGATCGGTGGATGCCCAAAAGGGCCTGTCTCAGAGGAAGAATACGGTGTTTGTGTTCAACTGTCTGTGGGGTCACATGTGACATCTTGGCATTTACGCCATTTTAATTTAAGCATTGTCTTAGCATTTTGTTCTATGTTGGGTAAAAAGGAACCACATACAAATTGAAATAGAAACCATGGTCATTAATAGTTGGAAGACTTGGGTTTTGAAAGCTGTAGCCAGCTTCTGTTTTCCAAAGGATAAGAACAAACAAGCAAACAGAATTGCTTCATTATTTAGTAGAATGGGTATGCAGTATTGACACACAGATTAAATTTTTAAAAAGCCTACAGATTTAAGAACCATGAACTAATTTATACCCACAGCTCTTGCCATGGAATGTGTGAACCTCTCTTTCTTATTTGAAGCAATATCTTCTTGCCCAGGGCATAATTATCTAGTTTAATCTGGTCAATAGTCCAAATGATTTTTTTTATGGAAGGGCTGATTTATCTTTGATTTTTTTATTGTTTGTCAAATTAGCTGGATAATCACATAATTGATACTCTTCACTTCCTGAGACCCAACTTGAATGTAGAAGAAATTAAAAAATGATTTCCCCTGCCAATTAAAAGAAAACAGGTCTTACCCATCTATTGCTAGATCTGTCACAGTTTACAGATAGTGATCTAGAAAACAAGTTTGGGGTGAGGGTGAGGCAAACCCATTGCAAAAGTTTTGTTCTTTTTACATTGAGCATAAAACCATTTCTATCAAGGCAGAGTGGCCTGTTTGGCTCAACTAGTATTGACACGCCTTAAAAAATTAAAGGTAAAATCCCCTCCAATGTCTGTTTACACACATTTCCAACTGAACTAAAAGACATGGGAGACAAATTTTTTTAAACTCACAGGAGAAACCTCTTTTCCCCTTAAAGTCAAACAAATCTGAGTTGACTTCTCTCATAAATTCAAGAACAAAAAGTTATAAATTGAACATATGAAGGACATTGCCTTTTTTAAAAAAGTGGTGTTTCCTTGCCTTAATGGATTTAGCTGTGGCAGAGAGTCAGAGTAAAGCTGTCTTAACTAAATCTTTGACTGATTATGCACATTTTCCTTATTCATACAAGATAGATTCATCATCCCAATTTGTCAAGCTGGCGAGGTTCCAATTAATTACACCCGGCAAACCTCAGCTTGTGCTCTTCCTGTGTCAGGCCTAATCTAGTGCCTCATTTGCTGGCGGCCCAATGAAGAGGTATCAGAGGTGTTGTTCCCTGGTACTTACTGTGATGGATGCCCCTGGCGGCATGGCCCGTGGCAGAGGCAGAGCGTCGAACGCCTCTCTCCTCCGAGCCCGAGGACTTGCAGCTCCTGCACTAATTTGAGGGCTCATCTGTATAGTGGATGTTGTCGGAAAGCCTATCCTTCATGGCTGGGCTGAAGGCGCTCCCTGTCACATGGGCTGTTTAAATATCTACACAGGTTCTACATTTCTGTCAGATTTGTCCTTGCAAAACTGAAAGAAAGAAGGCAACTTGTCCTCGAGCTGAGTTTTTGAGCTCTAAAATTTAGCAGCTGATGCGTGTTGCTGGAGAAAAATCACAGGACTTAACGAGGTGCACCCAAGGCACTTGGGAACGTATCTGTTTGTGCTTGTAAGTGTGGTTCCAGGCCATGTCTAGGCAATACCAGGCTCTTGTGATTACGGAGACTTTCTTTCACACTCTTAGTTTATCAGGCAATGACTTGCTAACAAGTATTACTTATTAAGCAACGTGAGGTCCACAGGATTTTGATATGCGTTCTCTGGTGCGTGCAGGAACAAAACCATGTTTGATGGCATAGCAGACTAGAGCCATCTGCTATGCCAAGACCTATACTGGCATAACATTTCTTTAGACTAATTGTTTTTATCCTCATTTAAGATGGGAAAACTTAACTCAGAGAGTTAAGTGATTTGCACAAAGTTGCACAACTAGTAAGCGTGGAGTTGGGATTTGAACCAAGTTTTATCTGATTATAAGGTTTGAGCTCTTTCCAGGATGCTAGATCATTTCTCTTAAGTACCTACTCCTTCTTCTTCCTCCCTTCACACTCTGTTCTGGCCTCTGACCCTCGTCTTTCTAACACGCAAAGACACGCAAAGACCCTTGACGGGGCGCAGAGCTGCATGACGGAACCATTGATGGGGCTGTGTCACCACTGGACCAATGGAGACAGCAGGCATGGGGTATGATGGGGCTAAAGCTTGGGCACGTTCCCAGATTGCCTTGACCACCTCCTTTCTCTCCGGGTCTCCCAGTCATCTTAGTCACCCCTCCGTTCTCAGCTTTGGATGACCACCTGAAGGTCCTGGGCATCTAGATCCCGGAGTGGCCACTAGAGGGCTTCATGGTGCAGCCCACATGGGGCGAGCCTTGCCCCATGTGCAAGGGCAGAAGGGAAAGAGCCAAGCCGATACAGACGCTCTCCCTTCCTGCTTTTGTGGACCACCCTGAAGTGTGGCTCCTCCTTGCTTCCCTACAGACATGTCCAACTTGCTAAGTGAACATGTCTGCTGAGTTATGGGCAGTGTTTCTGTGGCTCATAGTGAGTCACTGGCCGGCCAGTAACACACTGCACTGCTTGGTTTGCATCTTAGCCTCACTTCTTTTTTAATCCATCTTACTTTTAAAACAAAATGTTGGCATCTTGATCCTTACCTCCAGACCCAAGACAAGGTTACAATGGCACTAGGAGCAAAGCTGACTCTCCCTGCACAGCTTGTGCAGAAGAGACCCTGAAAGGGATTCTCTTGCTTTGGAAAGAATCAAATCATGTCAAAGATCAACTTTTAATTTAAATAAGACTTCAGGTGCATTAATATTCAGCATTTACATTCATTCCTGGTTATGAAATATAATGTGTTTTATAGTTATCAAAAACATATGTTCCTTTTCCACAGCATTTTATCTACGACTTGTTCAACAGAAGGTGCCAGCGCCCCAATATGTTTTGCTTAGTTTTGGCTTTAACTACTGTGATGAAGGAATTCAAGTGCAAGAGAGTCATCATACAGAGCTGTTGCCAAAGAATGCCTCATGCACCAAGAGAAAAGGAAGGGAATTATTTATTGTTTCTTTCATTGAACTGATTTTTATGATGTTTCTATTATGAGGAAGGCTCTGTACCAAGCTTTGTGTGAACTACATGGATGAATCAATCCCAGTTCTTGTTTTCAAGGAACTTTGGGTCTTATAAGATACCTTCTTGAAAAACAGCTGGTGGTGGCATTCTTCTTATTAAAGGAGTCAGAGCTGATCTGCAGCTGCTATACCTGTGGAGTCATATTAACTGATAAAATATCAAAATACTTTCATGCCAGTTTGTAAATATGTATTCTCCTAATGCCTCCCACACCTGGCATAGCTGGTCCCTCTTCTTAGGCCCAGCGATTATAGCAGTAAATACCTGGCAAGGCAGGGGATTCCAAGACCTTCCTCCAGCACTATGGCCAGTGGCTGTTCTAATGGCTCAGAGGCCATGCCTCACTTGTTAAATGATTGGAATGTCTTTCCTGAAAGAAGTGATGCTGTGCCAGTTATATTCAGATGATCTTCACCCTTATTGTTACAATCTCCAATGAGGATTGTGGATATGTCTCTGCCTCCTTTCAGTTCTGTCAGTTTTTGCTTCATGTATTTTGAGACTCTGTTATGATGTGCATATTCATTAAGAGTTGTTATACCTTCCTGATGAATGGACTCATTTATCACCATGGAATGTCCCTTTTTAACTCATTATCTTGATGTTTATTTTATCTGGTACTAGTAAAGTCATACCAACTTTCTTAAGCTGAGTTTGCATGGTCTGTCTTTTCCCATCCTTTTATTTTTAACCTATCTGTATCTTTACATCAAAAGTTCTTCTCTTGTAGATGGCATGCAGGTGAGTCTTGGGTTTTTGTTGCTGTTGTTTGTTTTTAAATCCAGTCTAACAATCTTTGCCTTTTAGTAAGAATTGTTCATCTATTTACATTTAATGGATTTTTGGGTATGGCTGAGTTTAGTCTGGCATTTTGCTGTTTGTTTTCTACTTGTATATCAGTTTTTTGTTCCTTTGTTCCTCTTTTCTTGACTTCTTTAGGTGGTCGAATCTATTTTTTAAAAAATTTATTTATTTTTGGCTGTGTTGGGTCTTTGTTGCTTCGCACAGGCTTTCTCTAGTTGTGGTGAGCGGGGACTACTCTTTGTTGCGGCATGTGGGCTTTACACTGCAGTGGCTTCTCTTGCTGCGGAGCATGATCTCTAGGCGTGCTTGCTTCAGTAGTTGTGGCACATGGGCTCAGTAGTTATGGCTCGTGGGCTCTAGAGCATAGGCTCTGTAGTTGTGGCACACAGGCTTAGCTGCTATGTGGCATGTGGGATCTTCCTGGACCAGGGCTCGAACTGGTGTCCCCTGCATTGGCAGGCAGATTCTTAACCACTGTACCACCAGGGAAGCCCTCAAATCTATTTTTATTATTTCATTTTCATTCCTCTATTAGATCTTACCTATACCTGCAGTATATTTTTTTAGTTGTTGCTCTAGGATTTTTTTTTTTTTTTCGGTACGCGGGTCTCTCACTGTTGTGGCCTCTCCCCTTGCGGAGCACAGGCTCTGGACGCACAGGCTCAGCAGCCATGGCTCACAGGCCCAGCTGCTCCACGGCATGTGGGATCTTCCCGGACCAGGGCACGAACCTGTGTCCCCTGCATCGGCAGGTGGGCTCTCAACCACTGAGCCACCAGGGAAGCCCTATTTTATATATATATATATATATATATATATATATATATATATATATATATATATATATATATATATATATCACTAACTTATCACAGTCTATTTAGTGTTATTATTGTTCCACTTCATGTAAAATATAAGACCTTTGAGACAGATTGATTTTTCTTATTTTCCTCCCTCAACCTTTGATCCTTTGTGCAATTTTTATCATATATCTTATATGTCCATATATTATAAACTCTGAAGTATTTGTATATATAATATATAATAGTCAGTTGCCTTTTAAAGAAATTAAGAAAAAAAAGATAATTTTTTGTTTTTGTCTGCATTCACCATTTACAATACTCTTTATTCCTCCCTGTGGATCTAAGTTTCCATCTACTGTCATTTTACTCTGGCCTAAAGAACTTCCTCTGGCATTTCTTGTGATGTGATTCTGTATATACATGCATTTCACCCAGGGTGGCTCTAGTTTCCATCGGCTTTTGCTTCTCTCCAGTGCCTTCAAATAGAAATGATTGTGGATTAAAAATACCAGAGATGACTGAACTTGTATTTCCAGTGACAAGTCATTTCTAGGTGGCCAGCCTCTCTGCCAAAGCACTGGGAATGAGATTACAAAACTGGGAGACTTTGTGCTGGCTTTGCCTGCAGACAGATTTTACTAACTTACACAGGGTTTAACATATTTTAAACTTATTTTTAGGTTTGGAAGATTTTGCATAAAATTGTGGATTTCTGGATTCTCCTGAAAATAAAAAGCCCCATAAATTTAAGCCCTAAATTCTGTTATCCTATTTGGCCCCATCAGCCAAGGTAAATAGCATTCCTGGCCCCAGTGAAACTTGTGCTATTTAGTTTGCCCTGGTTTTCCACCCAGATTCATTCACCAACATTGTCCTGCTGGTCCCCAAGTTCAGGAACAAAGAATTAGAATTTCTCCATGCATCATCCAGGGGTGTATCCTGGGGTGATCTAGAGAGTGAATTAAGGTAATTTACACATTTGTGATTCACATCAGTTAAGAGATTAGATGGGAGGTTCAGAATACCCTGTGCTTGTGCCTCTTTAAGACCAAATGAAATCTTCTCTAAAGGGAATGCGAATTTGGGAAACTCATCATAGTGAAAAAAATCCGTTGGATTCTTAGATGAGGACTTCAAGCTTGAGTACATAGCACTAAATTTCTCTGGCTGGGAGAGTTTATGCATACTGGACAGAGGATTTCTATTTCCAAATCATAAAAGAGTCCACATTTTCTGAATGCATTTCACCTCTGAAGGTAAACCTTAATCATAAAGATTGGCTCAAGACTACAGTCTTCTCAGTGATGACAAGGCTCCAGCTTGTGCTGGGAAAGATACAAGTGACACACAAAATAATCTTACTGCAACTGTGATTAGATGTACTGGGAAACCTTGTCTCTTTGCCCTCTTAGAATCATTTTTCCCTCTTTTTTTGATCATTATATTGAATTTCCATGACTTCAGATTCAGACACTTCACTTCTGCAAGCTGGATTCCATAGCCCTGTCCAGGAGCCAGTGCTGCAGTGCTGAGCAAAAAGGGAACAAACAAGAAGAAGGTATCCCAAACAAAGAACATGTTGGTGGTCATTGGTGAAGGATGGGGCTCATGACCTAATATGAGATGAGGTTAAACTTGTGCTGTGCACTTGGCAAGAAAAAACTTCAAATCCAGCTGAGGTGGTGCAAATAGCCATCTGTCAGTGTGGACAGAGAAACAAACAATCTTCAGGTCATTTTAATCCTCTTTGGAGTTTCACAGGGAAAAAAAAAAAACTTCCTCTGATGATAGAAAATTAGAAAAGACAAGAGGAATGGGATCTCTGCCCCAAATCCATCCTTTTAGATTAATACTCACTAATGGATATTAAAACATGGTAGATTAATGAAAGCCTGATAGACCATGCAGCTGAAAAAACACACTTTATTTTGATAGCCAGGCAGTAAAGAGCTGCCCAGGGATTAAAGAGCAATTCAGATTAAATTACCCTCTCCATTAGGACATCATTTCCTTGGTAAATCGTGAGCTGGAGGGGAGGGGCAAAGAGATGCCGTGACCACCAGTGGGCATTTCTTCAACCTGTGGTTTGTGACCATAGAAATAAAGGACACACTTAGGTTTTATGTCCTGGCAGATTAACCAAACAGGGGCCAACAAGAGGCAGGAGGAAGGGATGCTGGAATTTTGGATTAGCAGCGGTTGGAAATCATGAGGAGCTTGGATGGCGGGAAATGAAGGGGCCGCCAGGTGTCCATCGGCCAGTGTACTAGTGAAGTGCATTTCATCTTTGAGTTGTTATTTACTGTCTGTGGTACTTATGTACTGTGTGAAGTTAGCTCAGCTGGAACTACATTTATTAGATTCCCTTTACGTCTGGTTCCTTGTTAGGGTTGGTCACAGGAGGAATTTGTGTGAAATTTGGAAGGTGGAAGTGAAGCAGCAGCCAATTTTATGCTCTGAGGGTTGGGATAGTTAGAGCTCCATGTACTGTGGCAGACAACACACACTGCCCCTGATGTGCTGTCTCACGTTGCTGGCTCAGCACATCACCTGGACCTCCAGCTCCTCTGGCTCCCATAGATTATCTCCTATGTGCAGCTCTGTGGTAGAGGATGCCAGCTCTTCCTTTGTGCCACCATGAATTTTAGGTGGTGAGAGACAGATGTAGGGGATCCAGGTTGTATTTGTGGATTCTAGCTTATGCGTGTGGGGTTCAGCTCTTCATTGCCCTCCCCCACTTCACATATATCTTCCCTATAAGACCACCCACCTACTGACTTAATAGTGGTGACGTCAGCAACAATGCTAGATGGAGAGACAATAACCTTGCATAGACTATCTTCCAACCTCCAGGTCTAAATTTATCAACACACCTCTTACTCTAAACACCTCATAATTGTTCTGCTTCTTGGGTCAAATCCCCACTGATACCCAGATGATATGTAGTGGATTAACTTCTGGGATTGTTACCGAACCAAACTTGTGTCTGTTCACCTGCACACAGTAAAGCCAATCTGTTGAAACTGGGTTGTGGTGAAAGAAAGTGCAGTGTTTATTATAGGTCACCAAGCTTTCCAATAAAGGTTTTTAAAGACAGGACAGGGAGAAGGTTATATGATCAGCTCATGGACATTCTTCTAATTGGTTGGTGGTAAAGCAATTGGGAATCAACATCATCAACCATCTATTTCCTACTAGTCTGGGGTCTACATGCTTGTGGTCAACATACAGTTAACTTCTTCCATCTGGTGTTGGGGGCTTTAGTATCTGCAAAATAGCTCAAAGGAAATGGCTCAGGATATTATCTATAGCTTTTGAGGAGGAACTAAAAGTCCTTGATTTTGTCTAATGGCTAAACTATTATTATTTTGTCTTGTTTGACTGTTTTCTTTTAATTTACGATAAAATTCAACACCCATTTATGATAAAAACCCTCCAGAAAGTAGGCATAGAGGGAACTTACCTCAACATAATAATGGCCATATATGACAAACACACAGCCAACCTTGTTCTCAATGGTGAAAAACTGAAAACATTTCCTCTAAGATCAGGAACAAGACAAGGTTGTCCACTGCCACCACTACTATTCAACATAGTTTTGGAAGTTTTAGCCACAGCAATCAGAGAAGGAAAAGAAATAAAAGAAATCCAAATCGGAAAAGAAGAAGTAAAGCTGTCACTGTTTGCAAATGACATGATACTATACATAGAGAATCCTAAAGATGCTACCAGAAACCTACTAGAGCTAATCAATGAATTTGGTAAAGTAGCAGGATACAAAATTAATGCACAGATCTCCCTTGCATTCCTATACACTAATGATGAAAAATCTGAAAGAGAAATTAAGGAAACACTCCCATTTACCATTGCAACAAAAACAATAAAATACCTAGGAATAAACCTACCTAAGGAGACAAAAGACCTGTATGCAGAAAATTATAAGACACTGATGAAAGAAATTAAAGATGATACAAAGAGATGGAAAGATATACCATGTTCTTGGATTGGAAGCATTAACATTGTGAAAATGACTATACTACCCAAAGTAATCTACAGATTCAATGCAATCCCTATCAAACTACCGATGACATTTTTCACAGAATTAGAACAAAAAATTTCACAATTTGTATGGAAACACAAAAGACTGCAAATGGGCAAAGCAACCTTGAGAAAGAAAAATGGAGCTGGAGGAATCGGGCTCCCTGACTTCAGACTATACTACAAAGCTACAATAATCAAGACAGTATGGTACTGGCACAAAACAGAAATATAGATCAATGGAACAGGATAGAAAGCGCAGAGATAAACCCACGCACATATGGTCACCTTATTTTTGATTAAGGAGGCAAGAATATACAATGGAGAAATGACAGCCTCTTCAGTAAGTGGTGCTGAGAAAACTGGACAGCTAAATGTAAAAGAATGAAATTAGAAAACTTCCTAACACCATACACAAAAATAAACTCAAAATGGATTAAAGACCTAAATGTAAGGCCAGACACTATAAAACTCTTGGAGGAAAACAAAGGCAGAACACTTCATGACATAAATCACAGCAAGACTCTTTTTGACCCACCTCCTAGAGAAATGGAAATAAAAACAAAAATAAACAAATGGGACCTAATGAAACTTAAAATCTTTTGCACAGCAAAGAAACCATAAACAAGACGAAGAGACAACCCTCAGAATGGGAGAAAGTATTTGCAAATGAAGCAACTGACAAAGGATTAATCTCCAAAATTTACAAGCAGCTCATGCAGCTCAATATCAAAAAAACAAACAACCCATTCCAAAAATGGGCAGAAGACCTAAATAGATATCTCTCCATAGAGGAAATACAGATTACCAACAAACACATAAAAGGATGCTCAACATCACTAATCATTAGAGAAATGCAAATCAAAACTACAATGAGGTATCACCTCACACCAGTCAGAATGGCCATCATCAAAAAATCTGCAACCAATAAATGCTGGAGAGGGTGTGGAGAAAAGGGAACCCTCTTTCAGTGTTGGTGGGAATGTAAATTGATACAGCCACTATGGAGAACAGTATGGAGGTTCCTTAAAAAACTAAAACTAGAACTACCATATGACCCAGCAATCCCACTACTGGGCATATACCCTGAGAAAACCATAATTCAAAAAGAGTCATGTACCACAATGTTCGTGGCAGCTTTATTTACAATAGCCAGGACATGGAAGCCACCTAAGTGTCCATCAACAGATGGATGGATAAAGAAGATGTGGCACTTATATACAGTGGAATATTACTCAGCCATAAAAAGAAATGAAACTGAGTTATTTGTAGTGAGGTAGATGGACCTAGAGTCTGTCATACAGAGTGAAGTAAGTCAGAAAGAGAAAAACAAATACTGTATGCGAATGCATATATATGGAATCTAAAAAAAAAAAAAAAATAGAGGTTCTGAAGAACCTAGGGGTAGGACAGGATAAAGATGCAGACATAGAGAATGGACTTGAGGACATGGAGAAGGGGATGGGTAAGCTGGGACGAAGTCAGAGAGTGGCATGGACATATATACACAACCAAATGTAAAATAGATAGCTAGTGGGAAGCAGCCACATAGCACAGGGAGATCAGCTTGGTGCTTTGTGACCACCTAGAGGGGTGGGATATGGAGGGTGGGAGGGAGACACAAGAGGGAGGTGATATGGAGATATATGTATATGTATAGGTGACTCACTTTGTTATAAAGCAGAAACTAACACACCATTGTAAAGCAATTATACTCCAATAAAGATGTTAAAAAAATAAATAAAGTTATTACAAAACAAAACAAAAAAATCTGTCTTTAGAACTTGGAGAAGGCTTAGGAAGCTAAAGTTTTTCTGCAAACAAGAAACAGGTGGAAGACATGGGGTATCTGTCTCAAGAAGGCCCAATAGGGTCCTGCACGGTTATAGGGGGATTATTGCAAAGTTGTTGGGGAGGGATCTCTGTCCCCATAAGTACTAGTCTCCCTTTTAGCTTCAGGCTCTAGGACAATCTCAGTTAAACTATGATGAGCTCTCTGTATCTTCTATACAGTGATGAAGGCTGCTGAAATGGAAAGATTCTGGCAGAATTGCCTTGTAGTGATGGAATATAGCCTGCCTGTTGTGTCTCCCTGTCACCGCCTTTGACATGCATCCTCCAGGGTAAATGCAACCATTGCGTCTTGGCTCCCATAACATATGAAAGTTGGGGGTTGATCTGTGTTTTTTTCCCTCTGCCGTCAAGAGTTAGCAGTGTAGCCACCTTCCTAATCCAGAAAAACAGGGATTACTTTTATAGTTTTATGGAGATTTAGCTGTAATTCCTAGATTGGAAACTCAGTGAGTGCAAGGCTTGAGATTATTTTTTAATAAGTTATTTTAAATTGTGGGACTGAGAGCCATAAATCATTGCATCTGATATCTTATGAGTAAAATGAGAGGAACTAGCCTTTGCTGAGCTCTTGTTATGTCCTCTGAGCTTCACATGCATTTTCTGCGTTATGTCATTTAATCCTCAAATTATGCAAGGAAATGGGTATTAGTACTCCCATCTCACAGGTGAGAACATGGAGTCTTGGAGAGGTTAAATTACTTGGCCAGGTTCTGTTAGTATGAGTGTAGTTGGGTTTTGAATCTGGAGCTTTCTAGTTCAAAAGCTCTCGATTTTCATAATACAGGTATCCCCTGCTTTTCAAAAGTTTGCTTTATGTCACTTCACCTTTATGAAAGTCTACATTAGTACCTGTTTATGCTAACTGAAAGAAATTTGAAGGGGATTTTCACTTTTACAAAAATAAAGAGGTAAAATCCAAAAAATGGCGTTCAGCATTTGTTTCACAGCAGCAATTATAGAGGCATTGCACATCCCAAGCAATGACAGAGCCCCCGCCAACCTCCTTCCCTGGGAACCACACTTGGCATCTTAGCATCAAGCCACCATAGCTTTGAACTGTGTCTCCGAGCATCTGGGCTTGATCTTGATTTCTTTCCTGCATCCTTTAGCAAGATGTGCCCTAAAGTAATTGCTTCTTTGCTTTACACCATTGCGGCTTACAAAAAGTTTCGTAGGAGCACTCTACTTTTGCGTAGTGGGGGGAAACTGTAATGGCTAATAGGGAGGTTCAGTTTGTTTACTTCCTCCACAGATCTTTGTGTAGCAAGTAATGTAAACAAACTTTTCCCTAAAGAACCTGGGGGGATTCGGCTCCATTCTCATCAGAAGAGCTCTATTTTTGTCCTTTTTAAAAATGAGATTTTTAAAATTTAAGATTTTTTTAGAGCAGTTTAAGGTTCACAGCAAAGTTGAGAGGAAGTTACAAAGATTTCCCATAAACCCTCTGTCCCCTGCACATATAGCTCCCACCATAATCAACATCCCTCATCGGAGTGGTACATTTTTTACAATTGATGAACCTACATTGACACACCAAAATCGCTCAAATCCATAGTTTACATTAGGGTTTACTCTTGGTATTGTACATTCCATGGATTTTGGTATAATCATGTGTATCCATCATTACAGTATCATAGTACAGACTATTTTCACAGCCCTAAGAATCCTCTGTGCTCTGTCTGTTCATCCCTCTCCCCACTCCTTATAATGAGATTTTTATATTGGAGTAATGAGTAAGTTTGATTAGAAATAAAAAAAGTAAAAACAAACTTCTGGAACTCAAGTTTGAGAGCCACTGATGTTGGAGAAAGTTCTTCATGACTTTGTGGTTAGAACAAACATGAGCTGGACAGGAAGATGTCCGTATCATGTCCAAAATTTGATAAATCTGGAGTAGAAGGCAAATCTAGGTATATAATTAGGGTATATATTAGGGAAAGTAATTATGGGGAATCCAAACTCAGTTCTGATTTTGTGTGTTTGACAGGGGGTTGTATGCAACTCTTCCCCGACTTTAGGAGGAGGGGCTAGCAGTGGCTCAGCTAACTAGGAATCAAAATGCCAGTGACAGAGGTCCTAGAAGGAACAACGAATGGGAAGACAGGAGATGTGGGTCTAGTACAGCAATTGTACTCGTGTGGTAATTAGCAAGTCACTTCTCCATGCAGATGCTCATCTGAGCATTCACATAGATTGTATCTTTTTTGTATAGGTACTGAAGTCAAAGTAATGATATTACAAGTCTCTAAAAATATTCTAATATTTTATGCTCAGTTGTTGCTGTTTAGGTGGAGTGCAGATGGGCAGAGGGAGTGGGGAAAGTTGTTCAGGAGCTGGGGAGAGAAAAGTGAAGGAGGCGTGAAGTTGGAAAAGGGACCATTGCCTGATTTTTCCTCTCCTATTGTTACTTTTTTTTTTCTTTCACCAGTAGTCAGATAGATGGTGGGGTTTCGGTGAGGTCCATTGCCTGAGAGTATCTGCTAACTCCATGATCTAAATATCCAAATAGCTCCAGTCTTTACTTGAGTGATTCCAGTAGCCAGTGGAAGCCATCTAGGGAACCTAGGCCTTCTGCAGAGATCACTCTTTTAGGAAGAAGGAAACAGGAACCCATCAAGCTGACCTTTGGTTTTGCCAACAAAGGCCTCGGAGCTGGCCAGCTCACTTGTGGACAGCCATTTGGGGCAGCATTCTTAAAGACAACAGTCATGGAGAGATTTTTATGAGGATGCGGGGCAACTATAGACATAAAAAGCAGAAGAAATGCTTGTTAGTTATGGGGAAGGTGAAAGGCTTAGAAAACTGATTAGCGTAGCAGTGTGGTCAGATGGAAATGAAAGCTCAGAAGCATAATTGTTAATTGGGTGCTTACCTACTAATTTGAGCTTGGATGTCAGCAGAACTGCAGTTCATTTTAAACCCAGGGTCAAACTTTAATGCTACATCATAAATTACGTAAAGGCACAACACTAACAATTAGATAATTACGGAGACCCATGCTGTTGCAATTTAACTGGGCAAATTCAGGGCAAACATGACAGGATTACTGCTTAACCCTCTGACTGCTGGCAGGTTTTTCCCCAAAGAGACAAATGAATACATAAGTTGATGTGGTTGGCTGGTTTTCAAAGACTAGGGGTTAAATAATTTCTTTCCAGTAGCTAGATTCATCAGACGACCTAAGCAGACTCAGAAGAAATATTAGAGACGTGTTAATTATTTCTTAAGAAAACCTCATCTTTAAATCCACACCAGTTAAAGCATCTGGGGTTGGGTTGTGTTCCAGCTAAATCTGAGGCTTAAGCTTAAAAGTCAAACTTAATTTTTACCATTATGAGACTTTCTGTAGATGGAATGTGTGATCTTTCAATCTCAGATCCCTCACATTAACGTGTGAATCAAAATAGAAGACTCAGGGTCCATATTTTATTCTCATTGCATTCTTGCTGGCAAACAAGTGGCTGATTCAATTGACGAAGGTGTTTTCATGACCAGTGTGAATTGACGAGGCTGTGCTGGTGCTTCTGTGATGTGCATCATTTATTCATTCACTCATTCATTCATTGATTTCTGGCATGTCTTGAGCACCTCTGTGTGCAGGGGATGGGGGATACAGACATCATTAGATAGGCATTTAAACAACAGTGTGCTTTCCTGGTGGAGTCAGAAGACATGTGCAGGGTTGGCCCAATTGCCAGTACTAAAGGCGTTTCTGGGAGAGTTTTATTTTTATTGTCAGAATGTGAGCTTGAGAAAGTCAATAGCCATGCCTTGTTTTCCCTCCATTCTCACAGCCATAGCAAAGGGACAGGGTTATATTCAAAGAAACAGACAGATCTAAGAGCTTTGCTGAAGGAATGAATCATTTTTATCTGGAAAAGAAAAAGAAAAATAATGGACAGTTTCACCGAAGTTTAGGTTTTGGAAACTCAGGTAATTTGACAACTAAGATCATATTTTAACTTCTCAAAAGTAATACTGAAAAACTGAATTCTATGATGTAAACATTTGTCTGTTAAATACAGATCTGCTTTATTTGTCCCCTCTTGTTCCCCAAAAGTCATAATGTGACCCCCACCCACACCCCAGTGCATATGGTTGAGATGACAAAGATCATAGAAACAGGGACCATGGAATTTAAGGTTGCAGGATTCACAGGGGGTTCTGTGTTGAGTTCCTTTTTAATGTGTAAGAAAGTGAGTTTTCCTGAGGCCTTGAGGTGGGAGGCCCTAGACTGGGAAGGATGTGACTCAGGGCTATGACGCAAAGATGGAGATGGAAGGGGGCTGAGACTGAAAATCTCCCTAGGGCTCACCACCCTGGCATTGAGGACATGCTAGGGGAAAACTGCTTTGTGTGTGTGTGTGTGTGTGTGTGTGTGTGTGTGTGTGTGTATACATGTATACGCATGAGTGTGCGTGTGTGTCTGTGTGTGTGTGTATCAACAACCAACAGAGTAGAATAATTCCAGAGCTGTAAGGGTAGGGCAAGTTAGAACCAAGCTTATTCCTGGAAAGGAGAGATGTCCTCTTCCACCCAATTCTACCTCTTGCTGGTGAGGCATGGTGGTGGGTGAGCTGTCCTCCACATGCTTTCTCTGGTTCATAGGGTGCATCCACAGAGTTTGATGGCAGCACTTGGCAGGTCATCACTGAGCCTCCAGAGTACACCAGAGAAGCACTGGCCAAAGAGAACGGGACTCCTTGATCGTCAGAGCTCTCTCTTCTGCAGGAATGTAGCTAGGATTGACCTTGCAAACCCAGAGAACACTTCTGGATTTCTGAGATAAATCACAGGAGAGTGGATACCAGGGAGGAGAGAAAGATTCTCTTGTGCTAAGTAAGGTAGGGACTGGGGCTCATTTACTTTGTTTTTTGATCTCTATTTTATTTCCTCTCTGATCTTTATTATTTCCTTCCTTCTGCTGACTTTAGGTTTTGTTTGTTCTCCTTCTAATTCTTTTAGGTGGTAGGTTAGGTTGTTTGAGATATTTCTGTTTTTTGAGGAAGGCCTGTATTGCTATGAACTTCCCTCTTAGGACTGCTCTTGCTGCATCCCATAGATTAATGTGGTTGCGTTTTCATTGTCATTGAGGTATTGTCTGTTTTCATCTTTGTTTTCATTGTTGATCCACTGGCTTTTTACTAGCATGTTGTTTAGTCTCCATGTAATTGTTTTTCATTTAATTTATACCCCAAGCTACTTAAGTGGGAATATTAGCTCCTATAGACAAGGAAACTGAGGCCTGGAGAGGATAAAGAACAAGGATATTTCAGATTGTAGAAGCTACAATTGAACCATCCCCTCAACAAATGGTGGTCATTTTTTGATATATGGTAGTAATACACAAA
Source organism: Pseudorca crassidens (assembly GCF_039906515.1). Classification (NCBI taxonomy): domain Eukaryota; kingdom Metazoa; phylum Chordata; class Mammalia; order Artiodactyla; family Delphinidae; genus Pseudorca; species Pseudorca crassidens. Next base: position 133,573,667 of record NC_090296.1, read on the forward strand.
ATGAGAAAGAACAGTTCTCTACTAAAACAATTCTTATGTAAAAAAAAAAAAAAAAAAAAAAAGACACCTCTCAGAATACCATCTCAGCATTTACTTTGGCCAAAGTCCTTTTCACCATCTCACCTTTTTGTCCTTTCAGATTCTCCAAAGGGAACGGCTGAGTCAGGATTAAAAATTCAATAAGCCCAACACATTTTATGAACTGTCTTCAGCTTGAAACCCCTTTGAAGTGTCTTTGTTGAGCACTGATGCTGACAGATATGACTTCTTGGTAACAGGTCTCTCCATAAAGGAACTCTTGGGAGTTTTGCTAGTGGTTGGGATTTGATATGTTTTTTTTCTCCTCTACACAAAGACATCTGATGGTCCAAATCTGAACATTAATTTATTTAAAGTTTAAGTGATCGTCCGTTTTCTTCTTTTTTCTTTATTCTGGAAGTTTGTACCTTTTTTTTTTGAGGTATGCGGGTCTCTCACTGCTGTGGCCTCTCGTGTCGCAGAGCACAGGCTCCGGACGCGCAGGCTCAGCGGCCATGGCTCACGGGTCCAGCCGCTTCGCGGCATGTGGGATCCTCCCAGACTGGGGCATGAACCTGTGTCCCCTGCATCGGCAGGTGGACTTTCAACCACTGTGCCAGCAGGGAAGCCCAGTTTGTACCTTCACCACCTTCACCCATTTTCCCCACATCCATCCTCTGCCTTTGGCAACCACCAGTCTGTTCTCTGTTTCTATGAGTTTGATTTTGTTAGATTCCACATGTAAGTGAAAGTATACAGTATTTGTCTTTCCCTGCATGACTTATTTCATTTAGCATAATGCCTTCAAGGTTAATCCATGTTGTTGCAAATGGTAGCATTTCATTCTTTTTATGGCTGCATTATATCATTTTATAAATATCACATTCTCTTTATCCATTCATCTGTCAATGGAAACAGATTTTTCCATGTCTCAGCTATTGCAAATAATGGTGCAGTGAACATGGGGATGCAGGTATATCTCCAAGATAGTGATTTCATTTCCTATCATATGACAGTTCTATTTTTAATGTTTTGAGGAACATCCATAGTGTTTTCCACTGTGGCTGCATTGATTTATATTCTTATCAACAATGCACAGGTGTTGCCTTTTCTCCACATCCTCACCAAATCTTGTTATCTCTTGTCCTCTCGAATCACCATTCTCACAGGTGTGAGGTGATATCTCATTGTGGTTTTGATTTGCATTTCCCTGATGATGAGTGATGTTGAGCATGTTTTCATTTACCCAGTAGCTAAGGAATAAAATTTCTTTAATTTATTTAAAGTTTGAGTGATGGTCCATTTTCAATGGTGAGTTGGTGTCAGGACACTTGCTTTTCTAGCCAATGTTATATAGGCATAAATAATAATACTACACAGAATATTCTCTTAATCTCTTAATTCTTAAAACCTTACAAAAAGAAGTTGGTAAGTTAGCAGAGTGGCTAAAAAAGTGGTTAAAAATTTAGCAGAGTGGCTTTTTGGATCCATCTAAGAAAGAGACTTGTGAGCAGGGTCTTAGTTAATCAGTTGCTAAAGTAGATTATCTTTGGGAAGTCAACTAATGGAGGAATCATTATTTTAATTCAAGGAAGTAATCTTTTTCTAGAGAAGCACTTGAATAAATTCTCATCTCCTATATTTTACCTCCCGCCATTTCACTCCTCAAGTGGGTTTATCTGTGTTAACTTAGCTAATTATATCACAGTTAAATAACACAAAAGAATAGTGATTCTTTATTGGGCCCAGAAAGTTGCAACTTTCAAAGGAGAACCAAACAGCTCTCTCTGAAATTGTGGTTCTTCCCTGATGGGCATGGTGGCATTGAAGTGACTCATTTGTCTTCCCAGGTCTTATTTTGCTCAAATGAGAGCAAAAGGAAGAAGACTAGAAAACAGAATCAAAGTTGAGGATTTTCTCCTCCTTAGGACACATATCTCTCTCATGTTCTCTTTTTCTCCTTCCTTCCCTCTCTCTTCTTACCCTGTGGAGTATAACACTGTGCACGTTTCTACACTTTTGTTTTTACAGTTATCAACAAGCTTTGTAGGCTGTTCTATTTCAGTATATGGAGGATCACCTCATTCTTTCTAGCATCCTACTGTGTGGATGGACCATGGTATATGAACCTGTCCTCCACAGATAGGTATCTTCTTAAAGATTCCAACCTTCTGCCTTTGAAAATAGTGCTGCAATGTGAACATGCTTGTGCATGTGCCTTTAAGCATGTACGAGGATAAATTACTGGAAATGTACATTATGGGTCAAGGGCATGTGTATTTAAAATTTTGGTGGATATTACCACATTACTCTCCAAAGATTTGGCAGTGATTTGGGATGCTAACTAGCCATGGGATGCTAACCCACTGTTCCAAAGACACCTTGAGACAGAACTTGACCAAGTGGAATTTGTTCAGACAGGAATACAGTAAAAAAGAGAGAAACACTGAACTAGAGGCTATAGGAAGAGGAAGCCCAAGGGGTGCTGATGGTCTGTCTGTCAGGTGAAAGGGGGAGGAGTTTGGCTTGTTCTCTAGGACCCAAAAGCACTGAAACTAATAAGTGGATGAGACACATTAAGGCTCAGTATGAAGAAATAAATTTCTTAGGGCTTCCCTGGTGGCGCAGTGGTTGAGAGTCCGCCTGCCGATGCAGGGTACACGGGTTCGTGCCCTGGTCCGGGAAGATCCCACATGCTGCGGAGCAGCTAGGCCCGTGAGCCATGGCCGCTGAGCCTGTGCGTCCGGAGCCTGTGCTCCACAACGGGAGAGGCCACAACAGTGAGAGGCCCGCGTACCGCAAAAAAAAAAAAAAATTAAATAAATAAATGAATAAATAAATTTCTTGTAAAAATTTTTTTTTAATTTATTTTTTATTGAAGTATAGTTGAATTACAATGTTGTGTTAATTACTGCTGCACTGCAGTGACTCAGTTATACATACATATATATATATATATATATATATACATTCTTTTCATATTCTTTTCCATTATGGTTTATCACAGGATATTGAATATAGTTCCCTGTGCTGTACAGTAGGACCTTGTTGTTTATCCATTCTATATATACCAGTTTGCATTCGCTAATCCCAAACTCCCAATCTAACCCTCTTTCACCTCCTTCCCCTTGACAACCACTAGTCTATTCTCTACGTCCCTGATATTGTTTCATAGATAGGTTCATTTGTGTCATATTTTAGATTCCACATATAAGTGATATCATATGGTATTTGTCTTTCTTTTTCTGACTTAATTCACTTAGTGTGATAATCTCTAGTTGCATCCATGTTGCTGCAAATGGTGTTATTTTGTTCCTTTTTATGGCTGAGTAGTATTCCACTGTATATGTACCACATCTTCTTTATCTATTCATCTGTCAATGGACATTTAGGTTGTTTCCATGTTTTGGCTATTGTGAATAGTGCTGCTATGAACATAGGGCTGCACGTATCTTTTGAATTTTACTTTTATCTAGATATATGCTGAGGAGTGGGATTGCTGGATCATATGGCAGCTCAATTTTTAGGTTTTTGAGGAATCTACTTACTGTCTTCCACAGTGGCTGCACCAACTTAACACTCCCACCAACAGCATGGGGGCGTTCCCTTTTCTCCACATCCTCTCTAGTATTTGTTATTTGTAGACTTTTTAATGATGACCATTCTGTCATGAAGTGGTACCTCATTGTAGTTTTGATTTGCATTTCTCTAATAAGTAATGATATTGATCATCTTTTCATATGCTTATTGGCCATCTGTGAAGAAATAAATACTTTCTAAAGGTGTTTCCAAATGTGGGACTGAACCTTCTCAAAGGAAGTCACATTGCTGTTACTACATGTGTCCAAGTCAAGGCTGGTTGTCTTTGGTCATGTGTGTTTGTGTGTGTATGTGTGTGTGTATGTGTGCACAGGGCAGTTGTGTAGAGGGTACTTGAGTCACAGATGAGAAGCTGCAGTGGATGACTTTAAAATCCTCTCTAAGTATCTGAGACACTGACTTAATGAATGAGCCAAAGCATAGACACTTACTATTTGCTTAAGATACAAGTTTTTGTTTGACTGAGTTGCTCAGATCTAAATACCCTCAGAGACCAGCTTTACTGTAATATGCTGTTTGCTCATTAATTCCGTGAGCACATATTGAGTGTCTTCCTGCGAGGCAGACAGGGGATAGGGTGGACAGACAGACAAGGTCCCTGCCCACAGGGAGCACACACGAGGCTCAGTGACAACATAGACTCAAGGTGAAGGATGGTAGAAACACGTGTGCCCTGGGAGGGCACAGGCCACACCCTGTGTAGGAGATTGGGTGAGACTGAAATCTGCAGGCTGAGTACGGGAGAACTCCTTGGTGGACATGGGCAGAGAATTTTGTCCAGAGATCCAGAAGTTCAAGGAACTGAAAGAACCTGGGTGTGGACATTTGAAGCATGGAGGCTGCAGGGAAGGTAGAGGAGACTGATTATAGATGAGGCTGGGGACAGAGATGGAAGAACCTTGGGGACTTTGTTCTAGGAACAATGATATTTGAAGGGTTTGAGCAGGAGAGTTACGTGTTAAGATTTGTGTTTAATGGAGCTTACTCTGGCACTTTGGCAGAGAGCTGTTTTAGGGCAGGTTTCTCAATCTCACTGCTGCTGACATTTTAGACTCCTTGTTCTTTGCTGTGTGGGTGGTCCTGTGCATTGCAGAATGTCTAGCAGCATCCCTGGCCTCTACCCACTAGATGCCAGTAGCATCACCCCAGCCTCCAGACATTGCTAAATATCCCCTGGTGTGTGTGTGGGAAGGGGGAGGGAGCGTGAAATTGCTCTGGCTGAGAACCCTTGTTTTAGGGACTGAGATACCGTGATGATCTGAACTGGAAGGAAGATCACAGCAGAAGTGTGGATCAGAAGGAAACAGGTAGCATCAGCAGATCTTGGGAATGCATTGACAAGGAGAAGAAGGGAGAACCAAAAGATGAAGCCCAGGTTTGGGGATTTGGCAAATAAGTGGTGGGTGGTGTGATTCCTGAGTTGTGGGACCCAAGAGTTGCTTTCCAGAGAACACGATAAATTCCATTTTGGAAATGCTGTATTTAAAGTGCCTGGGGGACAGCCAAGTAACTATCCAATGGGGATGAGTCTATCTAGGGCTCAGGCGAGTCTTGCAAGGGTTCTGAGTTGGGGGATGGCATTTGAGAGCTGCTGTCCTATAGTTGGCGGTTGATGTTTCCTTACTATACTCCTCCCAACTCCACTAATAACATTGTGCAGTGGTGCATCTTGGATGCCCAAGTGTTTGTGGTGTTTGCTGGGCCCTATACATAGGAATGTGTGGCCAATTCCAGATGTTCAGAGCTCCTGGCCATTCAGCAGGGCCACCTGTCTGGAAAAAGATCCACATGACTTCCGGACTAAGGAGGGGCGGCCCCGCCAGGTTGACCTTTCCTGCTCCAGGCAGCTGAAGTGCTTCTTAAGTGATGGCTGAATGGTCGAAGCTATTACTCTAACTGTAATTTGTAATGGCTCTCTAACACTTTAGAAAGAGCTGGGTTTGTTGGGATGAAAGGTGACTTTTAAAAGTCAGTAATTATACTTCCAGTGAAAATGTGTCTTTGGCACGGTGCGTAACCATAGTGTGCAGGGCACCCAAGAATTCACTCCTGGACAGGGCTTATATTAATCATAGTTTCCATGCCCAGAGAACATATTCTCAGGAGTTAACCATCCTCTTCCCCCTCTTTATATTTGGCCTTGTAATCAAAAGAAAGACACACCCTTAACTATAGCAGGGCTACTGTACTAAATAAAAAATTATAGCTATTATACTGGGACTTCATACTGAGCGGGGTCAAGTAATAACACATCTGGTAACCTCCATTAGAGAACTGAGTTATGTTCAGCTTGTGTTTTAATTAGCCTGTGATAAACAAAGCATCAAAGGCCATTCCTCTCTGGTGGTTTTATATTTATGACTGACTCCACCTGCACTTAGATACAGGTTTATGAAGTATAAAAAAGCGAGGAGTTCCAGTCGCGCTGTCTAGACCATTTACTGTAATAGATCAGTTAGGAGACTGTATTTCGTAACTAGCCAGATGTTTACAATGCCTGCAGAGCTGCTTAGCTGCTTGGCTAACAGAAATGTTTTGGACAAACATAGTGTCATCTCCCAAGAAAGGATTTGTTATCAACTCTTCCAGATCGCTCAGAAGCCTTCACAGATCCGAACAATGCGGTTTAGGAAAAGAATCTGTTATCTTCTGAGTTGAGACTTAAGTCTTCCTCAAGTTTCAGAAAATTTACAGGTTCCAATGAGAAAACATTTTTACAGGGGCAGGGCGTTCAGCCAAAAAAGACAGCTGCCCTAGCCCACCTTGCCAATCTCCCAGCTGAGATAAATACTGAGCTGGTTTATGGGAAAGGCTCTAAAATCTTCTGAACTTTAATGATCTCCCAGGTACGTGCCAGCTCTATAATTCTCATGTAAAAGATTAATATACGTATTGTACTTTTAAGGTTATCTCTCGGTTTCACTGGTCGGGCCTGTGAAATTGGCCTGAAATAAGCATCTGGAGTGACCCTGTTCCTTTCTGCCCCCTGGGAGAGCTCACCACCACCTTCCTGTCTGTTCTTGAAGGGGATTCTGGGCCAGCTCCCAGGACAGGATTCATAGATTCAGCTCCACGTCTATTTTCTTCCTTTCAACAACTTAAAAAAAAAAAGTCCTGTATTTTGAAGTACAGCACACATGCAGAAAAGTGCAAAAATATCAAAGCGAGCATACTCTGAAACCCCCGCCTAGGTCAAGAAGTAGAATATCAACAGCACCCCCAGAAACTCCCCTGAGGCCGCCTCAATTACTTTCCTTCCTTGTTCCCCAAAGTAACTGATCTGACCTCCAAGAGGCATTCACTTTGCCTCTCTTTGAAGTTGGTGTAAACAGACTTTAACAGAATGTGCTGTTTTGCGTCTAACTTCTTTCACCAACATTTGTGAGATTTATCAGTGTTGAGGCATATGGCTATAGTTCTTTTTTAAAATTGCTATGTAATATTTCTTTGTATGAATATACACCCCAATATATTTATTCATTTTACTGTTGATGGAAATATGTCCAGTTTGGGATCATTATGAATAAAGAAATGGACAGTTTGGTACATGTCATTTGGGGCCCACGGGCAAACATTCCTCTTGTACCTTGTGGGTTGACCTCTGACAAATCATTCATCTTCTTAGGATCTGTTTCCTTCTCTTTGAAATAGGTTAATGAAGTCAGCCTTGATATACCCTCTCTGCCCCACTGTCTGTGGTATGTTTCCAGTAAGCTTGTTATTATCCACCATCTCATCGTTCTTTCTCCTGTTTCTTTCTCCGTGTAAGAGCATATGTTTGCAGTAAGCTCCACATCAAATTTTTCCTTCAGACCAGCAGGCGTGGTCCCTAGACCTGCAGCAACAGTATCACCTGGGAACTTGTTAGACATGCACATTCCCAGGCCTCTCCCCAGACCTACACAACCAGAGAGTGGGTTTGTAGCCTGGCACTCAAGTTTGAAAACTACTGTTTTAGTCTACTCTCCTCTCCCGCTACCCTTCTCAGCTTCTACACAGTGCAAAGCACTTGATAAGAAATGTATTCATTTATTTACTATTCATTCATTCAACCAATACTTGCTGGGCACCTGCTAAGTCCCGGGTGACACTGGGCTAAGCATTGGAGATACGAAGATACATTATAGATGGTCCTCGCTCTTAGAGAGCTCAAGATCAGCAAGTGGATACGATATTGTATGATGGATGCATGGAGATAAGAGAAAGGGAGTGATCAACTCTCCTGGGGAGGTCAGGGACTGTTTCACTCAGGAGGTGAGGCTGGAACTCAAATAAGTGTTGATCTAAATCCTTTAGTGGCACACCCCTAAAGGAGAACTAATTAATGCTGGCAGACTGCTAGTAGCCCCTTAGGTATGGAAATACAATGTAATCACTTCTTAATCCCAGGTGATTGGAACATAGTAGCCAGTCATTAAATATGTGTTGAATTTCTGAATGAACGGGCTAGATTTTTCTATGCATTTTTGGTCCCGTATTTCATTCATTCAACACGCATTTATCGAGCACCTGCTGTATGGTGGGAACTCTGCTATATGCTGGGTTAAGGAGGTGAGTGAAAAGAGATCTAATTAGGGCAGTAGAAATAGACAGTGTCTTCATTTCCTGAGACCAGGAGTTGAGGCCACTAACATGAAGTGTTTGCATGGCAGTCAATGGTAATGTTTACTTCATGGTCTTGGCTGGTCCCAGCAAGCAATTTCAATGCATCTAATTGGTCAGATCAGTCAAGATGGCTGTGGGTCTGGAACAGGCCAGTGTGTTTGATCTTCTTGTGTGAAGAAATGGATCTACTCAGTACTTCAGGGTATTTTATAAGATAGAAAGGGTTTTTTTTGATGGTGGGACAAAATACACGGATGCTCACATAGATTCAAGGCACAACGCTTTGTTACTTACAGTTCAGGACAGAGAAGGCTGCCAAGCAGGACCATGCAGGGAGTTGTAACAGGAGCAGGGTAACAGCAAGCTGGACCTGATGGGGCAGGTGTTATATGGCCAGTGGGGTGGGTTTAGCTTGGCTTCTTGTGCTCCATGTAGATTAGCTAATTTGAATAATTTTGTGGGCTCTGGGGTATAGAGGCTTTTGCTAGCTATCTGGTACCTGGCCCTGGGTCTCCCCAGGAGGACAGGTGCACAGTGACCCCCCCCCGGACTGTAAGGGTCCAATCAGGGAAGTGGTTGGTGTGTGGACTTAATCAACTTCTCAAGAAGGAGAACTAACTGACGGGTCTCTATCTAGCCAGGGCCTGAAAACTTAGTCAGATGGACTTTAAGAAAAAATTATATTCACATGGGGAAGGTTTGGGAATGACAAAATCCTATTTTGCTGCAGTGAAGCACTTGTTCAGCTTTGGGGTGGCTGTCCCTTCTCTCTGTCCTCAATGTTTCCATCTGTCCTCGTCTATGTAGTGGAAAGTTTTTGGTTTTCATGTGGGAGTAGATTTAGGAATTCTGCAACAGGATAAGTGAACAAACATTTTCATATCCATTATAGGCAGTATTTCTAGCCTGGTGAGGGGAATGGTGAGGGTTTAACAATAAACCCCACATACCTCATTTAGTTCTTCAAGTTGAGGTTACCCGTGATGGAAGATATTCTTCAAGATAGGGGTGGCCACACGCTTTTCACGTGTGTTGTCAGTAATCAGCTGAATGCGTAAGAAATGCCTGGGATTGTCTGATGGCACTCTTACACAAAGCTTGCAGGCCCTTTCTGAAGAATAGATATTAAAGGCAAGTAACCACTTAAACTGTCTAAAAGATTCCAATTAATGTTTTTGCGGGCTGTCAAGTGGTACATATATATATATATTTTTTTTTTTTTTTTTTCTGGAGTGAGCCAGTATAAAATCTAGTGAGGCATAAGAAAGGAGTAAGGTCAGAAATGAACTTCGGCTATTTGGGAACCCATTTTTTTTACTGGAAGTTGTATGCATGGATTACAGAAGTGAGGGCCGGTCTCTCTTAGAACCTGTGTTGTCGGCTCTGTCATCGGGATGCAACTTTTCGCTTGAACTCTTCCTGTGCCACAAGGATGTCTGACTCTGCTGCCCTTGGAGCTGGCTGTGCCCAGGAGCACACACAAATAAAGCTGGGCTGTTGGACTAGACACCTGGGAAGAGCAATAAGGTCCATCCCAGCCTCCAGACAACCTCTTTTCCCAGTAAAGCTTTTGTTCTGCCAGAACTGCCCTGAGATGCAGATGTGAAGTTCATTAAGAGAGACCGAACAGCATCCATATTTAAAGCACTGGGTGTCCCAGGATGCACAGGTAAAGTGGTGGGATATTATTCTTGGTGGATTTGTTGTCTGAAAGCTCAAACGGTCCTTTCGTATAATCCGGATGCTGTAATTCATTGTTTATTTTTAAAAAAATTCAACTTGCTTCTACATTAAAAAAAACACGGCAGCTACTGTGCTTATTTTAGCAAGTTTCTTTTTTAAAAAGACAAAAATCAATATTTTCCCTTGCACAGCTGATGTCCTGGGGGATAAACTACAGGAATCATTGTTAAATTGCTCCTAGTCGGTCTGTATGATGGAAAAGGTCAATATTTTTTTCTAGAAAGAAAGCCCTCTGTTTTCCTCTTGGGGGACAAGAGAATGCGGCAGTGGTAAATTACTAGATTTTGTGCACAAGTGATTGCCGGGGAGAATTCTACTCCTTGAATGGAAATACCCCTCTTCTGATATATTTCTTCCTTCTCACTTTTCATGCTCTCAACCCAGAAACGGTTTCCTTTGGTCCAGGTCACTTGCTTGTCCCTGCAGAACTGCTCTCTAAGGACTGCCCCACCCCCTCAACCCCATCATGTAGGAGATCAGTTCTAGAGGTTGTCTCTGAAGAGTTCAGAACTAAAATGCCACTGTATCAGTCAGGATAGGCTGGGTTATGCAGAGGTAACAAAAAACCCCACCCTCAGTTACCTGAAATCATAGAGTTTAATTCCTGCTCACACCACATACCCACTGCAAGTCAGTAAGTACTTCCGCTCCTTGGAATTGTTCAGAGATCAAGCTGAAGGAGACCCTCTCCCAACACTTGCTTTTGTGACCACTGAAGTGGTGGTGCGGGGGGGAGTTTCGCCTCACCCCTAAAGCTTTGCCTTAAGAGACACACATCACATCTGTTTATATTTCGTTGGCCAAAACAAGGCTTAAGACACACCTACCTTCAAGATGCCCAGAAGGAGGAAAGAACTGGAATGTTTGTGAAGAGCCTTAATGACCCCTGGGGTCAGCAATCCAACAACTTGGAAAGTTGGAAAGGATCTGAGAGGCCATCTCCTCCAGACTTCCTCCTAAGGTAGACAGCTTTTCTGCAATTCGTTGATTGCCTCTTGGTGCTTAGCCTCTGCTGAAGCAGCTGTGGTGAGGGGGGCTCACTGCTGCTCAAGGAGCCCATCATGCTGTGGGGCAGGCCTTGTAGCGTTAAACCCTCTTAGAGCCTCAGTCTCAGGAGCTTGGTCTCATCCTCTGTCCTCTGACTGTGTGACCCTGACTATGCAGCTCATCTTGCTGAGTGTCTGTTTCCCCTTCCGTAAAATGGGAATATTCCTTTTATTTAAATTTGAATTGAAGATTCAATGAAATGAAATAAGTTCTATAAAGACTCTCTATGGTTGGCACACGATCAAACACAAAGACTGTTCTCTTCCTCTTGTTCCTACTGTGGGATTGAATATAAAAATATATTAAAAATGCTCTACTAATTGCAGATGGTAAAAAAAAATTAAATGACTATAAGCACAATTAAAAAATATACCAATATTTGAGCAGAAGTGGCTATGGAAAGTCTCTGAAGTCCAGGGGCATAGATGAATATTTATAAGTTGTTCAATAATATCAGACATTTATTTATTTAAAAATAGATGGATTTTTATTTTTAATCTTTTCTCTACTTTCAATTTCTTATCTGGATTGTATCCTTCTCACTATCTTTTGCTCTGAATTATTCTTTCTGTCTCAATTTCTCCTCAGTGTTCACTGACAAAAGTGGCCTGCATTTTCCCAGATTGTAGCATTTATCACACGGCATTGCTTACAAATTTAAGAACCAGATGCTGTGTGAATACCATTATATCCACGCTTGCCTTTTGGAATGAATGAGTGTATGACATCTACAAAGTGTCTATTAAGGTTTCTAGCACTTAGTAAGTCCTCAACATACAGTCACTCTTCTCCCTTCCCCTTGGGTAAACTTGGAGGGCAACCAGACCTCCAGTTTTCACTGCTGAAGCTCAGTATGCTAAACAAAATTCGGAAACATGTTGCTTGTCAATGCCCTTCATAAAATATTACCATCATTTCGGACAAATGGCTCAGAGGACATCTGGCTATTCCCTGTGAGTTATGATGACCTAGCAAAGCAGTGGCTATTTGAAGAATTGCTAAAGGCATTCAAGAACAGTGGGTAAGCAGAAACTATAGTGGGGTCAAGAGAATGCTACAGAGGAAGGGGGCAAACAACTTTCTGACTTTTAAAATATGTACGTTGATTTAAATAGTGCTTTCCTTTAGAAATGCTTTGTTGAATGAATATGATGTTTTACACTTCCCTAGTTAATTGGACAGTGAATCTGGAGAGCTACTCTGAATTGTCACATTACAGAAAACGGAAGATACAAACTCATTTCAGTGAATTACCTTACGCTATATTGTCAGCACTGGGTGATACCTTTCAGGATGTTGAGTCCAACCCTCTCATTTTCAGTTGAGAAGATGGGGGCCCAGAGAGGTCACAGAAATTCAAATTTGGAAATAGGCATCCATTCAGATTCTCTCAGTCCTTCCCTCTGAAGTCAGGCGAAGACCCTGGGGCCAGCTTGAGAGTATACTGAACAGTGCCTCCATGGGGGCTGATTCTGGACTGGAGAGCCTTCTTCCATTTGGCTGTTGGGTCAGGACAGGGAGGCAGGGCTCCAAAACTCCTCTTCTGGGGAGATTGTGAACCCAAGAGATGATGCCCTTCTGAGATGACCTGCGGACCTTCCAGTTCGCCCTTGTGATCTGCTTCTGCTCAAGGCTGCCTTGTTCCTTCCAGATGTATAAACATCCTAGATCTGGAATTTTGATCAAGAGACACAAGTGCATTGAATGTTCTTAATTCTTGGGCCAGTAGGTTTCAGGAGGAAGGAAAATTTCATGCTGAGTGTTCTTGTATGAAACTGAGGCTGTAAAAATTGAATATGTTTGATGTAGAAACTGTCATAATCTGGGCTGATACTCTCACCATGAGAGACAAGAACAAATGTCCCTCGTTTGTTCCTCTGTTGCCCATTGGTCCCCCTCACCTTGCCTTTTTTTTTTTTTTTGTAATGGCCCTATGAAAGGACACCTTCTTCCCCTTTTTGTAGGAATTTGCCTTGGGCTTCAGGTGCAAGCCTTCCTTGACTTCTCTCTCCCACCAAGTGGAAGGATAATATCTTACTCTCAGGACTCACAGGGCATTTTATCAGTGTACCTCTGCAGGAGTCTGTCACCTTTAATTTTGCATAATAGGTGAGGGTGTCCAGGTTGTATTTCCTATTGTAGAGTATGAACCCCTTGAAGGGTATGTCCTCAACTTATTTACCCTTGAATCCCCCACAGTACAGTGTGTCCCCTTAGCAGTAGCTTAAAAATGTATCTGAGAAGCATTTAGTCATATACAATTGTTAGGTTGCCCCAAATTAACTGGTGGGCTGTGCTGAAGCCCATGCAAATCTCATTGTATAGCCTTCATTCTAGGGAGACTAGGGTGATATGTGCATTGGAGACATTTTTGAGTCCTTTCCTAGGACATTAGACCTTTCTATGGTGGTTCTGACCAATATGACTGCTCCAGTCTGACCATATGACTGGAACAGCGTCTGGTGCATAGCAAGGCATGTACTAAGTGCTCAGCACACGTGGATAAAATGTACAGGAAACCAGTATCTCACGGTGAATCTGAATGAGGCATAGCAAACTTGGGCTTCAGGAGACCACAATAAAAATTGCCAGGACTATGGATTCTAGCCAGTGGTATGATGGTAAGTGTTAAACAATAAGCTTCCTGTGGGTATGGGGGTGGAAGGAAGCCCTGATTTGTAGCACTTGCTGATTTCTGTGGTGTGAATGCTCTCACCATGGCTGACTTCAAGCTACTAAGATTGTCACTGGCTTTAGAGTTGGGAGGAGATGCATGCAATATGAGCCTCCTCCAGCACACCCTAGACTAACCTTATTCCTTTTTGGGCTCATAGATCCAGCAGGGTGGTGGGGCTGCAGTGAGAGCGGCCAAGGTTGTGTGCAGTCTGGGGATTTGGGTGACCTTGTTTTCTGTGGTTCCATCAGGCCATCCTTCTGTCAGATGGGGCTAGTATTTCCAAGTTCACGATCCTCCCAGCCACGGAGTCTTTCTTTTGGTCATATTAATTCTGCTTCTGTTACCCAGACACAGCTGATATGGTGCCTTGGACGTCAAAATTAACAGCTAAACACTTGGTACTGAAAGCTGGCTACATTCTGAACTCAAACAGCTGGTAACAATGCAAAGAAAAAAAAATCAGTTACGTCAGCTCTTTGATGTTATGTGGAAAACCAATAGTTGCTGTAAAGAATGTGAATACTTCTAAAAGCCAGATTAAGTCCAACTGGTCTGATGAGATGGCAGTAATATGGGAATCGTTAAAACTGTGGAAATCCCCACCTAGGATGGCTGCTTATCTTCATTCATTTTCATGTACACTCTCTGGATGAGCAAAAATGCTTAAGAATGTTAAATTAGAGGTTAATTTCAGAGCATGAAATTTGGAGTCAGACCAGGATTCAAGACCTAGTAGTGTGACCTTTGGCCTCTGTAAGCCTCAGTGTGCTCATCTATAAAATGGGTATGATGATGACAATGGTGATGATGATGATGATGGTGATGATGATAATAATAACTTCTTAGAGTAGTTATGAAGCTTATATAAGAGAACGCTTCCAAATTGTTCAGCACATAAAAAGTCCTAAATGCTGAATTGGTGATGACTGAGGACCCTGAGATGCCTCAGTTACACTAGAAGCCTTGTCATACTTTTTGGTTAACGCTGCTTTGCTACTTTATTTTTAATACAAATATTCGTGTTTGTGAAGAAAATTATATTATTTGAATTGATGCTTACAATAATCCTGTTATATAGACACTTACCTGACTTATTGCCTTCCAGTAAACCAAGGTGTTCACCACGGGCTGTTTGAGTGGTGAAGCTAGGATGTCTCATTCAGCGCTCTTCATGTCCAGGACTGACCTGTGCTGTCCCAGAAGGTGGGAACTGTCACAGAACAGAGACTGCTTGGCCCATACTCCTCCAGGGACCAAAGCAGCAGGTCTTCAGGGAAGGTACCACAGTCTTCAGACTTGGATTGTCACCTGAGGGTGTTTGGGAGGTAAAAAACTACAAGTTGACTCAGAGGGTTAATGAATAGTTATCATTGGTGATTGGGGATGAGTTAACATTACTTTTTCCTTGAGTTATACTTTTCTTCCAGTTGTCCAACATTGCCCACAGCATACAATTGTGGGGTGTATTTTTACAACTCTGTTATGTAACTTGATCACTGTGTTATTTAATCCTATATGGGGAAATTTGTATTGCTATCTACCAATCGACTGGAAAAGTCAAATCATCCAAAAGCCTAATTAAAAGGCAACGCATGCTACACAGAGTGGATTTCTTCCAAAGAGCACAGTATTAAGAGGGGCAAAAATAACTTTACAGTGTAGAAACCTGACCAACACAACCTCAAGGTCAACATCAAGGTCAAGATGAACAATGATAAGTCATGTTGATAGTATGTAGCCTTGATATGACATCATGAGAATGACACTTCCCCTCTGTGATTTTCCTTCCAAAACACATAACTGTTGTCTAATCATGAGGAAAACAGCAGACAAATCACAATTCAGGGACATTCTAAAAAATACCTGGCCAGTATTTCTCAAAACTGTCAAGGTCATCAAAAATAAGGCGAGTCTGAGAAACTGTCCCAGCTAAGAGAAGTTTAAAGAGACATGATGATTAAATGTAACGTAGTATCCTGGGTGAGATCCTGGGACAAAAAATGGACATTAGGTAAAAACTAAGGCAATTGGAAGAAAGTATGGACTTTGGTTAACACCGTATCAATATTAGTTCATGAATTGTGACAAATGTGCCATACTCATGAAAGATATTAGCAATAGGAGAAACTCGGTGTGGTTATATAGCAACTCTGTACACTTTGCAATTTTTGTATAAATCTAAAGTTATTCTAAATTTTAAAAAAATCCATTGAAACTAGGCAACTCAGCCTTGAGCTTTGCTTTACTTATTTATTTACTCATTTATCTATTTTTGATAATAAAATTAAAAGTCATAATTGTAAATATAAAACTATTCAAAGAATTGGGAATTCCCTGGTGGCCAGTGGTTAGAACTCCACGCTTTCTCTGCCAAGGGCCCAGGTTCAATCCTTGGTTGGTGAATTAAGATGCAACTAGCTATGCAGCACGGCCAAAGAAATAGTCAAAAACTATTCAAAGAATAAAGAGTTGAAAATATTACTCTTGATTATATACCTTTGACCATCTAGGGGGAGCAATGAGAATGTGGAGAAAGAAGGAAAATGATAGGAAAATGATTGGAAAATGAAGTGATGTCTAGAGAAATGGTGGGAGTGGGAGTGGGAGACGGTTATAGACTGGAAATCCCCCCAGGCACAGTGCAGAGGCTCAGATACCAAACCCCACCTGAAAAAGAGAAACATAAAAAGCTACCGGGAAAATGAGACTTGGAGACAACAAGGTTTCCATTTGCGCCCACTCTGTTCTTGCGGCTAAAGTTGAGACACACCCGTTGCCTTTCTACGACCTTAGTCAGTAGCTTTATTGGCCATGGGCTGAGGACTGTTTGTCCCAGGGGTCAGAAGTTCCACCTTGCTGCATCCCATAAGCCCTTTCAAAATAATACTTTATCAATATAATAATTTAAAAAATGACTTTGAATAAATATGAATAAATACTTGCAACAACGTTATAATGAAAATAATAATTAAGTGTAATCTCAGCTATTGCCTAATAAAATTTATGGGAAATAAGAAATGAGCATTTTAGTGCTTTCAAAATAGCCTGCTTCAAACCCAAGCCTATACACAGAGTATTTTAAAGTCAGAAGAGACCTTAGCTGTAATAGTTAGCTTACATTCTATTTTTTAAAAATTTTATTTATTTATTTACTTATTTTTGGCTGTGTTGGGTCTTTGTTGCTGTGCGTGGGCTTCCTCTAGCTGTGGTCAGTGGGGCTACTCTTCATTGTGGCGCACAGGCTTCTCATTGTAGTGGCTTCTCTTGTTGCGGAGCACGGGCCCTAGGCGCATGGGCTTCAGTGGCTGTGGCACATGGGCTCAGTAGTTGTGACTCACAGGCTCTAGAGCGCAGGCTCAGTAGTTGTGGCACACAGGCTTAGTTGCTCCGTGGCATGTGGGATCTTCCCAGACCAGGGCTCGAACCCGTGTACCCTGCACTGGCAGGCGAATTCTTAACCACTGAGCCACCAGGGAAGTCTGTAGTTTACATTCTTGATGGTTTCAGGAATGTATGCTAAACTTGGCTGCTGTGGGCCTGAGTTTTGCAATGCCCATGTTTTATCACCTTTTATTTGGGAACAAAATACCGTATTGTTCATTGCCTGCCAGGACCTCAGCATGATTGCAAGATCTGGCAATCAGACAAAAATGCCAACAGAACTACACTTGAATTTGTGTCTCTAGGTAGTGGTTTTATATGTTAATCATTGAACATGACTTTTGCTTATCTACCACGAGTGCTTGCAAAATAACTCATATTTGAGTACTTCCTTTCATGCATCATGTTTAGTTTACTGGAGTTTCTAATTTTTTTTTTCTTACTGAGACAATAAACATATACCCTTTTTATCACATTTCTATTAAATTTCAGCTGCTGAATCATATTGTTGAATAGAATCACTTTAATTTTCTTATGTTTTTCCAAGCACAATATGACTTCCCTTGTCTTTGGATCAATTTCTAGCTTGTTACACAGCATGGCTGCCAGGGGTTCATTTTTTTTCATTCTAAATTAATTCCTCTATTTTTAAGATCCTATGTTTTCTTTCATTCTATTTTTGTTTTTGTTTTTCATTTTCCTGGAGTATGTTTTCAAGCAATTTTAGAAGTTTTTATGTTTATTGCCTGTCTAAAAAAGTCCATTTTACCCACTCCTGACTGATAGTTTGGATATCGAATTCAAAGTTTGAAATAATTTCCTTTTATAACTCTTAAGGCATCTCTTCATTATCTCATAGCAGTTAATTCTTCTGATGATAAGTCTGATGCCAATCTCATTCTTGTTCCTTTGTAAATAACCTATTTTTTCCATCCCTCTAATAGCTTTTAAGACAATTTCTTTATCCTGGCATTCTGAGATTTCTTTATAGTCTTTCATTTACTGCTTAGCATTCAATGGAATCTTTCAATCAGAAGGTTCATATTTCTTTGGTAATTTTTAATTGTTTTGATTAATTTTCTCCTCTCCATTTAATAAAGCTGTGTCTATTGAACTTCATGGATTGATCGTCTGTGTTGCTTTTGTTGTCCTCTCATATTTTCCTTTCCTTTTTCTTTTTGAGCAATTTTATAGAGATTTCTTTGACTTTATATTTGTCATTTTTTTCTTGTTTTAAGTTCATGATATTTTTAATTTCCCAAAACTCAATCTCTGAATGTTCCTGCTTTTGTTTTATGGATTCAATAAATTGGGACATTTTTCCTGGGGTACTGACAGCTCTCTTCTATTTCCTGACATCTTCTTTTCCCTGGGGTTGAAAGTTACATTTATTCAACTTGGATTTTCTCATTCATGCTACTTGTTTTGTTCAAATACCCACTGATTCTTGGCTGTCTGTTCATATTTGGGAATGAAAAAATATGTTGGTAAGTGTAGTCAGCTGGCTTGGTTTTCCTGGGATATTGATCACTTCTGTTTCTGTACACAGGCCAGTGTGACTACAGCCCAGCTTCTTTTTGTGGGTCTGTGGGCTGGGAGCAGGCAGGTCAGCAGACAGGCTGACACCCCCTTCTCTGTGAACACTCCATGCTACGATATGGGGGCTTTACGGTGGAGACACATCAAATCCTAAGGAGCCCTCATTCTCTCCTGGCCAAGCATTCATTTGCTATTAGAGTATAGTCCCTAGGTTTCAGCCTGGAGGTAACAAACATTGCTTCCAGTAGCCTAGAAACTGACTGGGAAAGTCACAGTGTTTAAGGGAGGACTCCGATCCCTCAGACCCATTCTCCCACCTTTTCCTCTTGCTCCCTGAGTTTCTTCATCTCAGGAAAACTGGCTCTAACCTCTCCTCCACTTGACTTTTGTGTTTATTATGGCAGATGGCAACTTTCGCTGTGTATTTTTTTTTAATCAATATCTAATTTTTTTTTTTTTCTTTTGCTCTACGCGGGCCTCTCGCTGTTGTGGCCTCTCCCGCTGCGGAGCACAGGCTCTGGATGCCCAGGCTCAGCGACCATGGCTCACGGGCCCTGCCGCTCCGCAGCATGTGGGATCTTCCCAGACCGGGGCACGAACCCGTGTCTCCTGCATAGGCAGGCAGGCTCTCAACCACTGCGCCACCAGGGAAGCCCGCAATATCTAATTTTAACCAACCTAATTTCTGTGTCTTAGAATCGTTTTTTAAAGTTTATGTTTTGCTGATTGCCTTACCATTTCCACCCTTATTTTCTTAACATGGTCCTGGATTTATTTCCTTTCCTACATTGATACTGTATATTCAATGGGAGTTTTTGGTGGAAGCAAATGTAAATGAGTGTGCTCAGTCCACCATATGGAATCAGAAACCCTTTTAATTCATTCTTAATAGTACAGGTGTGACTAAAGCATATGACTCTCCTTGGCCTATGAATAAGAAAATGGAAAGAGGGGTTCACTGAATACTTTAATCCAGAGAAAATTCTTATTGTACAGTGGTTAAAAGAGAGGTTTAATTCCAGGCCCACCACTCCCTAAGCTGAGGGGCCTAGGGGCATATTTTTTAAAGACTCCCTGTCTTTCTTCATCCATATAATCAGGGATAAAACCAGTACCTCGCTTAAGGGGTGGTGCAAGTGTTGAAAAAAGGTCCCACGCCCGACACAAAGTAAAGCCTCAACAAATGCTTGCTCTATGAGTGTGTCTTCTCCAATGCAGGTCTGCAATACTTTTGTTGAAAATGTGCAAGGTTAAGTCTGATATAAATATTGTTTATATCTCTACTTCAACAAAGAATCATACATACCTGGTCTGAAAAATGGCGTCATAGGTGACAAACAGGTTAAGCATGAACAAGGCTGGAAGGCAGCATCAAGCCTGTCATATGCAACCAGCTCATTTCTCCAGTAAAGAAAACATGGCTCAAGAAGTAGGAGTCAGTGACCATGTGACAGAGCCCTCGTCTGTATCCACGTCTCCCAATTCTCCATGAAAAGGGGTGAAGGACACCTAGAGTTTGCCAGGCGTTGTTCAGGTCTTCTCCTTTAACTCTCCCAACAGAAAAGTACTTCCACTATTTCTATATTTTATGGAGGGAAAACTGAGTGTAGTGAAGAAGCAGCTTATGTGGAGCTGGGTCTCAAAGTCAGCAAGGAAAGTGAAAACTCCATACACTCAAGTCATCCTGAAATTCCTGCAGCGAATTTCTACAATGGAGACCAATATATTAGACTGCCCATAAATCCAACACAACACTTCTTCTATCCCGCCTTGGATTAAACCATTATTTCTTCAACTGTACATCAGATAAAGCAGTGGCTTGCAGTTAGCAGGGTGTGATATGTGAAAAAAAATGAACTTTATCACAGGAATCTCCTGGATGGAAGAGGAGCCTGAGATCTGGGCTGAGGATGGCAGAGTTCTGTGGTCTGTGTCCCTCTTTCTCTGAGACAATCACTTACTGAGTGAAACAGTGGATAGGATCCCGTCTCATCTTTAAATTCTCTCTTTCCCTTTCACAGATTCCTGCGTTGAACTTGTGAAGTTCAGCTAGTATAGGACGCAACCCCACAGCTATTCGAGCAAATCACACAGCTGGTGGGTGGGAGATTTGGGGATTTGTACCCCTCCTCCAAGGTCCAAACTCTTTTCATGGGCTCCTCCCTATGGTCCCAACAGGGCCACCTGCTCTCCAGTTCACCACGCTGGGCTAATTTAGTTCAGTTTTGACATTCAACACACATGGCTTCTGTTTTCTGCTATAAATCTCCAGACATTTTATGGACCAATAATGTCCAACGTGTACATGGACTATTCTGCTGCTTGGTAATTACCACTGACCTCTTTCCAGGACCCTTCTCCATAAAGAGGCCACCTCTTTGGGGCAGCTCTGCCATCCCCTTCTCTCCAAGGCTGTAGTAGGTGGAACAACGAAGTTCTTAATTAGCCAGCCTGCACAGGGAAGCTTGGTGTCAGATTTCCAGGTCAGCCTTTGATAGAGGGTAATCAGGGAAGGTGATGCATCGACTTTGATTAAAGAGCTGTGATGAATCAAGATAAAATTGACATTTAATTTCTTTTGGATGAACTAATTTTGTAGACCAAACTTAAAGGTGAATTGTCTTCTCTTTTGGTTTTTGGGGCAGGGGCAGTTACCCATGATGGAAATGATAACCTTGAAAAAAATTTGCTATAATTTCTTTCTTAAATCACTGATATTTAATTGAACATGGGCTCATGGGTTGATTTAGTGGAGTTACAATTCCTCCCAACTTTTTGTCCTAACAGAAACCCCACCCCCACCATCCCTGAAGCACTCAAGAACAACTTAAATCCATGCACATGGCTCTCTGCTGGGGAAACCTGTTCAGGATGGATCCTAACATCTTCTTGAGCTGCCATTTATTGCCATGCCCACCTCACTTCTTAAGCCAGTGAGAAAATGATTTTTTGTAATTCAAAAAACAAAAACAACAAACAAACAAAAAACCCCTAAATCAAACCAAAACAAAACCCTCGGTGTATAGCAGCACAGGTAGAGCAACAATGTGCTTTGAAAAAATTACCAAAAAATGCGTGGGTTTTTCTTTCCTGATTAAACTGATACCCCTTTTCAAAAAAAAAGAGACAGCTTCCTGTGATAATTGTGCTTTCTTTGATTGTCAAACGTGAAATAAAAATAATAGCAAAACAGTAATTCACCAGTCAATAAACTAGGATACTCTTAATTATTCTCAGAATACGCATAAACATATCATTGACCTGAAAATCTGAGGTGAAGTGACTTACAACAGCAGTGGATCCTCAGGCTCTGGTCTGCTTGGACTTGGAGAGGGCTGGTGAGGAACATTCCTGGAGAAGTAGCAGCCTCTTATCAGTAGATGGGAGTAGAGCAACACAGATGTAACCTCCAGGCAGCCAGGCTAGAAGCGCTGTCCTCAAACCCATCCTCTCCTGCTTCTTTTGTGTTACTGCAGGGTAGAAGCAAAGACAAACCAAGGCTGTGAATCAGATAAGAGGGACTTTTAAAGCCTTGTCACACTAGGACTTATGCGATCTCGGGAGTAACACAGGCAAATTCAGGAAACTATGTTTCCTGCCAAGCTGTGCATTTCATTTTGCACTTCTTTAATTTGCCTAGGAACTAAAATGATCCATTTTAGGTTTATTTCTCACTATCTTATTGTGTGTCCTCTCTTTCTCTGTTCCCGCTGTTGTCTTATTTTTTTCCTCTTCCCTTTGTAGCTACACTTCCTTTTGTAGCCATCCTATACGTTTTGGAGTGAAGTATATCTAAAAATTTAAAAATGGCTACCAATTTTCCTGTGGCGTGTCTGACTATGAAATTTCTCTAAAGTATGGAAGGAAATGAAGTCATAAAATTTTTAGTACAACTTTTCTATTTTCTTTGGAAAGAGATTAGGCAGAATTTAAAGTATTGTTCTGGTATTAGTCAAAATACCATACCCTAGCATAGATATTATATATGGAAGCAATAAAATTGCATAATAAATTTAGATATAAACTTGAAAATGCTCCTCTACTACTGGCATATTTGTCAACATCAGCAAGTATAAAGATTTTCTTTAATTCATTCATTCATTCATTCATTTTTTTCTTTATCCTCATTCTTTGCTTTCATGCCCAGCTACCAACCTTCTTTTCTCACAGGCAACTATGTTAAGGTACTTTATATATATATATATTTATTAACGTGTGTTCTTAGAAAATATGTATTGTTGTTTGTGATCATGTTTTCTAATTTACATAAATGGCATTGTGCTATTGACCTCATTCTATTTCTTTCTTTTTTCACTCAGTATTATGCTTTAAAAATCTGTTCATGTTGCCATGTGTACTTTCAGTCTCTTAATCTAGCTGCTGCAGAGGGTTCTAGTTATTGAATTATGCATTTCCATTCCCCTACGAGTGGACACCTAGATTGCTGATAATTCTCCATGTCCCAAACAAGAGTGTGATGAACATTCTTACCCACTCCTCCTTGTGGACTTGTGTGACTCTGGACCATATACCAAAGAGCAACATTGCTGTGTCATTGGCTATAACTAGAGTTAATTTGATGGCTCCCAGAATGGCTGCACTATTTTATGTTCTTACCAGCAGCGCCTGATCTGATATCTCTATATCCCTGACTTGGAGCTGTCTAGAGAGCAGAGAAGTTCTCTCCATTTATTCAGATATTCTATTATATTCCTTGTTAGATTTTAAAAATATTCTTCATAGAAATTTTGTATATTCCTGAGTAAATTTCCAGATGTTTTATAATTTTTGCAGTTATTGTGGCTATTCCTTAAAGTTGTACTTTCTAGTTGCTTATTGCTGGTGTTAAAAAATGCTGTTAATTTGTAAGCAATTTTGTATTTAGCAAGTTTTCTGAACAATCCTAGTGATTCTAATAGCTTTTAATAGCTTATCTGTTGACTATTGTATTTTATTGGTAAGGAACATATTGCCTGCAAATAACAATTGTTTGCTTCTTTATCCTTGCACATTTTACTTACGCATCATTTCTTTTTTTTTGCGGTACGCGGGCCTCTCACTGTTGTGGCGTCTCCCGTTGTGGAGCACAGACTCTGGACGCGCAGGCTCAGCGGCCATGGCTCATGGGCCCAGCCGCTCCGCGGCATGTGGGATCTTCCCGGACCGGGGCACGAAGCCGTGTCCCCTGCATCGGCAGGCGGACTCTCAACCACTGTGCCACCAGGGAAGCCCCACACATCATTTCTTAAAGGATAGGCCAGGACCTCTAGTGTTATGCTAAGTAGTAACAATAATAATGGGAATTCTTGTCTTGTTTCCAGTCTAAAGGCAATGTTTGCAGTTTTTTCATTAATTGTAATGCTTGCTCTTGGTTTTAAGTATACATTTTTTTTTTATCAATTTAAGGAAGTTCCTTTCTGTTTCTAGTGGGATAAGATACATTTCTGTATGTATTGACATGATCATATGATTTTTTTGTCTGTGGTATATTGCATTGATAGATTTCTCAAATATTGAAATATTCTTACATTTGGGGGAGCGATGTTGCTTTGGTGATGGCAAAGCAGGATGACTCTAAGAAGAAGTAAGAACTGCTAAGAAGCAGTAAATATCTCTGACACATTGTGGTAATTTATTTTGCAAATTACTTTTATTTATTTATTTATGCCTTTATTCAGTTAATATAACTTTCGATTTTCTCTGTATCAGGCCCTGGATTGGATACTGGGGATATGCTTTTTATTTCATCAACATTGAGTCTTTTCAGTGAGTGACTTGGCCCTACAGTAGCTGCAGTTTCCACTGGCTATCATGTCCATTGAACAAGAAGCAACAAAGCCTCTGCTGACTTTTTTCTTGGCCATAAAAGGTAGGTTGTCACTCTGACTGCCATTTAAGAAGGCAGGGGGGCTAAAATAGAAAGAAAGTAGCCTGGGAAGTAGGAGCTGAAGAAACCACTATGCGTATGAGCTGGGCTTCCATCCAGGTTCACGGCTGATAGACAGTATATGGACCACTTGCTGGATTCATCAAGACTTAAAAAATACTGTGATCTCTTTGTTTATTGCTCAATTACTTCATTCACCTTGACACAGTTATAAACCAATAAGAACGATAAACAAGCCCTTGGCAAAACAAGTGTTTAAAAAAATCCTAACTGAAAATTATTGAAACAATGAAAATAGAACTCATTCTCGGCCAATTGTTTATTTCCAAGAAAATATTTCAGCTTAATATATACTATGTCCTTGAAGGGAAAAAGCATGCATCCTGAAAAGGATTCTAACTTTGAGCTGTGAGCTGTAGATGCAAACTGCACAGTAACTGGTTGCACACACAGAAGTGTTGGGTTGTGTGTGATCATGGTGGTCTTTATCCTGAAAATAGGTTTGGGAGGAAATAACAACTTAAGATACCTGAGATGAAGTAATTGGATTTTCTGCTCTCTCTTCTCACCTAATTGGATGTGCGAATGATCTGTCTGCACAATGAGCTTGTGCCCATGGCTCTTCTCTCCGGCATTTGTATGCAGTGAGCGTGTGCGTGTATATGAATTCACACCAAATCTCACAGGCTCTATTTTCCTGCAGTGAGATCTCTGTACCCCGAGAACAAAAAGAAAAATGGCTTCTTAATTGTGATGATCTTTGTAACTTTGCCATGCAGTTTCCTGGTTGTTTTCCATGACCTGTCATAAAAGCAGGGGACAAAGATGAGGCAATACCCATTAAAGGGGACCGTTAAAAGAGCTTTTGCTGCCCGTTGGTTTATGTGTTGCACTCAGCAGGGGCCACTTGATTATGTATAACTGTAATATTTTGCCTCTGTGTGTCTCCTAACCCAACATTTCAGACGCTGATATCATTTCAGCCACTCCCCTATTGTGAGGCTGATAAGTATAGGCTAGACTCTGATCCTATGGGAAAATCTCTCTGTGGTCCAGAATCCTTTTAGAGATTAGCATCTCAACCACTATCATCCTGTATTTCCATATGAGCTGAACTAAACTACTGGATCAATTTGCTTTAATGATCTGTGCTTTTCCCCCCTTTTTCTACCTTACAATGTCTGTAGCTTTGGAAGACCTAAAGTACCCTGGAGGGCAAAAATCGGGGGCATCAGGAATAGTTTCCTGGAAAGGTAGCTTTATACCTGAGTCTTAAAGAGGAACCAGGGCTGGCCTAGTGAAGGAGGGGGAAGGGCGTTTCAGGCAGGGGCATAGAAAGGACAAAAACTTAAAGGTACCAGGGCAGGTGGCCTATGTGAGAAAGTGAGGGAAATGGCGTGGTAGAAAGATGGGAAGCAGGAGAGTGTGGGATAGGTGGAGCAGGCAGACCGTGAGTTTAATGTCAGCTGTTATCCTCATTGCCTTGGGAAGCCATGGCACTGTTTTAAGCCCTGTGTTTGCATGCTCTTTGCCTCTGGTAGCTTTCTTGTCTTGTGAGTCTGCCTGGTTGGCTTCTGTCTCTATAGCAGGTTAGCTTAAGATCAATTTCTCCAGAGTGAAACTATGTATATAAACTTGGGGCATTTGTTTTAGGTTAGAATCTTTCCTCCCTCATCACCTCTTATTTAGGCATTCCCTTGCAATAGTAGCCTTAAATAAAACTGATAAGTAAATAAATTCGGCTATGATCCTCAAGTTACAAATTTGTTAAAGGCACAGGACTCTAACATCCTCAGGCTGCTGTTTTTCAGTTGCATTCCAGAAACCCACAGTCATGTGTCATGTTGATGGTGTCACACCAAGTGAAGGTCAGGAAAAGATTTAACCCTGGGGGAGAACTCTGCTTTTGCCAAGATGGAATAACATAGACTGGATTTACCCTCTCTCCTGAAACAACTGAATTTACCTTTGAACTCTATGTTAATTTAATTATATGCACAAGGACTCAGAGTACATATGACTTAGACTCATGGTGATGGGATCAATCATAATTTTGGCTTATATGACTTTTTATGGTTTATGGAGCATGGTAAAACAATGGAAAGAGCATTGGTTTACAAAGAACACTGGGTTCTTGAGAAAGACAGAAGAGGCAAAGGAAAACCAATGTTTATTGAACACCTACTATGTGCCAGGCACAGTGAGGAGCATCTCTCTTGTATTATCTCATTCATTCCTTACCAAAATCTTGTGAAGAATGAGTTATCATTTCTGGGTATGGAAACTGAGAGTCAAGGGACTTGTTTTAAATCAAACAATGATGAAGTGTCACATAATCTGATTCCATGGTGCACACAATTTCTATTGCACTAAGCTGAATGATAGTGGTGCTTTTTATTTTCCTAATTTGTTTCAGGCCAGTTTGTAAAAGGCACACATAGAATAAAACATTAAATACTCACTGAGAGACAGCATCTTGTCTTACGCATCTTTGACTCCCTAGAGCCTAGCTCGGAACCTGCTCGCTAGTGGCTGGGAGTATTTGCTGGATGTTTGAGAGGAAGGAGAAGAGAGGGAAAGAGAAAGAAGGAAATAAAAGAGAGGGAGGAAGGAATAGAGAGAGAAAAGGAGAAAAAAGAGTAAAAGGGCAAGACCCAAGCAAGAGAGGGGGAACAATTAACCAAAAATCACAGGCTATAAGAAGGCCACTGTAATTGAGCACAGAGTTTCATGAGGCACTTCTTGCTGGCTGGTGGAACTAAAACCACATGTCTGACTTCATCCATGAGTCAAGACCAGGATATCAGGATTTCTGCTTCTGGCCAAGATTGAGTAACATGGACTGGATTTACCCTCTCACTTAAAATAACTGAAAAAAAAAACCAGACAAAATATATGAAATAATGGTTTTCAAGATATTGGACTTTAGGCATGAAGGACAGTGATCCCTGAGAGAGGGAAACAAACCAAGTGAATCCTATAACTGCCCCCAGCTTACTGCCTGGAGAGTTTCTGGGTTGCTGTGCACAGAGGAAAAATCCAGGTACTGCCCAGAGGTCTTTCTGAGTTGAGGAGATGGAGAAGGGGACACAGAGGCCAAGGCGCATAGGGTTTATGGGGCAGAGTGCTGGACAGGAGAGAGCTTCACGGAGAGAGAGAGAGGGAGGGAGGGAGGGAGATCTGGATATCTCTAGTGAGTCCCTGTTGAGTCTTCAGTTGTGACTGATCAGCACATGTGTGGGAAGAATCTACCCTAGGCTTTGGAAAGAGAAACAAAAAAGGATTAGTATGAACAATCCCCAGGACTCCCAAAGGGTGCAGAACAGTTCCTTTTACCACCAGCCAGAGTGGAAAACCTCATAATTCACTAGACATAGTACATAGTATTCATAAGTATTTTGTCTTATGTAGTATGTCATAAGTAAGTGGGGAAAGTTAGTCCTAAATTAAATGCTTTTTTTGAACTAACAAATCTGAAAATCAAGACATGAAAGGATTAAACTATTTTTAAGTAACATAACTGCATACTAGAACAGAGCTCAAGAATATTTATAAAAAGACAAATATATCCAGCACACAATACAGTAAAATTCATAATGTCTGGAATCCACTGAAAAATTACCATCCATAAAAAGAAGCAGGAAAATATGAACATAATGAGGAAAAATAAAATCAATCAATCAAAACTGTGGCAGAAATAGCATAGACAATAGAATTACTAGACAAGGGTATTTAAACAGTTATAATTGTATTCCACATGTTCAAGAAGCTAGAAGAAAGAACAAACATATTAAGAAAAGATACAGAATATATAGAAAGACCTACAGTGTATGAGATGAAGAAATACACTGGATGAAATTAAAAACAGATTGGGCACCAAAGAAAAAATTCGTGAACTTGAGAACAAAGCAATAGTAAACTATTCAAAATGAAACAGAGAGATAAAAAAGACAAAGAAAATGAACATCAGTTAGCCTTGGGACAAAATATAAATGTGAAATATAAATAATGTAAAAATATAAAATATAAATGTGATTGCAGGAGGGTGAGACAAGATATAGGAAGAAAAAATGACTCCAAATTTTCCAAATTTGATGAAAATTCTAAATTCACAGATCCAAGAATCTTAGCAAACCCCAAGCAAAAGAAACATGAAGAAAATTACACTGACGTACATCATAATTAAATTGTTCAAAAACAGTGATAAACAGAACATTCTAAAAATGTTCAGAGAAAAAAGACATACTATGTACAGGGAAACAAAGATTTGAATGACAGTAGGTTTCTCATCAGGAGCAATGCAAGTCAGAAGCCAGTGTATCAACATGTTTCAAGGTACTGCAAAAACAAGAACTGTCAAGCCGGCAAAATAGCTTTCAAAACAAAGATGAGGTAAAAACTTTTTTAGACATAAAACGTGAAAACAATTTATCACTAGCATAACTTAACTACAAAAAATGTTAAAGAATATCTCTCAGGTAGAAGGAAAGTGATACTAGATGGAAGTCTAAATCTATACAAAGGAATGAAGACACTCAGAAATGGTATCTACATGGGCAAATATAAAAGACCATCTTTTTCTTGTTATAGAAATATCTTTAAAATTTAATGGTTTAGATGAAAAATAATAATATATTTTGGAGTTTTAACATATGTAGAAATATAATGTATAATAACAAATGTTACAATTGAAATTATTTTGTTGTAAAGTTCTTACACAATTAGTGAAGCATAAGGATGGAAAAAGATGTATCATACTAACACTAATTAAACAGAAGCAGTGGAGTGACTATAGTAATATCAGATAAAGCATTTTTCAGAGCAAAAAAATATTATCAGAGTTAAAAGGTGATATAATAATGATAAAGAAGTTAATTCATCAAAAGAACATTTCTAAATATGTGCTTAATAACAGAGTTTCAGAATATGTGAAGAACAGACCATCAGAGCACTGCTTCCATGGGCCATGGACAGCATCGCCCCTGACCTGCACACTGACATGGAACAACTTTGCCTTCTCTTAGGGCACCATGAGAGACAATTCCTTGAACTTCACTGGTCGAGTTCCTATAAGGATGTTGTCGAGAACTTTGTGTGTTATCCAACATACAGTTAATCCTTTTGGAGAGGACCTGAAAAGTAAGCTCTCTCTGGCCTCGATATAAGAAAATGCATGTATTTAAAATAACAGTAGCCAGCCTTTCCTTTGTACGCGGGCCTCTCACTGTTGTGGCCTCTCCCGTTGCGGAGCACAGGCTTTGGACGCGCAGGCTCAGCGGCCATGGCTCACGGGCCCAGCCGCTCCACAGCATGTGGGATCTTTCCGGACCGGGGCACGAACCCGCGTCCCCTGCATCGACAGGCGGACTCTCAACCACTGTGCCACCAGGGAAGCCCCCCAGCCTTTCTTAAACACATATTATTTACACATTTAAAGGAACTGCCTTTAGTGATTTACATGTATTATTTCATTTAATTCTTTCAAAATCTAAGAAGTAGAGGCTATTTTTAAAATTAATTTGATAGATAGGGTATTTTTTTATCCTCCTTGATACTGATTTTCCTGAATTTTGAAACTCAACCATTTCAAGTGCATAGAATTTCATTGCTTATATTTGCAAACTATACTCATGCTTAGCCTCAACTTTTCTTTTTTTCCCTTTACTTCATTGCTTTTATTCATTTAAAATTATTTTTATCTAGCTATATCATATGTATCATCATAACTTTCCCTAATTTAAAAAAAAATTGAGGCAGTATATGAATCAATACCTAGGAAGCTTTATTAGCCCATTAAAAGAAGGCACCAAATGAGAGACTAACTTTTTCTCCCATGGGCTGGTTATATATTTACTAATGACTGGCGTTTGCAGCAACAGTGTGGAAGACATATTTCTGACCTTATTCCTATGCCCTTGATAAATATTGAGGGCATAAGCCTAAAGTGGGCTTTTGGAAGGTGTTTGTCCCCCTGGAGGAGGCTGACATCAGATGGAAGTTCCGGACAGCCAGAAGCCAAGGAGAAAGGTGTGTTCACTGGGGATCACTCAGACTGCCTAGATGGCAACTTCATCCATAACCTGAGTGTTGCATTCAGATCATCAAGCCATTACCACTGGGATAAATCAAGGTCAATGTGAGAGGATCCAGGACTCAGAGTTCCAGGGGAAGAATCTGAATCCTAAGATGTAGGAAAAGGTGGGATTTTTGGAAGTCAGTGTCAGGTACAAGTCAGGAAAAATGACTTGAGGTGGGATAGCGGAAGAAAAGAGTTTAGGGCACGGGCTCTGTGTCAAGCCAAGGTGCCGCAGCTTGTTTCTCGTGTTAGGTAGAGCTGCATAATGGGAGGAGGTGCACAACTGGGGGGATGGTGTATGGAAAGGTTTACTTCTTTAAAGTGCAGAGCAAGGCATAGAGCAAGGCAACCCAGACACGCAGCTTCCTGAGGCCCAAGGCTTCCCTGAATTATAGATGAGTCAGAGGAATGGGTACCAGCTCCTGGCAGGCAGCTCTCTGGGCCTGGTCTCTGCTCCCGTGATGTGGGAATGGGGATGCTGGCTCTCTTTTTCTCACAGCCACTAGGAGAGACTCATGCTTGAATGAGAAGATGCTCCTGAAATTCTCTGAATACTGAAGAGGTTTATTAGCAGCCAGCTTGTTTTGAGAGTGGGAACGAAGGGAGGGAGGATCTGGAACTCTCAAGTGGTGGAGGGATTAGGTCAGCTTCAACAACTTAACTTCTGATTTGCTGAAATCAGACATCTTAGGTAGAGATACCTGGAGAGCCACTGAGAATGGATGAGATAGCCCAAGGCATACCCAGTACAGCTATGGATGGAGGAGCTTCAGTTGCAAATCTTGTGAGGGTTGCCTCTCAGAGCCTCCTGGGGTTGCCTGGGTTGGGAGCGGGAGGGTAGAGAGTGGGGAAGGAGGGAGGGGATGGAGTGTGTCGATTATAGCCCCTGGTACTTCTTCCTCAGAGCACTGTAGCTTGCATCTGCTTTACATACTACATTTTATTTAAAGATTTCACTTGAATGAAATGTCCCAAGGCTTATTAAAAAAAAAAAAAAGACTGAAAGCAATGCTTCTAGAGGAAGAGTGATTTTAAGAAATGGCAGGGCAGGTGGGAGTATGGAATGAATGCCCTATGTTCATTCAGGAGCCCAGGTAAAAATTATGGAGAAACTTGTAGCTTTTGGAATTCACAGTAGTTAAACTGTGAATGCCATTTGCATAGAGGATTAAGGGTATCGTTTTGACAGTCAATCAAAATGTAAGTACTGAGTGCTTTCTGTATTGTTTACCTTTCAGTTAACGTAAGCCAATTAAGCAACATGAACAATAATCAATACACAATGCAGGTCTAGCCTCAGCTCTCAATCTTTCTTCCATAGGGACTACGGAAATGCTTAACCAGGACTCATGTCCCTTTGCGTCCTGTCTGGATTTCCTCGTCTCACCTGTAGGTGTCCCACCACTGTCACTCTGTACATTTCCAACTACAGATTGTTCAACCTCTCCATGCGTCGGTAAGCACTCAGGGTTCAGGCTTTAACTGAGCATCCTCATTTTCTGCTTCCTCCACCCATCCTGTGCTCTTCACTGCAGAGGATCCCTGAAGTTACAGCTGCCTCCCATGCATGCTGAAAAAAATGACTGTGCCTGTTTAATTTATTGCTGGGGATGGGCATTGGGTTCTCTCTGTCAAAGTGATGCAGTTTTAGCCCAGCCTCTTGCCCACCTCGTAGCTGCCCTCACATGCAGCCCACTATGGCACTGGGTGAGTGGGGGGTGTCTTTGTTGCCCCTGCAGTTTTGGCAACAAGAGTAGCTTCAAGAATGTGTATGAGCTGGAAATGGAGAGGCATCAATTGCACCGAAGTTATTTATTCATTAATTTGACACATGTTTATTGAACGTCTACCTGATACCAGACATTGTGCTGGGGATAAAGGAATGAATTCAACAGCAGGGTCGCTTCTGTAACAACGGGGCAGATGGAAGAGTTGGTCGGAGATAAGGGATTAAGAGCTCTAGACTACTTCTTTTAGAAGTCATCTCATGGTAATTTCTCCTCTGGATGCAGCCTCCTAAGGGGTTTTCTATTTACTTATCCTCATCGACTGATTTGTTCTGTAAAGTACAGATCACTTTGCAAAACACAAAAATTCCATACCAGTAGAAAGGATTCTTTATTACGTTAAAACTTAAATCAGAGGTAGTGATCTACCAGTCCAGTGGGCTACATTGCCTGTGGATCAAACTTGCTGCAGAATATTTCATTTACTGACACAGTATTTAATTATTTTCTCATTGGAATGCTTTTAGATAGGCCATAAACTCTGTGCTTTGCTGCAAGCCCCACCATTCCTTATTGTTCTACGCCTAACTATATTTATTTATTTGCCTTCCCTAACTGCATTCTGTAGGTATTTACATTTGCAATTTCTGGACAACACGTTCCAGGAGATGGGACTAAGACAAGTAGAACTGCTGAAAACTGTAAAATTCTAAATAGACAATTAAATGATTTAATAAATATCTATTGACTATCTACCATGTGTCAGGCTCTGTGTTTAAGTACAATAGGGATTTAGAGGAAAATAATATAGTGTGGTAAGTGAGGTAAGCCACAAAATTGTCGTGGGGGGGCATTAATTCTTCAATTGGTATCTAGGGAATGCTTCTCAGAGGATGATAATGAGTTTGGGACTTGTTTTGTACATATGGCATACTGTAATATATATTCTGCAGCTCCTCACAGGATTTTAAGCAGAAAAGTGATATCAGTAAGGTAAAAAGATAACAACAATATCAATGGGGGGGAGAATTAGAGGAAATTGAGACTAAAGGCAAAGTTATCCATTGGGAAGTCTATTCTTGGATAATACAGAATGAAAATGAAGTTAGGGGGCCTTCTGGGGTGCCTGTGAGGTGTAGACGTAAGCAAAAGCCTTAAGATTATAATGAACAGAGCAAGTTCTCAGGGCTGTTAGGAAAGCAGCCTGTGGAAAGGTTATGTCTGGAGAACTGGGAGATAACGTTGGGTGGGATTCAAGGTCTTGGGAGCCACACAGAGGAGCTTGAGCCACTTTTTGTATTTCTCCCCACTGCCCAATCTCTGGTAGCACTGGCTCTTTCTTGTAGGCTCAAATTCCTAGAGTACTCTTTGATTCCTCTATACCATCATCTCTCATATTCACCATATTCAAGCTAATTCAAGGCCAATTGACTCTACTTTTAAAATATATCCAGAATCTGGCTTCTCTTCCCCATCTCCACCACTATCACCATCATTAAGACCCACTCTCCACTGTCCAAAGCAAGTTCCCTTAGGGCTGTGTCTCTGTTCCTTAAACTCCCCGTGCTATGCACACGGGGTGTTCTATGTGCATAGCACATGCTCACTCAAGGCTTGTATCTGATAGGTGTACTAATGACCTTGGGATATGCAAGTCTATCAGGAAAACTGATGACTAAATTAAGCTAGGTAAGCTCCTAGTCTAAGAGCTCTGATGTTTGATAGTAAGTTAGCTGGGGTTAAGAGAAGGCAAGGAAAAGTATCTACTATGGTTAAAGAACTGAACTGGAGCATCCAAATGTACAAACTCCAGAACTGCGTTGTCCAATTTGGTAGTCACTGGCTACATGTGACTATTTAAATCAAACAGAATTAAATACAATTATAAATTCAGTCCCTCAGTCACACTAATCACATATCAATTCCTCAGTGTGGCTAGTAGATACTATATTACATAGCACAGGTCTAGACAGTTTCTATCATAGTAGAAAGACTTCTTGGACATCACAGACCTAGAATCAAGCGACAAGGTTAAAACTCTCTATGTCTCGATCTATGGCATAGAAAATGCCTACAGGCAAGGGTTTCTAGGCAGTGGTTATCCAGGTTACCAGAATCAAGACATAGTGTTGTATGAGCTGATTATTATGGTAAATAGCAGGCAAACACCAGACTCAGGTCTGTTTTTGATAGAGGCAGATCACTGTTCTAATCACCCAGGCTGGGCTCTTGAAATGGGAGTTAGAAACCATGGGAGCTAGTTTGTCACCTGAGAAGCCCCAGTTTCACTTAGGCCCCCAGACAAACATATACTAGCCTTAGGAATAGGAGACTCCCCTTGAGAAATGGGAAAAACAGCATAATTGGTGCAGGCCCACTGGCGGATGGTCATCTTTATGGGACTGGAGGGAGCAGGTACCAACAAGGAGTTTCCCAAGCTGTTAAGGTACTTCCCTCCTAATCGCTGTGGAGCCTCTGACTATTTGGGGGCTAGACATTTACTATTATCTCACACATTATTTCCCCAGAGATACAACACTGGAATTCTGCTAGGATGCAGATAGATCCTTCGTGCTTTGTCTATGGTCTGTTGAGGTCGTCTTCTGACTCCTCCGCATGTACTAACAGTGTCCTGGCCAAGGTGACACTGTGAGGTAGACATCCTCTCTTCACAGACAGGGAATGTGACACTCAAAGGGATGAGTAACTGACCCGAGGCCACAGAGCAGGTACATGGTTGGAGCTGGGATTCACACTGTGACTGTGATTCTAAGTCCAGTGTTTATTCCATTAGATGGTGGTTTCCCTGTGCTATAGACCGAATGTTTGTGTCCTCACAAAACTCATATGTTGAAAACTAATCCCCATTGCATTGGTATTTAGAGATGGGGCCTTTTTGTGGGAATTAGGGACTTTATAGAAACCCCAGAGACCTCCATTCCACCATGAGGGCATAGGAGAAATAAATCAGGAAGTGAGCTCTCACCAGACACCGAATCTTCTGGCCTCCAGAACCATGAGAAATAAATGTCTGCTGTTTATAAGCCACCTGGTCTATGGTATTCTGTTATGGCAGCCCAAAGAGAACACCCTCTGTGGTAAGTTTGAGGATTTCAGGGTTGATCAAGGAAGAGACAGGACCAGGAGAGGCAGGAATACACAACACATTTCACTGGGTGATGCTTGGACAGGGTTGTGTGAGAGGGGAAATTTCTTCCAGCAGGAGACCTTCCAGAGGCTGTTGTGAGGTCACCACTCTGAAGGAGAATAGGACAAAGAACCTCCTAGGGGAGAGGGGAATAAGAGAGGGGTCTTATGTGTCCAGGTGATGCTTCTTAGCAGTGAGGTAAGGAGGCTGTGGGTCAGAGAGCTTTGAAAGGAAGCAGAGGTTTGGGGGTCTTTTATAGCTACAGAGCTTGTCCTATCTATGGGTGGAAGATGGTTCCACATGGTACAGTTTCACGGGGTATGCAGAGTAAGTAGGCTCTAAATAGCTAAAGATATGTTTATTTGGACTATATTTAAAGCAATTGATATGTACGATCTTGAATTTGGTGCCCGTGGGCTTTGGGCTATCAGTTCTAACCTGATTCAAAGAAGTAAACAGTCTGGGAGCAATTTCAGGATACCCAGGGACTATCACTGGCCCATTCATACAACACCCTCCAATATAGCAAGATCACTATTTGTGGTTCAATTTTTATATCTGTCATTTTAAAAAACATTTTAAAATACTATTTACTATTAGGAATAATTTTCCTAATGAGGGTAATCTTCTGTTTACCTTCTCAAAAAACCTTCTAATACAATAAAGATTAGGATTACACTAAAATCTCTTCCTGGAACTTTGCTGGCCACTCCTGTAGAGCTATCTCACATTCTAGTTTGAATTAAGGATAATTTTCCTACAGCTCTTATTTCTGCTTCTGGACTTAAGGACAGACACCGTGACTTCATTATTTCTGATTTCCCACAGGGTCCGGCATCAATGTTATTTGAAGAAAAGTAAAGAGGGAAGCTGCTGGTTGCCTGCCGGTATCCAAAACCTCCCTTCCACACCTGCAGAGGTGGGTGGGCAAGACAGCCCCTGAAGCCCTTGTGTACTCACAGATTTCAATGAAAAAGAACAACCCACATTATTCTTCTTCATTGAATGCTCTAAATGGTACATTCCTAGGCATGTCTGTCGTTTCTGGCTATCACACTGGATTCAGACAAAGGATTCAACGTGGTAACTGATGTGGTCTCAATAATCTGCCCACAAGCAGGCAGTGGGTCCACGTATTCTGATCATCTTTGGTGCTCTCCTCCCAGTCTCACTTTTCAAACTTTCACTTAGACTTGCTTCCAATAGAAAAGCTTATGGCTCTGATGGCCACACAACATGTGACACATGCCAGGCACCTGGTAAAACACTTAGGCACACATTCCTGAAACCCAGTCCCTGTGGGGCTCCTGGGCACAGAAGCCTTTCTGTCCCCTGTTTCTTGTAGGGAAGAGACTCCAGCCTCCATGACCTTCCCTGAGTTCCAAAGGGCAGATTCAAACAGTTGCTAATCCGGGAAGGGAAAGACAAGGGAGGGGCAGCCAAGAAACAATAGTGCAGCCTTGGGGCAGGGTCCTGGTTCCCCTCAAGAGATATACATAACAATATCCTTAAACTCTTTATAGACTTAAACTCAACAAATGGAAGATGTCAGCATTCTTCGTACCAGAGAAGCTTATCAAGAAGATTACCTGAGATCAGATGCACCTGCACACACCTTAATCTTATCAGCAGCCCCACCCTTGAACCATTGCTATAAAACTTCTCATCAAATCCTCCTGGGTTGGGACAGTTTTTCCGAGGTGCCTGCTGTGTACCCCTTTGCCTGGCAAAGCAATAAAGTATTCTTTTCTACTTCACCCAAAACTCTGTCTCCGAGATTTGATTGGGCACCAGTACACAGAGGCTGAGCTTTTGTCATCATTACCTCGTTTTAAATCTGGGAGGTCCATTACTATACCCGTGTTTAAAAAAGGAGAAACCGGGTTCCCTGGTGGCGCAGTGGTTGAGAGTCCGCCTGTGGATGCAGGGGACGCGGGTTCGTGCCCCGGTCCGGGAAGATCCCACATGCCGCGGTAGAGGCTGGGCCCGTGAGCCATGGCCGTTGAGCCTGCGCGTCCGGAGCCTGTGATCTGCAACGGGAGAGGTCACAGCAGTGAGAGGCCCACGTACCGCGAAAAAAAACCGAGAAACCAAGGTCAGAGGGCTAATGAGTGGTAGAACAGGGGCACAGATCCAGGGTTCTAGACTTTAAATTTAATATTCTAGCTTTGGCTATTTATTTGTTAATGCATACCATGTATAGGGAATGAAGTCTGCTTGCATTTGTCCCCGTGGAAAGTATGATATTATTACCTGTGTTCTGCAGGTGAGTGCCCTGAGGCTGGGCCAGGGAGACCCACTGACAGTCCCAAGGTCAAGAACTAGAATGGAGTATGTCCTGGATGGAACGTTCATCTTTCTGAATGCAATTCCTCTTCTTGCTCTGCTCCGCTACTCTAAGTGTGAATAAGCCCTATAATCAAAAATAGCCTTTTGAAGAAAAGTGTTTGAAGAAATCAGGGGCTTCTTAGAAGCTGGGATTATTCAATGGTGACTTTCAGGTTTATGTGCTGCTCCTGGACCAAGCCTTTGGTGAGTTTCTCAGAGATGCCTCACTCCTGCATCATAGGTTCTCCCATAGGCGATGTACTGGCTCTCAAATATAGCCCCCGGGGGCTTTGGGGCATGGTTGACAGGATTTTGGTAGGGCCCTGTTGGTGCCCTGGGTAATCTTAGTTCTGCTTCTGCAATGAACAGAGAGACCTGGTGTAATTCTTTTACTGGTAGCTGTTGTTTTTTCACCTGTATATCCAGGGACATTTGTCTGTGATTTTGAAGGTTTTTTTTCCTGCTTGGAGACAATTTATAATAGTATTTACCAATGCCTCCTACCAGCACAGTGTAACAACTCTTTGCATATCAAACTACCATTTTTCTTTGTTATCTGAGTTCTTTTTGGGATCTCAATTGTGTGATCTCAATATTGGCTATTTCTTTAGGAGCAGCACTAAAATCTCTGTGTGAGGCACTATTTGAATGAGCCCCAATGATGAGAGATTTACATTTTAAACCAATTGCTCATCCTGTTTAAATAGAAAAAGGTGTCAGAGCAATCCCACTACTGGGCATATACCCAGAGAAAACCATAATTCAAAAAGATACATGCACCCCAATGTTCATTGCAGCACTATTTACAATAGCCAGGTCATGGAAGCAACATAAATGCCCATCAACAGACGAATGGATAAAGAAGATGTGGTACATATATACAATGGAATATTACTCAGCCATAAAAAGGAACGAAATTGGGTCATTTGTAAAGACGTGGATGGATCTAGAGACTGTCACAGAGAGGGAAGTAAGTCAGAAAGAGAAAAACAATTATCGTTTATTAACACATATATGTGGAACCTAGAAAAATGGTACAGATGAACTGGTTTGCAAGGCAGAAATAGAAATACAGGTGTAGAGAACAAACGTATGGACACCAAGGGGGAAAAGCAGGGTGGGGAGGGGTGGGGGGACAGTGATGGTGGGATGAACTGGGAGATTGGGTTTGACATATATTCACTAATATGTATAAAATAGATAACTAACAAGAACCTGCTGTATAAAAATAAATAAAATAAAATTCCAAAATAAAAAAAAAGAAAACGGTGTCAGGCATCCCCACATAAAATACTGATGAGTCGGATTAACTGTCCAAAAGTGCTTCACCAATTCAGTTCCGTGTAATTGTGAATCAGAGAGTGGAACTGCCGTAACATTTACAAAGCAGGAGCTGACACCAGGCATATTTGAACATGGTGAGATATGGTATCACTGGGGACAGAAAGTGAGTTTAGTTAATAATGAATGGCATATCCCATAAAATACCATCACACAGTGTTCAGGGCCCAAGAATGATGACATAATTATTAGGAGACTGGGAGATTAAGATATAATTTTAAAAAACATGACAGGGGAGGGTGTAATTGGGGAGACAAAATACACAGGAAGTTTGTAATTTACATGTCAAAATACATTTTTCATGTTTTGATTGGATTAGACGCTGCCTTTCCACTCCATTTATCCTGGCTTCAATTAGAGGCAGCTGAAATGACATCTCACGTTCATATTCTTGACACACGCTGCTCATAGGCACTTTCTAATTCTAACCGACAGCAAGGGGGAAAGGGAAACTCAGTTTTGCCTCCGTCATGCACTTCTTACTTAACCTCTAATTTGTTTCTAAATGAGCCTGTCACTGCGGTTCACATGGCTTTGCGCGCGGGCTGCGCCTCTTGGTTCTGGTGGAAACTCCTGTCATAACTTGATGTGCTCTGACCCCACAGGCATGTGGGGAGACTAAAACCAAGCAGGGGTGGACAGAAAAGAACTGCAGATTCCTTTTTGAACAGGACTGGGTGAGGACATATGTTGAGAAGCCATGGAGAAGCCAGGCTGATAGCCATGTTATCAGCATCTCTTTTTTCTTTCCATAGCATCAAGCATAATCTCTCCAAACCAGAGGATAAGGGGTGGCAAACACTTTTCCTTCCTCTCCTTTGTTCCTTTCTTACTGGGTTTTACCTGGAGACATCCATGCATTCAGTGGGGATAAATCCTGAGGTTTTCATTTGCCTTGGATCCCTGGTACCTCCTTTTAGAGATCCAACAGTCCAAAGCCCACCTGAAAACCATCAGTGAGATATTTAGGCTAGCTTTCACTTCAGAGAGCCATGCATCTACCAAGCTGAAGGCATTAGGTACGCAGCTGGCAATTATAATTACATGCAAGATGGAAGCTGTTATTATTTTCTCATTTGACGGAAACGCCTATGTTTTGCTTTTATAATCTTGATGTTTTTCTTTACATGGATGCAACGATGCTACTATATCTAGATACGTTTCAGTATATACTAGTAAAAAGTAGCCTATTAGGACCTTACCTATCACAGGTAGCTAATGAACATAGCCTACTGATCTTCCCCATCCAGTGTCTGGCTTCCACTTTGAGGATCAAGACGTGGCTAAAATAAACCCCAGGCCAAATAAGTGCCATCTTGTAGAAGCAAGAGGTTCTTCTCTACCAGCTGCTCCCTTGGTTCCCATTGCCACTCATACTTACTGATCCTCGATCAACAATTTTAAATTAGACGTTATTTATTTGGGTCACTGAGAAAACTCTTAAGATGATCAAAATAAGTGAGCCTTGTAATAGGGAAGCGATATCCTGGGAAGGCGGCAGAATGTAGAGGCTCAGATAGCCTGGATTCAAATCCTCCGCCGCCATTGGTGCCACCTTGGATTAGATACATCCACCCTAAGCCTCAGTTTCCTCATCTGTAAATTGGACATCATAAAGTACCTAACTCACACTGTCTAAGTGAGGGTTAAATGAAATAGAGCATGTTAAATGCTTGTCAGGGAGCTTGGTATTGCGAAGTACTGGTGGAGGTCAGCGGTTACTTGTTATTTGGTTCCAGTCACATTTTCTTTTTTTTTTTTTTTTTGCGGTACGCGGGCCTCTCACTGTTGTGGCCTCTCCCGTTGCAGAGCACAGGCTCCGGACGCGCAGGCTCAGCGGCCATGGCTCACGGGCCCCAGCCGCTCCGCGGCATGTGGGATCTTCCTGGACCGGGGCACGAACCCGCGTCCCCTGCATCGGCAGGCGGACTCTCAACCGCTGCGCCACCAGGAAAGCCCTCCAGTCACGTTTTCTGACCGTTCCTGCTCAGCTGTTTGCTCTTTGAGCCCCGGTATTGGGCCCTGGCTTCATCCCTAGTCAGTGGCCAGTCTCTAACAGATGGCTGCTATTCCTGTAAGAGAACCTTCTTCATGTACTCAGTTTCCCCCTTTTAATGGCTTCTGGTCCTGTCAGGAGACCTACATCACTGTGATAACCTAAGTAGATTCCCAGAGAAAATGGTATCAGTTCAACACTCTAGCAATATTACATTAAATCAGGCTTGAGAAACTTCTGAGATTTCTGTGCCTGGTTGAGAAGGAGCAGGGTTTGCTGTGCTTGGGATGTATGGTTACCCAGCTGTCCCCAGAGAGTTCACATACCTCCTACAGCCAGGGTGAAGAGAGAGGAAACCCAGAAACTTGTTCCTGAAAACAAACCCGTTACCTCTTGGACTGTGAGTCAGTCCTGAGCTCCCTTACCATCCAGGTACCCTGCTTTAGACATTATGAAAAAAGGCCTAATACTTGAACTAGATAACGTCTCAGATTGTGTAACACTCCCCTGGGTACAAAGATGAAAGAGCCAGTCTAAACCACCAGATAGGGCACGACCAGAAGGAGGATTGCCTTTTCTGAAAGTCTTTATGCTGTGTGAAGAATAAGGACCAAGGAATCCCTTTCTGAAATTTTTACTAAAATGAAATCACTAAATCTTGTGTGCAGTGTTGTTGTGTAATAAATAGCTCATATTAGTAATATGCAGTACAAAGCACTTACACTTATCTCATTTGATTCTCACAACAAAACTGTGTGGAAGGTGATGTAGAGGTTGTTATCCCATTTTAAAGATGGAAATTGAGGCTCAGTTGGGGTGATTGCCTTTCTTGAAGCCATATGGCTAAAAGGTGGAAGGGGCCACCTAGGATTCCTGATACAAAATTCAGTGGCCTTTCTGTTAAATCACATGCCTTACCACTTAAGTCATCATACTTTTTGTACTTCAGCAACCTCCTACCTAGGCAAAAGAGATTTCCTTACACCTGGGACCATCTACCTCCAAATTTTGCCCAAAGTAAAAAATCCCTTGAAGCCTGAATATATGCTTTGGGTGGGGTGTGATTCTCTTTGAAAATTGAACAAAGGCTTAAGACTGCATTAGTTATTTAATTTTGTGTGTTTACTTTTTCTTTCTTACTTTCTAAAGTCAAAAGAGATCATCCAACTATACTATTATTTATTCTAATAGAGTTCAAAATCCTCTACTGAGTGGGGTGTGTGTGTGTTAATTTCATGTAAAAATTTGACTATGGTGAGAACTGAGAGCCATTTCGTTGATTGTATTGGAAATTGGATGACAGGAAAAACTCAGTTAGGAAACACTGCATCAGAATTGAAGGACCATCCTCTCATTCTCCCTTAGACACTTCCTCAGGATGACTTACTTAAATCTATTTCCTTGATATTATAGATAGCACTGGGGACAAAGCTCTTGGATTCTTGTAAGAGCATTTTCATACTGATTTTGAAAAACATATCAGGCTCAGAAGTGGAGTCCACGTGCAGCTCCTACTTCACTGAGGCTCCAGGATCGTGTCACTTGTCCACATGATTCTGAAGTGCTGGAGTCAAAACTGGAACTGAGATACTAAACCCAGGATCAGAGTCCATCTCCTCTACTCCTCAGCCTCCGGTACAAGCCTTCTACAGGGGTTGTGTATTAAGTCACTTTGCATTTATCTGGGCAGATGTGGTGAAAAGGCTGGAGAAAGAAAGGAGGGAAGTTTATTAGACATGGTTCCCCAGAGAAACTGAACCAATAGGAGATGGATCTATTTCCTTGTACCTACCTATCTATCTATCTATCTATCTGCTGAGACTGATTAACTTTCAGGACTTGGTTCACACAGGTGGGTAGGCTGGAAGTTCAGGGAAGAGTTGATGCTGCAGTCTTGACTCTGAAATCTTCAGTCTGGAAACTCAGGCAGGGTTTCTAGGTTGCAGTCTTGAAGGAGAATT
This sequence comes from Pseudorca crassidens, assembly GCF_039906515.1. Taxonomy (NCBI): domain Eukaryota; kingdom Metazoa; phylum Chordata; class Mammalia; order Artiodactyla; family Delphinidae; genus Pseudorca; species Pseudorca crassidens. The sequence continues at coordinate 133,616,741 of NC_090296.1, forward strand.
GCTTCTTCTTTTGGAATCCTCAGTCTTTGTTCTTAAGGCCTATGACTGATTGGATGAGGTCTACCCATATTATGGACGGTAATTTGATTTAAATATTAATCACATCTAACAAATAACTTCACAGCAACATCTAGACTAGAGCTTGACCAAACAACTGGGCCATAGCTTAGCCCAGTTGTCACATAATATAACCATGGCAGGGCAATTCCCAAACTGGTCTGTGAAGGACCTCAGCAATTCTTCTTTTACCCAACTAAGTTTTTCTCCCTTTTGGCAGAGGAGAAAACAGAAAGAAAAGAAAAACTAAAGGGGAATGGGAAGCCCAACTGGATGAAAGTTGTTCACGGAAGATCTCCAGCCTTTTCCTTCAGTTTGAAGCTCAATCACTAGATTGAGCATCCGTCATTAACTGTTGGCAGCTGCCTACACATACTCTGCCCAAATCGCAATCTGAGGTCTTTGTTTACACCATGGAAATTAAATTAGAGCAGATAATACACATGAGCAGCATTCCTGATGGACCCATAGTCCTGTCAAAGATATCCTGTGTGTTCAATATTAAGTTATGTTCAAAAGTTTGGAAGCACCAAATATCCCATAATAAAAATGACTTGGGTGGCTCATCAATGTAGCAGAGGCATGTGGCAAGGTGCCTGGAAGAAAAGGCAAAGCTCATTTTCTAGAATCAGGAGGATGATTGAAGGCTGCCAGTCCGGGAGAACACACTGCAGGGATTTTTGCTTAGATTTGTTTATTTTGTTTTTAAATTATAAACATCAATGAATTTTCAGAGAGCAAAGAACAAACATTAAACTCACTTCTATCACTTTAATTTCTATTTCTGACTTTATTCAATAAAAACTGGATTGCCTACTGCTTGGTCCCCACTCCTGCCCCTTTTTAATCTACATTCTTTCCCTACAGAATCTTATTCAATCCCATTGTTTAAATATGACCTCTGTGCTGGTGACTCATACGTTTATATCTTGAGGTATGCTTTCTCCTGGGAGCTCCACAGTATTGAACTGTCTACTAGACATCTCTACTGGGTCTATGCTTATGGTCATCTTAGGCGAAATAGCCCAAACAGAACTCTATTTTTTTAGTTTTACTGAGGTATAATTGACAAATAAAATTGTAAGATAGTTAAAGTGTACAGTATGATGACTTGATATACATATATATTGTGAAAGGATTTGCTGCATCAAGTTAATTAAAAGAAGGAAATCCTGTCACATACAACAGCAAGGATGAACCTGGACGGCATTACGCCAAGTGCAATAGTCCAGGCAAAGACAGACAAATACTGCACAGTATCACTTACAAGTGGCATGTATATTTCAAGCTATAGGCAACATTCTTTTACAGAGGTGCAGATGCAGCATGACTAAGCACAGGCAATAGAGCACAAGGGTTAGAGCTAAAGGAATAGATCCAATGTGGAGTCAGGTTTGTTCTTCTTTGTTACAGTTGTATTGTGGGAAAAGGTCAAGGCAGACTATTGATTCTCCATTTCAGCTCCATTTTCTGAGCTGAATTTTGTTAAGCGAGTAAATATTCCTGAATTATTTTTGTATTGGGAAAAATATTCTGACATACAATATTAGCCAGGTTGCAGATCTCTTAGATATGTATTCTCAGTTAGTTGAAATTGCCCCAATTTGGGAAAAACTTGCATTATAAATGTTGTTTGAGTTGGTCTCATTTTTCAGTTGTTGCTACTTTTTACTTTTAATGGTAATTTGCTATTGTTTTGTCTCTATTAATTTAGTTTGTTGTGTATTCTGTTTAACCCCATGTTGTACAGTGATGTTTATTTGTAACAATAGCATTTTGCAAATAAAATTTGCCAATAACTAGACTTTAAAACACTTGCACTGTGATTTGACTGTTTGAATAATCCGTATCCCAATTGCTCAAGCAGAATGATAAGACATGATATAATTTGATATGATATTATTAGTGACACTCAGTCTAGTGCATTTTTCACTGGAAAATTGTTTTGGTAATGTCAGGAGGTTATCAGCATTTTTCCCACTTAAGAGGGCTTCAAAGATCTTTAGACTCTGCTCAGTCATCTTCCATGTGTTGGGGAATTGTCTTTGGCAGGGCCAACACTCTTTATGTTGGCTTTAAAGTTTTTTTTTGAGAATATTTTAACCTATAGATATAGAACTGGAAACCTAGGCAGAATGCAAGGTACTGTCTCATTTAAAATAATTTTGAAGCACTTTTTAATTTTTTAGATTAAAATTTTTGGACTAATTTTATCACACTTATGTGTTTAATGAAGTAAGAATGTCTATAAATGTATACTTCTGTTTAAAGTTATCCTCTTGGCTTTCTTCAAAAATCTTATACGTGCATGTGTGCATATACACACATACAAACACACAAACACACACAGACACACACACATGCACAGTATACAGCATATCTCAAGAGCCTTGCTTGGATGCTGACCTTCCATTTTCTTCCTGGTGTATGAGAAATCTGACAATGACTCCTTCACCTTCTTCTCCAGAATTGGGCTCACTCCTTGTATTTCTTTAATATTAAGGAATACAAAGATTTTTTTTTTAATATATTCATTGGCCATTTGTATCAATATTTCTTTTTTGGTGAAGTGTGTCCATGTTCATATTAGGTTCTTTTTCTCATTTATAAGTAAAAGCTATTTTTGTATTAATGTCAGAAACCCTTTGTCAATCATACATATCACACACATAATTTCCCATCTTATTTGAGGGAAAAATTTAAAATTTTTTTTAATTTAAAATTTCTCTTATGTAAAGTTTCAAAAAATATATGTGAAGAGAATAGTTTTCAAATCCTATGTAGCCACCACCAGCTTCCACAATTGTTGATAGATGGCCAGTCTTGCTCAATCTTATCCCCATATTCACCCATTTCCAGCTCCCTGAGTTATTTTGAAGCAAGTCCTAGACATCAGCCCATTTCAACTGTAGTATTTGAACATACGCCTCTAAAAGATAAAGCTTCTTTTTTAGGTACATAACTACTGTACCATTATCTCACCTACAACCTAACAATATTATGAAATATCCAGTCAGTGTTCAGATGTTCCAGATGGCCTCAAAGTTTTTACAGTGTCTTCATTGAATTAGGATTGGAATTATACCCTCATTATAACTGATTTTATGCCTTTAATTCTTTTTACTCTGTAGGCCTCTCTCTCTTTTGCAGTTATTTAATGAAGAAACCAGGTTGTTTGTCCTGTAAAATTTTCCATTGTCTCGATTTTTCTGCTTGCATTCTCAAAGTATTCTTCGTATTTTGTCCTAGATGTGTATCCTGTAAACTCATAGTCATATCTAAAGATTTGAGAATATCCAGGTTTTATTTGTTTGTTTGTTTGTATTTATGCAAGACTAATTCACAGGTCATGTTGGTGCCTTTGTCATGAGGCCCCTTGTGTCTGGCAGCCCTTTCTGTAATGTCAGTAGCCCCTGCCATGGCCAATCATTGTCTTGATTCTTTATTGCTTTAGGCTGTAAAATGTTGATATTGGGCTTCCCTGGTGGCGCAGTGGTTGAGCGTCCGCCTGCCGATGCAGGAGACACGGGTTTGTGCCCCGGTCCGGGAGGATCCCGCATGCCGCGGAGTGGCTGGGCCCGTGAGCCACGGCCGCTGAGCCTACGCGTCCGGAGCCTGTGCTCCGCAATGGGAGAGGCCACAACAGTGAGAAGCCCGCGTACCGAAAAAAAAAAAAATGCTGATATTTTCATTCTGTCATTCTTTATAATTTATTAGTTAGAATATTTCTGGACGGAAAAACTTCATATTAGTCACTTATTTACCCAGCCGTATAGTTTATAAGAAAGGCAAGAAAGCTGTTTGTTTCTTTCTCTTTACTTGCCTGTTTCCAAAATAATGAGTTAGCTCCCCACTATTCTCAAAAGGCAGCCAATACGACTTTTTTTTGTTTTTTAACTGGATATCATTATGAACTCATGAATTTAAACGTATTTGAAGTATTTGAATTCATTGTAATTATTATTCTCATTAGTACACAAACATGACAATTGAGGATAATCATCCAGTCTACAAACTGAGGTCATTTATGCCATTTACTACACATGCCTACAAAGTGATATTTGAGAGGTGCTCAAAATAGCAGCTTAAGTTTTCTTCTATCTCATCATTTAAAATCAAAATTCAAAAATAGTGGGGAAAAAAAACATTGATTATTTTTAAAGTGCAAAATGAAAGAAATCCATATCAGGTTATAAAAGCAGTTTCTGGGCTTCGCTGGTGGTGCAGTGGTTGAGAATCTGCCTGCCAATGCAGGGGACACGGGTTTGAGCCCTGGTCTGGGAAGATCCCACATGCCACAGAGCAACTAGGCCCGTGAGCCACAACTACTGAGCCTGCGCGTCTGGAGCCTGTGCCCCGCAAGAAGAGAGGCCGCGACAGTGAAAGGCCCGCGCATCGCGATGAAGAGTGGCCCCCGCTTGCCGCAACTAGAGAAAGCCCTTGTACAGAAATGAAGACTCAACACAGCCAAAAGTAAATAAATAAAAAGCAGTTTCTTTTTTGAAGTATATTTTGATGCTATGACATAAATTTAAAACTTGTATTCATTTGACTTCCAAACCAAATAGTATATAATTTGGCATTAAACAATTTTTTTTACATTAAAAATCATGCTTTAAAAGTACATCCCTATACTCTTCCCATTTCTCAGGATTTTTTCAATGAATCTTTTATTCTCTCTATTTCACAGTCTATAATAATGCCTTGAAGTTTTAAAAATTTACATTTCTATATTTTTATAAATATAATAGAAGTATATGTATATAGAGAAGTATATGTATGGGTGAAAGAATAGTAATAAAATGAGCATCCACGAGCCCACCGTTAAGGTAAAGAACTAGAACTTTACTGGTGCCTGGGGAGCCCCACTGGTACCGCCTTTCCCTGGCCATTCCCTTTACTCCCCTCATCCCCAACTTTTGTGTCAATCGTTCCTTTATATTTTAATTACCTAAGAATGTATCCAAAAACAATGTACTGTTTGGTTTTGAGTATCTATGTGGCCAGCACAAAACAAGTTATGTAATGACAAGGCAGCATTGCTGTTTTAGGAGAAGATGGAAGATAGGAGATGATAAGATACACAGCTGCTGATTCACACTCCAGATTTACCACCTTTAGGGATTTGCAGGAGCCTCTCCTGGGAAAGTCAGAAGTCAGGGCCTTGAGAGTCCTGGGAACTGGAGCTCGTTGGTCTGGGGATCTGGCAGAGCAGGTGCGTGTGTCTCACACTGGGCATCTGGTGGGAATACAGCCATGGGATAGTGGACGGCTCTGGGCTCTTCAGTGGGGTGAAAGAACATTTTCAGCAACTCCAGGCAGCAGAGCATCGAGTGCAGATCAGGTACTTTGGATGCATAAATAACAGGTGAGAACCTAAGCCAGGCTCTTTTGTCTTAGGGTTACAAAGCAATGTGACAGCAACGATTTTGCTAATGACAGCCATCACCTTGTCTACCTCTTGAGTCGCACAGCAATAAGTGGAACTCTGTGTCCTTCACCACTCTCCTGCAGTTCTCTTAGCTCCTCTCTCCTGGAATCTTCTTTCAGCATTCTATTTTCTTCATTCTTTATTGACTCTGCGTGAAGCACATTATCTATTAGCATCCTGAGGGGATACAGTTTTTGAGACTTTGCATTCCTGAAATTCTTTATTCTCTGCTCATAGTGATAGTTTGGCTTTGAATGGATTTTATGTTGGAAACAATTTTCCACATAATTTTATCTTCCTTCGCCCAGAGTTCCCTTTGAGAAGTCTTAAGACACTCTGCTTCTGATTCTCTGGATATGACCTTTTTGTGCACTGCCTCTCTGTCTGAGCCCATGTAGTAGGGGTCGATTTTCATCTATTATTATGCACACTTGGTGGTCCTTTCACTCTGACAGCTCACGTCCTTCCATTCTAGGAAACTCCTTGACTTATTGATGATTCCCCTCCCTTCTACTTGTTTTTTTTAAAACTCCTATTATTGGGATGTTGGATCTTCTGGCTCATTCCTCTGATATTCTTATCTGGCATCTTTTATTTTCTATCTATGGGTCTTTCTGCTCTACTTCCTTGGAAATCTGAACTTTACCTTCCAAGTCTTTTGCTGAGTTTCATGTTTACTATAATGTTTTAATTTTCAAGAATGTGTTTTAAAATGCTATATCTTCTTTACCTTTCTCTTTCTCTCTTCTACTTCTTCAAGATTTAAGTAGAATCTTATTCTAGTTTCAGTCAGTATCTTCTTTCATATATCTGAGGATATTAATGATAGCTTCCTTTCCTTGCATACATTTTATCCAAAGTTGTTGTAGTCTCCCTTCCCCCAGCCCCTCACTTTTTGTACGCTTTTGGTCTCTGTCTTCAACTGAAGAGGCCATATTCAGTTATCAGTAATCCTTGAGTAAAAAACTACTCAGAAGCTTGATCACGTGGGCTTGTTGACTTTGAGCTCAGATCTGGGTGAACTAATTGATGTGGAAATCCCTGATCTCAGCATCTCTAGATCTTCCTTCTAGGGAAAGTCATCTTTCCTAAGTAAGACCCTTCCAATAGTTTGTCTGGGAGTTAAAGGTTGGCAGTAGACACTCTGGGATTATGGGGAAGGAGGGCTGCATTCATCATTCAGAACTCACTCTAACCCTCAATTATGCATGGCCTTCCCCAGGCCAGATCTTCTGTTTTACTGTCTCAGAAAATGCATCCAGAGTTTTCAGCTGAGGTGGAGGATAGGGGAACCTATCCTTGAATTCTATCTTGAATTCTACTTGAATTAACTGCTTCTCAAACATCTTTTGCCCAATGCTCCTTATTTTAGTCCCTGCCCCTCTTCTTTTGCAATTCTTTTGCATAATGAGCATTTTGTGAGAAGACTCTGCATTGTATTTGGGTCAGCTTTCATTTTCCCCACTGCCGCCTCAGCGTTTGGCTTTCTCAGGTTTACTATGACTGTTGACACTCATCTATCTTCCTTTCATTATAGGATTTGGTGGCTGCTCTTGCAGTGTTAAGTGTTTATTTAAAAAATTAACATAGTTTCAAGAAGGGAAAATATTAAGATTTATCTATTTAATCTGCCATTTCCCTCTTAATATCACAAGTTTTTAATATTCATTTGAAACACCTTCCTTGGAAAAGCATTATAAATTGTTAAAATCAGAAACAGGCAATACAGATCTGTCTAGTTAATTCTTTTGACCGACTGTGATTCTCCACTGACCGGGGCTATCCATGCAAAATAACAAGGTAGTCAGTGTATTCAAACAATTCAAAATAATCCTGGCAAAACATGTTTCCCATTAGATGGAGTCAGTGGAAAAGAGCCAAATGATTGAGTTTCACACTTTCAACCTGACCATTTTGGAAGTCAGTCTATGTTGAGCTGGTATCCTCAGCTTTTGTTTTTATTTTGTTTTGTTTTAAAAGGCAGTTTTATGAACTCACAACCACAATTGCTCTCACCTGTTGGTGGCCTGATGTTTAGGGTGATGGCTAAGGATTAAGTGTCCATGACAATCACAAATCAGCTTTCCCTCAGGATTATTCTTAAAGGTGAGAAGCATGAAATCATATCGTAGAGGGCAAGGAGCCACTCACTGGTAGTAAGAAACTTTGGCATATTTTGCATTGTACTCCATAATATATCTGTTTCTTTAAATATAAAATCAATTACTCTATACCTGAAACTAACATAAAATTATAAATCAAATAGACTTCAATAAAAAAATAAAATCAATTATTAACCACTGACTGTAATGACTTCTCCAAGAAGATGAATTGTGTTTCTCTTGGGAATTTCTGTACTTTTTGACATGTGATTGTACATCTTTTTCAGAAGTACATCACAAACAGCTCATGCAGCTTAATATCATCAAAACAAACAACCCAATCAAAAATTGGGCAGAAGACCTAAATAGACCTAAAGAAGACATACAGATGGCCAAGAAACACATGAAAAGATGCTCCACATCACTAATTATTAGAGAAATGTAAATCAAAACTACAAGATACTACCTCACACCAGTCAGAATGGCCATCATCAAAAAGTCTACAAACAATAAATGCTAGAGAGGGTGTGAAGAAAAGGGAACACCCTACACTGTTAGTGGAAATGTAAATTGGTACAGCCACTATGGAGAAGAGTATGGAGGTTCCTTAAAAAAATAAAAATAGAGCTACCATATGAACCTGAAATCCCACTCCTGAGCATATATCCAGAGAAAAACATGGTCTGAAAGTGTACATGCACCCCAGTGTTCATTGCATCACTGTTTACAATAGCCAAGACATGGAAGTCACCTAAATGTCCATCGACAGCAGTATAGATAAAGAAGATGTGGTACATATATACAATGGGATATTACTCAGCCATTAAAAATAATGAAATAATAACATTTGCAGCAACATGGATGGACCTAGGGATTGCCATACTGAGTGAAGTAAGTGAGACAGAGAAAAAGATGCAGAATCTAAAAAGAAATGATACAACTGGACTTATTTACAAAACAGAATCAGAATCACAGATTTAGAGAACCTATGGTTACCAGGGGGAAGGGTGGGGGGGAAGGGTGAGTTAGGGAGTTTGGGATTGACATGTACACACTGCTATATTTAAAATGGTTAACTGGGACTTCCCTGGCAGTCCAGTGGTTAAGACTCTGCACTTCCACTGCAGGGGCACAGGTTCAATCCCTGGTCAGGGAGCTAAGATCCTGCATGCCATGCAGTGCAGCCAAAAAATAAAAAGAAAAATAAAATGGATAACCAACAAGGACCTACTGTATAGCACAGAGAACTCTGCTAAGTATTATGTAACAACCAAAATGGGAAAAGAATTTGAAAAAGAATAGATACATATATGTGTATAACAGAATCACTTTGTTGTACGCCTGAACTATCAACTATCACAACACTGTTAATCAACTATACTCCAGTATAAAATAAAAAGTTAAAAAAAAGAAGTACATCACAAATACCTTATCTAAACTTGTCAGTGGAAAAATTTCCACTGTATTTTAGGGCAGAAAATAGAAAACCTTTGGGCCTCTCTCCATTGGCACAAAGGTTAATGAAAATTTAGCTCTACATCATTTCATCTCTCTTTATTTTTAGAAAGAATTCCAGCTCATGCTCTGTGATCTATTTCATTTATTATTGTTGCCAACAGCTAACAATGGGTACCTGGTTGTCCATTATTATTTTCCTAAAAATAAATCTCAGCTACTTTTATAATGTACTACCACAAAGATTTTCCCTTAGAGGCACAGGCTGAATTTGTAAGAAGGAATAAAGGAAGGGATTTTTTTTTTTTTTTTTTTTTTTTTTTTTGCGGTATGCGGGCCTCTCACTGTTGTGGTCTCTCCCGTTGCGGAGCACAGGCTCCGGACGCGCAGGCTCAGCGGCCATGGCTCACGGGCCCAGCTGATCCCCAGCATGTGGGATCTTCCTGGACCGGGGCACGAAGCCGTGTCCCCTGCATCGGCAGGCGGACTCTCAACCACTGTGCCACCAGGGAAGCCCGGGGCTTTTTTTTTTTATAAGAAACCTAAGGATGAGTTAGGTTAGTGGATTAGAGTTATAAACCTTTGAATTTTGCTTGTTATTTAAAGGATAGAGAAAGTGCGTCACTGGAAGGATGTTTGAAGCTGTCTTATGAGCTTCAGCTCCTTTGCTGGAATGGACCACGGACCCCAGGCTAGGGTTCAGGGTTCAGTCGGTCCCACCCTCCCACTGTTACTCAAATTGCTTGTCCCAAGACCGTGCTTGTCAAGGATGACCACCGACGGTGGTTATTACAAAGAAAAGTATTCAAATGAGATGACTGTTAATCTGCCTTTTGAAGACTGGTTCCTGCTCTGAAAACAAGAAAACTTGAATTTAATTTGTGTGTTGACTTGGGGAAATCTCTGTAATTTATATAGTCTCCCAGTCACATTGCTTTTCCAGTAGTTGTTGGGGGGCTGTAGGTAGAGCCCCAAGGCTTTGTAGGAATACAGACCTGAAATGAAATTCACACTGTGTCCCTTGCTAACATGTGACTGAAAGGAAGTTATTCAATATCTCTGATTCCCATTCCTATAAAATCAGGGATTTTCCTTTGTTTTGTCACTGTCCTATACCCAGACACAGAACAGGGCTTGGCACATGGCAGGGGATGGGAGAGGAATGCTTAGATGAATGAGTTAAATGATGAGTGAATTAATTACAGCATTCCTAGCCCAATTCAGAGGAGCTAATAGATGCTCTATTAACAGCACTTTCTCTCCCCCCGCCCCCCTTTAAGGATGAATGTGCCCATAACAATATTAGTGACTATTACTACAGCCAACATGTGTTGTGTGCTGGGTGCTCAGCCTGCACTAACTCCTTTACTCCTTACGAGCAACTCTATGAAGCATTATAACTCTGTTAAGGTGGAGGAAACTGAGGCACAGAGGGAATCAATTAGTTGTCCAAGGCTGCACACAGTAGAGTCAGGACCTGATGCAGCTTAGACCTGAGTCACCTCTTTAGTGGATAAAAGACACTCACGGTTCAGGATATTCCAAGGCTTTTAGGAGCTCTGTACCAGGAACTGGGGATAAAGACCAAATATTAATTTCTTTTTTATTGTGCCACAGTTGCCATATTCTGACTTCAGAAGAATGAACTTTATCCTCAAGTTCTTTGATTCCTAACTTACATTCTAATAAGAAAGTGCTGGAGGCTTCCCTGGTGGCACACTGGTTAAGAATCCTCCTGCCAATGCAGGGTACACAGGTTCCATCCCTGGTTTGGGAAGATCCCACATGCCGCAGAGCAACTAAGCCCGTGGGCCACAACTACTGAGACTGCGTGCAGCAACTACTGAAGCCCATGCGCCTTAGAGCCCGTGCTCTGCGACAAGAGAAGCCACCGCAATGAGAAGTCCACGCACTGCCATGAAGAGTAGCCCCCGCTTGCCGCAACTAGAGAAAGACTGCGTGCAGCAAAGAAGGCCCAACGCAGCCAAAAATAAATAAATAAAATAAATAAATATCTATAAAAAAAAAGAAAGTGCTGGGCTGACTCACTAACAAGGTATTAATTGCCTTGGGTGGAAGAGAAATTAAAAAGCCATCTTTTACACCCACTAGATTTTACTCAGACCCTTAGGTAGGAGTAACGGGTCAGCCTACACTGATGCTTTGTTTTCCTTTTCCTTCGGTGGAAAGGTGTGTGATATGACTTACACAGGTGAAGAAAATACAGTCAGATTCTGCCTCCTACAGGCTTAACCAAGCTGAAGCAGGATGGTCACAGTAACCTTCAGAGTATTCTCACTAAATCTGGTCTATGCTTCTTGACAAAGTGCTGTCTTGCCTCAGCCCTGCTGAATTAACTCTTCAATGCCCAACTAACACAGCAAGCAAGTACCCAGGGTCCCCTGAGATCTGGCACCAACTTACTTTTTGGTTGTTATCTCCCACCACTGACCCACTCACAGACGATACTCACAGAAAGCACACAACTTGCCAACTCCCCAATACACCTCTCTGCTTCCAAGTCCTCTCTCATGCCATTTTTGAAGAATCCTAGACCTGATTTTTTTTTTTTTAAGATGTTGGGGGTAGGAGTTTATTAATTAATTAATTTATTTTTGCTGTGTTGGGTCTTCGTTTCTGTGCGAGGGCTTTCTCTAGTTGTGGCAAGTGGGGGCCACTCTTCATTGTGGTGCGCGGGCCTCTCACTATCACAGCCTCTCGTTGCGGAGCACAAGATCCAGACACGCAGGTTCAGTAGTTGTGTCTCATGGGCTTAGTTGGTCCGCGGCATGTGGGATCCTCCCAGACCAGGGCTCGAACCCATGTCCCCTGCATTGGCAGGCAGATTCTCAACCACTGCGCCACCAGGGAAGCCCCCTAGACCTGATTTTGACTTTGAACACAACCCACACTTTCTTCTGTGTCTGCTGGAGTTTCCACCTCTGCCAACACACAGGCTCCACCGTCAGAAACCCTGCCCCAAAACAGCAGAAAGTTGTCCTTCCTGGTCCCGACTCAGATGCCACAACTGGCATGGATGCTGTTGCCTTTGGAAACTGGACGGAGATGATGCCACCTTGACCACCTCGACAACTTTGGTGGCAAAAGAATTGGCTGCTTATGGCTCTCCCTCCCTGGGCAAGTCCAGGGAGAGGCAAGTGTTTGGCAGGACCTAGGTCCTGACATGCACCTTCCTGCGAGCGAGGCTGGGAAAGCCAGTTTCAGCCACTCTGGCTTCTAGGATGGCACATGGGCTCTGCTTGACATGAGAGGAGATTTGCCACACATGGGAAGTGAGTTCAGAATCTGATTGTCTAAAGAGAATGGCAAAGGTGGACACGAGTGCTTTAAATAATAACACTGGCACTTAGACTGAAGGGACTTGCAAGTGATAGAGTGCTAAGCTCATATTACAGATATTTTATCATTTAATCTTCATAAAAACACTATAAGCTCAGTCTAAGTAACCTCCAATTTGTGTAAAATAAGGGCATCATATATAATAAACTACACACTTCTATTGATAATGTGGTCATATCTTTTTCTGTCTATAGATGGTTCCCAACTTAATGATGCTTCCATGGACTACATTTCGACTTAACAATGATGCAAAAGTGATATGCATTCAGTAGAAACCATGCATTGCATTTTGAATTTTGATCTTGTCCCTGGCTAGTGACATGTGGTACGATCTGTTGTGATGCTGGACAGTGGCAGCCACAGCTCCCAGGCAGCCATGCGATCATGAGGGTAAACAATACACTTACAACCATTCTGTACCCAGACAACCATTCTGTTTTTCACTTTCAGTACAGTACTCAATAAATTACATGAGATATTCCACAATTTATTATAAACTAGCCTTTGTGTTAGATGATTTTGCCAAACTGGAGGCTAATGTAAGCGTACTGAGTGCGTTTAAGGTAGGCTGGGCTAAACTATGGTGTTCAGTAGGTTAGGTGTATTCAATGTATTTTTGACATATCGATATTTCCAACTTACAGTGGGTTTATCGGGACATAACCCCATGTAAGTCAAGCAAGATCTGTACAGCATAATTTAAAACTTCTAATGAGCTTCCCTTATATGCAGCGTTATGGCATAGGATAAGGAATAACATGAGATTGAGTCCTGGTTTTGAGCATTGATTCTCTTATACAATTGATGTGCTATTGGAAAAGTTACCTCTTCTTTCTACTGTTTTCTTTCTTGTGAAATGGGGCAATAAAACCATGTATGAATATAAATGAGGTAAGAGAAGTAGAGGAATTTTGCAGGCCTTCCAGCCACTCTACCCACTGTGTGGCCTACAAATATTTTCAAGGTCATATGTCTCCTCTGGGGTGGTCGCCCCAACTCTGGTAGTCTATTAGTTGTTTCTTAACTGCTACCACAGAAGCACATGCTAAGGGTCTGAGAACTCTAAGAAATAACTGATTTGGTTTGGGGAGTAGGAGGGTGGGGTGGGAGAGGGGAGGAATGTCAGAGAAGACTTCACTGGGAGGTCTTCACTTACACATGAACTCATGAACTTCCCTCTTCTCTACCATCCAACCATCCATCCATCCACCAGCCATCCATCTAGAGCTCATTAAAGCCCACTGGCAGGAGGGATTCTGGAGCACCCTCCTAAATGATCCAGAGATAACTTTAGCTGAGAAAGTGTTAGATAAGGAATTGTTCTCTCTGGAGCTGACCTGCTGTCCATGCTCTGACCTCACATGTTATCAGTGGAACACTTGGCATCACTGAGTTACCTCATCTCTGAGACTCAGCTCAGGGACCCCCTCGTCTAGGATGCCTTTGCTCACTGGTGCCCCAAAACTCTGCCCCTTGGCTGGATTTAGTGCCTGTATCAACCAGTATAGGTTAAGTTTTACTGTGATAATAAACATTCCCAACATCTCAATGGCTTCAAACAACAAGACTTATTTCTTGCTCAAGCTTATGGTGCACATCCATGGCCAGCAGGTTGGAGGTATTGCTCTGAATCTTTCTGGATCAGCCCAGCTGGCTGGGCTTCATCTCTGTGCCTTAAGGATTGCCAAGGCAGGCACTGCTTTTATGGCTTCTGCTGCAAGTGACACGTGGCACTTCTGCTCACATTTCATTGCAAAGCAAGTCATAAGATCACTACCACCTTAGGAGACAGGGAAGCAGAATCCTGCCCTATGCCCCAAAGGGGGACAACTGGAAATCTTTGGTGTGCTGTCAGATGACCCAGAATGGCCCTTTTCTGTGCTTTGAATGTCCTATGGCTATAGCTGCCCCAGGCCTTGCATATTAAAGATATATATATTCCTGTGCATCCATCTCCTCCCATAACCCATAAGTCTACTTAGGGCAGGAGTTGTGATGTTGTCATATCTGTAGTACTAGTCCAGAGGGTGAGGGAAACTTGCCCAAGTCTGGTGGTCCTTTGGAGCCAGTCATTACCATATTTAAGATCTCTTCCCACAGTGGCCTCTCCAGACTTTTCCAAGGGCTTCCACGTTACTTGGCTTCATTATTCCTAGGCCCCGGGTGAGAGCAGTTGAGTGATCTGAATGCTGCAGGTCAAGAGCATCTTGTCTTTTCTGTTCTGGGTGAAGCTATGTTTTCATATGGACCTCAGGAACTTGACTGCATGTTCCTCAGAGGATAGGACGGGAACTGAGAACCAATCCTTTGTGCAGTGCAGGCTCTATGGGTGCCAAATATCCACACACCCATCACATCTGGGCTCAGGATGCTGGTGTCTGCCTCCCACTCCCAAAGTTCTAGAGCACACCCCAGAGCTCAGAGCTGCCTGATAGTAAACAAAACTATCCCTGGGGGGATAGAACTGTCCCAGAGCTTGGCCTCACAAGGTCCGCACCCCTCTTGCACAGGGAATGCTGGGAAGTCAGCCAATGTTCAGCCAGGAGATCACACCCTGATGGGACAACTTGTCAGCTTTTCCCCTCCAGACCCCAGAGGCAATAGATGATTGGGGCCAGCTGGCAGCCTCCACCAAGCCCAGAAACTTGGCTTCAGAGCGTTTCCAGCAGACATTTGGCCTTAGGCAGAGATGTTCCCTGAACACCTCTCTCCTTTCCTTCTTAAGAACAAATGCCAGGAGAATCTGCGTGGAGAGTCCCAGGCCCCTGACCGGTGCCAGGAATGCTGACATGGGCACTGAAACCTGTCTGTCAACTAGAGCCTCTGAAGAAAGAAAAAAATCAAAAGGAGCAAGACCTGAAAGAAAGAAAATGAAATAAGCCAAAGAAATTTCATATCATATCTCAGATTGCTTAGAGTTAAAGACAGTCCAGAGAAAAGATTCCCATGAGTTAAAAGATGCAGTATGAGGTTTTTGATACCAATGATGGAGATTTGATTTCTCTTTATTTTTGTCTTCACATTGCTGACAGCTCCCCTCATTATCTTAAATATGGTTTGCCAGAGTCAATTAAATATGCAAGAGGAACAGTATACATTTTGGGGGAAAGTAATGATTGTTACACCTTAGAGCAGCTTAATGAATACATTAATAAATGATCCTTCACCATGATTTTCTCCTAATAGCCATCAAAATCTTTGTAAACCTACAGCACAATACATAATATCTTGTTCCAAGATTTGCTTAAAAAAAATCAATGCATACATAAGTTATTTGTGTCAAAACTCATTTATTTTCAAAATAACACAGACTGTCAAACTTGACATCCTGCTAATAACATACAGCACATTTCCATATTATTCAAACATTTCCTTTTATGAGATGTGGACTTACACACTTGCACTGCCCTGCTTGTGGTGCACTAGGCATCTGCACATCAGCTCAGTTCACGCAGCCAGAGTGGGGTTACCTGTGGCAACTAATTATGCCATGTTTTATGCATATTAATGAATCTGAGAGCAGCCATCCTCTGTTGTATAGAGAGGAAAAACAGTTCCAGCCTGAATGGGAAACTGATTACAGGCAGAATACTAGAGAGTCAGACAGTGATTTTTGATAATTTTCCATTTTTGATGTCCCTAGGTATATTTGTTTTTTATTGTTGCTGTAGCAAATTGTTATAAAATTTGTGGCTTAAAACAGAAATTTATTATTTTGCAGTTCTGAAGGTCAGAATTCCCGCTTGGGTCTCCCGGGGCTAAAATAAAAGTGTCTGCAGAGCTGTGTTCCTTTCTGGAGGCTCCAGGGATGAATCTATTTCCTTGTTTTCTCCAGCTTCTAGAGGCCTCTCTGGTCTTTGCACATAGCTCCACATTTCAGAACTGGAAAGAGGTGTTGAATCCTTCTCCTGCTGCCATCTCTCTCTGATTACAGCTTGGAAAGAAATTCTCCACCTTTAAGGACTCATGCGATTAGATATGGCCCACCTGGATAATTCCAGGTAATCTCCCCATCTCAACGTCCTTAACTTTAGTCACATCTGCAAAGCCCCCTCTGCCATGTAAATATTGACAAATGGACATGTTCTGTGATTAGGATGTAGGCATCTTTAACGGGTGCTGGGGTGCTCATTCTGCCTCTTACCCTAGATCTTTTGTATCCTGCTATGTTTGAAGAGGACAAAAAAATTAAAATGCTGAGTGGAATTGCACATTTCCTCCCAGGTTAATTACTCACTTCTCATTTACTACTTCCCCTCATTCATCTTTCATCTGCTTTCTTCTCTTTTACCTACAGTTCCTTTCCTTTATTGTCTCAGATCCCCTCCCCCACCTGTTAGGGGAACCACTGACCAAAACTACCCACTCTGGCCAGGTAAGATAGTAACTACTTGCATGATTTATCTTACAACAGGTGGTCCTAGTAAGGACCGCAAATCTAACATGCTACCACCAACCGGAAGGATTGGGGAAAGGTCAAAATGAGAGAGGAAACATGTCCTACCAACCTCCCAGGATATTTCTTGTTGGAATCCATTGCGGCTGAGCAATGCGTGTGCCACCAGGAAGGACTGAGTCAGAATGATTGGCCAGAGACAACCCAGAAACTAATTCCATTACCATAAAACCCAAGATGGTGAGCCATGTGGCAGAGCATTTCTCCTGGTTCCCTTACCTTGCTGCTCTCTGCCCAGGCACCCCTTCCCAGTAAGGTCTCTTGCTTGTCAGCATGTGTGTCTCCTTGGACAATTCATTTCCAAGTGTTAGACAAGAGTCCATCTTCCTGCAACAAATGGCGACTCTGGTGAGACCTCTTCTTCTCTACAATTGACATCCTGACCACTCAGGGTACTCAGGGACCAGCTCATCCACCGACAGACCAGAACCAGCCATCGCGACTGGGACCCTTTTGTCCATGGTCTCCTCTTGACGTGGATGACTGACCAGAGTGCCCCAACCAGATAAGGAAAAAAAGACCTTATTGACCTCTTTCCCCTTCCCTCTCTCTTTCCTCTTTTCAACCCCTCCTATCTGACACTTTTTGTCTTCTGTCCTGGTCCTGGATGCAGGAGTGTGGTTGGAGGGCCTCAGCCTGATCTGAGGGTTGGAGCCTGATCACCTCTGGTGGGCAGAGAACTCGAATTCTGGTCTGGTATCTGGTTTCTGGTTTCTGTTTCTGGTTTCTGGTAGGGCCGAGTTCCCCTCCTCCCTTCCTGGAAGCCCAGGGAAAAGTTCCGTAACACCTGGGCATCTTCAGGTGTCAGGAGATGTCTGTAAGGCCATCTTTTTGTCCCCCTTCCTTCCCGTCCTCTTTCAACCTGGCCTCATTTTCTCCCTTTGAAATCTTTGAAGACCTGAGATATTTCCATTTATTCTGTTAGTACTCGGATCTGAAGTTCTGTGTCTATGTAGGTTTTCTGAGAGACTGCAATCTTGTATTTAAGGGAGTGTCTGATTAGGACAGCCAGGCATGTGTGTGCTTTATATTTTGTGTTTTGTGTTGTGATTTGTGATGGCCATTCTGTCTTGTGAAATTCTGGTTCTGTTCCACTGTGTAGACCTCTTGAGCAAATTCTGTCTGATTGGAAGGATTCTAGCTATGAGCTCATGACTAAGAAAGAGATGATATTTAATTATAACATTGTGTGGCCACCATATTCTTTAGACTCCAGAGAAAATTGGTTTAGGTAAAACTCTTGAAAATTCCAAAACTGGTTCTTTTTGCATATACAGTTAGAAAAAGCAAACTTGATAAAATGTCTTTTCAGAATTCTGACCCTGAGGGAACAAGTTCTACTAGGAGAACTTGATTTTCTCTCCCTGTACCTTGAGACCAGGGGTCTCAGAACACTTATATTCTCTAGACCATCTCAAATTCCTGAAACTGAGGAAAAAGCAGGGAATGAAGCCTTTAAAAATTTTTTGTATTCCAACTGTTATTTATAAACTAGTGAGTTTTATATTGTGATATCTGATTCACAATTAAGTTTAGAAAATGAAGCTAGATCTCTCGTGTCTGTCTGGATATATGTAGGTCTCAGTATGTGTCTTTGGATAATATTGCTGAGGTTAATTTGTAGGAGCTCTATTTAATTGGCTTAAAGAAAAGTAAGTGCTTATAAATCAAATAATTCTAAATACAAGAGAAATTAAGCTAAATGAATTTCAGGTTCACGTGAACTGGGAAATATTCAGTATTAAATTAACACCTGGTATTAATGTTTAAGTTTGTTGATCTAATTAATATGGACACATCTTTAGAGTCATCAAGTATAATACTTTTATTGTGCTTAGGTTTAATATTAGCTAAATAAGATCTTATTATATCTGTTGCAAATTTGTCAGCAAGGAAAGTAACTCAATGTGAAGAAACTTTTAAGGAAAGAAAATTCAAATGAGATAAGAACTTTGAGTAAACTTTTTAGGAATAATTATGTTTTAAGAATGTCTAGTTAAAAATAATCTCTCCAGATATTCAACAACTTGAAAGTTAGAATTGTGCTAAAATAAGTTAAGCGGTGGAGGTTTGTGGAAAGTGGACCCTGAGAAAAAAGATTTGTGCATGGTCAGGATTGACTACGTTTAAAATAAATTTAATTGAGTAAATGAATTTTAAAAGTAAGTTGGTGCAAAACTTGAAATTGGCTTTTCTCTCTGTTAAGAGGACAAGTTTTCTTAAAATGTTGAGCTGCCTTTGATAACATACTTTAAATTTCTTTACCTCTTAAATGATCTATTCTATATTTGCCTTATAAATCTTTTGATACTTTGGGTAAGTGAATACCTATTGTTTCACAGTGACCTATGATCCTATCTGACTTAGTGTTCTAAACACTTTTGATATTTTTTGACAAAAGTTCCTAAATCAAATTCTAATGAGTTCTTTTGACCTCTAGTTAACTTTGAGACGCTTCAAAGGGACCCTGAAACATCCCAAAGAGAGATATTAAACTAATTAGGTTCATTTGGTATGTTAAATTACATGGGAAGTATTGTCAAATGAATAATAAATCTTCTTAGGTTATATTGTGTGGTAAATGTTTACTAATATAGATATTCTAGAAATTATATGGAATTCCTAAAGATCTGACATGTCTTGGTAAAATGTTATCAGTCATAATCCGTTATTATCTTTTTTTTTTTTTTTTTTTTCTTGCGGTACGCGGGCCTCTCACTGCTGTGGCCTCTCCCATTGCGGAGCACAGGCTCCGGACGTGCAGGCTCAGCGGCCATGGCTCACGGGCCCAGCCACTCCGCGGCATGTGGGATCTTCCCGGACCGGGGCACGAACCCGTGTCCCCTGCATCGGCAGGCGGACGCTCAAACACTGCGCCACCAGGGAAGCCCCGTTATTATCTTAAAGTGTTGTATGTCACAGCAGTAACCAAGTTACTTTGTCAATTGCATCGTAACCAGATTTTAAATTTGCCTTCTTAAGTCTTTTGTCATTATAGACACTTACGGTTTCACCCTAATGCCTTTACAGAAATGCTTCCTCTTCAAGAAGACCTATAGAAAGGACTTTTGGATTAATACAAGTTTCTGACTTTCAGACCATAATGTTGAACTGGGTAAGAAATTGAAAAATTCTAATGAAAAACCTGACTTCATAAAAATTAAAAGGACTGAGTGAACTGGTGAATATGGTTTTTATCTGAAAAATTACTGGTTTAAATCTGTGTTTTCCAGGTATAAGGAAACCTTCCCCTCAAACTAATTATGACTTATAGTAATTTGATAAATTTTACCTTTGTAAGCAGAATTGAAACATTTACCTTTTCTTTCTATCTGATCCCTCCAGAGATTGGAAACTCTTAGGTTCCCAGTAGATTTATCATATAAATTAGGAAGGATACCTCACTAACAGGTTCAGAAATCTCAAGGTATTTTGGGAGACCTTGAAAAGGGAGGAATTCACATTACCTGTTAGGCAAAATCTGTGACAAGCGCTTGGCATGACTTTCCTAACCCTGAG
The DNA here is from genome assembly GCF_039906515.1 of Pseudorca crassidens. NCBI lineage: Eukaryota > Metazoa > Chordata > Mammalia > Artiodactyla > Delphinidae > Pseudorca > Pseudorca crassidens. The sequence continues at coordinate 133,637,121 of NC_090296.1, forward strand.
ACGTCTTTTTAAAAGTTCAGTCTGAGACTCCTTATAAAAATTTCAGCAAGCAAAAAGCCTATATGACCAATTATAGTTATATAAATCATCAGGCCAAGTTTATTGTGACCAGATTTACTTTGCAAACAAACTAGTCTTAATTTGATTATATTTGGTGGAAATGAGGGCAATTTTAGAGAGAAAAAGATTATGTTTCAGTAAATATTAAATTCCAGTTTTGTTAATGAAGGTCTGTATTTACTAAGACTCACCTCCCAGGTAGTTCCTTGCTGTTATGTTATATTAATGTAAAGTTTAACTGAATTATTAAATGGACACTCTAAGTTTGTTTCTGAAGCTTACTCCAGTAATCTATATTTGGATGAAGATCAGATGCCCCACGACCTGCAACCAGGGGATTATGCATACTAAAAAAGATATAATTTAGAGGACTATCTCAAACCTAAGATGGAAGGACCCTTATTAGGTACTCTTAACTAGCTAATGCACAGAGAAACTGAAGGGAATTGACTCTTGGATTACGTCCCACTTACAAAGGGCCCCTACACAGGACTGGTCTATAGAGTGAACTGCTGACCTCAAACTCACCTTAAAACATGCTCAAACAAAGGAGAAACTACACTCATACCAGGATGAGAAGAAGACAACATCAGAGGTAGAAAGCTAGTCCAAGATCCTAGACTTGACTTGTATGATCCTTTATAATGTTTTCTTGACTGCTTGGACCTTTGCATATGAATCAAATGTTTTTCTGTCATAGGCATGATCCTATGCTAGTTTTAAAAATCAAGCCAATTGTTGGGTTTGTGGCCAATTACCTGTGTCTAGTACTTCTGGGTCACCTTATTGGATTTCTCCACTCCAAGGCTTTAATTCGTTGGCCCTTAGGAAATTAATTTTAAAAAATTATAGTCATGTTCAGGTCACAATTGATATTACTAGATGGGATCCCCTCATCTGACCAATTAATAATACTTGTTCTGACCTGGCCATAAATATGAATTTTCTTCTATTACTCAAGTTCAATCAGAGCAAGAAGCAAAATTTCAGCCAAGGAATAAAACCTCCCAAAATTATGGGATGGATTTATGTAGTTAACACCAGGCTATGGTAATTTAAGTTTAAAGGCTTCTCTATGTTGGGAACAATTAAATCATACTAAGGATAATCAGTCTAGTAACACTAGGAAACTGGACTGGGTGCTTTATGGACAGCGCCAATATATAATTTTCCTTAAAAATACGGATTGGTACAGAACAGACCAAGTCAAATGACCTGGGATATACTGGGCTGCACTTAATGGAAGTTCTTGACTTATGTTCTTACTTATGACCTTACTAATCTGCTAGCTATATTGTTTTTATATTTCTTGTTTTACAAAATTGTTGTTTCTTGCATTATCAAATGTGTAACTGAGCCTCTGATAAAATGATGATATATAGTTCCATATGAGATCAATGATTGTAATAATGTAACTCTAGATATGGGAAGAAGCAACAAGAGGGAATATTTTCCTGGACCATAAGAGACTAGTAAGACAGGTGGTTCAGAGACTTTTGGCACTGTTAATAAGGCCTAGTCCAATAATAGCACATTGAATGGCCTATCAGTGAAATCTTCACCAGACCTGGGTATGAGCATTCCTAGCACCATGGGATGAAATGGTCATGAAATGCCTCCCAAACCATGGTCGAATTTATGATCCTGAAGGGACCCTGCCAACTGAAAATTGACACTTGCCATCTGCCTCTGCAAGGATTAAGTCAATGGCCACTGTGGCCACTGACCTTCAACACCCCCTGAAAGGAGTTCAGGATGGAGATCAGGAATGAGGCATTCTGTGCTCTGGGAAAAACTGGCAGAACAGGTCTTCAGATAGTTAGATACTTCAGGAGAAGATTTTTTGAACTCAAATTCTTGCATCTTCTCATATCTAGAAAAGCACTAAAATGATTAATGGTGACATCTGCTTTGGCCATTAAGGAGAGAAATGCAATTGAAAGTCAAAATGGAGTAGCTATGGTTCAGACATCCAAGGTAATACTAGGTGGCATTATGGACGTGATTTCAGACAAGTCCTTGTATTGCTGAGAACTTGAGTTTTCTGAACTGTGTCAGACTTGGGATGCCACCAGCCATTCTCAAAACAATGTCTGCTTGCAGCTGGTAGCTGCAACCTTATGGTGTCAAGGTATTCTCTTGTAACTATTAAATTTTTAGAAACTGAAATTGCTTTAGATCAGATATTAGTAGAAAATGGAGATGTGTAGTGGCCAATAGCCCCTGTTATGTATATGTCAATACCACATAGGAAGTAGGAAGTTAAAACCTACTTAGATAAAAGTAAACAACTGGCTATTTGGGTATGTCTCCCCAAGGTGTGAGGTCCAGACTGGGTTTCAGGCTTACTCTTCTGAATTTCTCAGGAAATGAGATTTATTTTGTCTATTAAAATTCCAGTTGTCACTCCTCCAACTACTTCTAATTGGGTCTGTTACACCAGAATGGCAGACCAAGGGGGGATTGAGATTTTAATCATACAAGACTCAGATCCAGGACTTGACTCAGAAATATTTCCAGTTTAGTGATTATTCTCCAAATTGAGGCAGGACTATGCCCCATTTTAGCAGGAAGTGGCCAGAGCCATTGTTGCCTATTTCCTTGAATTGAAACTGAGCAGGACTCTGTGGGGCTCTGGAGTACAAATCCTTTCTGAGTCCCCTGTTTCTTATTTGTAGGCTTCATTCAGCCTCCTTGATCTTTCCTGAGTTCCAAAGGGCAGATTCAAACAGTTGCTAATCAGGGAAGGGAGGGGATGAAGAAACAGGGGAGGAGAAGTCAAGTGGTGCCACAGCCTTGGCACAGGGTCCTGGTTCCTCCTCAAGGAGTATGCATAACAATGTCTTTGAGCTCTTCTGCAGAACTGGGGCCCCCACCCAGGTGGAAGATGGTAACTTCAGGCTGAGGACAAGATTCCTGGCACAGTGCCCTGTTACCTCACCAGCAACCAATCAGAGAAAAGTCACACACCCTTCAGCCCTCACCTCAATTTTGCCTTCCTTGTCTGGCTCCAGTGATGACCATCCTGTTAGGCCTGCTGTATGGCCTCTGTCTGTTTCAACTGCTTACAGGGTTCATCTCTGACAGGGTCCAACAGTTTTAGGCTAAACTGTTGTTACTGTGAGGGTGAATGGTGGTTTTGGGCACAGAAAATACCTCGATTTAGATCAGGTGGAGAGAGACCTACTCTACTAGGCAAGACTATGCCCACTCTCAGCAGGAAGTAGTTACAGAAGAAAGATACCTCTGCCCTAATTCCCAGGAAGTATCTAGAGTATGAAGTCTCTCAGGGGGGAGTTGTTAGGGGAAACACTGACCAAAACCACCTGTCCTGGCCAGGCAAGATAGTAACCTCTTGCATGAGTTATCTTACAACAGGAGGTCCTGGTAAGGAACACAGAACTAATAAGCTACCACCAACTGGAAGAATTCCGGAAAGGTCAAAAGGAGAGAGGAGATGCCAGTCCATATATCCTACCAACCTCCCAGAATCCTTCTCGCTGGAATCCATTTTGGCTGAGCAATGTGTGTGTCACCAGGAATGACCCTGAGTCAGAATGACTGGCCAGAGACAACCCGGAAACTAATCCCATTACCCTAAAACTCAAGACTGCAAGCCACAAGGCAGAGCAGTTCTCCTGGGTTCCCTTACCCTGCTGCTCTCCACTGAGGTGTCCCTTCCCAATAAAGTCTCTTGCTTTGTCAGCATGTGTGTCTTCTTGGACAATTCATTTCCAAGTGTTAGACAAGAGTCCACTCTTGGGCCCTGGAAGGGGTCCCCTTTCCTGCAACACATCCACTTCCTCTGTCTCTTTCTGCCGTAGTTTCTTCGGTTTAGTTTGCCTTATTGTCCAAAGAACCCGCAAGAACCCCTTTGAGTCAGCAGCCCTTACTAAGCAACCACCCTGTCTCTGGATCTGTGTTCATGTTATCTGTATCTCTTCCTTTTACATTTCATGTGGCATTACCCATGGCCCCACTTCATTTCAACCTAAACCTATTGATCATTACTATATGCCAGGCTCCCTGAAAAGAAGTGACAATACAGACACAGGGAATGGAATAGACACCTCCATGTCTTGTCCATGGGCCATTGAAACACACCCGGTCCCTGCAGTCTATTCCCAATTGTGGCTTTCTGCACCTATTTGCCTGAGAGCTTTCTCTGGGCTGGATGGAGAAGAGGGGGCAGTGCCTGGGAACTGACATCCCAGGAGCCACCCTCAGCCAGCCAGGGATAGAAGTTGATGAACAAACCTGTCTACACTGACTCTCAGTGGTCGAGAGTGGGTTGAGCCCCATCGCCTACAGTGGCAATCCATTCTCTTCCCTCCTCTGTCTCACTCCCCCACATCCTCCTGGGATCACCTTCTACATAAAACACTTCCACAATTCTTGTTTCAGGGTCTGCTTTTGGAAGAACCCCAAATCAAACAGAAGACTGATTCCTGTGCTGGGGAGGATCAGGGTGGTGTGAACAGTGTTGGGGACCCAGAAGAGTGAGTTCCTGTGCAAATGTGCCCCATCAAGGACCTTGACACCAAACAGGACAATGTGGGGCTCCTGGGCACAAAATCCTTTCTGTGTCCACCATTTCTTTATTACAAGAAATAGAGTTCATTCAGTTCCCTGAGTTCCAGCTGTCAGGTTCAAACAGTTGCTAATTAGGGCAAGGTAGGGGATGAAGAGACAAGAGAGGAACAGTCAAAAGAAACAAAAGAAACCCTTGGGGCAGAGTCCTTTGGTGCCCCCTCAAGGAATATACACAACAGTATCTTTGAGCTGTTTTGTGGATGCTGAAACCCCCACCAGATGGGAGAAGTTAACTGTATGCTGCCCACAAGCACAAAGATCCAAGACCAGTTGGAACAAGAGGTTGATGATGCTGACTCCTGATTACCTCACCACCAACCAATCAGAAAAATGCTCATGAGCTGGTCACTCCCTCTTTGAACCATTACTACAAAACTTCTCACTACGCTCTCCAGCTTGGGACACACAGCTTTGGGACACACGTTAGCCTGCTGTGGCCCCCTTTGCCTGGCAAAGCAATAAAGCTATTCTTTTCTACTTCACCCAAAACTCTGTCTCTGAGATTTAATTCCGTGTTAGGGTACAGAGGCCAGATTTGGCTTCAACCTCTACCCTTTCAGTGAACTTTCCTCACAAAGGAAACAGTAAGTTTCCTTTCGCTTTGCCCTTAAAACTTTTTCTATGTTAGAACTATTGATTGGGGGAGGGATAAGTTAGGAGTTTGGGTTAACAGATACAAATTACTACATATAAAATAGATAAACAACAAGGTCTTACTGTATATCACAGGGAACTATACTCAATATTTTGTAATAAACTATAATGGAAAAGAATATGAAAAAGAGTGTGCATATATACATTCATATATATACATATATAAAATTGAATCATTTTGTGGCACACTGAAAATAACACAATGTTATAAATCAACTATACTTAAAAAAAAAAGAACACTGAGAATTACTGATTGGCATGGAATTGGCTGTCTACATAGCAAAGGCAGGAGGCCCCACTTCTCACCTCCAGGAAACAGAAAGGAAGTGAGGAAGGCAGGGAGGTCTGTCTGGTCAGTGGCTGGCCCACGGTCACCGCGGGAAGAAAAAACCACAGGGGCAAAAGTAAGGCCAGGCCTTTGTGCAGGAAAAATGAGTGAGAAGTATCCCAGGCAGATATCCTGTACCTTGGCTCACTGACATTCCCCTCCCTTCCCAGGTGTCCAGCCCCAGGTGCAGATTCTAGCTGTGACATGACTCCTCGACCTGGTGGAAGAGATCCAGAGTGCCTGCTGTCCCCCTGGGGCACATTCCTGAGCCCCGCCTACAGCAGGGAGCCTTTATTTTAAGAAACCACAGCTTTCTTTGAAGTTATCACGGCCATAACAAATTGGAAAGCTAATCTGATTTCAGAAGTAGGGCCAAATCTCTGTTTAAAATTCCCTCACAATTGTCAGGACCTTGAATCTACAGCAATCATCACAGGCTGAAGGAGAATTTATGACCCAGAAAGTCATTAATACATGTTCTCTGCACTAGAACAGACATCCAACTAGGTCAAATTGTAGAGGCAACCATCATGCTCTGGGTGGAGGTATAGGACATGTGGCTGAAAGGAGTGCACGTTTTTAGGAGGAGATGTAAAACCAGCCCATTGTGGTGGACATCAAATCTTTTGGGGCCACTGCTGTCTGAATTTCCTTTCAGTCTTGCTGGGGCTAGAAAAAGGACTCTCCCTGGTGGTGATGGGGAAGGGGAAGGAACATGCTTTCTTTCTGCAGGGACACAGAATGGGGTGGAGAAGAACACATGCACAGTTTAGAAAGACATATTCTGAATTAGAAGTTATTCATAATATCAATGTAAATTTAAGCTTCTTGATTGGTGGAATATGAGGGCATTTGAGAATCTTGTGGGTGGGGGATTGAGTTTTTATATTTGTATAAATGGGCAAGGGTTTTAAAAAGAGATTGTAAACACCTTTGCGGGTAGGGTATAAGGGAAGTTCTATAACTTTAACGATGATTTCCAAAGTTAAAAACAAGAAATGAGTGGAAAGGGAGGTGGGGGATAAATTAGAAGTATGGGATTAACAGATACAAACTATTATACATAAAATAGATAAACAACAAGGATTTACCATACAGCACAGGGCATTATATTCAATATCTTGTAATAATTTATAATGGAAAAAATCTGAAAAAAAATAACTGAATCACTTTGTTATACACCTGAAACTAACACAATATTGTAAATTAACTAAACTTTAATAAAAAAAAAAAAGAAGAAGAAGCAGACAATGTAATGAGCCAGGGGCAAGCTGGTAAAAAATTGTTCAAGACTCAGAAGTGGAGAGAGCCCTCCCTCACCCCACTTCCACTCCCAAGGAACCAAGGCTGTTCATGAGAGGAGGTCTCTTGCTTTGGGTGGAGGAAAATGTGGGGTAAGGAAGGTGATTTTTATCCATGAACACTTTTGTGCATTTATTCATTTATTCACTCAACAAAGATTCCTGACCTACCATACCCCAGACATTGCGCCTGGCACTGGGAATACAATGATTAACAAGGCAGTTACATACTTGGAGGGAAAGATGGGCATTTATCAACCATTATAGTGTCAACCATTGCATAATGATAGGGAAAACACAGGGGTCTAGGGTAAAAAAAGCAAAAGGTCACAGGTAAACTGAGGACTGGAGGATGGATAGAATTTGCCCTGGTAAAGGAGTTGGAGGATGTTCCAGGCAATGGTATAGACAAGAGGGAACAGAAGACATTCAGAGAATGAAAGTGAGAGTGACTGTGGCTCAGACAGCAGGAGGGAGAGGGGCAGGGGGTGGGCTGGGGACATAAGTGGGGAGGGACTGGTTCATGAAGGGCCTCATAGGCCATGCACAACAGTTTGAACTCGATTCTCAAGTTGGAGTCCACTAGGCAGGGGAAGTGATGTAGTAACGATAGTTAACATTTGCTGAATGCTTGCAATCTGCCAACCTCTTTGCTGGGCACTTCTATTTATGGTTATCCTACTTGTCCTCAAAATACTATATGGCTGAAACAGTGACCCTCGTTTAGAACAATGATTATTCCTAATTTACAGACAACAAAACTATGGTCCAAATAAGGTATGTGATTTGACCAAGTTCACGTGACTACTACGTGGTAGAGACAGGGTTTGGTTGCAAGTGTGTGTGCCATGGAAGCCTGTTAGTTAAAACATGCTCTATATGTGCCCCTGGATTAGAGTCTTCTTTAAAAAGACTGCTCAGTGGAAGAGCAGGGCAAAGCTGAAAGTGGAGAGAGCACTGAGGGCTTATATGGCAATCCTGCCAGGAGCTGAAGAGGGTGTGCCTGATGAGTGGGCATGGAGAAGAGGACTGGATTGAGACATATGCAGGAGGCAGAAATAACAGGAAGGTGAGGTGTGTTGCACAGAGAATGCTTTTTTTTCACAATATATTTTTGAGGTTATCATATCATTTTTAATAATATTACATTATAAAAATATGCCAAATTGTATATCCATTTATTCTGCTGACATTTAGGTTATTTTGCTGTTATGAAAAATGCTCCTGGCATGCTGGAAACATATCCCAAACTCTACATGTTTCTTTTGAGTCCCTATCATGAGATTATGCACACTTCCATATATTTTAACATTTGCATATAAGCAAAGGCAATTATGTAGTAATCCTATGAACTATTGGGTTTTGGAATGTAATACTCTTATCCAAGTATTTTTTCTCACTAAATTATTTTTCTGTTATTATAATAGTTTTTTCCCCATTGAAATTTCTATTGGTAACGGTGCAATTGGACAGGTCACAGAATCCGTGTATGTTTGAATAACTGTTCTAAGAAAAGGTGTGGAATTTGGAGTTGGAATAAACACAGATAAAATAAACATGGGCAAAATATAACTAGCATATTCCTTATCTATGAAATGGGTATAATCTTGCCTACCACCAAGGATTGGTGTAATCATTATATGAAGTAATGTAGATGAAAGTTTCTTTAAAGTTACTAAGTGTTGGGAATTCCCTGGCAGTCCAGTGGTTAGGCCTCTTTGCTCTCACTGCCAAGCACGCTGGTTCAGTCCCTGATTGGGGAATTAACTTCCCACAAGCCATGTAGGGTGTCCAAAAAAAAAAGTTACAAAGTGCTGTATGAATGCTGTATGTTTAATATTTATTCCTCTTGGAATTCCAAAGAGTTTAAGTTTTATTTACGTAGATTATTATACCATATCAAAAGTTAATGCTAGCACACAAAAATATTTTTACTGAAAAGAAAACACAGGTACAGAAAACCATACAACATCACTGTATGGCTTAGTGAGTCATAAGGTAAACATCCTGCAACTTCTACCCCAGGTAAGACATAGAACCTTGTCATCTAGGTCATCTTTGTCACCTAGGAAGTGTCCTCTCCACTCCATTTGTCCCATCCCTATCACAGACCCTTCTCTCCCCACTATCCTGACTCTTATTAAAAATATTTTCTTATATTTCCTTTTATTACCCAGATGTGCATCCACAAACATTATGATATAGTCTTGTCTTAAACAAGTTTTGATATGTCTTTAAAGCTCTTTTAACCTACCTTGTTTCTCTCTTGCAGTTTACGTAGTGAAGGACCAGGTTCACGAGACCTGCAGTTTCCCACAGTCAGGATTTTGCTGATGGCACACATATGGTGCAGCTCAACATGCTCCTTTCTCCTCTGCATTTCTTGCACATGGTCAGCTGAATCCAGAACCTTGCTCAAATTCACATTAGACCCCCTTGGACAGATGAATGTGTGACACCATGTCCTTTCACAGGAGGCCCATGATTTCTGGTTGTCTCTTTTTTATAATGTTAGGAGCCATGGGTGGGTAGTGGCTAAGTCCAATACTTAATAGGGGACTACAAAGTAGTGATATTGTAATTCTATAATTTCTTTGCCATACATTCATTGGACTTCTTTCAAAGATCTACTTCTTCTCAGTTACCATTTGGTTACTCAGTTGTTTGGTTCATGAAAAAAGGCAGAATAAATATTTGATTCTTTCCCTTTATTTAACAGTTTTCAAGATAATAGATTGTTTTCCTTTTAGCTTCTGAAGGTGATTTATTTTTCCCTAAAAGTCATTGTGGACTCACGGATTTAAAGATACTTGATTGGTTAAATCCTTGGAAATTGTGCCAATTCACTCCAATGTTAACTTTCAAAGTCAAAATTTCTTGTTATCAAACCCCTCCTCCACTTTGTCACTGCCTCTGCTTTATCAGTTTTTTTATCTAGAGAATAACAACTTCTTTCTGATTACAGTCTCACCTGTTCTCCAATCCTTCTTTTTTCAAAAATATTATATTTTATTTTGATGTTTAACCTATACATAAAGGGGCACAAAACATAATGTACAGCACCATAAGTTTTCACCAAACAAGTAGTTCTACAAACAGAACCTGCCAGCACCCTAGAAGCCCCTTGGGCACATGCCCTCCCAATCACTATGCCCTCCCTCCCTTCCCCCATTCTGAGTTTTGACACTGTGATTGGGTTTTGCCTTCTTATTTAACATCATATAAATGGAGTTAGGTGGTATGTATTCTTTTGTGTTGTCTTCTTTTGCTCAAGATCATGTTTGTGAGCTTCATCCATGTTTTGTACACATTGTGGCTCAGCATTCCATTGTACAAATAAACTACAATTTTATTTGCCCATTTCTCTGTGGATGGACATGCAGGTTATTTCTGGTTTGGGGCCATTGTGAATGATGCTGGTATGAACATTTTTGTACACATCTCTTGGTGTCCATGTGCATGTATTTTTGTTGATCTATTTCTTGGATTGGAATTTATGATTTGTAGGGCATGCATTATATCTTCAACCTTAGTAGGTAATTCCAGTCTTCCAAACTTCTTGTAACAATTTCAAATCCCACCAGTAGCACACAAGACCTCCCATTACCTCCTATCCTTGTCAACACTTGGTATTGTCAATCTTTTCACTTTTAGCCATTCTAGTGATGTGACATTTTATTGTAGCTTTAATTTTCAGTTCTGATTACTAATTAGGTTAAGCACATTTTCATTTGTTTATTGTCTCTTTGGATATCCTTTCTTTTGAAGTTCCTATTATACATTTATTTTCTATTCGTTTGACTATCTTTTGGGGGGGATTGATTTGCATAAGTTCTTTACATATCCTGGATACAAACCCTTTGTCAGGTACATGTATTGTAAGTATTTTTTGCTGTTTTCCCTTTCACTCTTTTAATGGTGTCTCTGGATGAACAGAAGTTCTTGATTTTAATGCAGCTATTTAACAACTCAAAACTTCTCCTTAGTGGCTAGTGCCTTTTATATCTTTTTAAGAAACATTTCCCTACCCTGAAGTCATTAAGATTAATTACTGTGTTGCTTTTCATGTTTAGCTCTATAATTCACTGGGAATTTTTGTATACCCTGTGAAGTAGGAGTCAAGTTTCCTTCTTCTCACATGAATAGGTAATTTTCAAATTTTCTGCCTCCTCTGAAATCAGTAGGTATCTCCTTGCCCACCTCCCCCAGCCCTGAGGAAAAAGGTTACTAAATGTTGACCCCCACCTCTCTGGATTTCCATCTTGTCCCGTAATTCTTCACTACCTTTTTAGTGTTCTGATGTCTTCAAGAAGATATTTTGTTGCTCTTACTTTACTTTGTCCAGCTTTTTCTATTTCTCCTCAGAAAGAGGGTTGATTCAGTTGATGTAGTCCGCCATTATCCAAAAGAGCTACTTATCCCATTCATTCTTCTTTATTGTTTTCAATGATCATTTCTAAAATGTAAATAATGAAAAATTATCTCACTCCTTTGATTAAAACATTTCAATCACTTCTGAATACTTTTGGAGAGCATTTTCCAGTGAGGGTTCTAGGCTGCTCTATAAGGACTGCAAGGAAAATATAAGGTTTCTGTGGTCAGATGCCTTTTTCCTAAGAGTTTGGAACATGCTGGTGTAAATAGCCTCACTCAGGGTTCTTATCGCGGGCCTCATCAGGACCTCTGGTGAATAATATGCATTGTGGGGGAGTGGTAGAAAAATGTTCCCCAAGTCTATTTGACCACAGAGCCCTTTCCTTGCCAAGCATCTCAAAAAACTACACTTCCAGGGAACACACTAGGAAGTGCAGCTGTAGGTAAAACGGACTTCCTCTGTAGGACACACCATCCGCCTTCTACTTTCCAGCCTCCCCCGGGCCTCCTCCTTCTCCGCACAATGCTCCAGCCCATTGGAGCTGCTCACATTTTTCTGTTCTCTCTGTGATTTACTTTGTTCCTTTGCTGCTGCCTGGAATGTCTTCTCCTGCTTCTTGGCCCAACTCATACTTACCCTCCATGGTAAGGCCTCATCTTCTTCAGGGAATTCTTTGACTCCTGGACCTGTAGAGTCCCTCCTCTGATCTTTCAGAGCTGCTCTCTGGGATTCCTTCTCCTCACAGTACTGATATAACAGCATAGAACTGTCTAGCTCTTTCCTAGCTTCCTTGAGTGGGCTCTCCAGGTGAACAGGAGTAGTCCATCCTTCATCTAGCTCCCTGGTGCTTCAGTACATCGGGACAATCAGTAATGGTCCCAATCATTCATTTACTTATCCCACCAACATTCACTGAGTGTTTGTCTTGGACCAGGCTCCATGCTAGGAGCAGAGAGGTAAACAAGATGGTGAAGTCGACTTGGACTTCACATTCTCCTAGACGTGATGGTCCCCAAAGAAGTCAGCACTGAAAATACCAGACAAGACATCATTGGTTTATGTGAGCCTCACCCCACCTTCAAGGCACCGCAGGGCTGCCTCTAGATAAATCATCTTTATTCAGTGTGCTGTGGCTTGTCTGCTGTCAAAGAGGGGCTGGTAACCAGAGCCTCTAGGGGTCTATAAAGTTGTGTCATCTGAAGATTTTTAACTAAAGCTGAGATCTACAAGAGTGTTCACTCACATATGTGGTCCTGTCACTTCAGAGTGACGGCTTGCTGTTTCACTTGTAAAAAAATAATCTTGTGTCTCTTCACATGAGAGGAGATGTTCCAACAGGGCTTAGCCTCAGGCAGCTGTTTGGGTTGAGATCATCTCTCTCCTTATCTTAGTCTTCATGGGTAGAAAATAAGTTTTAATTAAGTTCTGGTGCAAGTGGAAGCTTGAGTACTTTGCATTACTTACTGTGACTGGTAAGATAGTAGTAATTATTATTATTATTATTATATAAGAACGGTAGTAATAACAATTGCAGCTACCATTGATTGAATGTCCACCATGTTCTAGTCAACAGTCAATAAATGTCCTGTTTGGTATGGAATCCAAATACTAACCAACTTGTTAGGGAGACAACATGGCACAATGGAAAGCATGTGCCATGGAGTCAGACAGACCTGGGTTTGAGTTCCAGCATTATCACTTATTAGCTGTGTGACTTAGGTCAGTTCCTCACTTTTCTGAACTTCAGCGTTCTCTCCTGTAAAATGATCAACTCAGGCTCACAGGGTTCTTAAGGAGAATGAAATCTAATGTATGGATTGCACCTCACTCAGTACCTGGCATATCATTTAGTTCTCAAAGCTTAGTTTCTTTCCCCTGAGGCACACTGGACACCTCTCTCTGGGCATCTTGGACTCGTGGGCAAGGAACAGGGGTGGGTCATCGACCCCATATCTGAAGTCATTGTCTGGGACTCCTCTTTTCCCAGGACCATGGGCACTGTGGGGTTGCCCACCTTGGGTTTGCGAGAATTTCTGTTGATTTGTTGAGTCCCCCATACTCCCCAACTGGATGGACTCTGACCTCAAGCAACTCTGAGCTCTTGAAATGCTGAGATCCTCTTCTTTGTTTGCTAGAGTGAGGAGAAACATAGGTTTTAGCAAAATGTTCCAAGATCCCATGGAAGTGCAGCCAGTGAGTGAGAAGAGGGCCGCTGATCACTCTGTAGAGCAGGAGTGTGGGCCAGTGCAATCCTGCTTAGAGCTCTCTGTGGGGAGATGGCTCAGACCAGCTCTTGGCATCAGCTGCTGATGGGCTGGGAACACAGCTTGTTCACCAATTGACAGTCCTTCTGAATTGTAGTAGACTAATACCCACTACCTGCCAGGTTGGTTCTAAGTGCCCTCAGTTCATTATCTCTAATCCTTCCACATATATCCTCTAAGGGATGAGTAGGCTTGAAGGCTTGTGAGGATTAAAAAGTTGGTTTTGCGAAGACCCTGGCTCCATTTCTCATGCATCACTGTCCCTCAACAGGTGAGGGCTGTTATTTAGAAGGACGGGTTTAGAGAGGTTAAATAACTTACCAAGGACTGGACTTGATCCCATGTCTTGAATGACACCCAAGTCTGTCTCTTTCATTTTTCTGTCAACATTTTTCTGCAATTAAAAAAGGTAGAGATATTCTTGGGGGACTTAAATATTATATTGAATGTTTGTTGAATAAAGGAGATATAAATATTATTGAATGAACACATGAATGAGTGAATGAATATATGGATGCATGTATGAAATATAAGACTTCTTTTCTTCTGTAGAAAACATGTATTATAGTGTGCCTTCCAGAAGGACTGGACTAACCTTCCCCTCCATTCCCACCAACCCACCTTACTTCTGCCTCTGAAGACCTTACAGCTCAGTCAAGAAATAATTGTGGGAGGGGGAGTAATTTAATCCAGAGGCTCTTGGAAGTATCAAGTATCATCTCATTTTCTTGGAGAAAGCCAACATTTTCATATGCATATATTGGGTTGGCCAAAAAGTTTTTCTGTAACGTCTTATGGAAAAACCCGAACGAAGTTTTTGGCCGAACATATTCATATACACATTCATTCAATGTGTATTTAGAGATTAACCACATGCTAGATACTCTTTTATGTGCTGGGAATAGAGAGATAATTAAGAAGGGGCAGAGAAGACTTGGGAAGAGTTCATAATCTAGTAATCCATCAGATATCATAGTTCTGTGGGACTATAGTTCTGCGTGTTAAAGGATCAATAGAAGTTTGCCAGACAGAGAGAATAGTATATGCAAAGGCGCATAGGCCTGGGAGGTTATTGCACTTGTGGGAGCTTCAAGTTCAGTTACGACTGAAGGGACAACGCAGCAGACAGGTATGAGCATGGGTATTGATTCCTGTCCTGACACAGCTTTTTGATCTTGGGCAAATTATTTAATTCTCTATGTATCAATTTCCTTCTTTTTAAGCCTGGGATATTGATGATAATGGCAATGATAATGATGAAAAAAGAATAAAGGTAAAGCATAGCCCTTGTGTGCCTGGTGTAAGTGTTTTACATGTATCAAATCATTTTTTCCTTAAAATACCTTAATGAGATAGGTACTATTATTTCCTCCATTTTAGAGACAACAAAACTGAGGCAAGTACCTCAATGAGTTATTGAGATGAATCCATGAAAAACAATATGCACGTGTGTGTGTGCATGTGTACATCTGCAAGTAAAATCCACTATCGAGACTCTTTGTTCAGAAACCATGGTTCTTTGGATTCTGAGGTAACAAAAATAAATAAGACTTGACTGATTACAAAGTCTTAGACTATTTTTGTTGATATTATGAAGTCTGTCACATTCAGAGAGTAAGAGATAGATCCTTCCTACCATGATTTTAAAGAAATCATAGGAAAAAATACCCTCACCTATTTAAGCTTACAATTTTCTCTGAAGGTCAGATTTCTCTTCCTACCATGATCTCTTTTGACATTATCGGGGTGAGTCTTGACAACCTGCTGCTGTGAACTTTGCTCCCTGTTGAGAAAGGCTTATCTTGTGACATCCTTTCTGATATTCTCCATGGGAACTCTCAGCATCTTTCATTTTGGAGCTGAATTCTCCCCTAGGTTTAGCACCAAAAGATCAAATAAATGCTCTACATTCCATAAAACCTTCATGACAAGACAAAACTCTCTAAAACAACACAAAAGGACAACATGTTCCCAGCTGGCTCTTAATGGATAAAGACCAGTGAGATCACAAAGAAGCATTCATAGGTGGAAACTAAAGGTTTCAGCAGAGGAACTCTGACTCCGTATCTCTGTGTATGAGTGTATGATGGGCTGGATATGGACCATATGGCCAAATCAAGAGTGGGGGGGGGGTCTTATAGGTTAGACTATGTAGTCTAAAAGTCTTCCTGTAGTCAATGGGAAATTTTGAAGGATTAAACCAGTGACATGACAATATTTGAAGTTTATAAAGATGACTCTGCAGCAGTAGAATAGATAAATGTGAAGGGACCATAGAAAAAGAGAGGAAGATGAGTTAAAGAGCTATTTCCGTGTCACATTGGGAAAAGATGAGGCTTTGAACAATATATTGTTAGAGAAGGGGACATAGTCGTCTGGGAATAATCTAAAATTAATTAGAAATTCTTCATAGCTCTAGTACTTGAGTTCTTCTAGTAGACCTTGAGACAAGGATTTGGATGTAAGTTGTTTATTTAGGAAGAGATCTCAGGAAACACAAGGTATTTCCTTGGGACAGGAACTTAGGTTCTCCCCTAATGGTAAGTAAAGCAAGGGAAGGGAAAGAAGTTAATACAGGCTGCCTTAATAAGTAAATTACCACTGTGGGCAACTGGGGGTTTCTCCTACTGTGGTCCACTGGGAGTCTGTGTAGAACACACCTCCAAGTCGTCCTGCCTAAGGAGTGAGAGCTGGGGTACTTTTCTTCCAGCTCCCATCCATCATTGTTGAGAGCTGCTCACAGGGACAGATATTAACTCCCTGGCTTTTCCATCCTTCCCTAGAGCTGGACTCATTTCTCCCTGCAGAAAACAGACTCTGTTAATACGTAGAAGATTGAGAGAAATCAGGTGTCAAACTCCTGTGGCCAGAGAAAGCCCTAAGCAGGGGACCAAAGGTGCTCACAGAAAGAATCCCTGGGCATATACTAGAGGGTGCGTGCTAAGGGGCTAGGGATGGATACCAACAGTTATATGCTACAGCTCCCTCGATTTTTCCTTTTAAGTTGAGATAATGGGGAAAGTTTGGCCATATGAGAGCATCTCAGAACAATAAGGTCACCTGGGATGGCAATTGAGTGTAGTCTCTATTTGGGGCTCATCTATGGCAGGTTAAGTATCCTACTTGGAGCTTGTCCTACCCAGATCTGCACTGGTTCTAGGAACCCTGGCCTCATGGGTCTGCTAATTCTCACTGACTTAAAGAAACCCAAGGACAGTGTCAGAAAAGGGTTTATTACTCCTGGAAGAACTTTTGTGAAATAATGAAAGTGAGGAAACCATGTCTCACAGAAAGCTGCTAAACAATGATAAAATACAAGTTGATGGACTTAGATTAACCCATTAATAAATAAGAGATGAGAAGCACGATCTTGGGTGGGATGAATTCTATCGAGGTGACCCAGCTAATGGAACCCCTTCCCCATTCTGGCAGAGTACCCACCAGTAATGCAACCCTGATGACCCCCTGCCTCTCACATTCCCAGACTGAGAAATGTGTGACTTAATAGAGATGTCTAACATGGAAAAAAACTGATTAGTTTAGGAAAGCTGGAAAATGGAGAAGAGAGTTTATTGTACTGTAATCTGATTTAATTCACCAAAAGGTAAAATATTTTTTCTTTCAGATTGGGTCTTTAAAGCCAACATGTTTTATTCATCCTGAACTGCAGAAATGGTTAAACAGCTTCGTGCTTTGGGCACCTATACAGACCATGGCTCCTTGAAAGTGTACACCACGAATTAGGTCATGATGGATGCCTTTGTTTTGTGAGCATCACCATATCTCATCTTCCATTGTCATGGTTTCTAAGCTCCCGGTAGTTGTAAAATCTGTCTCTTTTTTTCCTCCACGGCTATCACCACTGCCCCAGTTCAGACTTTGTTACCTCTTACCCTGATGGCTCAATAGCTCCCTTCTTCATCCATCTCTTTTTACCTTTGACCCCACCCCATTCTACCTCCATACTAGAAACCCCTGCCAGGGTGGTATTCTCCAAACCCCAACTGATCACATGATTCTCCTGTTTAAAATTCTTCCAACACTTCCCATCATCTAAAATGGTGTTCTGTTGTCCTTCCAACACATCCCATCGTCTAAACTGTTGTCCTGTCTTTCATTTCACCAGGTCAATATTCATTTGTAATATTAATTTTGGAAGTCTCTTCATTGGGACAGGAACCCTAAGGAGGACCAGGCCTCACCTCTCTTTTCTTTTTTCTGCATACGTCTTGGTTGCTTGTCTGACCCCTATTAGCATTTGAGATTGCAGTGCCTCCCTGCGGTACAAGGGCTCATATTTTCTGCCTTCTGCTTACTTTTCCTGCATCACCTTTGCCGCTTCCAACCATCTATTAAACCACAGAAAGTTCTGGAATATGCTATCTTTCTCGTGCCTCCAAGCCTTTCCATATGCTATTCTTGATGCCTGAAGTGCTTATTCCACTTATGTTTTCAGACTCATTCAAATGTCACATACTTGCCAAGGGTTTCTCTGACCTCCCCAGATTGAATTGGCTACTCTTGCCTTTGGGTCCTCAGTATATTGCTCATTCATTCATTTATTCATCCAACCACTCTATAATGTATTGCACACATAGGAGGTATCAGGTGCTGAGAGAGGTATTGTGAATATAAAGATATCCAAGGCTTTGCCCAAAAGGCCTCCACAGGCACACTGCAGTAGGCTAGAATGAGGGGTGTGAATGGAATGGGGAGGAGGTAAAATTAGGAAGGCAGCAGGGACCAAAGCATAGAGCACCTTGTCAGCTATACCAAGTATGGAATTATCATGAGTTTTGCATGAAGGATTTTCACAAGAGAGTGAAATGGTCAGACTTGTGTTTTCTAAACATTTCTCTTCTGGAAAAAGGGAGGCTGTATTAAACAAAGTTAGCCTAGAGTCAGGTAGACACGTTAGGATTCTGTTGCCATGAGCTTGGTGGCAGATGCTGAGGGTCTGAACCAAGACCCATACAGTGGGAAGGACAGGAGGGAAGGGATTGCAGCAGGAGGAATTTTCACCCAGTGAATAACTGAGTGGTTGTGGAAGGCGAGGGTTAAGGTGGTAAAAAGAACAAATGCCAGTTTTTCTGCTGGTGACTGGTGATGGCACAACCACAGAAGTGAGAGAAGGTGGAACAGATTTCAGACAAAGACCAGAAGTTTAGTTTTGAACTTGTCGACTTGGTTTTTAAAATTTTTTTAAATAAAAATTGTGTATATTTAAGATGTACCACAAGGTGATTTGGTATATATATATATATATATATATATATATATATATATATATATATATATATATATGTATATATACACACATGGTGACATGATGACTAGAGTCAAGCTAATTAACCTGCTCATCTCCTCACATAGTTGCCATTTTTTGTTTTTTTCTTTGGTGAAAGCACCTGAAATCTGTTATCTTAGCAAATTTCCTGTATTAAATACCTGTCAGTTTGTTGAGCTGTTGATTTCGATCTGCCCATGGAATAGCCAAGTACATGAGAGAGCTCAGGGATAGGTGTGCCCTG
Source organism: Pseudorca crassidens (assembly GCF_039906515.1). NCBI lineage: Eukaryota > Metazoa > Chordata > Mammalia > Artiodactyla > Delphinidae > Pseudorca > Pseudorca crassidens. The sequence goes on from NC_090296.1 coordinate 133,656,227, forward strand.
GAGTGTGGAAACCATCTCCAGCTAGACAGTAGCCTGAAGTCGTGTTGGGTGAGCATGGGGGAGAGTAAGGAGAATTGAGTCTGGGACAGAACTTTAGAGAACAGCAACAAAGTCAAAGAAAAGAGAGCCCTCCCCTCACCATCAGAGAGGTAAAAAGAAACCCAGAAGGCAGCATGACGCCATAGGACCCAGCTCCCTGATGAGAACATACCTCTATCAATGAACCCCAACACGACGGTAATTTGGGAGGACCACATTCCACTATTAAACTTATTTTTGACTATCTTATAAATTGCTGTGCACAGGCCACCTGTCTCCTTTTAGTATTTCTTTATTTCTTGGGGCAGGGTTCCTTATGTGCAGGATTTATCTTTCTAAATTTCATCTGAAGAGGCCTGCCTCATCATTTTAGTCTGTCAGTGCCTGTGGGGGATCTGTCAGTGGTTATCCACACCCCATCCTCCAAATTCCTTCCAGCTTTAGTCATCTACATATATGAAGAGCATATGTCACAAGCAAAAAAAAAAAATAAAATAAATTAAGTAACATAAATAAGAGTAAAAATACAAATATCCTGGAAACCACACAGTGGCCTCCCGGAAAGTTCCTTGACATGGCCTGGGCTCCATCATTCCTGGGTGGGTATAGCTGTTCATCTGTTTTTTAATCCACCTATTTGCCCTTGTATCCAGCCCTTGTTTTCTCCAATGTAAGTTCCAATACAGCTGGGATGCTTGCTTTTTACCTCCATATTTCCAGTGGCACATAGTAGGTACTTTCAATCTTTGGAGAAAGAATGAGTGAATTAAAGACCTTTCTTCTTATTTTTTTTTTTTTTGGCTGCGCCACTCGTCCTGAAGGCTCTTAGTTCCCCGACCAGAGATTGAACCCGGGCCCTTGAGAAAGCACAGAGTCCTAACCACTGGACTGCCAGGGAATTCTGACATGTACACACTACTATATTTAAAATAGATAACCAACAAGGACCTACTCTGTAGCACAGGGAACTCTGCTCAATATACTTTCATAACTTAAATGGGAAAAAAATTTGAAAAGGAATAGATACATGTATATGTATAACTGAATCACTTTGCTATACAGCCAAAACTAACACAACATTGTTAATCAACTATGCTCCAATATAAAATAAAAATAAAAAAAACCCTTCCCCCCTCCCAAAACAAATCTTGCTCAATCTATGATGCAACAAGGCTTAAAATCCTGTCAAAATGAAATGATGTCTTAACTGTCCATCAACAGAGGAATGGATAAAGAAGATGTGGTATATATGTATACAATGGAATACCACTCAGCCATAAAAAAGAATGAAATTTTGCCATTTGCAGCAACATGGATGGACTGGGAGGGTATTATGCTAAGTGAAATAAGTCAGACAGAGAAAGACAAATACTGTATGATATCACTTATATGTAGAATCTAAAAAATACAACAAATTAGTGAATATAATAAAAGTGAAGCAGACTCACAGATATAGAGAAAAAACTAGAAGTTGCTAGTGGGGAGAGCTAATTAACCTGCTCATCTCCTCACACACACACACACACACACACACATATATATATATATATATATATATATAAAATATACATATAATAAAAATATATAATATACATAATATACATATGTGATATACAGCACACTTTCTGTATCTCCAGAATTGTTGCAGAGGCCCTGAATCACATAGTTACTTGTTCAGCCCAGACAGCTTTTATAAGCTGAGCCATCTTGCTGGGAAACATAAGCTGGGGCTGGTTCTATGGGCTTTGCTTAACACTTAAGAGACCCTCATGAACAATTTCTTGATTTCAGCTCAGCTCCCAATGTAAAAGAGGCATTATCAGCCATGATTAACAGCCTCCTAATTAGAGTTTAACACGTTGCTGCCTAGAATATATTTTTATCTTACATCAAGGGACCCAATGGTAAATCACTGCCTACCCTCTACAAAGCACTGGACTACACCTTGAGGATATCATTTTATTTAATCCACATGAGACAGGTAATATAGGTAAAATAGGTGCTCTCCTTGCCCCATTTTATAGTGGGGAAATGGAGGTTCAGAAAGCTTGAGGATTTGCCCAGTGCCTCTTGTTCTGGCACTATCTATTGCAGCAAATCTGTACCCCAAACCCAGTTGAATAGCTAACCAGGGCTGTTAAATTCAGAGACAGTGGGGTGGCTACTCTGTGCTCCACAGTGGTGAGTCCTCAGCTAGTTTGGCCCAAATGACTGGAGGTGGCTGGGACAACCTGACTGGCAGCTTGGTTCTGATTTCTGTTAGATTCCTTGGCTCTTCATATCACATTTGCTGCGGCTGGAAAGTTCACATGAAATTTTCTCTCTTGCCTGTACCTGGTCTGGCCTGACCTAACTCTCTCCTTCCAGCCTCTTTCTCCGCATAGTTTCTAGCCTGGGCTCCCTCACAGCATGGTGGTCTCAGGGCAGTTGGATTTCTCGCACGGCAGTTGGTTTTCCCCAGGGCAGAGGTTACAAAAGTCTTGCAAGGCTTCTTAAAATCTGGCCTCAGAAGTCACAGATTTTCACATCTGCTGTATTCTCTTGATCAAGCAAATCACTGAAGCCAGCCTAGATTTAAGAGGAGGGGAACTGGATTCCATCTCTCAATGGGAGGAGTAGCAAAGAATTACATCTCTTTCATCTACCACACCCATATTTAGTAAGAGGCAGAGCTGGGACTTGGAGCCCAGATTTGCTTATCTTCAAAATCCTTGGTTTTTTTCCTAAATTGCCTTGCTTCTGCCTGCATCCTCAGTGTGATGGTCACAGGGTTCCTAATTATGAGCAGGGCCCAGGTCACCATGTAAATAGATAAATAGCTGCAAGAGGGTTGTGAGATGACGCCCCACAACGTGTCAGTGTTGGACAATGAGAAGTGCCAGTGCCAACGTCCTGCTGGGTAAAAGGGACACCAGTGTCATCCCTCATGCTGCAGGGGGCCTGGGGATTGAGAGAACACGGTATTTCAGAACTGAAGGGAAAATGCTAATGAACAATGCTAATGAGAAAGAAGAAACAAGGCAAAGGGTAGAGGAATCAAGTAAACAGGAGGAGAGGAGGAGAGGCCAAGTCTTCCACTGCAATCTCATCCAGGAAGGCTGAAGACATCCCAGAAGCCATGTTCAAACAGGAAAGCAAGGACCTGGTTCTTCTGAACTCTTTATTCACCAGCCAGACTGGTGATGACAGGGGCTCCTGTCTCGGAGGAATTCAGGACAATATAGAAGGAGTCAAGATAACACCTTATGAGCCCATTTATTTCCATCTCTCCTGCCTTTCATTTTTCCCTATGGGGACAATTCTTGGAATTTGTTGGAGAATTACGGGTTACTTGTTAAAAACTGACTAAAGCATCCAATTCATAACCCTTCCATGAGCAGCTCTTTATAACTTGTTAGGGGTTCCTATCTGGATTTCAAAAAGGAGCTTCTTTTCTAATTTCTGACAACAGTATTTTCATTCATTTAAAAACTCTGCTTTTAAAATATGGTATTTACTTTCCACATATACTTTCTCTTTTAACATGTTTGCAACCTAGAGAGGAGAGGGTGTAATAAAATGTTCACCATGCCTGTTGGCTGCTTCCAGTCAGCCGATCCTATCCCTCTCCTTAATATTTAGATATTTGTTTCTGTTTGGAGTAAATGTATTCATGTCCTGGGCATGAATCATGATTAGTGTCAGTCAGTCATGACAATGCCAGTCCCTTGGCCAGTGATTGGTGCAGAGGTGAGCATATGACCTCACTGTCCTGGCTAATGAGATGTCATGGGATGTCAGCTGGGGTTTTCTGGGTAAAATCCTCTCTCATAAAGAAAGACAGCAGCACAAGAGAGAAGGCACTCTTGACTCCTGTCCTGTCTGTTTTAAGCAATACTATGTGGGGATCTGATGCTTTGAGTTCCTGCAGCCATTTTGTGACCATGAAGAGAAAGGCAAGAAAATACTAGAGATGTTGACCCAGCGCTCTGGCACTGCTGAGTCACAGAAAAAAAAAAACAAAAAAAAAAAACCCAAAAAAAACCCGACTTCTGGTTTGTAAGCCATTCTTAGTCAGGTATTCTGTTAGTTGAAATCAAAGGTTGCCTAATGTGTATGTTCAACCATGGGGTCCAACCATCCAGTGTTTGCCACTTGGCTGGCTTGCATTTCAAATGAAAGAACAATATGACTCAGAGCCTCCTGGATTTGCTGCTGGTTCCCTGAGAAGATAGCATATTTCCTAAATGTAAGCCCAAGTCTCTTTTCCTGGCCTACCTTTGATATGTGTGTATATGAGTGTGTGTGCATCACACATACACACACACACACACACACACACAGAGGGAGAAAAGGAGTGTAGTAGAAAGAGATGATAATCTCCACCTGAGAGAAAAAAATTATGTTTTCCTACTTCGTTTTTTTACAATTCTAAGCACAGGACATAATCTCCTGAACTTGTCACAGCTGCTGAAGAACTCATTTTAAACCAGTGCCTGCCTTGAAGAGGAACCCACTTCCATCTCCTATTTTCCCTATATAATAGATTTGTGTTGTGCAGTACTTCTGATAGAAAATTTAGGAAATGTTGAATAGGGTTGTTAGCTTTCACGGTGCCCTGGAATGGATTCCTCCAATGTTTTCTTGACTATGCCGATTATATCAACTTATTTCTTCTCAATTCCAAATTCACCCTTCAGGCCCCAATTGACCACAAGGGCTTTTCTCCTTTACTGCGACCACAAGGTTAGACTTTGTCAGTAGAGGGCGCTAGCGGGTCATTGCAGGAGGAAGGTGCTTCATTTCCTGGTTCCAGTTGCTCTATTTTTGCTTTTTTTTTCCTGGCTCCCACTACATAGTTAGTCAGAGATTAGGCTGTAGGGGGACATCTGGTGGGTCTCTGCCCCAGCACTGCACCCAGACTGCACACACCCCGGCCTGTTGACCAACTTTCTGGAGCTACCCCAGTGCAGACACACACCCAGGCCTGGTATTACCTCACCTGTGTGTGGACTCCAGGTACCGTGACCCCTTTGTGCCCATCATTAACCTGCACCCTGGAAGGCTGCTTCCCACTTGCCCATTGCCTGTGGACCAGCTCTGCCCAAGCATCCAGGTGAACCTGTCCATCATCCAGGCTTCTGAAACCATACCTTCTCCACTGAGGTCTGAATCCCAGCCTTGGGTAGACGTAGCCTTCCTTGAGCTCCCTTTGGGTGCCCTTTGAGTGCTTGTTATATATTTATAGTTATTCTCATAGCACAACAATTCTTTATATTAAACCTCACATCCTGTTCTGTGGCAGACAGTTCTTTCCCTATCTTGCCATCTCTCATCAGATTTCTGTCTCCTGATTGGACCCAGATTGGTGCCTTGAGTTTCAGAGTTAAAACATACTTGTGATAAGACTTTGATGATGCAAGTTGGGAGTGCAATTATCTGTGTGAGGGGGAAAGGCCTGTCGCTTCTAAGCCGAAGTCCTTCAGGGACTGAGTTGGCAATGGGAGGGGGGTGGAGGGCTGAGGGGCACTGCGGGTGGGGCTGCAGATTTCTCCAAAAGCAAACAGGCACTATCAGGGGTGGGTCCCTTGGAGGACTTTCCTCTCATTGTGGCTTCCTGGCCATGTGCCAGGGAACTGCCAGTGCAGTAGGGTAAAAATGCTAAAAAGTTCTAAACCTTCTAAATCAGCATTCCTAGGGCCTGTGCTCTAGGAATCTGCATTTGAGAGCCCTTGTAAGGGGATCTTTCAGCACAGGAAAAGCATGTGTCCCCCTGCTGTGGGGAGTGCCTCCACCAAAGTTCCTTTCACAGGAGGAAGCATCACCTGGAGAAGGTGCTGAGATGTCAGCTGGGTCCTGTGTGGCCCTGGGCCCTGGGGATGCGCTTTCGCAAAGAGGTAGAGGCCCTCTGCCAGGGATTAAACACCCAGCTGTGAACACTATGTGGAGACTGTGGACATGGGGTGTCGCCTGCGACTTCAGTAAGCCAAGGATGTTGTGTCCATCAAGCCCTCAGACACTGCAGTCCCCCAGCCCCCGACTGTGGGGAAGAACAAACTCTGGGCTCATTGAAATCATTTCTTTGATATGCACCTTAGCTATCTAGGGCCAATATCCTCTTTGTCTCCATCCTGAGTCTCCTCAGGGTGCACAGCTGGGCTGCAGTGGCTGAGGGTTTGATGCCTGAAACATGTTTTGTTTAATGATATGACAGGTGAGCTTTTCCATCCACACCTTCATAAGTTAAAATGAGGTCATGAATGTGGGCCCTAATCTAGTGTGACAGTGTCCTTAAGAAGAGGAGACTAGGACAGGGACAGAAGTAGAATAAATGTGAAGACAGGGAGAAAATGGCCACGTACAAGCCAAGGAGAGAGGCCTGGAGCAGATCCTTTCCTCATGGTCCTCAGAAGAAACCGACCATGCCGACACCTTGATCTTGGACTTCTGGACTCCAGACTGTGAGACGATACATTCCTGTGTCTAAACCCCCTAGTCTGTGGGAATTTGTTAGGGTAGCTCTATAAAACTAACACAGGTTTATCTCCAAATCCATCTCTTGCCCTTGAATCTTGGTATCATGGTCTGCAAAGATAGGAACCCAAACCATGAAGACCGTCTGTCCTTTCATCTCCCCAACAAATTTGGAGGGCTGGCTTTATAGTTATCATCTTTGTTAACAGGTTAGCGAAGTGAAGCCCACAAACATAAAGGGGGCGGACACTTTGCATTTAGTTTTGTCTAAATCTCACCCGTGCTTTTTCCCACACTGCCCCTGGCTTCCCCCACAAAGCCTGCTGTTGATCTCATTCAGCGACACTTTCTGTTCCTTTTGGATTTGGAACTTGTGACTGGCCACAACAAGAGCTCAGCCTGGGGATTGCTCTTCTGTCAACTTCAGTGGATCAAGAAAGCCTTGGTCTTGTCTCCTGGAGAGACCACGGTGGGACAAGTGAGGGCCTGTTTCTCTCTCCAGTGTTGGTGATACGGCTCCACTTTAAGGTTGGAAGACAGATGCGTGGAATATGTTTCCAATTTCACCATTGATGCTTCAACTCATGGGAGAGGTCAGAGTCCCTCAAAAGGAAAAAAAATAAACTTGGAAAACAACAAAATATAGGAAGAATAATGCTTGACCTCCCCAAATTGGAAAGGACTGTAGGTGTGTCAAGGACCCAAAGGAAGAGGAAGTAGGGGTGAGTTTCCAGGAACAATGGGGGCAGGGGTCTCAAGATGCTGGGGGCCAGTGGGGTGGCTGGAACCATGGTGAATGCCTCTGAGTAGGAAAGAAAGCTGGAAACACAGGCCATTACGGAGAGGAGGCCCAGAAGCCCGGTGCCCTAACATTTCTGGGACAGGAAGATTTATCCCAGTAAGTGGCCCATGGGACTTGGAGACAGATGTGGCCCTCCTTCAGCACTGCAGCCAGATCATCTGTTTTGCTTTTTTCCCTAAGTATGTCTCTCTGAATGCCGACAGGGGGAGATTTGGAAATAAAACACAAAATCATTTTCTATGGGCATGAAAGGCTAAATTTATTACCAGCCTTTCAACCAAATGAAAATGATTTGCTTTTTTAAAGATGGTTTGCTGAACAAATGTTTTCAAAATGCAACAGATTATTGCAATTATTGTACCTACTTTAAAAAAAATTTACCAACAGATAGACAGGTGCTCTGAGAATGTTTTCATACATTTCTCTCTGAGAAGGTGGAACTTGAGATGAAATTGCCTGGGAAGAGTTTCATGTACAGACTTTCAATTTGCTTGTCCTGATGCTCTTTGATGCTGTGCCTGAGATAAGCTTCGAGGTGAGCGCTGAGAAGTTGCCGTGAAATACTTGCTATTATACTGCCCATAAAGGGTGATGCTGGCGTTCTTGTCCACCTCCGCGATCTATCAGGACTCAGAGGAGAAATCAGTTTAGACTTCACACCCAAGAAAAGCACTCACGCTCCTGAGGGTGTGGGATGCTTTTATCTTGTAGATTCTGTGAATCTTGGAGATGATCACCTTTCCTCTTGTTACTTGTCACTGGGAAGCTGACAATCAAGTTTGGTTCCTGTTTAATAGATGTGCAGCATCTTTGGGGCAAGTTTTTGTTACTATCCAAACTTGGGTCTCCTCGCCCACACACAGTAAAGTCAATCTACTGACACCCAGTTGTGGTGAAGGAAAGTGCCGTGTTTATCGTAGGGCTCTGTCCAAGGAGTCTGCGACAACCATTGCTCAAAAAGCCTGAACTCCCTGATGGGTTTTGGAAAAGCCTTTTTAAAGGCCAGGTGAGGGAAAGAGGTGGCAGGGTTTGTGATCAGCTCGTGCACAATTCTCTGATTGGTTCATGGTGAGGCAACAGGGTGGTGTCACAGAGCTTAACATTATCCATCCTTAGGTGCCAGTAGGTCTGGGGGCTCATGGTCATCAAGTAGTTAATTTCTTCTGTTTGGTGGTGGTTTTAGCATCTGTGAAACAACTCAGGAAATGTGCATCAGATACTGTTACCTAGGTACTTCAGAGAGGAGTGACAGCAGAGGATACTGGGGAGGGCTCTGTCCCGAGAAGGCCCCATAGGTTCCTGTTTGGTTACGTTTTGTGTGCTAAATGTGATTTTATTTTATTCCTCTTTCCTCACCTCCTGTGTGGTATGGGTTTTTTCTAAGCTTCTTCAAATTCTTTAGACTAAGATGTTGCAGTGGATGTTGGGCTATGGCTCCTGAATCTCTCTTCAAGACCAAGACCCTCATTCCGCCAGCTGTCAGGGGTGTTGCCTGCTGGCCACTCACAGCCCTGTCTCTCTCCAGGCGTTGTCCTCTCTGTCTCTAAAGGGAGGTGTCTCGCCCACAGCTGCACCCCTTCCCTTGGGGCAGTTTGCGTCCAAGGACAAGTCGGTGGAGGGGCCTGAAGGCCTGGCAAACTTGCCTCAACTGGGGACAACCAGCTTCAGGGCCATCGAAACTTGTTTCTTGTGGAAACTGACCAACAGCAGTTGGTGCCAGCAGTGATCTGAGGAAGCAGATCAAAGATGGGGATTGGGGGCTGGGTCACTACTGGCCGGGGGGCAGTGAAAGTGCTCTCCCCCATGGTAGGTGGAGTCCGATTGACCCTGGCCTTGGCAGTGTTGTACTGTCACAGGGAAAGGGCTGGGTGGGATGCCAGAGGAAGGGGGGCACCATGGGCACAGTATCTAAGCATTTAGAAGTTTGGTAAAACTTTAAAAGTTAGAAATTGTAAGGCTACTGGTGGGTCTATCAGTGCATTAGAGATAGACAGTGAGAGGCCGAGGGTGACTAATCACCAATGTAAGCCGAAGTGTGAGAACACGGGGGCCGTCTTGGCAGCTGATGAGCAAGAAGATGCATGGAAGGCCTTGAACTCCAGAGAGTAAGAGAGAAACTATACAAATTCAGGAGGCTGCCAAATTAGTAACGTTTGTAGGGGTCTAGTGGTCTCAGGCATACTGTGACAGCTCCTCCAAAGTACAGAACAAATTATTGCATCTTGCAGAGCAGGAAAGGGCTGTAGCAGGTTGAGGCTGTGGTTTAAGCCACTGCAGAGCCCCTATGGTAACTCGTGGGAAGAGCCCCATGTAGAGTTTGTGAAGTTCCAGTATGAGAACCATGAGGTAGACACTTAGGGTTCTAGGGCAAGGCCATGGCACCTGCACCAAGAATTATCAACCATTTGAAACACAGATCTTGACATGCAACTGGCCCTATTAGAGATGAAGCAGCTGTCATTGGACATCAAGTCACCAGGAGACCAGAACTTCCCACAATGAGCTGGATTCCATCCGACTCACTGAGTCATAAGGTGGAAGTGGTACATCTGGCATTGGGCACAAGTATGCTGCATGAACAGGTGGCCCAGATTTCCATATCAACCAGCACTGCCACACCCCTGCATCTTCATCAGCTCACACCCCTGGCTGCATGGGAGCTCCTTAAGACCGGCTACCAGAAGAGGCAGAACGCTGAGCTCAGTTCTCAGATAGGTGGGCTTGCTATGTGAGAGCAAGGTGAGAATGGTTGCACTCACATAGCAAATATCCCACTCAGGGATGATCCTGCAAGACAGCAGTGAGGGAAGTCCATCCAGAGGGCAAGTTTTGGCTGGTGCCCTTGAAACTTCCTTCCCAATTGGAGGATTTTTCCATAAACTTCATTGGTAAGAACTGAATCATATGGGCATCCCTAACTACAGTGGAGGTTGAGAGCCTGGTTGTCTGACAAAGTGGAATGGTGTTGCCATCCTAGCCTGGATCAACATGACTCATGACCTTGTAGAGCACACAGCCCCAATACAAAGCCAGGGTTCAGGTGGCAAAGAGCAAGGTGAAGGGGGAATGTCTGTTAGACAGGCAGGTACCAGGGTCTGTTGCAGAGGCGCTCACGGGATACTCTAAGAATGAGTGATAATTATCTTATGAAGGTTTCCCCTCCTTTTCTCCTGCTTCCAAACTTCCTGACTCCACTTCCAAAATTAATATTGTATCATTCACAATGTTATATTAGTGTGTTAATTACATCCTTTAATAGTGGACATTGCATTATTGAGTTCTCATCATCTCTTAGTAGCAGCAGCAATACTGAGAGATTGTGCATGTGTGTGTAGGTGTTTTATCAGTTTCATAGTGGATTTCATCATGGCTAATTACTAGAAAGGCATATATTGACGCTGTTATGATTTGCTCTAATACATGTGGGACAGGAAAAAAGCATATTCGTGGGTGAGATTGTCCTACCTCCTTGCCCCAGATGAGTGCAATCGTTTTTCTTCTTTGCTTCTAGTTTTAATTCTCCCCAGAGCCATCCTGTTCCCTTGGGTAGAAGCAGTCCTCCCCTGTCTGAAGTCACAGACCTTCAGGACTGGTATCCGTACTGGGTTCCTCCCGTTTGTAACCTGATACGCTGGCTGCTGCAGAGAGCCATGGACTGGGCATCAAAAGACCTCATGAGCCATGCCATTTCACCTCTCTGGGCCACAGTTATGTCCCCACACCCTGCAAAACAGGGTGGAGGTAAGGAGGTGGGTCAGTGTGGACTCTCTGTGATGTCTTGGAACCTAGCATCCATAACTACCCATGTCTGATTTTCCTTAAGAGGATCCTAATCATTCCAGGTTGGATGTATTACTTTCCCCACAAACATCTACAGCATCTCACATGCAGTGGGTCCTCAGTAAATACTGAGGACGTTGGTTGATTACTGTTAGTTTCTCTTTAGGTAGCTAAGAGGAGATGATCCTGTAACTGGGTAAAATGGGATAATTTTAGAGCTGCTTTCTTAAATTCATCCTGGCTGTTTCGCTATGGCACATGGCCCTGGAAGTGACACTTTTCTCCCTACTCACTGACTTTGCAAACTTGGACACGAAACATCATTTCAAAGAACTCAGGGTCAGGAGACAAATACCTCCCAGGTTAGATGAGAGTATCCTTGCTCAGAGGGAGGTGAGTGCTCATCGTCTGAGTCTGTAGCTCCTGCCTCTGACCCCATCAGGACAGTTCTCACACCACAAGGTTGAACTCACCTAGAGCTCCACCAGGGCAGGCACCATGGCTTACTCATCTCTGGTGTCTATGTCCACCTAGGATAGCTGGTCGATCACAGCTGACCCAGAGAGCATTTGACCTCTTTGCTTTTCTTCTCCCTTCTCACGTTGTTCTTGTGCTCCCTCTGAAACCCGTTCCCTGACCAGTCTGAGAATTCCCACATCTCTTTTGCCCTCTTCTTATTTAAAATTTTAGACTCATCAAGTCCCTGTGTTCATTTCAATTGATGAAACCCAAAACCAGGGACCAACACATGGTAGAGATAACTTTCAGGAGGCAGATGTCTGCTTGATTTAGACTCAGGCTGGGTTAACTCAACACCAGCTGGATGAGATGAAAAAAAAATTTAAACTGTTAAAGAGGTTATTTCAAAATACCTAGACATTCGATTCCACTGGATGCAGCCAGGGTATGAGCGAGTTTTCCAGGGCTTGGTTTCTTCTGACCTTTTGTTCAGACAAAGATCATGGTTAGAGTCACTGGTGGCCTCATCTCCTCCAGCCTCTAATTCTCCACTCACTTTCTCTAAGACCTACTTCCATGCCCTTTAATCATTTTTATTGCTTTTCCCTGGACCATCTCCAGGTCTTGACATCTCTCTTAAAATGCAGAGGCCACAAACTGGGTAAAGAACGCTAATGAGGAAGGAAGCAATGTGGAGTCCATTAAGAGGATTAATTCCTGGCCCCTCCATGTGCTGCTCATTCATCTCAACGTTTAAAGTCACATCCAGGAGGCTCCCTGGCATCCAGACTGTGGTCCTCGATGACCCGCAGTGCTTTCACCGCTGCTCTGCTCCCGGGTCTTTCCGCAGCTCAGCCCTCCTTTTGCTCCCGATCAGGCTTCCTTGTATTGTATTCATCTGCTGTGGGTGAGGATTTTTTTTTTAGAGATTTGCCTGGAATTTAGTCCCACTTAACAATCTGAAAACTTCCCATTGCTTCATCAGACACAGCAGGGGAAATACTCACAGAAGCCCCACACCTGGTATGGTGACCTGAAGACAGAGCACATACTGCTGGGAGTTTCTTGCTCTGAACAGGCTGTGCGGTCATTGGGCTGACCTGGACGTGCACCTGAGGCAGCCTCACCCCACATATATCCTGAGGTGCTGCTGTAGGAATGATGTTTTACCACTTCAGGCAGGAAAACCCAGCCGTCTCCATGACCTCGTGGCTGGTCTGGAACCGGCTGCTGTGGATTTGTGAAAAATGAATGGTAAAAGGCTGCACTTGGTACTTTCTTATTTTAACATTGAATGAAAGCAGAAAGTGTGGCTTTAAATTGTGACTAAGGGAAAGCCTGTGTGTGGGGGGTGGGTCAGGGGATTTGCTTCATCTAATATTGAACAGGTTTCTCTGCAACGTAAGCTGAAGATGCTGCTTAGAGAAAGCAGACACTGGCTGAGGTGGGGGCTTTCCTGAGTAGTTGTCTCAGGGGCTGGGGAACAGTCAGGTCAAGGATGAGCCTTGCCAAGTTGGGCTATTGGATGCAGTCAGGCTACTGAGCTTGGGCTTAGGACCAGACAACCCAGTCCTGACCAACACCTCTGGCCTCCTGCCAGCTCTGGGCCTTACAGTCTTTGCATCTATGTTTAAAAAAGGACTTTGCCAGCAAACCTCTCAAGGTTGTTGTGAGGATCAGGCAGGACAGTGGATGTTATAGGGCTGTGTACGTGCCAGTGGATTCTATGCTAGGGAGGCAAAGCTTACGTACCAGTTTACACTTGGCAGCACTAAGAGTCTTTAAAAGTTTTTCTCCAGGGACGTACCCTCAAGTGAATTGGATCCAAGTACTGCTGTGTAGCCTCAGGGATTTTCCAAGGGAACCTAGGTCTTTGGGATTGTCGTAAGGTTCAGAGATTAGCTGATGCCTTGAGGTTATCCTAACAGACATTTGATGCCTTCGGAGGACAGGTGGGGGCCTAAGCTCAGACCAGGGCGGTGAGGAGGGCAGGTGTGGGAGGTCCGTGCCAACAGGATGACCCTTTTGCATCGGAGTTGTGGCCTAAAGGGCGGGAAGAGGTCCCAGTGTAAAGTTTAGGGGGCTTCCTGTGAAGGCAGAAGGCCCCAGTGGCGGCTCTTGCTGCGGTAAGACCCCATACTACAGTGTCCACCACAGCATCCCCCCTGCTTGGAACTTACAGAAGTCGCCTAACTTTGAAAGAAATCTGAGTAAAGATGAAAAATGACTAAAGGAAGCTGGCTCTGTTTTTCTCATAGTACATTTCAAAGAGCCCCAGGAACGGGGGAAGATCCTAAGGACAGTCTGTTTGGACACAGTTTTCTTAAATTTCATCTTCTGTGAACTATTCTGCTAACTTATGCTGGGGGAAATGACTTGATCTTTTACAGTAAAGGTAGCTGTTGGTCCTCATCAAATTCAGTAGAATGCAGGGGTCCCAAAGCACCTGGGTTAGGCTGTCTACTGCTGGTTAAAACCTGAGCTACCAGTAAACCTAGAGGCAGATCCACGAGTCATTTGAATTTGAGGACTAGTGTGACTGCTTAGCTGACCCAATGCCTACTGTCAGGATCTAGGGGCAAAGCTCACTGGGGTTCCTCCTGTATGTACGTGAGGGCTGTTAGAACACTGTGTTCCTGAGGAAGAAGAGTGATGGGGCGATGGGGTGACAGCAGGAAGGATGAGATGACAGGCAGTGAGGTGGAACTGTGGACAATGGCATTATGGCATGTGAGAAATGACATCCAAGTGAGGGCGAGGTGGGTCATTGTGTGTACATGGGATCTAGATTTGGGAGGATCTGTGCGGTATTCACTGTCCTGCAGACGGGAGGGGAAGGAAGAAATACGAGAGAAGAGGATGGTGGGTGGGGAGGGAAGTGGGGCAGAGAGGCTGGGAGAAGCTCCCCACACCCGTCTCATCAGAAGAGAAACCTGTGCACTTTCTGTTCAGAGCACAGAGGTGGGCCCAGCACAACACCTGCTCTGTGCAGCTTGCATCCCCTGGAACCAGGGTCCATGTGTTTAGGAAAGGCTGGATTAGACCAGGTCCTTTGCGTAGCCCTTCTCAGACTTAATCTGCTCGTGTGCTTCCTGAATCTCCAAGGAATAGAGCACATAGCCTCAATCAAGAATCTGATTTTTTCTGGGATTTCTAACAACCAAAGACAACTGGGGTAAAGCATTAGGTCATATCTGGAAGGACCCCATTTTACCATTCACTCATACAAATCTTTGCTGAGCACAACTCCGTGTCAAGACCAGGGATGTAACAAAAGAGAAAGTTATAGTCTTCATCCTTAAAACTCCCATTAGACTGGGAGAAACTGACTTTAAGCCTATGACTGAAACAAAGTGAATAAGTGTAACTGCAGAACCACATAAAATTCCAAGGACATTCAAGTGCAGTACAGACATTCAAGCAGCTCTGCTCTACCTGCAGGGACTGGCCTGAGATTCAGAAGAGGACCTATCAGGAGTGGGCGTGGGGTTCACCTGGGAGGAAAGAGGTGCTTGGCAAAAGAAAGGCTAGTGCACAAACGCATGCCCAGGATGCTGTGTAGGAATTTCAGTGTAGCCAAAGCTCACAGAAAGTTGGGGGTGGGTGGGAGATGATGCTTTACAACTACACAGAACCAGCCTCCAGGGGGTGCTGGGCACCATCCGGCAGGTCAGCCATTTTCCGTACGGACCACACCATCACCTTGAGGTGGACAGAAGATATTTAAGGGAAAAAAGCACCTTGGGGTCAAATGTACTTGAGGAAAGCAGGAATCAACAGATGAATGGATAAAGAAGACATGGTATATCTAGACAATGGAATACTACTCAGCCATAAAAAATGAAATTTGCCATTTGCAGCAACATGGATGGACTTGGAGAGTATTATGCTAAGTGAAATAAGTCAGACAGAGAAAGACAAATACTGTATGATCTCACTTATTATGTGGAATCTAAAAAATACAACAAACTAGTGAATGTAACAAAAAGCAGACTCACAGATAGAGAACAAACTAGTCGTTACCAGTGGGGAGAGGGCAGGGGTGGAGGGGCAAGACAGGGGTAAGGGATTAAGAGGTAAAAACTATTATGTATAAAATAAACTATAAGGATATATTGTACAACATGGGGAATATAGCCAATGTTTTATAATAACTATAAATGGAGTATAACCTTTAAAAATTATGGCTCACTATATTGTATACCTATGACATATAATATTGTACATCAATTAAACTTCAATAAAAAATAATTTTAGAAAAGTCAGGTGGGCTTTTTGACCAGGGAACACTCAGAACCTTTACTGAGTAGATGTGCACTTTGAGTTTCCAAGGATTGTTTAATGCAGTGCTGGCCAAGAGCTCACTGTTTGTGGAATGCTTGATGTTGTGACACATGATGGGAAACGCTGCTGTGAGCTATGGAGAGTCGAAGGGTTTTCAGCAGCAGATTAGCCTGGGCAGATTTTAGAAAGATCACTTTGGTAGCTGGTGTGAAGGATGCACAGAGGGGGACTAAGTTAGGTGGAAAGGACACCATCGCGTGCTTGTCACATACCTCCATGGCCTGACCCAGCATTTCCTTCTCTAGTCAACTTTCCCATCTCTCTGTTCAGGGGAAACCTTCTCCCAACATGTGGACTCCTGGGGCAATTTATGTGAATGTCTTCTGTGGATAGTTCCCACTAGCTATCTATTTTACGTTTGGTAGTGTATATATGTCCATGCCACTCTCTAACTTTGTCACAGCTTACCCTTCCCACTCCCCATATCCTCAAGTCCGTTCTCTAGTAGGTCTGTGTCTTTATTCCTGTCTTACCCTTAGGTTCTTCATGACTTTTTTTTTCTTAAATTCCATATATATGTGTTAGCATACGGTATTTGCCTTTCTCTTTCTGACTTACTTCACTCTGTATGACAGACTCTAGGTCCATCCACCTCACTACAAATAATGCAATTTCATTTCTTTTTATGGCTGAGTAATATTCCATTGTATATATGTGTCACATCTTCTTTATCCATTCATCCAATGATGGACACTTAGGTTGTTTCCATCTCTGGGCTATTGTAAATAGAGCTGCAATGAACATTTTGGTACATAACTCTTTTTGAATTATGGTTTTCTCAGGGTATATGCCCAGTAGTGGGATTGCTGGGTCATATGGTAGTTCTATTTGTAGTTTTTTAAGGAATCTCCATACTGTTCTCCATAGTGGCTGTACCAATTCACATTCCCACCAGCAGTGTAAGAGGGTTCCCTTTTCTCCACACCCTCTCCAGCATTTATTGTTTCTAGATTTTTTGATGATGGCCATTCTGACCGGTGTGAGATGGTATCTCATTGTAGTTTTGATTTGCATTTCTCTAATGATTAATGATGTTGAACATTCTTTCATGTGTTTGTTGGCAATCTGTATATCTTCTTTGGAGAAATGTCTGTTTAGGTCTGCCCATTTTTGGATTGGGTTGTTTGTTTTTTTGTTATTGAGCTGCTTATAAATTTTGGAGATTAATCCTTTGCCAGTTGCTTCATTTGCAAATATTTTCTCCCATTCTGAGGGTTGTCTTTTGGTCTTGATTATGGTTTCCTTTGCTGTGCAAAAGCTTTGAAGTTTCATTAGGTCCCATTTGTTTATTTTTGTTTTTATTTCCATTTCTCTAGGAAGTGGGTCAAAAAGGATCTTGCTGTGATTTATGTCATAGAGTGTTCTGCCTATGATTTCCTCTAAGAAAAATTCATCATTTTAAAATGTACAATTCAGTGTTTTTTAGTATATTCACAAGATTTTGCAACACTCACTACTACCTAATTCCAGAACATTTTCATTATCCCAAAGAGAAACCTGCTACCTTAGCAGTCACTCCCTATTTGCTCCTTCCTCCAGCCCCTGACAGCCACTAATCTACTTTCTGTTTCTATTCATTTTCCTGTTGTGGAAATGGCATATGAGTTGAATCATACTTATGTGATCTTTTGTGTCTGACTTCCTCCACTTAGCATGTTTTCAAGGTTTATCCATGTTGTAGCATCAATAGTACTTCATTCCTGTTTATGGTTGGGTAATAGTCCATTATATGGATATACCATCTTTTGTTTATCCATTTATCAGTTGACGGATATGGGGCTTATGATCTCTATGGTGGCTTCCACCCCTTGGGTGTTATGGATAATGCTGTTATGAATATTCATGTAGAAGTTTTTGTGTTATGTTTTTATAACACAAGTTTTTTTGTGTGTTGTATTTCATGATTCAGGTCACATTTTCATTCTCTTCAGAATATACCTAGAGGTAGAACTGTTGGGTCACATTTGGAGGAATGCTAGAGTGTTTTCCATAGTGGCTACCCCATTTTTACAATCACAGACATGTGTGAGGGTTCAAATTTCTCCATAGCCTCACCAACACTAGCTCTTGTCCTTTTTTATTTAAAAAATTGCAATAGATATTTTAGTAGGTGTGAAGTGGTACCTCCTTGTGGTTTTGATTTGTAATACCCTAATTTTCAATGATATTGAGCATCTTTTCATGTGCCTATTAATCATTTGCATATCTGCTTTGGACAAATATCTATTCTAGTCCTTGCGCATTTTAAATTGGCTTATTTGTCTTATTATTGATAAGTTATAAGAGTTTTTAAAATATAAGATTTTTAGAGTATTAGTTGTTGCATTTAGATTTTTGATTCTCAATTTTGAGGTATTTTTTTGCATGTGGTGTGAAGTAGGGGTCCAAGTTTATTGTCTTTTATGTGAATATCCAGTTGCCCAAGGCTATCTGTTGAAAAGACTATTCTTTCCCCATTCAATGATCTTGGCACCTTGGCAAAAATCAATTGACGGGTTTATTTAAAGACTCTTAATTCTGTTCCATTGATCTATACGTCTATTCTTATGCCAGTATCACACTATCTTGCTTACTGTAGTTCTGCAGTAGGTTTTGAAATTGGTGAGTGTGAGTCCTCCAACGCTGTCTTTCTTTTCAAAATTGTTTGACTATTCTGAGTCCCTTTCATTTCCATATGAATTTTATAGTCTTGTCAATTGATGCAAAAAAGGAAGTTAGAATATTGATAGGGATTGCATTTAATCTATAGAGAAATTTGGGGAATATTGCCATCCTAACAATATTTAGTCTTCCAATCAGTGAATATAGCATATGTTTCCATTTTTAGATCTCTTTAACTACTTTCAACAATGTTTTGTAGTTTTCATTGTACAAGTCTCATACTTCTTTTGTTAAATTTATTTATTTTTTGTTAAATTTTGTTCTTTTTGGTGCTATTATAGAACTGTTTTCTTAATTTCATTTAGGATTGTTCATTTCTAGTATATAGAAGTACAATTGACTTTTGTATTTTGATCTGATACCCTGCAACCTTGCTAAACATGTTTATTAGCTCTAATAGGTTTTTTTTTGGTGGATTTTTTAAGATTTTCTATATTCAAGATCATGTCATCTGTTAATTGAGTTAGTTTTACATCTTCCTTTTCAATCTGAATTCTTTTTATTTCTTTTGCTTTCCTAAATTTCTCTAGCTAGAATCTCTAGTACAATGTTAAGCAGAGTGGTAAGAACAGAATCCTTGTCTTGTTGCTGATCTTAGAGGGGAAAAGTTTCAGCTTTTTACTATTAAGTAAGATAAATTAGTGTGGGTTTTTCATATATCTACTTCATCAGGTTGAGAACATTCTCTTTTATTCCAAGTTTGTTGAATATTTTGCTATGAAATAGTATTGTATTTTGTCAATTTTTTCTTTTTTTCTGTGAGATAATCATGGGTATTTGAAATTTGTTCTATTAATGTAGTGTATTAGATTGATTGATTTTCATATATTGAACTACTCTTGCATTTGTGGGATAAATTCTATGTTCATACAGTATAATCCTTTGTATATGTTGCTGGATTTGGTTTGCTAGTATTTTGTTGAGGATTTTTGCACCCATATTTCATAAGAGATATTGTTCTGTAATTTTCTTTTCTTGTGATGTGCTTGTTTGGTTTTGGTATAAGGGTAATACTGGCTTCATAGAATAAGTTGAGAAATTTCCCCTTCTGTTTTCTTTTTTGGAAGAGTTTGTGAAGGGTTGGTATTAATTTTTCTTTAAATATTTCATAGAATTTACCAGTGAAGTCATCTGGTCGTGTGCTTTTCTTTGTAGGAGGTTTTTTGGTTAATAATTCAATTTCTTTGCTTGCTTTAAGTCTATTCATATTTTCTCTTTCTTCCTGAGTAGTTTTATGTAGTTTTTATCTTTCTAGGAATTCATCCATTTAATTTGTTGGCATACAGCTGTTCATAGTATTCCCTGTAATCCTTTTTATTTCTAAAAGTTTCGCAGAAATATCCTCTCTCTCTCTCTTGATTTCAGTAATTTGAACCTTCTCCCCCACCCCCCCTTGGCCAGTCTAAAGTTTTTTGTCAATTTTGTGGATCTTTTCAAAGAACAAAGTTTTGGTTTCAACTTTTAAAAAAATGTTTTTCCATTCTCTATTTTTTTCTGTTCTAATTTTTATTATTTGTTTCCTCTGCTTCCCTTGGGTTTAGTTTGCTATTTATTTTCTTGTTTCTCAAAGCAGAAGTATAGGTTATTGAATTAGATCATGTAGTTTTAAAAAAGCCATTCTGCCAAGCTCTGCCTTTTAACTGGAGAGTTTAATTATTTTATATTTATATCTGTCATACAGATTTATATCTGCCTTTTGGCTATTTGTATTCTATTTATCCTATGTCTTTTTTTGTTCCTATTACTGATCTTTATATATATATATATATATATATATATATATATATATATACACACACACATATATATATACTATATATATATACATATATTTTCTAGTGTTTTATTTTAATTTCCTTGATGGTTCTCTTAATATATATATATATATATATATTTTTTTTTTTTTTTTTTTTTTTGCCGTACGTGGGCCTCTCACTGTTGTGGCCTTTCCCCTTGCAGAGCACAGGCTCGGGATGCGCAGGCTCAGCGGCCATGGCTCACGGGCCTAGCCGCTCCGTGGCATGTGGGATCCTCCCAGACTGGGACACGAACCCGAGTCCCCTGCATCGGCAGGCGGACTCTCAACCACTGCGCCACCAGGGAAGCCCTCTGTTGGTATTTTTTTAAACATCTTTATTGGAGTATAATGCTTTAAAATGGTGTGTTAGTTTCTGCTGTATAACAAAGTGAATCAGCCATATGTGTACATATATCCCCATATCTCCTCCCTCTTGCGTCTCCTTCCCACCCTCCCTATCCCACCCCTCTAGATGGACAAAAAAGCACCGAGCTGATCTCCCTGTGCTATGCGGCTACTTCCCACTAGCTATTTTACATTTGGTAGTCCATGCCACTCTCTCACTTCGTCCCAGCTTACCCTTCCCCCTCCCCATGTCCTCAAGTCCATTCTCTATGTCTGCATCTTTATTCCTGTTCTGCCCCTAGGTTCTTCAGGACCATTTTTTTTTCTTTTTTTCTTTTTTTTTCTTTTTTCTTTTTTTTTTTTAGATTCCATATATATGTGTTAGCATAAGGTATTTGTTTTTCTCTTTCTGACTTACTTCACTACCATACGATCCAGCAATCCCACTACAGGGCATATACCCGGAGAAAACCATAATTCAAAAAGAGTCATGTACCACAATGTTCATTGCAGCCCTATTTACAATAGCCAAGACATGGAAGCAACCTAAGTGTCCATCAACAGATGAATGGATAAAGAAGATGTGGCACATATATACAATGGAATATTAGCCATAAAAAGAAATGAAATTGAGTTATTTGTAGTGAGGTGGATGGACCTAGAGACTGTCTTACTATATATTTTTAATTGACTTCTTTGTGATTTCCCTGGGGATTACAATTAACATCCTAACTTATTAGAATTTAGTTTGTATTAATACCAGCTTAATTATAATAGTATCTAAAGACTTTGCTCCTACATAGCTATGCCCCCTCCCTCCTCCTTTGTGCTTTTATTACCACAGAAATTACATTTTATATAGTATGCCCATCAACATAGATTTATGACAGTGAAGCTTTGTTTTAAATCTGATCAGAGAAACAAAGAATTATAATCAAAAATACATGTTTTGGGGAGTTAGCAGATGCAAACTATTATATATAAAATGGATAAACAACAAGGTCCTACTGTATAGCACAGAGAACTATATTCAATATCCTGTCATAAAACATAATGGAAAAGAATATGAAAAAGAATATATATATTATATATGTATATATATTAAATAATATATAAATTAATTATATATTTAAATATATATAAATATATATATAACTGAATTACTTTGCTGCACAGCAGAAATTAACACATTTTATATCAACCATACTTCAATAAAATTTTTTAAAAATACATTTATACAGTATTTTATATTTACCTATGTATCAGTAGTTACTGTTCCTGGTGCTCTTTATTTCTTTATATGGATTTGAGTTGTTTTCTAATGTCCTTTCATTTCAGTCTGAAGGAAGGATTCCTTGTAGGACTTGTCTAGTGATAGATTCTTTCAGTTTTTGTCTGTCTGAGAGTACCCTAATTTCTTCTTCATTTGTGAAGGATATTTTGCTGGATATAGAATTGTTTGTTGACAGTTGGTTTTTATTGTGTGTATGTGTGGGTTTTTTTGGTCAGTCAGCACTTTGAATGTGTCATCCAACATCTTCTGGCCTCCATGCTTTATGATGAAAAATCAGCTGATTGAGGATCCTCGCACATGATAATTCTCTCTCTTGTGCTTTCAATATTCTCTCTTTACCTGTGTCTTTCAGTAGTTTGATTATGATGTGTCTGGCTGTGTATCTCTTTGAGTTTATTTTTCCTGCTTGGACTTTTTTGAACTTCTTAGATGTGTAGATTAATGTTTTTCATCAAATTTGGAAGTTTTGGGCTTCCCTGATGGCGCAGTGGTTGAGAGTCCGCCTGCCAATGCAGGGGACAAGGGTTCATGCCCCGGTCCAGGAAGATCCCACATGCCGCGGAGCAGCTAGGCCCATGAGCCATGGCCGCTGAGCCTGCACGTCCGGAGCCTGTGCTCCGCAATGGGAGAAGCCAGAACAGTGAGAGGCCTGCATACCGCAAAAAAAAAAAAAAAAAAAAAAAAAATTGGAAGTTTTAAGCCATATTTCTTCACGTGTTCTTTCTACTCCTTTCTCTCTCCTCTTCTTCTGGGATGTGTTGCATATGTTGGTGTCTTGATGGTGTGCCACAGGCCTCTAAGGCTGTGTTAATTTTTTAATTCTACTTTCTTTTTGTTCTTCAAACTGGATAATATCAGCTGATCCAGCTTCAAATTTGCAACACTCTCTTCTGCTTGTGCTAATTTGATACTGTTCCCTATAGAGAATTTTTCATTTCCGTTATTGTACTTTTCAAATCCAGAATTTCTATATTTTTAATATACAATTTCTATCTTTATGATTTTTCTATATTTGGTGAGACATTGTTTTCATACTTTCCTTCAATTCTTTAGAATGATTTCCTTTAGCTTTTTGAGTATATTTAAAATGACTGATTTAAAGTCTTTTAAAGCACAGTGCATGTCTGTGCTTCCTCAGGGACAATTTCTATTGGTCACTTTATGTCCTTTTAAAGAGCCATACTTTCTTGTTTCTTTGCATACTTTGAAATGTCTGTTGAAAACTGGCAATTTAAAATAATATAATGTGCACCTCCAGAAATCAGATTCTCTCCCCTCCCCAGAGTGTATTGTTGTTGATGCTTTTTTAAGTTGCTTTTGTTTATTTAGTGACTTTTGTGAACTGGTTCTGTAGAGTCTGTATTCTTTATTATTTGTGGCCACTGAAATCTCTACTTAGTTTGCTAGTGATCAGCTAATGACTGAACAGGGATTTCTTTAAATTCCTGGAACCAGTAAATCTCCAAATCAGGTCAAATACAGATATATTTGCAAGTGAAGTCTTCCAGGAAACCCGTAGGCAGGGTCTGACCAGACAGGTCGGATAATGATAATTCTTTGGGAATGAGGATTTGAAAGATCTCCAGTTCCTATTTGCTCTCTCCGGTGGCTCCGAGGCTGCATTGGGAATGGTTTTTCAAGGTTCCTAGAGAACTAGAGAGTGAGGTATGGGACTTAGGTGAGTTAAAAACCAAAGAGCTCACTGTTATTATCAAGATTCAGCTATTTTTTAAATACATGCTTTTCCAATTGCTGCAAACTTTTGGTTCATTTCTGGTGCTCTGAAAAAAGTTGATATTAGTAATTTTTGCCAACTTTCTCATTGCTTCTAGGGAGAAGAGAACTTTTAGGAGTCTTTACTCCAACATTCATGCTGACTTCAGTCATTGATTTTTTTTAAAAAATTAATCATTAAATAATAGTCACAATTAGTTGTCAAAAGAGCATTGTGCTATGTGGTATGACTTCTTGGGTTCACATCCTGGTCTTGTCACTTATTAGCTTGTGGCCTTTGGCAAGTTACTTAATTTCTCTGGGTCTCAGCATTCTTTTATGAACTGGGCATAATAATAGTACATAATAGGTGGGTTGTGACTCAATAAAATGAGTTAATATGTGGAAAGTTCTCATAAGGATGCTTATGCTTATGGTGACTCTTAGCTATTACTACTGAATTCTCACTACATTACTGCACTGTTGATAGGCCAACTTCTAGACTGAGGTTGGTAGAATTATTTACTGAAGTCATAGAGGAAATGAATAATTGATTCAACCAATTTTGCAGAGTTGTTGCAAGGATTAACAGATTAATGATAACATATGTAAAAATTTCAACTTGTACTGGGTAGGTGCTCATTAAATGCGAAATTCTCCTACAAATTATGG
This sequence comes from Pseudorca crassidens, assembly GCF_039906515.1. Lineage (NCBI taxonomy): Eukaryota > Metazoa > Chordata > Mammalia > Artiodactyla > Delphinidae > Pseudorca > Pseudorca crassidens. The sequence continues at coordinate 133,680,587 of NC_090296.1, forward strand.
CTCTAGTACCTTCCCTATAGTTGTGGAGAAGTACATAGCTCCTTGATCATTTCATCTAATTTTTGATATGCATATGTGTGTTGGGATTAAGTGTATCTTGTAGCTGGCATGAGTTCTGGTGAAACTTTTCTTCTGTCTAATACCTGGATTTTGGCAGAGCTCGGAGACTCAGAAGCAAGAATCAGCCATGATGGGCTTCTAGGTATGGTTATGGCTACATGGACAAGCAAGTTTGGCTTGATGTGAGGTCTCAGCACATTCTGCAAATAATTGTCAGTTTTGAAGATCTTTGGAGGAGAAGGAGGCAAGTGAAACGGCTTTCAAAACACAGTGAATGGGGTGAAAGCAGTTGATTCAGGAGTGGCTAAAAATGGAACAGGTGGCCCACATAAATACCAGCTGTGCATTATGGCCAATTTTATTGCCAGTTTATAATGTCGTCCATGGTTATTTTACAACAGTTTTCTTTATTCTTGACATTGCTATAAATCTTGCCATAAAATGGCTCTGCAGCAGAAAGGCTATGAAATGAAAGGGGGAACTTCAAGGATTAGTTGATTGTAGTGGAATGGAAAGGAGGCTGAGGATGCCCAGAGGGAAAATAATGGAAAGCCACAGGGAAAAATTAAGGGACCGAATGTCTCATTATGTACTAGAATATGTCCTCTCAAGTCAATTTAATTGCGAGAACAGATAGCACTTTTAGGATGAATCCACCAGATGGCGCCATCGAAAACATTTCTTAAAAGGCCCCCTTTTCCAATTACTTGGGACAATTTAGCAAACCTGCTGTTTTTAGAGGAGGAAACAATATTTGTTCACTTTTGGATGGTGAGTAACTGCTTGCTTATTATTTTATCCTCGTGTGTGTGTGTGTGTGTGTGTGTGTGTGTGTGTGTGTGTGTTAGTTTTAAATAATGAAAGGCCCTTTTCTCAAGAGACACAACTTCAGCTTGGTTAGATTCTTCAGGGGCAAGTTAGAGCTAAACATCTCAGATTTAGGTATACATTTTTATATCTTCTGATTAATAATAATATGCTTTGTGTTTTCTTCCCTTTTTTTAGTCTAGGACTATACACACCTATAATTCTAATTTTCTTTTCTAATCATCCCTGCCAAGAGCTGAGGGGCACTACTAAATTCCCTCACCCTCACTCCTCCCCATAGCTGACCTCTGGCTCTGTTCCCACCTTTCCCTTCCAAGACCTGTTTCTCAAGCCTGGAACTCCTGGGAAACTCTTATAGAAGAGGTTCCTATGATTCTTAAACTTACATACCAAAACAGAGCAAAGAATTGGAATCTGAGAAAGCTGGGCCTCTGACCTGTCCTGTCTCTTACTAGCTCACTTGTTATTTCAAGGGTTATGGCAAGGATGGAAGAGGATACTATGTGCAAGGTACTTATCATACAACCTGGCACATGCTAGGTGCTCAATGTGCATAGGAAAAGAAATGTTTTTTAAAATTTACATGTATTATAATTGTTTTCAGCAGAAGCCCCAAAGCAACTTCTTGTCTCTCTTCTCTCTTTGCTTCTGTTTTCCTCACTAACTTTTCCAAGAATCAGGAAAAATGAGAGGAAGCAGGAACTGAGATTTGGTATTAATCTCTGTTTATGGTGCCAGAGGAGAGCCTTGCCTATCAGCTGAGAAATGGAATATTTCCTGCCATATCAGTAGACAAAGATGTCACAGTCATCAGCCTTTGCAGCCACTGCCTGTGGCGAGCTGGTGAGCCCTGAGGGAACTCAGAAAGGAAAGAACACCTGCCATATAGCAGGCATCAGACTGCAGCCACTCCCTACGGTGAGCCCTAAGGAAACTCAGGATGTAAAAACACAGGATAGTGGCCCCAGATAGCTGAGGTGCATATCAAAGGAATGATTTCAGTGAGCCCAGTCTCTTGCATCTTCCCATACTTAGAAAACCGCTAAATTCCTTAACTTAGATATCTGGTTTTCTTTAATTTACAATAATCTTTTGGCATTCAGACTACCTGCCCTTTGTTGTAAAACTTCTATATAACCTGGCTCCCAACCTTACCTCCTCGGAGCAGTTCTCTCAGGGTTACTTGAGATGCTGCCTCCCGGGCTTGAAGTCCTAAAAATTTCCACCAAATAAAACACAACTTTCAACTTTTAGGTTGCACGTTTTTTTTCCAGTTGGCATAGCTATGAGACAGGCTGGTGTTTTTGGTTTTTTTTTTTTGCGGTACGCGGGCCTCTCGCTGTTGTGGCCTCTCCCGTTGCGGAGCACAGACTCTGGACGCGCAGGCTCAGCGGCCATGGCTCATGGGCCCAGCCGCTCCGCGGCCTGTGGGATCTTCCCGGACCCGGGCACGAACCCGTGTCCCCTGCATCGTCAGGCGGACTCTCAACCACTGCCCCAGGCTGATGTTTTTGACAAGGGAATTTTTTTTTTTTTTTTTTTTAACAATGTTCAGCATTCTTTGTGGTGAGACTAAACGCCTGTATGTGGACAGATTTCGGGGAAAATGGAGGCAGGCCCACTCCTGGCACTGCCTGGGAGGGACAGGAGCAGCCGGCAGACACAGGCCCTGTAAGGTTCAAGTGAAAAGAGCATCAGCGACTTAGAGATGCCCAGTGCAGTTCTAATTTTCACTGTCCATTTCTCTGTAATCACTTCTGTAAGGATGATTGATAGATGGGGGTGGGGAGGGGGGAGGGGATGTACCACTGAATAGTGATGCACAGAAATGGATATTTTATCACAAATGAACCCTTAATGATTGTTTTCCTGGAAAGCCGGAGTGAATGGACAGGCTTTTCTAACCAAGTTGTTTATCCCTCCCATCCAGGCTGGCAGTCCTGTGGGGCACTGCTTACTGAGCCCCCCACTGAAACACCTCACCAACTCTTGAGTGCTTTTACTGAGGCATTAGCTGGAGCATGGCTGATGGATACTGTTTGGGGGCATGCCAGCCATGAGCGCCTGGCCTAGCCTGCCACTGGAACCTCAAGTTCAACTTCCAGGGGACCTTAGGACTTCTAGAGGGTCCAGGAAACCAAAGCAATGGTCTGAGAGCCTGAGGGCAGGGCAAGGAAGGCTCAGCTATAAGGATGGGATTATACCATGGCCTCGGCAACTCAGGTGGCCCGTCTGCAGTTTCGAATACTTGCAGAGCCTGGCTGGCCCAGGGTCCGGGGGCAGAACTGGGTCTTGCTCAAACTGAAAGATAAAAACTACTCTTCAAACAGAAGTTAGCTACAGGGCCTAAATTTTGGTTACATCCTTTGTTTGGACTGCACAAATGCTTTCTGACTGCATGACAGATAGACTGCTCTCATGTTTCCTACCTCATTTCCTCCTTCTAATTCCAGGGGACAGATATTCTACCTGTTTTGTTTGACCCCTTTCTTGCTGGAAGCAGTGGGATTCCCAGACTCTCCTTGGCTGTTCTTAAGGACTGTGACCAAAAGTCTCTGGGTCCTGGTGGGCCGCAAAGCCGCAGAGGAGGAGATTGTTGCAGATCTCTTGCAGGCCTTTTCGATGAACACTGCTGGCTTGGTGTGTGTGTGTGTGTGTGTGTGTGTGTGTGTGTGTGGTGGTGTGTCCATTACTTGACCCAAATGGGGCAAGAGAGTTCTGAGCAGGTGTCTCCTGGGCCCACCGTATCTGCTCTCATGAAAGCAATAGAAGGGGTCAGATCAGGCCCACCCCACCCCATGCTGGCTCCTAGCATAGACTGCATGGTGACCACCCCTCTGCGGTCTCCTCCAGTGCCCTGTGAGTAACATCCACTCTGGGACTCAAGGCCACTCATTAAACTGAAGCTTCTCCCTTCAGGTAAGGCAAGGGGTAGATCCCTGTTTCGTGGGCCCTGAATCTTATGCAACTGGGGGATCTTCTTTGAGAATGAGAATACGTAATTATGAATTAATCAAATTAGGTATGAAAGAGAATATATAGAATAGAAAATAAATTGTAAGATACAAAAATTTAAAGCTGGCAAATACTGCAAACATCACCAAAAAAACCACACAATTTTAAATTAATTATCTGCCTGGCATACTCAGTACTTTTTTTCCCTAGATCTTTTGGCTGTATCCTCTTTAATGGCAATTTTGTGATTTTTTTTATAGATAGAATAGCAAGATAATTTAGTCCTTACTTTAGCATGGTTAATTGAAAAAAATTTTTTGGTATTCTTGATTGAGAAATTTCTTTTAGCTTCCCAAACTGCTACTTTTAGGAACACAGGTATAAATCACTGATGATGTCATGGAAATGTACAAGATTGTCAAATTTAAAAATTTCTCAAGTTTCTTTCATATAAATATATGTGCTGTGAGATTTGGAAGAATATTCCACAGACTAGGTTCTTCTGGCTCTGTGTGTTTTTTTCTCCTTCACTCACCTTGTGCTTCTGGTGTTGGACACAGTGGCACAGGGCCGCATCAGGACTTCTGGCCCTGCATCTGGATGTCATGACACTGGGTGAGTCCACATGGCAGATGGGTTGGATGGTAGCGGTATCACTGGAAGCCACCAGGACTATCCTTATTGACTCAACTCTACAAGGAAGTGACTGCAAATCACATACGCATATTCCATGAAAGCCAAACTAAATATATCCCCAACTCAACTTCCCCTTAGCTGGGCCCCCAAAGTACTCATGGTCTCTCCCCTACCACCTGACATGATGGGAAGCATGTAAATGAAATGTCAATAGAAAGACCCAGCCTTAACTGATTGGCAGTGAAAATATCTCATTTTTGAAAATTCGACAAAAACATATGGTTACACACCCCTACCAGAACCCCTTCCAGGGTCTCAGAGGGACCTGTGCAAATGAGATGCCCTGAAGTTTCAATGTCATCGGCCACCCATTAGCTTTACCTCTGGGCTCAAGGTAGGGCACGTATTGCTTTTATCAAGTTCAAAGGGAATAAAGAAACAGTCAAGGCTTTGGGCTGCTCTCTGTGTCTTGGTAGCTTGCACTTTCCAGTTCTTTTGATAAAATATATATTTAAATTATGTTCTTGCACAAAGATGAAAGGCATTCCTACTTTTGGCAGGCCCTTCAACATCAATTAATCATCCAGCCACGGGTGGGTGGGGCCTCTCTTTTTTTTTTTTTTTTTTTCTTTGCGTTACGCGGGCCTCTCACTGCTGTGGCCTCTCCCGTTGCGGAGCACAGGCTCCGGACGCGCAGGCCCAGCGACCATGGCTCACGGGCCCAGCCGCTCCGCGGCATGCGGGATCCTCCCAGACGGGGGCACGATCCCATGTCCCCTGCTTCGGCAGGGGGACTCTCAACCACTGCGCCACCAGGGAAGCCCCGGGGCCTCTCTTTTTTAACAGAGGCTGGGCCATCCAGCTCAGGAAGTCCCTATAGCTCTGTGCTTCTGGGGGTGGTGGTGAGGGAAAAGAGAGGAAGGCAGCCTGCATTTACTGAGTGCTTGCTGTGTGCTAGACACTGACTCTGTGGGGCTTTATGTGTTATCTTGTTTAGCAAAGAAATGATTAGGTATTCTTGTCTCCAACTGAATACCAATTAGGTATTCAACCTCCAATACAAACAAGAAAATGGACACTCAGTGAAGTAGTTTGCTCAAGTGTAAAGCTGGTGAGCACAGAACCAGGACTTAAACCTGTGTCTCTGACTCCCCAGCCCATGCCCTCTGGACTATTGCAGGTATGGAAAAGGTTGCTGATTCCAACCCATGCTTATTTTTGCACAAAATAATCATTGCCTCAAATAAGAAGTGAACTTCATGGCAACCTACCCTATCAAGTTCCTCAAAAAAATAAAAAAGTTGGGATTTTGACTGGAAGTGAACTGAATCTATGGACTGCTTGGGGTAGAATTGATATTTTTTATGATATTGAGGCTTCCTATCCTTGAATATGGATGATTTCTTTGGTAATTTAGGTGTTCTTTAGAAATCACTGTAAAAAGAAAAGATGAATCCAAAACTCATAGATATCATTGTAACACACCCTGATAATATGCTTAGTATTCAGCATATACAAACAACTACTATAAATCCAAAAAGCAATCAACCCAATAAAAAATTAACAAAAGATATGAATAGGCATTTCACAGAGATGGAAATATGAATAGTCAATAAATCTATGAGTGTAAGTTCAATCTTCTGGATAGTCAAGAAAATAAAAAGGCCACCATGGAATACTTTTTTGCCCATTGACTTATGAAAATTGAGAAATCTGTTAAGATCAAGTGTTTGAAATATAAAGAACAGGAACACATACACAGTCGAAGTAAGAGTAAATTGATATAACTACTTTGAAAAACAATATCTTATAAACTTGTACATAAGTTAATACTATGACCCATCAATTGTCTATATACCATGGACAAACCCCTGTCTTGGGCTCTAAAAAAGCATGTACCAGAACATTTTTAGCAGTTATCTTAGTAGATAGTGGCCAAAACGAGAATAAACGAAATGTACATCTCTTAGCGCAAGTTCATGTGCCCAACGCACATGAGACCAAGCACACCAAAATGTCGGAGTTTGGGGCAGGGAAAGGTTTATTGCAGGGCCATTCAAGGAGACGGGTGGCTCATGCCCTAAAAAGCCCTGAGCTCCCCAAAGGGGTTCAGCAAATTTTTAAAAGCCAGGTGAGGTCCATCCACGTCTCTACAAATGACCCAATTTCGTCCCTAGGACCTGGGTGTTGATGACAAGTCATGCAGCGTGGCTGACATCATTGCAAACTCCAATTAGAAACTACAGAAACATTAAAAAAAAAAAAAAAAGGAAGAAAAAAGCCAGGTGAGGGAAGGGGGTTGCAGGATATGTGATCCTCTCGTGCACAATTCTCTGATTGGCTGATGGTGAGGTAACAGGGTGGTGTCATGGGATAACATTTCAGTCCTTAGGCTTCAGGAAGCCTGGGGGCTGTGTGCTCATGGTCATCAAGTATTGGGTTGGCCAAAAAGTTCGTTCAGTTTTTCATAAGCTGTTACGGAAAAACCCGAACAAATTTTTGGCCATCCCAATAGTTAACATCTTCCATCTGGTGGAGGGTTTTCACATCTGTAAAACAACTCAGGAAATGTGCATCAAATACTGTTATCTAGGTACTTCAGAGAGGAACTAAAGCAGAGGATATGAGGGAAGGCCTGTCCCGGGAAGGCCCCTTAGGGTCCTGCTTGGTTACATATCCAACACGTATAAATAAAAGTAGAGTATATCCATTCAGTGGAATATTTCACAGTTAAGAAAATGAACTAGCTAATGCTGCCCACCAGCATGTAATGATGGTGAAAGTGAATTTTTCAGAACTTCAGAGTCAGTAATATAAGATATCATTTTTATCGAGCTAACTACCGAACAAGGCAAAAAGTATATTGTTCAGGAATACATGCACAATTGGCAAAATTATTTTTAAAAAAAGCAAGAGAAGGCCAAGCACAGACTTAGGAGTAGTGGCTCCTTCTGGGGCAAAGACATGGGGTAGGGGGACATGTGGGGATTCCACGTAGATTGGTCATGTTATTTTCTGAAGTTGGGTGGTGGAATCAGGGGTACCAACCCCTGATATGCTTCATATCTTTGCTTCATAACAGTGCTTCATAACTTTGATACAATCCTATCTGTAGTGCATATTCTACTTATTTATTTGGCTGCACTGGGTCTTAGTTGTGGCACGTGTGATCTTTAGTTGCGGCATGCAGACTTCTTAGTTGTGGCATGCGAACTCTTAGTTACAGCATGCATGCGAGATCTAGTTCCCCGACCAGGGATCAAATGCAGGCCCCCTGCATTGGGAGTGCAGAATCTTACCCACTGGGCCACCAAGGAAGTCCCCTGTATTGTGTATTCTGAACAGCTACAACCTCAATTCACCCTGCTCCTGACACATGACACTTTTCATAAATATTAACCAAATCAGAAAAAAAAGTTAAATACTGAGAAAAGCTTTTGGAGGAGAGAATTCTGTGTCTTTTCCCTTACCTGGCTGCGCATGTGCGACAGCATAGGTGGGGCACTGTGATCTGCAGCGGTGGGAAGGAAGTCTCCCAACCCTTCAGATATAGACTTTTGCCTGACCCCTATTTCCAGTCCTCTGCCTCACACTGCTGTGACCATTTCCCTGAGCCTGGGTTTCTTTGTTTTTGTTTTTCTGGAATGATCTCTCAGTCTTTGCAGGAGTCAGAGGGCAGCAGTTGCTGTATGGGGTTGGATGGGGTACTGGGGTCCACAGCCCCTTGACTTCAGGGTCAGAGAGGAGAGCCGCTGTACTTCTCTCTCCCTGCTCCCCAACTTGGGTGCTGAACTTCTCTCCAAGGTCCCAAGGCTCTGCTGGGCCAGCTTGTCCACCACCAATTAACCTCCAGCTTCCAAGAGGGCAGTAGCCCTCTCTCCTCAACCATTGCTTCCTCTCATTCTCTTTGTCCTTGTCACTTGACCTCCTTAAAAATTCCTTTTCTGACATTTTAGTGGCATTTGGGAAAGTCAACCCTCTAAATTCAATCCACCAATCCCACTAGATCAAAGTACCTTGTTTTGTCGGAATTTGTCTTTCTAAGTGGAATAAAGAAGTTCCTGTCACCTGGATCATCCAGGGGGTTGAGTTCTGTTGGCCCAGGTTTAGGAGGGAATAAACCATAAGGCCCCTTGGCGTGTCAGTGTTTCTAGCTGGGCAGACACAGCCCTCCCTGTGCGGTTCCCTGGAAGACTGCTGGGTTCTGAAGAAGCATTTCTGAAATAGTCATGACATCATGGTTTTTACCACGCCCCACCCCGCCCCCACCCCCCACCAATACTGCTGCTGCAGCTGCCGCTGCTGCTTCTCCTTCTCCTTTTATCCCTTTTCTTCCTTTCTTTCTTTTTTTCCCCCCACAGCTTTAAATTTTAACATGTTAATAATCAGTGTTAAATTTGCTCTTTGGTTTCACAGTCATGAGGCAGATACAAACACTCTTATCCAAGGGATTACTTTTTGTGCTCTATGCACCAATTTTTTTTTAACATCTTTATTGGAGTATAATTGCTTTACAATGGTGTGTTAGTTTCTGCTTTATAACAAAGTGAATCAGCTATACATATACATATATCCCCATATCCCCTCCCTCTTGAGCCTCCCTCCCATCCTCCCTATCCCAACCCTCTAGGTGGACACAAAGCACGGAGCTGATCTCCCTGTGCTATGTGGCTGCTTTATGTAACAATTTATCTCTTTCAAAGTAGAATGGATTCATCAAATCTGTCTTAAAAGATTAAATTATTCGATTCCTTTACATTACAAGGGGTGACACCTGGCTTCTGATGACAATGGCACCCAGTCAAGTAGCATCTTCCGAGTGTGTCTGCTCCCCCCACACCCTGCCACCGCCCCAGGTACCATCCATGCGATTAAACCTTGCAGCATTGTAGACAAACGCAGAGCTCGAGTTAATTTAGAAAATACATGCATAACCTGCCCATTCTTTTCCTAACCCCAAACATCCAAGACTCACGCAAGCCATGAACATATTATTTCAGCTGTCAGAGTAGTGAAACCAATAGCCAGGAGGTGCAGGTAATTCAAGATTATTGAAGACACAGCATCTTAGCAGGGCATTTGAGTAGGTGTGTGTGTTTTTTCAAGCTCATATTTTAAAACTGAACATCATTCAAATGAATTGTTTAAAATGATTTTTTGTAATATATTATGAATATACTGGAAAGTCAAAATAGAATGCCCAGTGAGAGCATAATTGTCAATGCAATAGACAAGGTTATAGAAAGTGTACCTGTCATATCCTTCTTAGAGTCTATATATTCATGTTATTTTCCCAGTGACTGGCTTTAATCAAATTCTCCCATGTCCTTCTAACCTCAGTGCAACTGTCGTCATAACCATGTTGCAAAAAGGAGCATCTAATTAAGATCACATTCAAACTTGAAATCTCCCTGCCCAATGGGGAAAGATAATATTGTCACTCAGCGTTTGGGGTGGATAATGATATTAAATGTTTTCCCCCGTGGACCACATGGTTGAACAAGGGTCCTGACTGAATTTGTAGAGAGTTTAGCATCTCTGATGGGAGTTGGCTAGGCACGTTCTCAGGGAGTCAGGCAGAGGTGCCTGAGTTTTTCATGACACTTTCCATCCTCTTCAGAAAATAGTTTAGATAGCCAGCCATGCTGCCCACAGCAAACCTGAGATATCACATTTATTGAGTAGTAATTTACACACAGTTAAATTCACTCTTTTTTGGTGTTCAGTTCTATGCATTCTGACAAATATACACAGTTGTGTAATAATCACATTACTCCCAAAAGGACTCCCTCTGTCGTCAGTTCCTTTCTTCCTTCCCCGGTCCCTGGTAAGCACTGACCTATTTTGCCTTTTTCAGAATGTTGTATAAATGGCATCATACAATATGTAACCTTTGGTAACTGGCAGCTTTTACTTAGCATAACGGTCTTGAAATTCATCTATGTTGTTTCAGTACCATGAGTTTTTTTCTTTCTTTCTTTCTTATTTATTTTTTTTTTTGAGTAGTATTTTATTGTATGGATATACCACAGTTTGTTTAGCCATTCACCAGTTGAGGGTCATTTCTGATTTTGGCAATTTCCAACCAAGCTTCTATGAACATCAACATACAGGTCTTTGTGTGGATGTGTTCTCATTTCTCTAGAGTAAATACCTAGAAGTGAGATAGCTAGGTCATGTGATAGGCATAGATTTACTTTAGAAGGAAAACATGTTGTCCAAAGTAGGTGTACCATTTTGCATCCCTATCAGCATTAAGTATTGTCCAGGAGAGTTTCAGTTACTCCATGTACTTACCAGCTCTAGGTATTGTCATGTAAAAAAAATTCATTCTAATAAGTGTGTAAAGGCATCTTACTGTGGCTTTATTTTGCATTTCCCTTATGATGTTGAGGATCTTTTGATATGTTTTTTGCCATATGTCTCTTCTTTGGCATGTCTGTTTACATAAAATTTTTTTCGGTCATTTAAAAATTGTTTTTGTGGGCTTCCCTGGTGGCGCAGTGGTTGAGAGTCTGCCTGCCGATGCAGGGGACACGGGTTCGTGCCTCGGTCCGGGAAGATCCCACATGCCGCGGAGCGGCTAGGCCCGTGAGCCATGGCCGCTGAGCCTGCGTGTCTGGAGCCTGTGCTCCGCAATGGGAGAGGCCACAACAGTGAGAGGCCCGCGTACCGCAAAAAAAAAAAAAAAAAAAAAAAAAAAAAAAATTGTTTTTGTTTATTTTCCTATTGAGTTTTGAGACATCTTTATATATTTTGGATGGGAATCCTTTATCAGATACGTGTTTTATAAATATTTCCTCATAGTCTGTGCCTTGTTGGATATATTTTTTAGATTATTTTATTTTCATTGTTTATAATCAGTACTACATGTCCATAGTTCAAAAGATTTGAGAAAATACACAGTGTAAAAGAAGTCTCCTTCCCATGAATCCTAGCAATCCAATTCTTCCTCCAGAAAAAAATCACTCTTACCAGTTTTTTCTTTTTTTTTTTCCAGAAGGAGGGAGAAGAAGAGGGAAACATTTTATACAATTACAAAAATGTACAGATATTTTTTTCTGCATCAATATATGACAGTATAAGATCCATGCTGCTCTCTCTTGTTCTGTTCATTTATCAGTTCATCTTATCAGTCTCGCCATATCACTGTGTACAGAATTCATCTCATTCTTTTTAATGGCTGGTTAGTTTTCCATTGTGTGTATGTACCATGACTTGTTTAATTTGCCCCCTGTTGGTTTCTAATCTTTTGTTATTACAAACAATGCAGCAATGGATATCTTTGTACAGTAATAACTGTCATTGGAATGACTGAATTACAGGGCATATGCATTTTTAATGTTGGGAGTTGTTTCATTTCCAACATAGAGGTTGAACCAATGTAAACTCCCAGCAGCAGTACATGAGAATACCTGTTTCTCCACATCTTTGTCAATGTATGTCTTAAATATTTTTATTTTTGCCAAACAACAGGTGACAGCGGATGTGTTTTTAGTTTTAATTACATTTCTCTTATTATTAATGAGCTATCAATGTCCATTGTAGTTCCTTGCTTGTGAGCTGTTTATTTACATCTTTTGCCCAATTTATATTGGGTTTTTATCCTTTCCCTTATTGATTTAGAGTTCTTTGCAGATTAAGGAAATTAGTGCTTTGCATTATGAATTGAAAAAATACATTCTTAGTTGTTTTTCTGGTGACTCCATTTATAGTGTTTTTTTTTTCTTGAAGAAAATGTTCATTAAAAAAATCTCAGCTAAAGTGTGTGAAGTGACAGAGTAAAGTGATCAGAAAAAATCCCTAAAGAGAAGTAGAGTCATCTTGGTCTTGGCACTCTAGTCTATCTCCATCTACTGAGCATGTATCACAAGTAATGTGTTAATAATAGAGTAGGTAAACCATGGTAAACATGGATGACTTACTGTCTGAACTTTTGAGGAGATTAAAAATCATACATGGAGTGATTGATTCTTAGGGCTGTGCTTCCCTTAATTGGGGAAAACTGGATTGAGAACAAAATGGTATTCAGCCAGTCCATGATGCTTGCATTTCCACACTTTGGAATGTTTGGTGCAGGGAGAAACATCCATGGTGTGGGCTTTTACTGCAAAATTTCAGAACTCTTGGCTTGGCTTCAGGGAAGCCACAGGCCTCTTTCCAGTGAGCAGGTCACTGGAAAGAGGCACAAGCAAGCAAGGCCTGCCCTCCATGAGCAGTTGGAGGTGGTGAGTGTGGACTACAGCTCAGGGCAGACCCCAGGGACAGACGTCAGGGGGGAAAGGTTTCCTTGACCAGTAGGTGTGAGGAGAGCCTCATGCTGGGAGCAGAATGGGCTCTGGCATCGTGTGGAGGATTTGGTCGGAGGCGGGGAGCCAGGTGGGCCTCTTTCCAAGAAAGGTAAACCAGACAGAGAACTTCAGCGTATAGACAAGGCCATCATCATTAGGAACTGCCTTCAGAGCCAGTTTATGGAAAATCAGCCTCTCTTTCTTAACTCCATTGCAAATTGTTTTTCCTCAAATCCTGTCACACAAATTATTTACCTCCCCTGGCCGCACCAGATTTTGTTCTAAATGGGTCTCAGACTCTGAACGTTTCCAAGTGCTTTGAGCATGGTCAGCATGGCTCATAAATCAGCATGTGTCTTGCCAGGTGACAGGGTGGACCACGTGCCCCTTACATGTACCAAATAGCCAGTGACTAATTCCCTGCCAGCTTTTCCTCAGCACCAAATACAGGTAAAGGCGTGGCTCATCATGCTTTAGGAAATAGAAGGTCAGATTTTTCTAGAATGGGACTATGGCCCATAGAGAGGCTTTGCCAAAGTTCTTTGGAATAAAATTACAATATATGCCCAAATGTAAGGTGAAGATCCCTCCCTCCTCCCCCAAATCATCTTTCTAAAAGGAGGGAATTGCCCTCTACTGAAATCCTAACGAATTCTCTTATATTACAGGGCAGCCTCTTAATTACTGTATTTTGAACAGTAAGTATGATGTAGGGAAGACACAGTAGCTTTAACTGATCGCAGTCAATTCCAGTTTAGGAACACCTGTACAAGTCACCAGAAAAAATTAGCGAAAGGAAGAGCAGGAGAGGGAAAGACTACTAGTACAAGAGTAGTAATTATCCTTAGGGAAAAACCCTCTCTCTTCCAAGTTTCGTTAATTGTAAATTAGCTTTGGAAAGATCCTTTAAAAAGAAATATTTTGTCAGATCACTACAGGAGGACTGGGGGAAAACACTTCCTGATGTTGTGCCACTGGATACTTATAGCTTGGAGTAAAAATTGCAGTGATCATATCATTTACAGATTTAGAAGTGTTCATTATCTTAACTCAGAAGGGAAGTTATCTCTGGAAAATGGTGTGTGATGACTCAAAAGCAGATTCTAGGGATGCTGGAGAAATGGATTTTGAAGCATGTGGGCAGTTTGAATAAAGTTATGTGATATTTAGAAAGCAAAAAAAAAAAGCAATCAATTAAAAAATAATACTACCTTATTCTGTGATATGTGAGATTTACATTACCTATGTACAATTAAGTTATTTGACTATGTAATCTGAACTATTACAAGTTTATTTGCATTAGATAAGAACGCTAAATTAAAATCACATTTGGAAAATGGGGGGGTCCCCTTATGCTCAGAAACTTACAGTGAAATGAGATGGAGCACTTTTCTTTTTCTAGTAACATTTACAGGCTCTATAGAGAGGAGTAGAATCATAAGGGAAAACCCAATTATTTTCACTATCTGCAGTCAGGTAAATGGAGAAATAGTGCCTAATTCAGGGAGAGAAGTTTTGGTCATGCTGCCCAGAACACATTCAATGCTCAGGACATGCTAGATACGTGACAATTATTATCCTTCTCGCCTCATGTTGAGAGTTTTTAATGATAATAAAAGTAATACTGTTGATTCTCATTATTTGCGAATTCCATATTTGTAGATTCACCTACTCGCTAAAATGTATTGGTAACCCAGATCAGTACTTGCCACATTGTCAAGGTCACTCATGGACATGCACAGTGGGGCAAAAAATTGAGATGCACACGTTCCCAGCTAAGGTCCAACAGGGTGACGCTCTGCCTTCCTGTTTCAGTTCTCACTCTGTAAATAAGCTCCTTTTGAAGTCTATTTAGTCACATTTTTGTGCTTTTTATACAGCACCCGAGTATAGTGCTGAAGGGCTGGCTAGTGATACTGGGTGCAAGAAGGCTGTGATGTGCCTTACGGAGAACATACGTGTGTTGGATGAGCTTCATTCAGGCAGCTACGGAGCCACTGGTCATGAGTTCAATGTTAATGAGTCAACTACATATATGGGGTGTCTTTAAACAGAAACACACAAAAAACAAGGTTGTACATTGATCGGTTGACGGAACTGTTGTGAATAAAAGTTCACAGGAATCTAATCTTTTATTTTCTCTTGAGCAATGGTTCATGTGGGTCACTAATTCAGTGTTCGTGGCCTGTTTAGAGAATGTGATACCACAGATCATGAGCCATGACTGGGTCTGTGGTACATTCTGTGTGGTGACATACCTTTCGCTTATCAATATATCATCCACATTTTTTCAGGACATTTAACAATTTTAAGATTATTTTCTAAAACTTAATTCGTGGGGTAATTTACCATCATAAAACTGGGATGAGTTGATTTAAATTTTTTACTTCAGGTCCAGCAAGTGAGGAAATTAATTAGAGAAAATTCCAGCTGTGTGAGGGGAAAGAAGCCAAGTGAAGTTTCTGTGTTTCCTCCAGATGTTTGCCAGGATGCTGACAGTCAGCTCTATTTGCGGTCATATTTATTTTGTCTTTTTTTTTTTTAAGTGGTTACTTTTTTTAAAAAAATTAATTTATTTATTTTTGCTGTGTTGCATCTTCGTTTCTGTGCGAGGGCTTTCTCTAGTTGTGGCAAGCGGGGACCACTCTTCATCACGGTGCGCGGGCCTCTGACTATCGCGGCCTCTCTTGTTGCGGAGCACAGGCTCCAGACGCGCCGGCTCAGTAGTTGTGGCTCACGGGCCTAGTTGCTCCACGGCATGTGGGATCCTCCCAGACCAGGGCTCGAACCCGTGTCCCCTGCATTAGCAGGCAGATTCTCAACCACTGCGCCACCAGGGAAGCCCACCTATTTATAATGGGAAGGAAAGGAGGTAAAGAACTTAGGCAAGATACAAAGTCTACCCATGTGGTCATTTCCTAATCAGTGCTCTGCATCAAAAGAGTTCCAGAAAGTTGTGGTAGGTGTTACTCGTGGAGTGCAGCTCAAAGTTGCCATCACTGTGAGACTCAGGTGTAAGAAAGTCTTGTTACTCTCATTGCCCAGATCTAACTATATGTGACTCTGAAACCCCTTACACCTGTGAGGGAAGAAATTTAAGCATATTTATGTTAGGGGCAGCCTCCTCCTTCCCACGCTCCAGGTGAAGTTTTCAGGGACTCACACACATGGGAACACTTGGCGAAGGCTCTCGAAGGTTGGTGCATCCCGCTGCTGTGCTCAGGTGCCAAGCCAGCACAGCTCCCTGTGGTGGGAGGTGGGGGAGGGGCCTGTTTCCAGCTGTTTGACTCTTGCATGAAGTTTAGCTGCAGAAACACAGGGCCCATCCCTGTATATCCACTGTCCCCTCAGTGGGGGCCTGACCCTCCTCAGGACAGAAACTCCAAACTACTGACTGTTTCTCTTTGGAAAATCTCTTTTCCCCAAGGCTAACTCCTCTGAACCCCAGAGACCCTTCCACTTTTTGGATCAATTAATTTTTTTAATGCAAAAGAAATTGAACTTGACCTTCAGCAGAAGGAAAGTCCCAAGTCTCCAACACAAAGGCCTAGGATGGGGGACCATAACTCTCTTTTATTTGCCCCTTTTATGTCCATGAAAATATATCTCACTCTCAATAAATTTTCTCTCCATCTTCTGCAAAATAGGTGAGGAGACGCTCAAGTCAAAAGAAATTTGCCAAAACAGTGGATTTACTTATTCTGTGACTTCTCAGTGCCTTTATTATGCACTGTGAATCTCCAGGAGGAGGTTGGAGCTGGGAGTGCATCTCAAATGTACTGAACTCTGCAGCCCTTTGGATGTAGAACACCTCTTGGGGTTGCTGCTTGGTTGAGTGCACCCAGGTACCCAAGGAGGTAAGTGGCTTCTGAAGGCCCTGAAGTTGGCTGGTGATGGGTTTCCTCCCCTTGAGCATATTTCCCCAGCAAAAGATGAAGTCATTTATCCCAGGTCCACCTGTGACATTGATATTAGGGGAGCCTACAGCATCACTCACATTCTGTGTGGTTCCGAATTTCCCAAATCCCTTGCAGCTCACAGGGCTTTTGTCTGTGCAGTTGCTGTTGTTTTGCCTCAGTCATCTACTTTGCAGAGGCTGGTTCTTTCTGAATTCCTCTTGGTGGCTGAGGGATGCCAAGAGCCTGGCCTGAGACTAGGACATTCTGGGCCGTGACTGCCAGCCTTCCCTTTGTGGGTCAAAGAAGGAGTTAAAGATGAACCATAATGGAAAAGAATATAAAAAAAGAATGCATATATATGTATAACTGAATCACTTTGCTGTACAGCAGAAATTCACACAACGTTGTAAATCAGCCGTACTTCAGTTCAAAAGAAAAAGAAATCAGAGTTTCTTGAAGACAGGAACAAATGAGACTAGCAGAGTGCATAACATGTTGCAGATAAGAAATACATGTTTTTTGTATTGAGGGTACTAAGGAGTACTCTAAAAGAGTGGTCCCCAACCGTTTTGGCACCAGGGACCGTTTTCACAGAAGACAGTTTTTCCACAGATGGCGGGGGGAGGGCGAGGGATGGTTCAGGTGGTAATGTGAACCCGGGCTCAAAATAAGATGGGGAGTGATGGGGAGCGGCAGATGATGCTTCGCTTGGGGAGCCATGGGGAGTGGCAGATGAAGCTTCGCTCACCTGCTGCTCCCTTTCTGCTTGGCGGCCCTGTTCCTAACAGGCCGTGACTGGTACTGGGGGTGGGGGACCCCTGCTCTAAAAGGTTAAAAGAAAAAAAAGAAAAACGATGAATCCACATGTGATGTGATAAAGAGACTCCCTTTTGTTTAGCCTTGGTGCTGCCTGCATGTCTAGAGGCGCTCATACTCTTTTTTTGGTAAAGTGATTTTCAGAGACTTGTCCAGAAACGGAGATGGGGTGTGTGTGTGGGTCCTCTGGTGCCCACTGGGCCTGCCTAGGAAGCTGTGGGTGGTGGCATGGGTGCATGCACACGCCTTGCTCCCCCAGGGGTCACGTCTTCCTGGGGCAGTTTGCCAAGTGTGTCTTCACACCTTATTGGCTGTGAGACTTGAGAAAATTACTCTTTGATCCTTGGTGTCCCACATTTCAAGCTTGGATAGCTGTATCTACCCAGTGTGCTTGTTAGAATTAAGTCTGAGGATGTATGTGGATGGAGTTGAAAGACATTTTTGTAAACTCTGAAGTGAGGCTTGGTTTAACACGGTTCATTATCACCATCACAGTCATAGGCAGGGGGTGCGACGGGATTAGCCCCAGGTTTCTGAGCTATTTGTGGGTCACAAGAGCTGGGGTCTGAGAAGCAGCCCTTGGAAAGGAAGCTGCCAGTGGTTGACTAATCACCCAGGAGGAAAACAAACTTTCGGGCAAAGCATGGGGCCCAAGGTCCTGCTGTGGGGGAACCAGAGGGGTAAAACCTCTGTGTGGCCTTTGGGGTCCAGAAGGGCTTCTCTTGAGAGAATGTTCTGGGTCTGAGGAAGGAGCCTTCTGCACCTGCATATAATCAACAGACCACTCTTGTCATTAATGTTGGCAAAGTTATTCCTGCATCCTCTCTGCTATCTTCTTATTTCAATCTGCAAAGGAAGAGAGGAATCCCAGTACCTGAAAACTGGTTTCGTAAACTATGAAATCACATTACCGCTGATATCAGAAAGTGACATGAAACAGGAAAACATGAGAAATTAAGTTGCAGGGGATAGGTTTTGTCAGACTAAGTCAGAGGTAAGCAATACCCACTTCTCGCTTTGGGCCCGGGCTCAAAATAAGATGCATGTGTGGTTTCTTGCAGACACACTCTGATATGTGAGGTCACGGGGTGAGCGTCAGAATGGAAGTAATAATTATTTTTTATAGCAATGTCTTCTGCAGCTTCAAAGAGAGGGGCTTCTCTCCTTGCACATGTGAGCATTGATTTGGGAGCTGAGGAAGGTAATTTTCACATGCAAATGTGTCTGAGTTGAAATGAGCAGAGGCGATGAGCCGACTTAGAGAGACACTGGCCGCCTTGTCTTCCAAGACAAAGGAGCCAGGGGCTCAAGAGAAGCAGCACTCTCTTGAAGGAGGAAAGGTAGAAACCTGAGGAGTTCCTTTGCTCACATCCCCTGCAAACATATCTCTGCTTCTGTGGAGCTCTTCAAGAAGTGTTTGATTAAAGATTCACCTGGCAGAAAATAAGGGCCATATATTGTGGTGAAGAAAAAGGTGTGGGTTGGAGTCCCACATGACTTCAGAGCCTACTCTTCTGCCTCTTAGCAGTGTGACTTTATCACAGGATGCTGTCAGGCTCAGTGGGAGTCACCGCAAGCTCCCCAGTGGGTGGTCCCCATTGAAACACAGGCCACAAATCCAGGGAAGGAGCAACAAATACCACTGCATTTCCTACAATAGCAGTTTCTATGCTAATCCCTCATCCAAGCATCCCTTTCAGGGAACTCCCTTTCCAAGCTACACCAAGACCTTGAAGCCCATGGATAACTTGGAGCTTTCCACTTCCCAGGTCTGCAGAGTGCCTTGTGGCTCAGAGCCTATGCTATTCCACGCCGTCCTTGGAACACTGGAACTTTTCCAAGGTGCCTGGGCCCTGTGTGCCCGGTTGAACCCTCATTCACTCTTCCTCTTGCCAATGCTCTTTAGGGAACAAAAGGAGCTCCGCTCTCCCAGCCCCCCCATGCTCTCCCCTCATGCCCCACACCAGCTTTGAGGAAATTCTCCTTTTATGCTTTTTTTAGGTTTCTGGTCAAGATGCTGCTATTTCTGAACTCTCCCCAGACTCCCTTGGGGAACAAATGCCAGGAGGCCACGTAGGAAGGTTCTGCCTTTGCTCCCTGTCCACTTCCTCCCTGGGACCTGTGAGCACAGGCTGGTTTTCTGCAAGACCAGGGGAGGGACAGGAAAGGCAAGAGGAAATTAATGCCTCACCGTGATTGCTTCACCATAACCTCACTCACCCTCACTTAAGTGTGGACAGTCATGACTTACAGAATAAGGGAAAGTGCCCCCACTTTCCCCTCAACCCTGAACCAGAAGTTAAAAGATTCCTGATCCTCTCAGCTCCATGATTCTCTGAGTCTGTAGAAAAGGAACAACTGATCGATTGTTGCATCCCAGCTTTTGCCCGAGACGCCTCTACTTTGGGAGACGGCAGCTTTGCATCATCAAAAGTTTTGGCATTGCCAGTGCAGAAACGACTTTACATGCACATTCCAACTAAATGTCGTGGTAATTTTAGGAAGGGCTATTGAGAAATACACCCCTGCAATGTTTCCCACATCTTCTGCTTGTGGTTAGCCTAAATATTAGCCAAGAGGGTTTCACTAGAATATTGAAAACTCTGACCACAGCAGAAGGAACAGAAATTGAATGAGAACATGTCTAATCTCTGGGCAGGGCCAGGAAGGCCTCTCTGATTTTCTGCTTTTGCCCCAGCCATGACCTCTGAGTGATCGCCAGCTGCCAGACCCTGATTGGTAAGGAGACACAGGGCAAGCTGAAGCTCATTTTCTCTTGTTCCATAGAGAGAAACAGTTGATTCCTTTTTTTTTCTCCATATTTTTTCCAACCCAAGACCCTCCCAGTAACACCCAAAGCTCACAAAGTAGACTAAGTACTTTGGACATTATATATAAAACAAACACACAATAACTCTGAAAGGTGGAGAAAACACACTGGCTAAGGACTTTGAGACCCAAGGAAAGAGACAGTGGTGAGCTCCCTGGGTTTTCTTTTTGCCTCATGCATCCCATACTTGGAGCTGAAGAAGCCAATAACTTGGAAATGCCAATGAACATGGACAAAAACAGCTTCCAGAAAAGCCTACTCTCTCTAGCCCGAGGACCAGGAAATAGGCAGCCTAGCAAGACAGAAAACTTTCAGACAATAAACATTCTGGTACACCCAACACTATAGGAATATGACAGCTCTACTCAATCACACCAGCAAAGGCTGCTTGGTAAGCTTAGCCTTTCACCCTCACAAGGCCGTAAAGAGGTGCTCCACCAGCCCTCACCCAGACAGGTGATAGAAGAGGCCAAGCAGAGAGCCAAGACTTTCATCCCCTCTAGTAATGATCTCCTGCCCCAGCACAGTGTCGGTGGAGACCATATGGTGGGCTAGAACTCCCACTCCCCACTCAGCAGTAGTGATGGGCCCTCCCCACTTTCTGTGTCAAATGGAGGCCAAGTGGAGAGCCTGAATTTGTACTCTCATTCATAGGTAACAAGGTGTCACCAATCATGCTCTTGCCAGAGTGGTGGAGGGTTCAATAAAACCCCGAGTCTCAGAACATAATCCCAAATGCTCACTTGTCAAACCAAGAACCAGAAATATCTCAAATTGAATGAAAAAAAAAGCAATCCATAGATGCCAGCACTGGGATAACAGAGATGTTAGAATTATTTGACAAAGATTTTTAAGGGGTCATGATTTCAATGAGCAATTATGAACATGCTTGAAACAGATGAAAAAAAAATAGAATGCCTCACCAAAGAAATAGAAACTTTCAGCAAAGAAATAGAAGGTATAGAGAAAATCCAAATGGATATTATAAGGCTGAAAATACAATTGAAACAAAAATCTCAATGGATGGATTCAACAGCAGAATCAAGGGGACAGAGGCATAAGTGAACTGCAAAATAGGACAATAGAAATTATATAATCTGGGCAACAGGGATAAAATGAACAAAAGTTTACATACTATAGCGTTCCATCCAAATTGTACTCTTAAATAACAAAATTATAGAAACTGAGAATAGATTAATGAGTTAAGGAGTAGTTGGGGGCTGGAGAGAAGTAGGTGTGGATATAAAAGGGCAACATGAGGGATGCTTGTGGAGGTGGATCTGTTCCGTGTCTTGACTGCATCCGTGTCAATCTTGTGATATTGGACTAGGCTTTTACAACATATGACCATTGGGAGAAACTGAATAAGTGGTACACAGAGTTTCTTTGTATTTAAGCCTATGTGAATCTACAGTTACCTCAAAATAAAAAGCTTAATTAAAAATTGGAAAAGAATATGAGACACGATAATCAGCATTTACAAAATCAGTGAGTTCTGAAGTTGAGTTTAGCCTGACATAAAAATCCCTAAATTTACCACCATCCGTAACTTCACCTTGCAGCTTACCTGGCACCCCTTTTTCTCTCTCCTGCCTTTCTCTCCACTGCAGTTGCACTGGGTTCTTTCTGCCCCTGAAATGCCTTGCTTTCTTCTGCAAAGGACATTTGTACATAACTGTTCCTGCTGCCTTCCTTCCCTCTTCATTTGCTTGGCTCCTACTCATCCTTTAGATCACTTCCTTAGGATGCCTAATATGACCAGGTAAAATCGCCCTCTTGTATTATCTTGGGTCTTTGCCACATAGGACCAGTCATGCTTGCCACATTGAATTTCTAATTTGCTTTACTTAAGGTCTTCCTTCCTCACTGGTCTGTAAACTCAAAGCATGTGGGGACTGGGTCTGTTTTGACTCACCAGTGTATCTCCAGCATCTAGAACAGTGCCTGGCATGTAGTAGGCACTCACCAAGTTATTTGTCAAGTGAATGAAAGAAGGCATGAGGAGGATTAGCCACCTTTCCCCTCTCAAACTAGCAAGGTCTTCAAAACCCAGGCTAAATCATTCCTCCCTGCTCTGAGTGACCTGCCATCCCAGAAAGAAGTTACTGTTGCATCCTTTGTACATCCCACACCCTTCGTTGATCCTGACCAGTCAGGGGACACTCAGGTAATGGACCACCTGGGCATGGCCACGTTAGAGTTCCACAGGGAGGATGGGGGAGGCAAGAGAAGATGCACTCGGTAAAAGAAGCCAGCCTTCTCTAGGGAAGTGGTCTTCCCCCAAAGGAGCTGCTCATCTCAACGACTCTCCAGTGACTAGTCAGTGTGGGGTGATTCGTTACAGCTGTGCACATCTGTGATGATTACCTGGGTCTTGGGAGAAGAGAGCAACCTTCCCTAAAGACTGGGGTCAAGACAGAAAAATATATATAGGGTGTTGGCTTGTTCAATGACATTCTGATGCCTCCCAGCCCAGCCAACCGCTCCCCTGTTCTCAGGTGGCTCTGTACCCTGTGAGCAGAATCACAGCTGGTGGAAAGAAGGTCGGCTGACCCAGGGCTGTCCTGGGGTGGGGAGCATGGGGGGCCAGGCCGTGTCATCCTGGATCTTCCTGCACCACAACCCTTATAGTCCTGTCTCACCTGTTGTCCTCAGTAGAGTGTAAACTTTCTGAAGAAAAGGAAGGAGCTTATCTTGTTCCCCAGTGTATCCTCTGCATCAAATTCTGCCCATATTGTAGTAAGAGCTCAATAAATATTGGTTGCTTGAATGAATAAAACTAAGTCTTACCATCTCTTCATTGGACTTCTTTTCAGGTTTTTGTCCTTGACCTGAATCCTAAATATTCACTGAGTCTGCCTTATTTCTGCTACCGTTCCCACCCACACCTGACCCCTGTGTCTATACCACATTCCACTTAGAAGGTAAAAGCAGTCTAACCAGCACTACCTGGGGGTGAAAAGTGTCCCATCAGTTTAGACCTTTGAATCTTGGTCTTCCCAAATAGGCAAAGTTGTCTAGTAAGAGATGAAGGAAGATTTGAGTAAATGAAAATTTACTGTGCCCCCTCTGTGTGTTGGACATTATGTTTTGTGTATCTTGTCTTGTTCCTTTCTATGGGAGAGACATTTGTATTTCCATTATTACAGAGAAGGAAACTTAGATTTACAAAGATAAGCCCTTTGCCCCAGGCCAGCAGCAAGAGAGCCAGCACCAAGGATTCAAGTTCAGATTTGCCTAATTCCTAAGTTCCTTCCCACAAAGGCTGGAGTGTCTCATGGAAATTTTTCTGACAATAATTTTAGCTTTAGGAGAAAGACTAGACACTTTTTTGACCTTTCCAATTATCTTACAAGCCCAGTGTTAATCAGCTGAGTCAGAACTGATGACCTCAGGACTGCTTCTGCCCCAAACCATCTTCTGATGAAATGATAAAATGAGACTACTAGTCTCATTAATGAGTCTAAAAACATTATGTGAGTTCCAATGATGCCTTTGCTTCTGGCCCATCCCACACCTTCTCCAAATAAGAAAGCAGCTAATTTGCAAAACCCTTGCTTCTGTGAAGCAGCTGTGCGAGTCACTGACATACATGATTAGCATAAAATTAATTTGTTGGGGAAGCATTATTACCACCCCTAATGAGGTTTAGGAAGTGACTAGTAGTGTATATGAAGGAAGGTGGATACTGTTCTTTTAACTCCAGATAAAATGTGTGTGGGATGCAATTTTCAACACCAAGATTTAGCTTGGGAATCAGGTGTTTATGGCAACTTGTGTGAGGTAGGTTTTTCTCAGAGCTATGAGACAGAACAATTTATGACAATGTAGATGGGTCTCTTTTGTATATTTCCATGATTTCCTTTCAGGGGAAATTCTGTGCATGGAAGACAATTATGGCAACCTAAAGGAATTAAATGTCCTTTAACTGAACTGTAAATTTTATCATTCATTCTATTTATAATTTTAAATGGAAAAAGAAGAGTGAGTCACATATGAAAATCATTTATTTCAATCACAGAAAACCAACCACCCATAACTTATATACCTGTAGATAAAGAAGTTAACTGAATTATGCATTTCCACTTAGGCTTTTTCTATGCACGTAGTTCTGTTATTTAGCTAAAATCACATAATATATCAAAATTTGTATCTTGTTTTCTCCATATACAGTAATAATATACATGTTTTTCCTCACTAAAAATTCTTCATAAGCATCATTTTAATGTTTCCACAATATTGCACTGTATGGATTTGCCATAATTTACTTAACCATAGCCTTTTAGTGTTGGATTTTATGTAGTTTACAGTTTTTCACTTTTTTAAGTGATGATGCAATTCATTTCTTTGTACCTCCTGCTTTATTTTCATTTTAACTTATTGATTTCGTAAAAGTAGAATTACTTGATCAAAGAAAGTTTTGGATAAATTTTAGGTTCCAGATAAATAGTGATGAATAGACTTTCTGAATATAACTGCCAGCTTAGAATTCTATCCAGGGAAAACATTTTTTTTTTTTTTTTTTTTGCGGTACGCAGGCCTCTCACTGCTGTGGCCTCTCCCGTTGAGGAGCACAGGTTCTGGACGCAGAGGCTCAGCGGCCATGGCTCATGGGCCCAGCCACTCCGCGGCATGTGGGATCTTCACAGACCGGGGCACGAACCCGTGTCCCCTGCATCGGCAGGTGGACTCTCAACCACTGTGCCACCAGGGAAGCCCCAGGGAAAACATTCATTAAAAATGAAGGAAAAATAGAGACTTTTTCAGGAAAACCAAAACTGAAACAATTTGTTGCCTTTAGGCAACACTAAAAGAAGTGCTAAAGTATTTCCTAAAGAGGAGGAAATATGGAAATGTAAGAAGAAATAAAGATAAATGGGAAATGTAAATATGTAGGTAAATCTAAATGAATATTGACCACACAGAATAATAATGATTTAAAATGCATGAAGAACAGATACATAAAACAAGTGAAGTAATGGAATTGAAACTGATAAAGTTCTAGTGTTACCTGGGAAGTGATCCAAGTACTGATTTGTTTTAGACACTAACATATCAAGGATGTTTGTTGTAATCACTGTGTAACCATTAAAGGAAAATAAAAGATGTAACTACCAAGATAAGGGAGAAGGAACTGGAAAATAATTTTAAAATGCTTTATTAGTTCAAAAAGTTGAAAGAAGGGCATATAAAATAATGTAGAACAGGTATGACAAGTAATAGATAGTAGCTAAAACCCTAAATATATCAGCACTTTTATGAAATGTAAATTAACTAAATCAATTAAAAAACAAAGCATCTCAAACTGAATAAATAAAACAAATAAACACCTTGTGTACAAGGACACAAAAGAACTGAAAGTACAGACACTAATAAAAAGGAACATGACATAATTATATATGACAAAATAGACTTTGAGGCAAGAGGCATTCTTTGAGATAATGAGGGGCATTTTATAATGATAAAATATCAGTCAGCCAGAAAGATTTAATACTTCTCAGTTTGTATGCACCCAATAATATAGCATCAAACCATATAAAGCAAAAAATGCAGAAAAGCTAGATAAACCATATTGGTTGATTTTAAGATGTTCTCCATAACTGATGGATCAAGCAAACAAAAAAAAGTAATTAACATATGTAAAATCTGAGAAACATTTACCAACTGTACAAGCAACTTCAGAATTCACATTATTTTTAGGAGTACATAGAATATTTAGCAAAATTGTCCATATACTGGGGCATAAATCAAATCTTAACAAAATTCCAGGTATTAAAATTATACAGTGAAATAAGACTAGAAATCAATAATAAACATTACTGGAAAACCACTAAATGTTTGGAACTTAAACAGTATATGTCTAAATGAACAAAGATTCAATCACAATGAAAATTTTTAATAATTTTAATTAAAATGAAAATATGGCACACTAAAATGTCAATTAAAAGCATGCTTAAAAGAATAACTTCATATATTAGAAAAGAAAATATGCTGAAAATTAATCATCTATTGATTTTCTTGATTGTACCCATATCAGGAAGTTAAAAAGAATATCAAGTTAAATCCAAAGAAAGAAGAAAGGGGATAATAATAATCCTGATAGCAGACATTAGTCACACATAGAACAAATGTACAATAGAAAAAAAATTACAAAGCTCAAAGTCAGTTCTTTGAAAAACTAAACCCTTAGTAAGAATGATTAAGAGAGAGAAGACACATAATACCAATATCAGGAATGCAAAAGAAATTACTACAGGTCCAACAGATATTTAAATCAAATAATGAGAAGACATTGTGAATGATTTTATTTTAATAAATTTTAACATATAGGTGAAATGAGAATTTTCCTAGAAAAACACAACTTACCCAAATGGAAACAAGAAGAAAATTTCTAAAATCTAAACAGTTCTCTATTAGGTAAATTGAAACTGTAATTAACAAAATTCCCACCAAGAAATCTCCAGGCCAATTGACTTCACTGGTAAATTCTTCCAGATATTTAAAGAAGAAATAACAGGAATTTTATACAAATATCTCCAGAAAATTCAAAAAACAAAACAAAGAGCACATGTGTTTTGTTTTATGAGCCTAGTATTTCCTTAAGACCAAAACATGACATGAACATATATAAGAAAGGAAAATTAAGGACCAATCTCAAGCACATATATACAAAAAAATTTAAATAAAATCT
Source organism: Pseudorca crassidens (assembly GCF_039906515.1). NCBI lineage: Eukaryota > Metazoa > Chordata > Mammalia > Artiodactyla > Delphinidae > Pseudorca > Pseudorca crassidens. The sequence goes on from NC_090296.1 coordinate 133,707,593, forward strand.
TGTTAAAAAGACAATACATTGCTTTGAATTTGGGTCTATTACAGGAATGTAAGATTCATTTAACTTTGGAAAATCAATCAATGTATTTTATCACATTGACAGAATGAAGGAACACGATGATATGATGGGGCTTCCCTGGTCGCGCAGTGGTTGAGAGTCTGCCTGCTGATGCAGGGGACACAGGTTCGTGCCCTGGTCCAGGAAGTTCCCACATGCTGCGGAGTGGCTTGGCCCGTGAGCCATGGCCGCTGAGCCTGCGTATCCAGAGCCTGTGCTCCGCAACGGGAGAGGCCACAACAGTGAGAGGCCTGCGTACCGCAAAAAAAAAAAAAAAAAAAAAAAGATGATATTACCATCTTAACAGGTATAGAATAAACATTTTAAATCTATTACCTGTTGCTGATAAGTCTCAGCAAATAAGAAATAGCAAATGATCTCCTTAAACTGATAATTAACAACTCAAAAAATCCATAGGAAAAATTATACTTTATGATGCAATTTAGATGACATTTCTGCAAAGCTTAGAAAGAGGACAAGATTTACTATAATCATTTCCGTTTCCATTCTTTTTTTTTTTTTTTTTTTTTGCGGTACACAGGCCTCTCACTGCTGTGGCCTCTCCCGTTGTGGAGCACAGGCTCTGATGCGCAGGCTCAGTGGCCATGGCTCACGGGTCAAGCCACTCCGCGGCATGTGGGATCTTCCCGGACCGGGGCACGAACCCGTGTCCCCTGCATCAGCAGGCGGACTCTCAACCACTGCACCACCAGGGAAACCCTCCATTCATTTTTGTAGTAGTTATCCTAGCCAGTGCATCAAGGCAAGAAAAATAAACAAAATAAACAAAAAGTACAAAGACTAAAATAGAAAAAAATAAAGTAACATTATTTCCAGACCACATTGATTTTGAAGTAGAGAAATATAGAGGAATTTACAAATAAACTATTGCAATTAAGAAATGAATTTAACAAGGTCACTGGATAAAAGTTCAAAGTACAAAAATCAATGGTATTTCAATATATCAATAACAAATACTTAGAAAATAACATTTAAAATGATACCTATTATGAGAACATCCCAAAGCATCAAATATGTGAGAATAAATCTAACAAAAGATGTGCATGACAGACACTATAAAACATTATTGTCAGCAAGAAGACGTGAATAAAGAGAGGGCTATTCCATTGTTATGGGTTGAATTGTATCCCCTCCCCAACTCATATGTTGAAGTCCTAACCCCCAGTACCTCACAATATGACATTATTTGGAGAGAGGGCCTTTTCAGTGGTTGTTAAAATGAGGTCATTAGGGTGGGCCCTAATCCAGTATGACTAGTGTCCCTATAAAATGAGTAAATTGGGGTACAAATGCATACAGAAGAAAGACAATATGAAGATACAGGGAGAAGATTGGCCATCTATAAGCCGAGGAGAGAGGCCTAAGTCAACCCTGCCAACACCCGATCTTGGACTTCTAGACTCCAGATTAATGAGAAAATTAATTTCTGTTGTTTAAGTCACCCAGTCTGTGGTATTTTGTTATGTCAGCCTTACTAAACCAATACAACCATATTTGTAATATAGAACACTCAATATTGTAAAGATGTCAATTATCTCCAATTTAATCTATAGATTCAATGAATCTGATATTGTTTCAGTCTAAATATGCATCTCTGATATTCTCTCCAAGCTATCCTATTCTTTCCTTTCATGGCATTCAGCCAAATATCTCTGTATTTGATGTAGTAGGGGATGCCACACACTGGGTGGTTTAAACAACAGACATTTATTTCTCACAGTCTCAGAAGCTAAGTCCAAGATCAAGTTACTGGCCCATTGGGTTCCTGGTGAGAGGTGTTCCTGGTTTGCAGGTAGTCACATCTTCACTGTGTCCTCAGTTAGCACAGAAAGAGAAAGAGAGAGCTCTGCTCTCTCTTCTTAAAAGGACACTAATCCTATTGGATTAAGGTACCACCCTTATGACCTCATTTAACCTTAATTAATTCCTTACTCCAAATACAGTCACACTGGAGGTTAAGCTTCAACATATGAATTTTGGAGGGACACAACTCAGTCCATAGCAATACCTTTTCTCCAATCCAGCAAGTGTCTCTGACCTACAGCTTTGTGAAGGTGTGAAGCCTTCCAGGAAGCTCATGCAGGTAGTTGAGTAAGCAATGGAAGTTCCCTCAAATCATTCAACCTCATGGCTTTGCATCAGTTAGTTGTCTGTAAGTCAAAACTACATGAATATGTTTATGTAGGGATTAAAGAGATCTGAGGATGAGGAGATAGCCCCTCAGGGGTTTAAGTATGTGAAGAACTGGGGGGACTTCTGGAGAAAGAGCCCACAACATGGGAAGCAAAAGTGGAGATGCATAAGGCTGATGGACTCAGGACACAGTAGAGGGTAGGTGGGCAGGGAGAAGGGAATTTGAGCTGGGGAGACTCCTTCAGCATTTTGGGGGTGGGGACTGTCATGAAGAGAGAGGAAGCTGAAGGAGGGAAGGTTTACTCAGTTTCTAAAACCCTAGGAGCAGAGGCGTGCTTGGCTGGTGGTGCGTGTCCCAGAGAGATCAGGGCCATCTCCTAACCTGGACTCAGTGTCAGCCTGAGGCTGCTGCTTCGAGGCATCTCTGGTCTGTCCTGGTGCCCTCAGGAAGTGCCAATACAGGACCCATCACAGCAAGTAGCCTGAGGAAGCCTGGAAGCCTAGTTCACCTCTGCAGAGATGCCTCCTGGGCACCCTGAGAACTGGCTGGGCAGGGATCAGAAGTTTCTGTGTGTCCTGAAGTAGCAGCTGGGGAAGAGGCCAGAAAGCACTCTAGTCTCTGTGACCCCATTCATGCCCTAGGTAGCTGTGGTCGCTTCTGGGTGGGGGTTACAGGCACAAACACACCACAGTGGTTCTCTTTTCTGCATTACTCTGGCCTAGAGAGATAGCCCCTGTGATGGCAGCATTGCCATGGTGATAGCGTTAAGCAGTAGCTGTCCCTGGAACATTTTCCTGGTTTTATTTTCCTTTAGTGGAGTTGGTGAGATTAAACCTGCTCACATTTGAGCATAAGTGAGTAAAAATTCAGTGCGGGATTCTGGGGCTCCTCTGTGACCTCTGCAATGGCAGAGGACAGAACCATGGGTATCATTCGCATCATATGAGCATCATAGAGTTTACCTAAGCAAATACTTTCTCGCCCTTTCCCAGGGCCTGCCAACTAGGCACCCAGGGAAGCCTGGATGGTGAGGGGCTGATCTTGCCACTTCCAGGGATTATGTTGGAGAGACTCAGCGATGCCACCTGGAGGTGTCTTTCTGTCTTTGTCTCCCGGAGGGAAGGGGGTTGTGGTTTAAAGATAAAATCAGAAAATCATAGTTTTATAGATGAATATAGTGGGGAGCTGCAGTGGGAGTTGGCTGGCTCCAGGAGAACCCAGGAGGGAAACATCCCCCAGCTCCAGGCTTGGGCTTCCCTTGAATTGGGCAGCCCCAGCACAGGTCCTGGAAGGTCACAGCCCAGTGACTGCTGTAGACTTATTGACCGGTCCTGGCAACACCTGTCTGCCCCCATCATTGAGCCCTGAGCTCGACCAGTGGGGATTCTGTGTCCACTATCATTCATCTTTGTTTTCTTAGGGCCCAGTGTGGTACCTGGCATATAGGAGACATTTATTAAGTATTTGCAGAATAAGTGAATAACAAAAATATTCCATTGTTCTCAGAACTCGCTGTGGTCCCCAAGTTAGATAAATAAATGAATAAATAAATAAATTCATTCTTTCCTTCACTCATTCATTTAATCATTTAATGAATATTTATTCTGGAGATAGTTAATATCTGCACCTAGCGCAGTGTCTTGCAGATACAAGACACTCAATAAATATCTCTTAAATTATATTGTAAACTTATTTGCTTGAAAAATCCAAATATAGCCTGAAATACAGTCTCCTTTCTGCATGTATATATATAAATGTTCTTCCTGCTTCCAATCTACACACACACACACACACACACACACACACACACACACACACACACTTTTTTGAATCATTCCTTTGAAATGGGGTAATGTCTCCAGAAAAATCTTATTTAAAAAAAAGCAAATTCAAATTTAGGAATTCAGTTTGAAGAAAGGCCTACCATGTGCTGATTTGTGCTGAGAATGGGATGGAGCTATAAATGTTGTTGGTGGATATCTTCTCCAAGTGTGGGCCACAGAGAGATTATATTTGATCGTGGGGATGGGGGCCACAACGGTCCAGAGAAGGAGGCAAACCCCTTCCTTGCTGAGGATAGCACAGAACTCTGAACACCCAGGAGAGATAGATGTCAGGGGAAACCTTGCACCACAAAACTACAGAGTGCAGAAAGCTGGAGAGAACCTTTGAGTGCCTTGTAGTTTCTTGTGAAACCCACGCTCTGGCTCATGGAAAAGGGCTGTTTCCTCCCTTTGGCTCGGCGCTGGCCCCAGAAGCGGTCTGGTGGGGGCATGGGAGGAGGTGAGCAAGCAGGCCGGCGGGGGGGTGCTAAGACCCCAGGGACTGGTCATTTGTAGGAGTCGAGGGAGATGGGGTGTCCAAAGTCAAAGATAACTGGGGTTTCAGAGCTGCATGACCAGAAGGACAGTGGGTCCCTTTACAGAGGTGGAGAGGCCAAGAGGATGGACGGAAGTGGGTTAGGGAGGAGGGATGGCCGTTCTGCTGTGAACACCAAGTGTGCAGCGGCCACAGGAGGGCCTGGAAGGGTGTGTAGGAGGAAGGTGAAGGAGGGTCAGGACTGAGATTGGACTGGGGATCTTCTCAGAGAGGTGAAGGCTGAAGCACAGGAGTAAATGAGGTCATTGAAGAAAGAGGGTCAGAGCAGAAAAGGCATTTGGAGGAGCTGAGCATATAAAGCTAAGAGCGCATTTGGGAGCCAGGCAGGTCTGGGGATGACAGCCTCTGCTCTGAGCTCCGTGTCCCTGAGTGAGTCCTTAAGCACTGAGGGCCTCCTCAGTTTCCACATCTGCAAAATCAAATAATGAAGGAAAATCACTTAGCACAGTGCCTGCTACCTAGAAATACCTCCATGTTTGCTGTCATTATCAGGGGGCCAGAGAAAGAAGAGGAAAAAATAAAAATATGGAGACAGATCAGTTACACTGATACTGTCTTTGTGATCTAAAAAAATAGAAAAGAAAATGGTGCAAGTGCTAGAATTTTACTGGAAAAGGTTTTTAGCTACAGCTGAATCCTCCAAAGCCAGGGCAAGATGTCTCTAAAACTGTTTCCCTCCTAGGAAATGAACGTGTTGGGCTCTGACTCTGACACCAGTAATCAGCAGAAAAGGGAATAATCCAGTATTTCCGATCAACACGTCCCCATCAGGGACCTGGAGACTGATCATCTCAGTGCACTTTGGAGCTTCAATTGATCCCACAGCCTCTTGGTGCCCACAGGTCTCCAGGGCAGCCCAGGAGAGGCCCTTTCCGGCTACCACTCAGCTGCTGGGTCCAGGTGGAATGGCTTCAGGTGCCATACCAGTGCTTGGGCACAGACACTAATTTAGGAATCCTGTGTGTCCTCATTCTCATTTAATATATTATTAAAATTAAGAAGGGGAAAAAGAAAACGTCTCTTCATAGCAGACTTATACCTGTTGGCTATTAGTTTTATGATTTGCTCAGCTATTTGGTTCAAATCTCCCAAATGTTTTGGCTCTTGTACCAAAGTCTATTTCAGGGCAACTGTGCCTTGCTTTGTCCCATCAAGTTCTAGCCAAAGGTACCACTAGGAAATGGACTGAACAATCTCCGGGACGCGTTCTTCTTCTTTTTTTAAAAATTTATTTGTTTTATTTATTTATTTTTGGCTCCGTTGGGTCTTTGTTGCTGTGTGCAGGCTTTCTCTAGTTGTGGTGAGCGGGGGCTACTCTTAGTTGCAGTGCACAGGGTTCTCATTGTTGTGGCTTGTCCTGTTGCAGAACACAGGCTCTAGGCGCGCGGGCTTCAGTAGTTGTGGCACGTGGGCTTAGTAGTTGTGGCTCATGGGCTCTAGAGTGCAGGCTCAGTAGGTGTGGTGCACGGGCTTAGATGCTCCGCAGCATGTGGAATCTTCCTGGACCAGGGCTTGAACCTGTGTCCCCTGCACTGGCAGGCGGATTCTTAACCACTGCACCACCAGGGAAGCCCCAACCTCTGGGACACTTTCAATCCACATTATGGACAGTTTTTAGAGGTGGAGGCTGGGGGAAAAAAAGCCCTGAAAGTATAAGAAGAATAAAATCAGATTTTAATTGAACTGCTGCGATGTACTAGTAAGTCTAGTTAAGCATATAATTAATTGTTGTAACCATAGCAACAGGATTAGCTGGAACTATTAGGGCAGCACCAGGGGTTCAATGAGAGACTCTTAAAAAAACAAGTGGTGGAGATTGCAGAAAATAATTCATTCTCCTCCAGCAGTTCTCCAGAGGGCCTCATACTCTTTAGCAACCCCCCAATAAATCTATTTAATAATATTTTGTTAGATTCGTGCAGCTTTTCTTATCCCAAAGGACCCTGAGGTGCTTCATAAGCCATGAACGTAAATATAGATTTGGAATAATGTATTGGGCCAGATTTTCCTAGCACTTAAACAACTCTCTGGTGGTTTGTTCTGCACCTTTGGAAGCCCCATTACCTTCAGGATACATGGAAGCAGTAATTTACTGAGTGGAATCCCCATAGGCCTGGGGCCTGAAGCACCAACAGAGTGTAAACTCAGGTAGGGGCAGAGAAGGCTCCAGAGATAGTACTTTTATTTATTTATACCCTACCTCATTCCAAAAAGGCCTCAAAAGGCTTACAAAATACACAGGGTACATCAGGATAAAATAAACACAGGGGGAAATCCAAAGCAGGGGCAAATAATAGTAGGAAAGAAACAGATATTTGGAAATGTTAGCACAGGAAATGTGCACAGCAATCTCCTACAGAAGTAGGCAAAATTTCCATTGTTCCTCCTACTGACCGAAACAATGAGGAAAACAGAATCCACTTCCAGAAATAGATGCTTGGTGCTGAGACCTCACAGAAATCTTCTCTTTGCCTTTAAGAATCTACTCTTTGGTGTAAAGACTCTCCAGCCCCTCTACTGTGAGGAGGTAAAAGGGGCCTTGTAAAGACCCACTTCCTCAAAGAAACCTCTTACTCTTCCATTCAGCTGACAACTACTGATTGATCATCTAACTTCGTTCCAGGCATCTGCCCTTATAGGGAAGAACAATCCAGCTTTTGATGGGTTCTGGTATTCTGACTTGATCTACAGTTAAAGTTTAGTCTTTGGAGCAGAGGTAGCAATTGGTGGCCCACGGGACAGACATAGCCCACAAACACGTTTTCTTCTGCCCATTGGGGAGCTTTGCCTTCAAGTCCAGATTTCTAGTTTCTCTTGAAAAATTGGAAGACCTGTGACACTGGTTCACCATCCCATTGCTGCTGAGCAGAGCAGAGGCCAACCCCCTTGGATGGGACAACATTCCCCAGTGCCCACCAGTCCCCACCATGTGCAATGCCATCCAACTTATGTCATGAGCTATGTCATAGCATCTGCTCTCTCTTATGTTACCTACCTAATTTCTCTAGGAGTTCAAGTTTTTAATCTCTGATCTAGAGTCTTGTCCACCAAATGCTCATGCTGTTTATCCCTGTAGAATCTGGAATAAGAATGAGACAGCCAAAGGGTTTATCCTTGGGTATTTCCAGGCCACTGTTCCTCAAGTGTCTTCTATCGGGACACCCCAGTCAGGGCTTTTGCTCCAGCTGTGCCTCTCAGGTATCTGGTGCTCCCAAGACTTCTGTGCTTATTTGAATCTCACCCACCCTCCAGGCTCAGTTCAAGAGTCTTCCCTGAAGCTTTCTCCAAGTCTTCTAGTTCACTGATCCTCCCACTGGGATGACATCTGGACTTTTCAAGGGGGTGGGAATAGTTTTCTAAAGCCTTCAACCTTCATACCTGTGCTTTCTTCAAGGTGGTCTGCCTGTGAAAGTGTCTATCATGCTACTTTTCCTACTTCCCCTTCACAATCACCTTCTCCCACCCTTCACCCACCTCAAATCCTACAATCCTTTAGATTCAGCATCTAAAAAAGGTGCTCTGGGGCACCAAGCAAGGTAAACTTTGAACATTGGTGTTGAGAAAGCAAATGTCTGGGAAACACATCCTTTTGCAAGCAGGTGGATTCTAGTTCCTTGCTTTCAGCAATATTGAAGAACGATCTCCTTGAGTGGAGAGTTGGTAGATCATTAAAATAATTTTTGAAGATGGATTACCATGTGATTTTGGCATATCTCAGATGGCATTCTTAAAAATAAGCAACATTACTATAACAGTATTCTTTTCATTCCTATCTACTTATTTATGTAAATGACATTTATTCAGTAATTATATTTATCAAAATTAAAAATAGGAATACAAATGATGTCATATCCTATCTCCTTCTAGCAATATGCAATGATCACCCATGAATACATGAACAAGTTGAGAAAGACCTCATGTATCTCATTAAGTGTACATCTCCAATACAATCTTATGAGGAATATTTACCTATCAATTACGTAGTATTAATAACTGTAATGATAAGCCCACTGAGAAGGCATAAAGTCCTTTCAGTTTTGTGGAATGCAAATAGGAGTTCAAGGAGAAAAAGGAAGGATGTGAAATTTCTGACCATTAAAGAGGAACTTGTCTGTATATTTTAAAAATGGATGTTAGAAGTATCTAATCACCATAGTATCTAGATTCCACTGGATACATTTAAAATGAAGAGACACTTCTATTTTTGGAAATCAGTATTTATACTATACCGAAGAATATGTTCTTTGTAAATCTTCAGACTTACAATGACACATTTTGGAAGTCAAATTATAAATGTGCCACTGAATATGTAGTTTTTCAGAGTTTTTTGTAGAGAGTTGCCAAACAAAAAGATTTAAAGACCACTGTTTTAGTAAGTATTTCTTCTCCTTGTAACTTGATTTTTCATCACACTGTTAGGCACTTTGTATCTTTGATTTACTACTTCGTGACTTACTCTCTGGCTTCCAGAGAGCCTTAGAGTTCCATGGATCACCACTTAACCAGGATTTATCAAGCATCTACTCTGTGTGTAGGACAGCAGGTCATATTTAAATATAGCATGTAATTTTTTCCATGGAAGAACATTTATTTAAGTGAAGATGACAAAAAAGAGCAAAGTATCAGTAAAAACTATATTTAAAAGACAGGTGAATATCTCATATTTGGAGGTCATTTCTGTAATATTTCAACAAGTCAGAGCATAAACTCCCCCCCCACCCCGCCAACAGCAAATAAATAAATAAATAAATAAATAAATAAATAAATAAATAAATAAATTCTGACCAGATCAAGTTGAAAATGTAGATGAAAACCCATAGGGGTAAAATAACAAAAATCAAGACTTTATTCAGAGCTTATTTACTCAGAATTTTAAAATAATATTAATGAGCTGTGGCTCTGTTGTCACAATCAGATAAAATTAGAAGTGGAGGATTGTAGAGGAGACAAGAAATTAACGCTTTCTCTCTGGAGGGAGTGTGAAGTGTCTTCTTTTTTATTTATTTATTTATTTATTTTTGGCTGTGTTGGGTCTTTGTTTCTGTGCAAGGGCTTTCTCTAGTTGCAGCAAGTGGGAGCCACTCTTCATCGCAGTGCGCGGGCCTCTCAATATCGCGGCCTCTCCCGTTGCATAACAGGGTGGTTTGACAATCTCATAGGTAAAAAAGAAATTAAGAAATTGGAAAGAAGAAATAAACTGAGTGCTAGACTCCAAGAAGCTCTATTAACCCTTCACTCCATGCCAAAAAATATGCCCAAGAGGCTCTCCATACCAATGCCAAATGATGACATACTGTCCCTGAGGTGGAGCAGCCCAGAGCTGTTGTTGAGTGTTGGGAGAGGAGGCTGGGGTAGGAAGGGAGGGGGAAGATGTGCCATGATAATGACGCTGGTTACAGGAGGGCTACCTTGATTTCCCATCATCACAGATACTCCTCCAGGTGTTAAGTGTGAACCAGTCTCAGAGGCAGGGCAGAAGGGAGCTCTGTAATCTGCTGCTCCCGAATTTTTAGTGCCATCATCAAATCTTTGCAGCCGATGCTCACATTGTGATACTGTGCCTGGGAAGAGATAATTCGTTTCAAACTCTAGTTACATGCATCCTGCAATAATATGTCCAGCTCTCTGGAAGGGGAACTGTAGTAGATCCATGAATGAGGAGTCAGACTTTTTTGGAAAATTTGTGCCCTGCATTAGTCCATGCAGTAGTATGCTGGTAAATGTTTAACAATAGGCTCCAAAACAAAAAATACTGATGTGAAGCATTTGCCTATTTCCATGGTGTAAATTCTCTCACTGTGGCCAATTTTAAGCAATCATTTGTGATGTCATGGATGTAGAGCTGGGAAGAGTTGCACACAGTTGGCTTTTAATAGTTGGTGTGAGCTTTGTCTAGTTCATCCAGATATGGAGTGGGTGGGGAGAAATGTGTTAGGATTCCCTGTCTTTGCCATCAGTGCCTGAGGAAATCTCCCCACCTCCACTTCAGCACCCCACCAGCCACACCTGACCGTTCTTGGTGCAGACCTTTTGTCAGGGATGTCCACTATTGTCCCTTACTTCTTAAGCTCGACTTCAGAAGGGAGCCCTGCCTTCAGTTCCCCACTCCCCCTCAGCTTGCCCCACTCACACTTTCCTAACCCCTGGGAACCTGACAACCACAGAGCAGTGTGTTGTAACACCCTCTGGCTGCTCTTCATTCCACCCCCATTGCCTAAAGGGAAACTGAAACTTCATTTCTCTTAAAACTTGCATCTCATTTCTATAAGACCAACTGAGCCCAGCTGCTTCCATTCCCAAGTTATTTCAAGATCATAAACTCAGAGCCCCTGCCCTTTAAATTCCTTTATTCTGTCTCCATGACTAATTATAAAACTAATTATTCTCCAAGGGTCAGATGTCTTTTGGATACCTCCTCTGTCTCTCCCAGGATAAAATTAAAACCTCCGCCATCTCCCATACTCCCATAGAATTGTGGAGCTATCTCATCTTTTGAATGTGCAGAATGGGATTTCAATTTTATTTGCTTATAAGTCTGTTTCCATTTCCAAGCTGTGTGCTCCAAAAGGCAGAGCCCAGTCATCTCTATCTTCAGCCCTCAGGGCAGTATCTGCCCTGTGGTCAGCCCTCCATACATATTTGTCAAAGACATAAGTGAATCAATGAATGAAGAAAATTCTAGAGTCATCAGAAAACAGGATGTTTGTAAGAACACTTTTGGCCTTAGGTTACTGAAGATATAATTCAAAATGGTTTAAGTATTATTGACAAAAAAGTTCAAAGGTGGGGCAGTTCCAGGGGTTGGTCCAGTCAGGGTCTCAGCAGTGTTCTGAAGGAGTCCATCGTCCTCCTCTGCCATCCTTTGCATATAGATTTTTGTGAAAAGGTAGCAAGAGAGCTATATATGGCAGCAAGAAGGTTGCAGCAGCTCCAGGCACCACATCCATATATAACAAGGTCCAAAGATTAGAAAAAAGACTCTCCTACTTGTATGTCAAAGGAAATTTCCCCAGAAATTCTTTTCCTCTTTCCCCCATAAGCAGATTTCCCCTCATGTGGTAAGGGAAAGGAAATGCAATGATTGACTTGGACTAATGAAAAAGTTCTCTTGAAGTTCATGGCCAGCCAGGGTTCTGGAAGTGGGATGGGAACGGCTATCTGGTAGGCAACCAACAGCTGCCACATATACAGTCAACAGAACTAAGGTATTGAACTGTGGTCCACATGACCAAGCTGTGTGCATCCCACATATATGAGGATGATTGAACATTAGAAAATCTGATGTAATTTATGACACTAATTGTAAGAGGAAAAAAATAATCATCTTAATAGATTCAGAAAAAGCTTGGGATAAAATTCAACACCTATTCATGATTTTTAATAAGATTTAGTAAATTTAATGAAAGGAACATGCAAAACATAGAGCAAACATGTTTAATGATGAAACCTATAGATTTCAGAAACATATGCCCAGAATCACTGTTTCTGTGCAAAACTGTTCTACAGATCACAGATCAGGATAAGAAAAAGAAATAAGTTGTATGAGTTTGAAAGGAAAAAAAAGCTATTATTATTTACAGAGGACATGATTATCTCCATAAAAACTTGAGAGTCTTCAGACAAGTTATTAGTATTAATGAGGGTTTAGAAATATCACTGGAAAGGATATCAGTTTTTATAAAGTCAGTCACCATGGTACATATCAGCAACAACGAAATACACTCCTCTAAAAAAATTTATAATAACAAAATATATAGGTTTCCTAGGAATAAATTTAATAAGAGCTAAGAATGATATTTATGGAGAAAATATAAATCATTGCTAAAATATATTTTAATAGAGTCAAATCAATGAGAGAGATAGATTATATTTATGCATAGAGAAACCCAAAATCATGAAAATTTTTACTCTCTCCCAAATACTCTAAAAATCCAGTGTAACTCCAAACAACATATGAGAAGATTATACGAAAATTGAAAGGCCAACAAATAATAGCTCTTTTTTGAAGATAATTTTGAAGAGAACTAGGGCAGAGAGGTCATGTTTGACCAGAAAACAAGACTTATTTTGAAACTATGGTAATTTGACCAGTGTGCTATTAGCAAAATATCAGATATATAGACCAATGGAAGAAATAAATGACCCCATAAACTATCTAATGCTTAAACAGAAACAATATATGAGAAGATTTTATCGTAGATCAGTATCAAAAGAACAGTCTACCTAGCAAATGCTTTCGGAACAATTGGTTATCTATTAAGGAAAGAAATGAAATTTATCTTTATCTCACACCATATGTAAAAATCAACCCTAAGGAGGATAAAGACATAAAATATGAGAATATTAATTTTTATTTATTTATTTATTTTTATTATTATCATTTTTTTGCAGTACGCGGGCCTCTCACTGTTGTGGCCTCTCCCGTTGCGGAGCACAGGCTCTGGACGCGCAGGCTCAGCGGCCATGGCTCACGGGCCCAGCCGCTCTGCAGCATGTGGGATCTTCCTGGACCGGGGCATGAACCCATGTCCCCTGCATCGGCAGGCGGACTCTCAACCACTGCACCACCAGGGAAACCCATAATTTTTATTTTTTATGAAAACATTTAATAAAACATCTTTGTGATTTTTGTGGTAGGGCAGTACATACAAAGTACATACATACAAAGAGGACAAACATAAAGACAACTTGATTAAAATGATAGAAACTCTGTTTCAAATATGGAAAGGAAAAAAAGTGGGGGGAGAAAACCACTTTTAAAAACTTGATTAAAATTGAAACTTGACTAAATTAAAGCTTGACTAAAACTTGATTAACACTTGACTAAATTAAAAACTTGATTAAAATCAAGTTGATAAATTCAACTTGATTAAAATGATAGAAACTCTGTGTTTCAAATACTGAAAGGAAAAACATTGGGGGGAGAAAACCATAGACAAGGATAAGATGTAAAGATGTTTGCGATATGTATACACAAAACATGTAAAGAACATTTGAAATTTGATGATAAGATAATCCTACTAGAGAAATAAGCAAATGATATAAACAGATAATTTGAGAAGAAATACCCAAATGACCCATTAAGAAAAAATATTCAACCACATCATAATCAGGAAATGCAAAGCTAAAAGACAGTCAGATTGGCATCAGATTGGCAAAAATTGAAAACTGAAAATACTAAGTGTTGGTGAGAATATGGAGAAAGAGGAAGTCATACTTTGCAGGTACAGAGGAAAATGTGTACAACCAATTTGGACAGCAGTTTAGCCACATGCAATAAACATGAAAATGAGCGTACCCTGTGACCCAGCATTTCTATTTCTAGGAAATGTGTCAAAGAAAATCTCACATATGTGCCCAAGGAGACACAGAGAATATAGAAAGTGTTAAGAATGCATGAAATTATTCAATGATAGAATGATAGAATGGAATGCAAGAACATGCATATCAGCTTCATATAGAATAGTAAAAAATTAGAAACATCTTAAGTATTAACAAGAGGATGGTGCATTACACTGAATTATATTTGTGTAGTGAAATACTATACAACAGTAACAATAAATGACCTGGAACTATATGCATCAACATGGAAGATTCTTTTTTTTTTTTGCAGTACGCGGGCCTCTCACTGTTGTGGCCTCTCCCTTTGCAGAGCACAGGCTCCGGACGCGCAGGCTCAGCGGCCATGGCTCACGTGCCCAGCCGCTCCGTGGCATGTGGGATCTTCCCAGACCGGGGCATGAACCCGTGTCCCCTGCATCGGCAGGCGGACTCTCAACCACTGCGCCACCAGGGAAGCCCTGGAAGATTCTTTTTTTTTTTTTTTTCCTTTGAGGGTGAATTTATTTTAAAAAAATTTTAAATTAAAGTTAATTTACAATATTGTGTTAGTTTCAGCAAAGTGATTCACATATATATGTAAATAGGTTCATTTTTACTATTTTTTAGATTTCACATATAACTGATATAATATGGTATTTGTCTTTGACTTACATCGCTTAGTATGATAATCTCAAGGTTCGTTCAACTTGGATGATTCTTGTATGCATATTGTTGAGTGAAAAGAGTTTCAGAAGAATATATTGTGAACAATGTCATTGATGCACCGTTTAAGTAATGTGTAATTGTGTAAAATGATACTCAGTATTGCTTAGTTGTACAGGATTTTGGTAAAAGTATAAGACATGCCCAGGTATGATGGACATCCCCAAGAGTGAATGGGATGGGGAACTCAGACTGATTCAAGTATGTTTGCACAGTTCTATTTTTTAAGCTAGGAGATGGATACGCTTGCATTTATTGTATTATTTTCTCCATAGTTTTATATGTCAGAAATATTTCACAATATATTTCTCAAAGATCAAAAGAAAGAGGCAGCTCTCTAGTGACCATAAAGGAACACTGGCAAGTTGATGAACACCCTTTCTGACATGTGTGTCATCTAGAAACTCATAGGAAATGTCTTCCCATGACCTGAGAAGAAAGTACCACTCTAACGTCCTGTGCTATATGGAGCATCTCTCACAGATCCAAAAGAAGGCTGATCTCAACATTCAAAAATTAATTTGAACGACGTGCTTTGGAGCACATTTTTTAAAATTGCAAGTTAGTTAAATGCTTCTGCAAAAATTAGAAACGCTTTCTGAGAAAAATGGTTCTCTCCATGAATCATGAGTTACTCAGTACTGCCTGAATTATTAGGAAATGCAGGCCAAAGCCCCGCTCAAAGGTTTTTGTCAATTGTTACCCAGTAAGTGTGGTTCCTCGCTTTATTTCTCAAGTCTTCTGGATCATCTGATCTTATTTGATTGTGGAACATGAATTTTCTTGTTTTAACCTCAACTAGTTCTGCAATCCAACTCAAAGTAGTAGACTTGGAAAATGAGGCTTTTAGCTGGGGAGAACCAAGGGCTGCCCTTGGGAGGTCAGATGCTCCAATGCAGTTTTCTCAACCTCTTGATGCTATTTGCAGTTGGCTGTGAAAGGATGGCTTTGGAATTGGCCTGGGGGGTCAATGAGAGCTAAACCAATCCTTCCTGAGAAGGGCTGCTCAGCCAGACTTGTGGGGGAGGACAGCCCCCAGACCGTGGGCTTAGAGACCGACCCTGACATGTGCTATCTGTGAGATCTAGGCTGATTCACTTAACCTCCTTGAGCCTCTGATTCTTCATCTGAAAAACAGTGTGTTTTGAAAATTAAATTAAGCAGTATCTGATAAATCAGCGCACATGAAAGATGTTCATTGAGATCACTAGCCCGATGAAAACACCCAGGCCCACTGAAACAGATCTGACTCTCTTCTGAGAATGCAAAAATGATCCTTTTGAATTCAGTCCTTAAGGCATTAGTATAAATGAACTTGTAGGTTTGCTTAAACATCTCTGGAAAAAAGAGGGCAATCTATGAATGAGAGACTTCAATTACAGCACTCTATCCCTAAGTGTGGTATGTTCTTGGTTCATGAGAAAGTTTTCAGTGGTGCAATTTTATATGCTGAATTTAATGACATTTGGTTTTCCTTGGACTCATCTTTATAGTTGCCTTCTGGTGCAGAATGAATGGGAAACATTCAGCCTGGCACACAGTAGGTCATCAGTAGGTGGAGGTACTGTTATTACTGCTCTTTTCTCTAATCAACACTGCTCCTTGTGGGAACGTTGTCACATTAAAAACACTAGAGTTCTGCACTGGCAACTGGGGAATCCATGCCATTGGGTTGTAGGAGGAAGGGGAAGACTGCAGGCAATGAGACACTCAATCCATCACTTGTTCCCACCAATTTCCTAAGAGCTGAGAAAAATAAGACCAATCACCTTCTCTTGAAAAAGTATATGAGGTGAAGTAATAAATTCTGGATTGCATGATGGGAGATCCAAGGTGGAGATGGATTTCCCATGCAGTAGTCCAGGCAAGCTGGTAGGATTCCTGTCTTTGGCTGTCTTAGGGGGATCTGTGAGGTCTCTAAGGTCTATTGCTGAGTCTTCAGAGCTTACCTGTATGTCCCAAACAGCCTCAGCCCCCTCCATCATGCTTTCTTGTATTGTGTCATGTTAGTATGATTATCAGTTGCTTTCACCTTATCAACAGATTCACAGCCTCCTGATGGATGATGTAATCACCATGCACTGTACATTTTCAGCACAGAATGATGCTGTTCTCTTTTATCTTCTGTATCCAGCAGGGGATGACTCAGTCAGAAAGAAATTTCACTTTACACATCGTTAGACTATGCTTCAGGCTTTCCCCAGCAGAGAACAATGGAATCTTGGCTCCCAAGCGTTGTCATTCACCTGCATCTTTCCCTATAAAGTGGGGCTGGGCCCTGTGAAATGGGTGGTCTGGTGTTGTAACAGTGGTAGGACCAGCTTCTCGGCTGTGAGTCTACATAGTGCCTGGTAGTTAGAGCAAGGGAACCTGATTTAAATAACTAGTGCAGCAAACTTTTAATTCTAATTATTCTTCTCTGGCGGCAAATTCTGAAATCCAGAAACACCCTGTGTATGTACTTTCTTTTTTGACAAAAGTAAAAGCTTGCATTTATGTAAAAAAGAGTAGATGATATCTCCCCTCTCTTTTTATATTTATATTTCAAAATTTATATTCTGCTATACAACAATGTATATTGGGGGAAGTGGGGTCAAGATTCTTTATTATATTTTAGGAAGGACTTCTAAGATGACTGAACTTTCTTCAGTCTTTCTTAATGAGGGGTCAGCAATCTTTTTCAAGGGAGGGTCTATTTTTTTAAGATGTCTGTTGACTAGAGAGAGAGCCATACAGGAGGAAATAGGGGGGATAGGGATGCATTAAGTGTTTTCTGGCTGCTGGGCAGACCCAGTTGCTGTACGATGCTGACTAATGGAGGAGTCTGAAGCCAAAGTTTCAAGCCTTCATCTGTGGTCCAGCTGCTTAAGAATGAGGACCAAAATTTTGTATGTGACCAATTTCTTCTCTCAAGACTGTCTGGTTTTCATTTTGTCTCTAATAGTTCTGCTGGAAGAAAATCCCTTAAATATCTTAACTGAAACAATGCTTATTGGAAGGGAAATCCTTCCTGGGTCAGCAAAGTTGGAGTCCTGATTGTGGAGGCTTTGTGGGCTCTCAAGAACTCCCCAGCCCATTCCTCTCTGCTTCCTTCACAGCTACCTCTGTCTGAGCCCTGCCCTGGAGGGTAGCTGGGACAGGGTACTCAGCTCTGGGGGTGAGGTCACATGTCAGTCTAGAACACTTGACCCCAGAGACCTCTGTCATTTCTTTCTCTGGGTAAGTTTCTGAGTTTCTGTAGAGCTAGAAGGCTGCCATTTGTAATGACCCTGAGAGCTATATCGGTCTCCTATATAAGAATGTTATGAAGCAATGAAGGAGGTTGGAGTCCGCTGCTGGCTGCTATTGAGGCAACAGGAAAAGTCAGTACATGGCCTCTATCATTGAAAGCTCGAGTTTGGTATCACATGTGATGGGGAGAGAAAAGAAAACCATCAGTGGAACAGAGTATCTTTATCATTTTAACTTTTAATAAGGCCTCTGATGTACTTACAATATCAGATGGACTTTTCATCATCACAAACATTTAGTATGGCAGATTGCAACCTCTAAGGGTGTGAGTGTCTGTGTGTGTGTGTGTTAAACATTGTCCTGATTTCCCACGCTTTTATTTCATGAGTAATTTCCTGTTAAACATTTATGATGGGGAAAACAGTTTTTCAGAAAGTTAAACATAGAATTACCATATGACCCAGCAATTCACTATTTGGAAATACCCAGAAAAATTGAAATCAGGGTTTTGAACTGTTATTTGTACACCCTCGAAAAGGTATTGTACACAGTAATGCTACTATTATTCATAGTAACATTATTCACAATAGCCGAAAGGTGGAAACAACCCAAATGCACATCAACAGATGAATAGATACACAAAATGTGTTTATCTACAATGGAATATTGAGCCATAAAGTGGAATGAAGTACTGATACATGCTACAAAAGAATGAACCTGAAAAACATTATGATAGGTGAAAGATTTTAGACATAAAGGGTCACATATTATATGATTCCATTTATATGAAGTATCCAGAATAGGAAACTCTATAGAGACAGGAAGTATATTAATAATTGCCAGAGGCTGGGTAAAGGGGGAAATGGGGAATGAGTATTTTTTTTTAAGTCTATGAATATCAGAGATTTACTACTTTTTTACATATATATAAATTCTTTTTTTATATTATTTTCCATTATGGTGTATCTCAGGATAGTGAATAGAGCTCCCTCTGCTATACAGTAGGACCTTGTTGTTTATCAATCTTATGTGTAATAGTTTGCATTTACTAACCCCAACCTCCCACTCCATCCCTCCCCCATCCCCCTCCCCCTTGGCAACCACAAGTCTGTTCTCTATGTCTGTGACTCTGTTTCCTTTTCATAGATAAGTTCAGTTATGTCATATTTTAGATTCCAAATATAAGTGATATCATATGGTATTTGTCTTTCTCTTTCTGACTTACTTCACTTAGTATGCTAATAAATATATGGAATGCTTTGCAAATTTGCATGTCATCCTTGCACAGGGGTCATGCTAATCTTCTCTGTATAGTTCCAATTTTAGTATAAGTGCTGCCGAAGTAAGCATGGGAATGACTACTTAATGGGCATAGGGTTTCCCTTTGGGGTGATACAAATGTTTTGAAACTAGATAGAGGTCATTTTTGCACAACATTGGGAGTATCCTAAATGCCACTGAATTGTATACTATAAAAGAGTTAATTTTATGTTATCTGAATTTGACCTCAGTTTAAAAAATCTATGGTGGGATTTCAAGAATCCAAGAGCAAAGCTTTAAAAACAGGTGAGAAGAATACATTTCTTTTTTTTTTTTTCTTTTTCTTTTACAGTATGTGGACCTCTCACTGTTGTGGCCTCTCCCATCGTGGAGCACAGGCTCCGGATGCGCAGGTTTAGCGGCCATGGCTCATGGGCCCAGCTGCTCCGCGGCATGTGGGATCTTCCCGGACCAGGGCACGAACCTGTGTCCACTGTATCGGCAGGCGGACTCTCAACCACTGCGCCACCAGGGAAGCCCAACATTTCTTAAATGCTATACACGCACATAGAGACACATACAGATGTAGATACAGAAGTCCCAATGCGGGGACTATTATATATTGGCCAGGTATGATGGTTAATTTTTTGTATCAACTTGATTGGGCCAGGGGATGCTCAGTATTTGGTTAAACATTAATCTGGGTATTTCTGTGAAAGTGTTTTCCATGAAATGAACGTTTAAATCAGTAGATTACTTAAAGCAGATTTCCTCCCTGATGTGGGTGGGCCTCAACCAATCAGTCGAAGGTCTGAATAGAACAAAAAGGCTGATTGTCCTGAGTAAGAGACAATTTCTTCTGCCTGACTGCATTCAAGCTGGGACCTTGACCTTCGCTTGCCCCCAGACTAGAAATACTTAATCTACTCTCCTGAGTCACCATCTTGCTGACTGACTCTATAGATCTTGGGACTTGTCAGTCTCCATAATTGTATGAACCAATTCCATATAATACATCTCTTTATATTTGTACCTCTGTCTATCTATCTATCATCTACCTTCTTATCTATCTCTCCTATTGGTTCTCTGGAACCAATACAGAGAACCCTAATATACCAATTTACCAAGTTTCTGACACAATTATTCCTCTTTTCATTTTCTTTCTGATCTTTCTTTCTGTTAACCTTTTTATCCTTTCTATATAATGCTTTCTTTCTGTTAACCTTTTTATCCTTTCTATATAATGCCCTATTGTCTACATGACTTTACTTCAAGTAGTCTCACACTTAATGGCAAACAAAATTGCTTATCCAACCTGAGACTAAAATTTTATCAGAAAATAAAGCTAACAATTCCACTGTTCTTTTGACCGAAAGTTAATTTTAGCAAGTGTGAAAATGTCACCAAATTATGTTTCTGTGTCTTTTTCTTCATAAGAGAAAAGGTGTTGTTTAGTTGTGTCTTTTCCGATATGTTAGCTTTATAACGAAATGTCCAGGTTCCCCTCCAATCACACAGCCCATTGGTATGTTATGAAAGAGTTTATGACTCTCATTAACTTTGATGGTTATAATTAAATGAAGCTGTGGAATAATCCAGGGCCAGCCCTTTGGAGTGCTCCTAATTCAGTTTCCATAGACACTCACGAGATGATGAGTGTAGCTAAGCCAGAGTCCATGATACTGTGATTTAAATATCTATTGTCTGAAAATAAAAATCTTTCCCTAAAGAAAAAATAAAAGGCCAGACATAGATAAAATTCAATATGGAGAGATCATTGTGTATTAGCACAGTGACATAGTGGACAAAGCTTCAGAGAAGAGGTGGCGCTTCATCTGGGTGTTGACCTAATTTAGTGGGGAAGGAAAGGTAAGAGGCAACTATTGAGCCCTTACAATGAGCTCTCATTAACTCTTACAAAAGCCTTGTAAAGAACATAGCATTACCCCGTTGTAGAGATGAGTAAACCCATGGTTTTGTCCCTGTAAACTTTGTGGCAGAAAGCAGATGTCTCAGATATGAGAACTGAAGCTGTGCATATATGAGTGTCCTAGACATGTTTGGATGATGAGAGGTGTAGAACGAACAGGCGTTGTCTGCTGGACAGTGGACAAGAATTACAGGAGTGTCTCATTGCATCCATCCCTCCAAGAGTCTTGCACTGGCGTCCCATCATCTTATGCCTGATTCAAGGAAGACAGTGCTGCAAAAAGAAGTGAGAAAAAACAGAAAGGGCCAAGTCACTGAGCCCTCCAGAAGACATTCAGTGAGTAAGGAAGTATTCTTGGAAGGGGCAACAATGTGGCACCCAGGGGTGAAGGTAAGAAATGGAGGAGTGGGTGCAGTGTGTTAGCTTCATAGAAACAGCATCAGGCATTCCCTAGGGATGTTGAAGCAGGAGTGGAAAGTGTCAGTTGTTAGACAAAGAAGTCTCTCTGGAGCAGAGGGGAGGTATTTTCCAGAGATGCTGAGAATTCTGAGCAAAGGGGTCAGGAAAAGTGCAAGTTTAGGGCCTGCCTTAGTGAGTGGGGGCTGAGTCTGATACCTGGTGCTACCACCATCATGACCCTGAGTTTACCTCTGCCTGTAGTGGCCTGGAAAATACACAATGGTAGGTATACCATTCTTTGTGTGAGGTTCTCAACTTCGTGAAATGGAAGCACAATTGGATTCTAATAAATATACTCAAAAAGAATGGACAAGTTGATCAATGCTGCAGAATACAATTCAGAAGGCAATCAGCGAATATTTACAGCTTTAGTATATGATAAAGGTAGACTTTCAAACCAGTGTGTAATGAATGGTGTTGAAATAATTTGTTATCCAAATCAAAGTAATCAAATTAACTTGGGAAAAAGTAAAGTTAGTTCACTTTCTTACACCATGAAAACAAAATTCTAGACAAACCAAATTCCTAAACAATTAAAACATCACAAAAGCATTAGAAGAAAAGTAGAATATATTTCTAACCTTGAGAGTAGGAAAGGATTTTATAAGAAACAAAATGCAAAAGCAATACAGAAAACAGACAGCTACATCAAATGATGTCAGGGACACATATCCAACTCTCAATGGTTACAATGAAGCCCTTTTTCTTGGTTTGAGGTGAACAAAGACATGTCAACTCTCCCTGTCTCCATGGGTGTGGGGTCCAACAGCTTTCACCCAAAACCCTTACTCACCATGTAATGTCCTTCTCAAAATCTTTTTATGCCCTAAACATGGTCCATGGATGAAAACCATTGATGTCCTCCATACTGATCTTGTATCTCACGTTGGAATAGAGCTTCTATTATCTTGGAGCCTCAGCCAAAGCTAAGGTTAAATAGCTTCATTTTAACATCTCTCTGTGTGTGTGTGTGTGTGTGTGTGTGTGTGTGTGTGGTGGGGGGGTTGTGCACATGTGTGCACGCACAGGCATGTGTCTGATGACACTTCAAACTGATAGCACTAGTAATCCCAGAGAGGGGAATTGAGTAGAGTGGTGAGTTGTCAAGTGGGACTTCAACTTTATCTGTAATTGTTTCAATTTTTATAGTGACAATATATTCATGGTTTACTTGGGTAATTAAAAATAAATGAAATTAACTGTAGTCTGTGCTTGTTGAGTTTCTGCAACTTAATTTCTATCTGCCAATGAAATAAATCTGAAACCTTTCATTTGGGTTAATCGCCCAACTAAATGTGTTGCTCTGTTGGAAGAAAACCAAATTGTGAGGCACTATTCAGGGCTCTGTGCTGTGGATTGCTCATATGGTCTCAGCATTGGTCTTTTGCTGTTCCCTCTTTCTAGATATGTACTCAGTATGTACTCTGATACTTTGACTTCCTGGCCCCTGGTTGACCTAAAGGGATAAACAACAAATCCAGTAACTTTCTCTCTTGCAAACATGAGAGAGTACATAGCTACCTGGTTCATTTCCAGCTGGAAGCAAAGCACAGTAGGTAGGGTATTTACTCCTACCATGAAATGAAAATGGATCTCTATTTGGCTTCCCAAAATAAGCTGAAAAAAATCACTTTTCCGGTGTTCAGAGCATCCTGGGGATATTTTGGTAAAGTGGCAGGCATAAAATGAACAAGGAGATTAGTCTTAGCACGTAATGTAACTTTGGCTGGAAGCACACATAGCAAGGCATGGCAGTAAAGGCACAACCCCCAACCTTCTCCAGGTGTGTTTCCTCCAGGCAATTTCTCACACTGCATTAATAATACCTTAATGATACCCATTTGGTGTTTTATAAATATTTTAAAGTATTTCTACATTTCCATTGGCCCATTTTACATCTATCATGTGCCCACAATTGTTGGTTGTGGGGTTTGGAACAGAAAGAGCCATTTTTTTCTCCCACAGGAAGCTCAGAGTGTAGTTCAGGGATGCAGACACTTAAGCCAACATTAAGTGTCAAGTTTCCTTTCCATTAAGCAAGGAAAATGCCATGAGAGAAAGAAACACAGGAGCTGTGGGAGAACAGAGCAGAGCATTGGGAGAGGTGTAAGAGAGCAGGGCCACTTTAGGAAGAGGAAATGGCATGTGCAAATGCACCGAGGCATAGAATTGTACCTTGGGTTTTGAGGAACATAAGTTATTGAGGGCAGGACATGAGCATAGTGAAAGCTATGACCAAATGGAGGGTCTCTGGTACTTATCTATGGAAACTGAACCTGATCTGGAGGCAAGAACATTCAATGGATTCTAAGCAAAGAGGGGACTTGAACATATTTGCACTGCAGGATAAAGAATCAATTGGAATGAGGCAACAGTGGAGGTTGGGAGACTACTTAAGAAGCTATCTGAGCAATCTGCAGGAGTGAGGCTGCGCTAAGACAAAGGTCCTAGGAAAAGGGAGAGGCAAATGCAATTGAGAGAAGTTAAGGAAGTAGTTTCTAGAGAATTTGATGAATTGCTGGGTGTTGGAGAGATGTGTGGACGGGAGTCTAGGTTGCTGGCTTTGGTGTCTGGATGAGTAGGGGCACCATTCACAAGGCAGTGAAAACAGTAAGGGGATTAGGGTCAGGAAAGGATTGATAAGAATGCTCTTAGAATATTTATTTTCCCATACTTTCTAATGAAATTCTAGTGGGCTAGATATGATAGAATGATGAAGTGTATCTTCTGGCAAGGAATCTTAGACACTCAAGATAAACGGACTGATCTAATGCTCCACCTGCTTGGGACCAAGTAGGGACCAGTACTGAGTTTTATTTGCTCTGGCCCAGAGCTCCTTTAACTGAACTATGAAAGTGATGTCCCTTTGACTCTGAATCTACTTGCTTTTCCATACAAGGCAGAACATATAACAGAAGCACTTTAGGTGGAATAGAAACTCTCTTCTAAATTCATTCCTTCACTTATTCTCATACATTTATGGGCACCTCTTCTGTGCCAGGCATTCTCCTAGGTGTTCAGCTGTGAAAGTCTTCCTCTCACTGAGGTTACATGTAAGGGGTGGAGCTGGTTATTACAGACACAAGGAATTATACAGAGGGAGGTAGATGCTACAGAGAGAAGTGCAGCAGGGAGGGGGTGGGGGTGTTGGGGATAGAAGACTGCTCCTTCCTAGAGGGTTGTCAGGGAAGGCCTTTTGGGTTACGAGATGTTGAGCAGAAATCAAAGGCAAGTCAGGGTGATCCCTGGGGAGAGTAGTCCAGGATAAGAAAATTGCAAGTGCAAAGGTGCTGCTCTGGGGAGGTGTTTGACATAGTCAAGGAGCACTGGGGAAGACCCATGTGGTTGAAGCAGAGGGAGCAGGGAGAGAATGCTGGAGGTGAGATCAGAGAAGAAGTGGGTGATCAGGTCGCAGAGCCTTAAAGACCAAAGCAAGGTCTTGGCTCCTGCCCTGAGTCAGGTGGGAGCCACTGTGGGGAAGCCACTCCCAGAGAAAAGACATGATGTGACTTGCCTCTTCCAAGGACCATACTCTGGCCGCAGGGAAAGGGCAGAAGCAAGGGGACCAGTTCAGAGGCTATCACAATAATGAAGATGAAGAAGGCTGGTGCCGGGCTTCCCTGGTGGCGCAGTGGTTGAGCGTCCACCTGCCGATGTAGGGGACGCGGGTTCGTGACCCGGTCCGGGGAGATCCCACATGCCGCGGAGCGGCTGGGCCCGTGAGCCATGGCCGTTGAGCCTGCGCAGTGAGAGGCCCGCGTACCGCAAAAAAAAAAAAAAAAAAAAAAAAAGAAGGCTGGTGCCTCAGACTGGAGTCTCTGCTGGGGAGTGGGGAGAAGTTGTCAGGTTCTGGATAGATTCTGAGTGTAGAGACAGCAGGTTTGCTGGTTGATTGGCAATCAGATGTGAGACAAAGACAAAAGCCAAAAATGGCTCCAAGGCTTCTTCGTGAAGAACTGCAAGCGTGAAATTATCATCTATTTTAGGGGGGAGGGGTGGCGGAGGAGAATGAAACAAGCAGGCTTGGTAGCTGGAGGGAGATATTTGATTTTGAACATGTTAATTTGAGACGTTCATTAGACAACAAAGTGGAAATATTGAACAGGTGATTATCCATGAGTCTGGTGTTGAGCATTGAGGTCTGTGATGGACATAAAACCTTGAGAGTCATTAGCATTTAAATATTACTTAAAACCATGAAGCTTGATGAGATTATGCTGCTGATTTATAGGCCAAGTAATGTAGGGACTGAGACCTGGCCACTGGAGACCATTAGCCCATGGAGGTGACCGTGACATCGACAAGTGCTGTTTTGATGGAGTGGTGGGGACAGAGCATAGAGTGAGCGGAGGGAAATTGAAGACTGCAAGCACAGACAAATATTTCAAGGAGTCATGTTGTAAAGGTGAGTGGACAATGGGAGAGGTATCTGGGGTGGGGGGGAGGTAGAGTTAATGTTTCCTTCTTTTTAATGGACAATATTACTGCATGTTTAATGCTGATAGGATCTAGCATAGACTGGAGAAAAGGACAAATTTATGCTGCAGGAGTGATAACACTAGATTGTGCATACATCAAGCTAACTAGCAGGTACTACATTTATTGAAAAGAGGAGGTGAGGTTGTCTAAGAACTATTAAATGGGCAGAATCTAGTCTCCAGGATGAGGAAGGAGCTGACTAGAATGACTTACATTATAAAATAAATGTGTTGGGACAACTAGGTGTCCCACTGAGGATGAAAAAAATATTGGATTCACACTTTGTACTTTAAAACAGATTCCAGATGTATTAAAATTTTAAAAGCCAAAGAATGCAATTATAAAAGTATTAAAAGAAACTACAGAAGAAATTTTAAATGTAACCTTGTGGTATGGAAGGCCTTTTGTGAGTATGCCTCAAAAATAAGAACCCCAAAATGAAAATGTTGATAAATTTAATCTTATACAAATATAAATATTTCATGTAGCTAAAAATAGCCAAAATATTAAAAAATACAGGGGAAAATATTTGTAATTCATAGGACCAATAAAGAGCTAATTTCCAAAATGTATGGACTATTTACAAATCAGTAAAATAAAGACAAATGGGGGAAATGAGGAAAGGTCATTTGTTATATATTGGTATAACTTGTATGTAAGGTGGCCTGGCAATAGCTTTCAAAAGTAAAAAAACGCCTATCCTCTTTGTCCTGGAAATTCCATTATAGACATTTTTTCCTGCAAATAAACTTTTATGTGTGTGAAATGTTGACCAGGGATATTTGCAGCAGGATTCTTTGTAACAGCAAAATATTGGAGGAAACCTAGAGGTGGTCTATCAGTCGGAGAGTAGTGTTATATATTATGAAACAGTTATATACAGGACTACTATGTAGCCATTAAAAAGAACAAGGCAACTCTTTTGCCCTTTATATCTCTAAGATACATTGTTAGATCAAAAAACCATGATGTATAGAACAGTTACAGTGGGGGAAGAGGAGAGTGGGATGAATTGGGAGATTAGGTTTGACATAAATATACTACCTTGTGTAAAATAGATAGCTAGTGGGAACCTGTGGTATAGCACAGGGAGCTCAGCTCGGTGCCCTGTGATGACCTAGATGGGTGGGATGCCGGGGTGGGTGGGAGGGAGGTCCAAGAGGGAGAGGATATATGTATACGTATAGCTGATTCACTTCATTGTACAGCAGAAACTAACACACCATTGTAAAGCAACTATAATAAAAAAACAAACAAACCATGATGTATAGAACAGTTATATCATGTCCCATAGAAAAAAGACAAATATTAAAAAGCAGTAATTTTGTTAAACCTCATTGGTAACCCAGAAAATGTAAAATAAGGCACTAGCATTTTTTGAAAATTACAGATTAAATATATCCACTGTTGTTAAAGGTGTGGGTAAATTTTTTAAGCCTCATCGTAACCGAGAAAATATAAAATAAAGCACTAGCATTTTTTAAAAAATTACAGATTAAATATATCCACCATTGGTAAAAGTGTGTGTAAATGGCTCTTTTATAAATTATTAGTAGCAGTATAAAATGGTAGGAACATCTTAGAAAGAAAATTTGAAGCATCCAAGTGTGTTCAAAATGCCTATGCTGGTTAACCAAGTAATTCTATTTCTAGAAAATTAAACTATATGCACATTCACACATGTTCTGCAAAGTATATACAAGATATTAATTGTTTTATTACTTGAATAACAAAGAATAGAAACAAATTAAATGTCCATTAATAGAGAATGATTAAGTAAATTATATTTCATGTACACCATGGACAAGTCCAAAGTGCATGCTCTTAACATACACTGCCTCTCATTCTATACTGCCTTCACATATTCCCAATAACTTCTTCTGAAATAGTACTCAATCAAGTAATTAATGAATTCATCCATTCATTTATCCTTTCTTGCCTTACTTTACAATCACTCACTTGGGGCATCTAGGAACCATGCATTCTGCTATGCTCTAAGGGATATTTAGATTTTGAAAAAATGTGGTCCTTGCCCTCAAAATAGCTTCAGGTGCATGTTTTAAGAGCTTAATGTCATATCATTTATCACGTGGAGGATGCTCCTGTTTCACAATGCTAGTTATAAACAAGTTTCCGCTGGAAATATCTTTCCTAGACAATTGGTGTGAAGTGGCTGAATCTAAATCCTATTTTTGACCCAGATTAGCAGTGTAACCTTGCACCAGTTGCTAAAACTTGCTAAGCCTCAGGGTCTTCACTGTATAATAAAGCGATGATACCAACTTTGCAAAATTTGGGGGAGGATTAAGGGAGAGATGAAGATGGCATGTAAAAGAGGCTAAATAAATGTTTGTTTGAGGGAATTCCCAGGTGGTCCAATGGTTGGGACTTGTGCTTTCACTGCTGAGGGCCCAAGTTAAATCCCTGAATCCCTGTTCGGGGAACTAAGATCCCACAAGCCGCATGGTGTGGCCAAAAAAAAAAAAAAAAACAAGTTTGCTTGAAGTGCTATCATTGAGGAACTCGTATTCTAGACAGTGAGAAGACAAGTGAATAGGTAACTTCAGAAATGTTTAAGAAAAACATCATGAAAGAGATAAGCACAGGTAGGAGTGCTTATAAACATTGAACATGTTTAGCCTGTGGTTCGGCTTGGGTACCAACCAATGGTGCACATCCATCAGTGACCAGCAATGCTGCTACAGGGGCCTGGAAGCCCAGTGATGTCCAGACATCACCCCTTTCACAGTTGGATCAGGGGGAGATGAGATGGGGAGCATCCAAGGGGAGAGGCCAGGGTAGCCAGAGCTATGGGAAGGATTCTGGGGGTTGCTTAAGTGAGGTTAGTACAGTGGCTATTTTCAGCAGGTACAAAAGTATTTTAATATTTTAAGCATTAGATTAAAATATTACTAGTTAGTGCCAGCTCTGTGGGAACACAGAGGAGAGACATTTATGCTGAGTACAGTCAGAGGACACTTCCTGGAGGAGGAAATTCACCAGAAAATAAAATGCGTGGAAGTAGTGAATGGATTGAAACTGCATCTCCAAATTTTCCTGCCCCAAGTCTAATAAAAGGAACAACAAAAAAAGTAATAAAAAAAATTACAAAGTTTTTACCAACAGTAACCAAATAAAGAAAGGACTTGAGCTAGAACTTCAACATCCAAAGCCTGATGGCCAAGGCAAGAAAGGGAAGACCCAGAGAGAGCAGAGAGTCCTGAAAATTCCCACTGTGTACCCAGATCCTTAAAGAAGAGGGTCTCTTTAAATTTTCTTTATCTGAGAGAGACATAGAAATAGCTGCTGGAAAAAAAGAGGTGAAATGGGAAATGTGGGACATGACAGTTACACAAGGAATTCGGGTTACTCTCAATGGAAGTGGGACCACCTCCCTATTCCCACCCCACCCAGACGACATGAGCTCCAGCAAAGAATATTCCACAAATATTTAGAGGGAGAGCAGAGCATGGGCATTTTTTAAAAAAGAAGAAAGAAAGGAAAAGGAAAGAGCAGCATCTGTTGAGCATTCCCCGCACCTCTTTTTAACTAGTTTTCAGGGTGGAGAAAAGTGGGTAGAACAGGAGATACGCATTCATCTGTAAATTATAGCTCAGTGGGAAAACAGCAACCCACACATTGTTATCCGAGCAAACAAAAGTCTGATCAGAACTGGACAAACCTGAGTCATTTGGAAAACACATTATGGCAACCGAGTCAACCTACTTCTGGTTTTTCAGGTGAAAAAATACTTTGTGTGGGGTTGGGGGTGGGCAAGGAGAACATGATATGGAAATAAGAGGATGCCAAACTAGTAGAAAATACAGAAGGCAATTCTTAGCAACTGCTTTGTACAGAACAACTTAGTAAAAATAAAAATTTGGGTTAGGTCAAAAGGAACTGATAAAACAGTTAAATAAAAAAGGTAACTTACAGATCTAAGGACATAAGACCACAAAGTCATTCCTGAACTCAAATATAAATTAGATTTAAAAAGTGAAAAAATAAGCTACAGACTGGGAGGAAATAGTTGCAAGTCACTTATCTGTTAAAGAACTTTTACACAGAATATGTAAAGGATATTCAAAAGTCAATGGTAAGAAAACAAACAATTCAAGTTTAAAATGGGCTAAAGATTTACCCAAGTAAGATGAAAACCTATGCTCACATAAAAATCTACACGTGAATGTTTATAGCAGATTTATTTATAGTGGCCAGAAATTGGAAAGCCACAGATGTCCCTCAACAGGAGAATAGATAAACTATGACACATCCATAAAATGCAATAATGCTCAGCAATAAAAATGAACTAGCAAAATTGACGTGAATCTCACATGTATTATGCTAAATGAAAGTAACCAAAGTCTATGCACTGTATAATTCTATTTATATAACATTCTGGAAAAGGCAAAACTATATAGATGAAAAGTGGATTAGTAGTTGCCAAGGCCTGTGGGTGAGGGGTAAGCTAACTACTAAGGAGCATGGGCACATTTCTGGGATGACGGGATGTTCTTTATCTTGATTGTGGTCATGGTTACATTACTGTTTGTTAACTTGCAGAACTCTACACTAGAAAGAGTGAATTTATGGTATATACGTTGTACTTTTATAAGAAAATAGAAAGAAACTTAAAAAGTAAATAAATTAGAGACACTAAAGAACAGAGTATGAAGATGAAATCAGTGATCTAAAGAAAAGACCTAACATAATCGCAGAGAATGCAGATCAGAGAGGCACAAAGATTTAAATTTTAGGAGAGACTTCCAGTTTCCAGTTCCATACGCAAGGAGCTTGGAAGTCTCCACGCAGCCCTAACTACAAGTAAAAAAGCTAAGCAAACAGAAAAATCAATAACTCTTCTAAACTTTGTATGAGAAGTGAGGTCGCAGGGCAAATTGCTGCCCCCTAAATTGGAGACACCAACAGGTGAGAATCACAACTTATCAGAGCAAAAAATCATGAGCTGAAGCTTCTGGGGAACCAGGGCTGGGGTAGGAAAACCTGAACCGGTATTGATGAATTGTCAGAGGCACAGTGTAGATGACTCTGAAGGTTAAAAACTCCAGGGGGTTCCCAGTCACAGGGCAGCCTCCACCCTCTGTAAGCTTTACCTCCAGGAGCTCAGCTTGGTTCTTACAGTGAATACTGATGAAAAATCCCCTTGTGTTTCTGGTGGCAGGGGGTGGGGTGGTGTGGGGCAAAGGAACCATTTAAAATCTGTCAGAGCACTCTGTTCTTAATAACGCCTGCCCTTGAGAGAAACTTTATAACCAGACCCTTACATGCTGGGTTTTTTTTCAGAGCCTAACTGACATCAGGAAAGAGAAATATCCAACTCCAGCCTTCTCTAGTCATCCTGTGTCAACTAAGGGAGGGGGAAGTTCACAGTGCAGAGACATAGGCTCGCTAGAAGACTGAGACCTAAGCCTAGGATTACAGAACACCTCCCCCTCAACCCACATTACTAAAGGCCTATTTACAGAAGTTTCTTTTACCCAGTACACCATGTCTGGCTATCAAGAAAAAATTACAAGGCATACTAATAGGCAAACAAACAAACACAGTTTGAAGAGACAGAGCAAATGTCAGAACCACACGTGGCAGGGGTATTGGAATTATCAGACAGAGAATTTAAAACAGCTATGATCAATATGTTAAGAGCTTAAATGGATAAAGTAGACCACATGTAGGAACAATGTAGGGCAATGTAAGCAGAAAGATGAAAATTCTTAGAAAGAACAAAAGAGATATGCTAGAAAAAAAAAACTCATTGTAACAGAAACAAAGAATTCCTTTGATGAGCTTATTAACAGACTGGCTGAATAAAGAATCACTAAACTTGAGGATATATCAATAGAAACGCCCAAAACTGAAAAGCAAAGAGAACAAAGACAGAAAAACAAAAAGAACAGATTATGCAAGAGCTGCAGGACAACTGCAAAAGGTATAACATTATGTAATGAGAATACCAAAAGGAGATGAAAAAAAACAAGGACCAGGAGAAATATTTGAAACAATCAAGACTGAGAATTTCCCCCAAATTAATATGAGACCCCAAGTGCAGATCCAGAAACCTCAGAGAACACCAAAAATAATAAATGTCAAAAATAAAACCACCCCACTACACCTAGGCATATTATAATCAAACTAAAGAAAATCTAAGATAAAGAAAAAAATCCAGAAAAAATCCAGAGAGAAAACACACCT
Organism: Pseudorca crassidens; assembly: GCF_039906515.1. Classification (NCBI taxonomy): domain Eukaryota; kingdom Metazoa; phylum Chordata; class Mammalia; order Artiodactyla; family Delphinidae; genus Pseudorca; species Pseudorca crassidens. The sequence continues at coordinate 133,739,797 of NC_090296.1, forward strand.
TACCTATAAAGGAACAAAGACAAAAATTACATCTGACTTCTCAGAAACTGTGCAAGCAAGAAGAGTGTGAAGTGAAATATGTAATATGTTGAAAGAAAAAACCCCTTCAACCCACAATTCTGTGCCTTGCAAAATTATTCTTCAAGAATGAAAGAGAAATAAAAACTTTGTCAGAGAGAAATTGAGGGAATTTGTTGCCAGTAGACATGCTTTGAAAGAAATGTTAAAATAAGTTCTTTAGAGAGAAGGAAAATAATGCAGGCCAGAGATTCAGATCTATTTATGTAAAGTAAGAAAAAGCACTGAAGAAGAAATAAGTGAATATAAAATTTTAAATTATGCTTATGTATGCATATACCAGTGAAATGAATGATAACTATGATACAAGGAAGGAGTTAGGATTATTTTATTATAAGGTACTCACTCATACTACCCATGAAATGGTATGGTGCTATTTGAAAGCAAACTTGGATTAGTTGTAAATGTATATTGCAAACTCTAGAACAGCTACTTAAAAAGTTTAAAAAAAGTATAACTGTTATGCTAAGAAAGGAGAGAAAATAGAATCATATAAAATGATGGTATCCAACTAAGAGGTTAAAAAAAAAAGGAAAGAAATCAGAATGGATAAAATAAAATGACTTTGCAGCAAGCACTAAATTCATTTAAATATAAAACTCATTATTAATAATTACAAGAATCATGGATACAGATGATATTGCCAACATCACTGACTTGAAAATCATTTGAAAATTCTAAAATAAGAAAAATTTCTAAGTGGCAGGGAGGATCTTGGCAGAAGTGCTAAATAGCCCCAGTCTAAAACTGAAGCATAAGACTTTTTAAAAATGACTTTTACTCTTATTTTTTCCACTTACTCTCCACTTTTGACTTCAGAGAGATCTTTTAAAAAATTACACTACTTCTGATAAAGAAGCAGTTATTTCAAAGTGAAGTGTCCCTTCAGTTAGTCCTTTCATTTTCAAATTCAATTCAAATCAAATATAATGAAACATAATAATTTTGATATAGAATCTATAGAATGGTCCAATGCTTATTACAGCATTTCTGAGCAGCTAGCTATTTTCCAGCTCTGCATATGCATAAAAAAATAATAATAACAATAATAATAAGAGCAATAATATTTAATATTTAGTGTATGTGAAGCAAAGTTCTAGGTGTCTTATGTGGCTTAGCACAACACTCTAGTGAAGGTTTTATCATCATCATCTCCATTTACAGATGAGGAGACTGAAGCACAGTTTTGTCCTGCCCATGGTCACACGTGCGTGGACCAGGAGGCATCTGAAAGCACCAAGCTGAGAGGCCTCCCTAGTATTAATGGTGGCTAATTCTAGAAGAAATTATTTTCTACCTTTATCTTTGTATACAGTTTTTCCAATATTATTTGAATTTTTTCAGTGCTGTGTATTAGGTTAAGCAAAAAAAAAATAACTTTTCTTTAAAACTTTTGTAAAGAGTTTCATATAAGAAAAGATGTAAACTGGGTGGTAGAAATGTTTTGCTTCTTTAAATTGCCTATATTTGAACTTTTTTTGTTTTTTTAAATATTGAAGAAAAATCGGTGTTTAAATTCAAAGAGAGATTGACTCCCTTTTAGGCAGAGAAGCCAAACAGCTATTTTTCTATGGGTTCAACTTACCTTTTAATTTTTATGTTGTTGGTATTTGATCCCTTGCCCATTAATTTCTCCCAAAGTCATTGCTTGGAAATACATGGATTCCTGCTTTTTCTTAAAGTGCTCTGGGATTGATCAACAATGGGAGTGCTATGTTTAAAGAGTGGAGTACCGATAATTACAGTGAAATAGAATTGGAAGGAAAATATGCCTGTAGGGGAAAAGATATTATTTTAAAATAACTGTATTTGGAAGAACTAATGTTTATAAACTTCACTATGGGATTTTTATAAAGGGCTCTGTCACCAGCTCTCTGTTCTTCTCCACTAATCCTACTGAGAAAATTTACATGGTACTCAGACTAAAAATAATGGCCCAAAACACAAATTCTTGATTTTTTTTTAAGTACTAGTCTATGATTTTTCTGGTTTGGGGGCTCTTATTTAGCATTATCTTATATCTTCAGATTGTGAATGCAATGCATTACTTTCAAACCTGTTATATTTTGGGTATGGTCCCTCGGTATCCCACAGGGGATTGTTTCCAAGACCACCCACAGGTATCAAACTTGGAGGATTCTCAAGTCCCTTATATAAATGTCACAGTATTTGCACATAACCTATACACATCCTCCCATATACTTTCAATCATCTCTAGGTTAGTAATAATACTTAATACAACATAAATGCTATGTAAATAGTTACCAGACGTGACAAATTCAGGTTTTCCTTCATGGAACTTTCTGGATTTTTTCTTTCTTGAATATTTTCCAGTGGTTGGTTGAATTCTCAGAGTGGAACCCTTGGTTATGGAGGGCTGACTCTGCTGACTCTATACAAAGGCGTATATAAGCTCTTCAATTAGCTAAATATTAAATGGGAGGCAGAAGAATGCAGCAACCAAGAGCTTAGGCCCTGGAGCCAGACTGCATCGTCAGTGCAAGATACAGCCACCCCACTAATAAAGCTTTATAATCTAGCTTTTAGTATCCCTGTCTGTAAAGTGGGGAACAATAGTTGTGGCTATACCAAACAGTTATTGAAAGAATTAAATAATTTTATATGTGTAAAACCCACAGTAGTACCTTGCACACAGTATGCCTTCAGTAAATCTGCACTATTAGAGTTGTTTCCACTTGACAGACGAGGAACCTGGGAATCAGTGTAGTCAAGGGTCTGGCCTTAGGCCACGTCTATGGGTCTCATCAGAATGGCCTGGTTGAAAACTATTACTTTATATGTCCTGTGTATGCCTCTTGATTTTAAAACATCAGTAACTTTCATCAGAAAGCTCTGTAATATGTGCTTACTTATCTTATCATATATATTTATACAAACAATAAACTTATATAAATGAAATATATTTTCATCATATGAAAGTTGCTGGATGGTTTCTCAAGAAATTTGGGGGCATATATTTACTCAAAATACAGGCTATCTAGTGAGCAGGAAATGACATTTGTGTGGGGGATGGAACTAATTTCAGAGCAGCTGAAACTGAAGAAAAGAGTTTATCAAATTTGAAGGTTGAGTTTTGAGACAACCTAACTTAAAATATAGCCTTTGGAACAGAGACAAAATTTCTTTTAGATTTTTTTAAGGAACCCCTCTGAAGGACTGGTTTGTCCCCTAGGTAGGCTGACACTAAGGGATAGTAAGAGGAACCCTGTGACCTCTGAGCTGGACCACGTTGCCTTGAACAGAGGAAACACACAGTGGTTTCACATACAAGTCCAGATGGAAAGTCACAAGGGCAGACCCCACAGAGAGCAAGCACTGGGTGGTGGCCCAGCAGGTGGCAGCTGGGATTTTGCTGCTTAATGATGGAACTGGGCACACTGGGGAGGCTGGCTGGAAACAATAATATTAATAGTAACAGCTCATATATTGATGGGTCAACTTTGGGGTCCCTCTCCCTGTTGCATACCATCTGCATCCCATCCTGACAACCTACCTATGAAGTAAATATAATTATCTAGTTATCCCAATGAGAAAATATGCTTTAAATGATGGACCACTCTTCCCAAGGTGACACCTGTGAAGGCAGAGAGAGCAGACAGACCAAGACTTGCCCAAGGATGTCATCGTGCTCTTAACTGTACAATTTTGTATCTCTACTCCACCAATGTCTAACTGTGTGGCCTTAGCAAGTGCCTTAACTTTTCTATCACTCAGTTTCCTTGTCCCTAAAATAGGCAACATAATAGTATCATCATGGCTGGGCTTTAATAAGCATTAAGTGAGTTAATAAATATAACCCCGTTGATGATGTACTGCACAAGCCCCCAAAATGTCATCTATTGTTATTGTGATTATAATTTTTCATGGTGCCTCTTATGTTTTGCTTCTTTTACACTCTGCACAGCAACAAGAAGATAGTGGTTGCTCAATAAAGAGAAAATTTGATTGAGTTTGCAAATTAAATACTGGTTTTGAAAATTACGCAAGGCCCTAAATTCGGGATTCCACATGACCAGAAAAACTTCCTTGTGAGTCTCTGATTCCAACACCCAAATGATGAATGGCAAAGCTCAGAGTAAGGATGTGACTGGCAAGCAGGAAATGGCAACTTGTCTGTGATGACAGGAGACTTCCCAGAGGATTTCAAATGGCAGCCTGCTTGGTGACTAATTTGGTTCCTCCCCACATGGTCATGGGCATGATCTCTGGGACTGCTCTCCTTCTGCAGTGCTAGTTGTTTTGCATAGCAAGACATTTGGTTTTCTATTGATGTTCACTAAGGAATTATGACAAACTGGACCATTCTCACTAAGCAGGAGGTGCAGGTCCTGTGTATATCGTACTTCTTGATTGAGCTACACTGGTGACTCAAGCAACTTTTTGGTTCAGGTAGACAATTGCTCTGATGGTTGTTTTGTTGTTGTTTTCTGTGAGTAAAAGAGGAATGTTTCATTTTGTGTTGGTGTCCCTATTTCTTTACCAAATTGACCAAATGCTGGAGTTTTTCTCGTGTCTTATTGACCTGGTTGATATGACCATAAACACTTATTCCTTGTTACATATTCATTTTCCACTGAAATCAGTTTTTGGGAAGAAAACTTGTCTTCTTTTGACTAAATGGTAAGAATAGAGGCTGAAAGATAAGATCAATATTCCAGAGTGAAAAAATTATAAGGGGTTTATGAAATAATAGAAAATATATATATTGGCATCTGCCTCCCAGTTCCTGTTATGCAGCTCCTAAATCCCTTGGGATTTCCTGAGTGATAGGAGTGTCTTTTGTTCTAAGGAGGTGACCCTTGGTGGACTCCTGGATAGCTTCAGGATGATCACCAGAAAGACTGAGCCATGATTAGAAGCTTGGAACTTTCAGCCCCTCCTGTTCCCTCTGGGAAGGGGAAAGGAGCTGGAAATTTAGTTAATGATCTATCCTCCCTACATTTTGAAGCCTTCATAAAAATACCAAAAGTATGGGGTTTAGAGAGTTTCAGAGCTGATGAATGTGCCAGGAGAGTGATGGATTCCAACTCCCTGGGACAGAGCTTCTGTGCTTGGGGCCCTTCTGGACCTTGCCCTATGTATCTCTGCATCTTGTTACTGAGCCAAACTTGAGTATGCGTGCCTGACGAGTAGCAAAGCCAATCTACTGACATGGGGTTGTGGTGAAAGTACAATGTTTATTGCAAGGCATCAAGTAAGGAGTATGGGCAGCTAATGTTCAAAAGTCCCAAATTCCCCAGTGGCTTTCAGGATAGGGATTTTAAAGGCAAGGTGAGGGAGAGGGTCAGGGGTATGTGATCAGCTTAGTGGACATACTTCTAATTGGCTGATGGTGAGGTAACAGGATGGTATTTTGGGAATCTCAATTATCAATTTTCTGGTTTGAACCAGTCTGGGGTCTATGTGCTAGTGGTCAGCATGCAGTCAACTTCTTCCACCTGGCAAGGGGTTTAGTTTCTGCAAAACAACTTAGAGATATGAGCAGGATATTATCTATAGCCCTTGAGGAGGAATTAAAAGTCCCTGACTTTGTTTTATGGCTAAACTATTATTATTTATTATTTTGTCTTGTTTGACTGTTTTTCTTTGTTTCTGAGTTTTCTCACTTTTTTGATTAAATTTGTTCTTTGGAACTCAGGGAAAGCTAAAACTTTTCTATAAATAAAAGGCAGGGGGGTCACATGCAATGGGGGTCAGTCAGTCTGTCCCCAGGAAGGCCCCACAGGGTCCTTCTCAGTTTCAATCTAGCTGTTCACTTGTATCTTTTATTACACCTTTTATAATAAACCAGTAAATGTAAATAAGTGCTTCTCTGAGTTCTGTGAGCATTTTAGCAAATTACTGAAACTGAGAAGGGGGTCTTGGGAACCCTGATATGTAGCCAGTTGGTCATAAGTACAGGTGACAACTTGGGACTTGCAATTGGCATTTGAAGTGGAGGCAGTCTTGTGGGACTGAGTCCTTAACCCAGGGGATTTGATACTATCTCCAGGTTGATAGTGTCAGAACTGAATTGAATTATAGGACACCCATCTGGTATTGCAGAGAGTTGCTTGAAGAATGGAAAAACCCACATACATTGGGTGACCAGAAGTGTCAGAAGTGACATGTTCTAAGTGTGGTAGTAGCATGAGAGTAAAGGAGAAACACACAGGAAATTTTTCCATTATAGGGTTTTGGAGTAGTTTCAGGAGCCTAAAATAAAGAAAATCAATGGAAAAGAAGGGCTCAGAGTAACAGTACCACATTGGCTCAATGACAGGCCTCATTACTTATCACTCTAAACGTCAGGGCCAATACTCAGGCATCTAAAAAGGAGAGGAGGGTGGGCAGATGGAGAAAGAAAGTAGAGAACCTTAGAGTTTAATGTTTCCAAAAGGATGGCTCAGATAATGGATAATCACCCCATCAAAAAGAGTCCTTTGATTGATTCCTCACTTTATGGAAATATTGTTATGTTTGTGAAACCCAATTAATTATCTTCCTGTATCAGCCTTTCCTCTAGGAACGGACTTTTCTCCCTGCTTATCCTGAATGTGGATGATGCCTAATTAGCAATAGGCCTTGTGAGCAGACCATTTTCACCGACACACTAGTTGAACCAGCCTTTGTGGGTGAGTAATGGAGGTAGCTGGATTCTGTACAATTATAGGTTACTGAATGCAGTGCGTTATGCCACTCAGGTAGTTTCTTTCCCATGGTAGTGGTCACACCCACTCACTTGATCCCTTGTTCTAGAAACATCCAAACTTATGAGTCAATTCTTGCACCCTAGAGCCCCAGTGAAAATTGTTGGTATCCAGGTGGACCTGAGGAGATCTGCTACCTTCATCACCTAGAATGTCCTCTTAGTACCCTGTCTGGGCTAGTTTCCTTTTTTGCCTCGGTTGAAATACCTGCTTCAGTTCAGTCTCAGTGGCACTCTAAATTGCACATCTGGCCTGGCCTTCTCCTGCTCTGACCTGTCTGCAACTACTTCCCTAGGCCAGTATTTCTCATCCTCAGGTGCTGTGCTCCGGTAAGGCCAAGCTGCCTGCAGTTCTCCACAGTTTTCACAGTTTTATTTACAGTCCTGCCTCTTCCTGGAATGCTCCTCTCACTTGTCATCACCAGGCCAGTTCTTACTCATCTTTCAGGTGTGGACTCAGGCATGATGCTCTTCAGAAAGCCTTCCTTAAACACCTCGGCACCGTGGGCATTGCTGTACGTTAGCACTTATCTCAAGATTATGTGTCCACTTCTCGGATGATGCTGTGAAATCCCCTTGGACAGAACCCTGGTCTTATTTGTTTCTGAAGATTTAGCATCTGACACAGGATGCTTCGTAGACACTCAATGAATGTCTGTTACTGACTTGGTTCCTGACTCCGATGGCTCTGGCCATACATTCAGATCAGATCCTTGTCAACAAGTCTCTTTCTTCAGCTTATGCAGCCCTTGATCTTACGACGGGGTCAAGTGGAACAGGGCCTGGAGTCTAGTTTTAAGGTGATTAACAACTTCCTTTCAGAACATAGTACCTGTCCTGAGCACAACAAAGGGAGACCAGCCTTCTGGTCTTTTGAGAGTGTAAGCAAAATATTTGAACTGCGTTTCCTCTAGCTGTCTGGCCATTGATGGATGGTTTTCTGTTGTTCCATTCATGTGCTCTGTGGTCTCTTGTGCCTTCTGGCCATGCAGGAGAATTGATGTGAGCTGGCTGCACAAACCCAGCATGGGCCACCCAGAGCCTTTCAGAAGCTCCACTGGACAGTGGCAGAAGTTTTTCAGAGACTATGCAAATTGTGTGTGTTATGGGACCGAGGCAATAAACAATCCTTCCAACCTGTTCCAGGCACATGGACCTGACCTCCTTCCCAGCACATCGTGGGGAACTTTCCCATTCATCCAGCCCTGTGGCCCATGCTCAGAGCATTTGGGGAATTCCCAGAAAGCCCTGAAGCAGAATGACTTACACGACTGCAAATTCTTCAACTTTAGCTTTGAAAAACCCTAGTCCTTGTGCAGAGCTAAACTGGATGAAGAGTGAGGGGACCCACTGAGGAACACTGCAGTGGTTGCAAAAGACATGCTGCTGGGAGAGTCATCACACTGGTTCTCACGGAGTTTATAATCTGGCTCTGAAGATGATTTCAAAAGAGGGGCTGCAAAATTGTGTGTGAGCAATGTCGATGGGCCTGCAATAACTCTTTCACCTCTGAAGGTCATGGCATTCACTGTATTTATGCAGTGTTCAGTTTTTTGAAAAAAAAAACAGCTTTAATTCTTTTTCATTTTAAGCAATAAAGAGCAACAAACCTTTTTTTTTAAGTTTTATTGAAGTATAGTTGATTTACGATGTTGTTAATTTCTGCTGTATAGCAAAGTGACTCAGTTATACATATATATATTCTTTTTTATATTCTTTTCCATTGTTTATCCATCTTATATACAATAGTTTGCATCTGTTAATCCCAAACTCCCAATCCTTCCCTCCCCTCCCCGCCTCCCCCTTGGCAACCACAAGTCTGTTCTCTATGTCTGTGAGTCTTTTTCTGTTTCATAGATAAGTTCATCTGGATTGTATTTTAGATTCTATGTGTAAGTGATATCATATGGTATTTGATATCTGACTTATTCTGCTTAGTATGATCATCTCTAGGTCCATCCATGTTGCTGCAAATGACATTATTTCATTCTTTTTTATGGAACAGGGTAGAGGTGGATGCGAAGAAAGATTACTATTCCACCAAACCAACTGTTGGCCCTATAATGATAGTAGCCCTTCTGTAGATATTTTTACTTTTCGCTCTTGTGAGATTCCAAGTCCTCAGAACTAAGGCTGAGTGCATGCTGCTGTCAGGTGAGAGCTAAGTGTCCAGACTGTCCAGACTGTTGAGCCTGAGAAGAAGTGGGTCAGCTGCAGAGTCCAGCACTGGAGGAAGGAGGCCTCAGTCTCAACACCCAGCTCCACCTGTGTAGACCCTGAACCAGCCAGTCTTACTCCAGACCCCCTTTTCCACCCTCTGGCCCTTTATCCTGCTAGGAGTCTGAGAATCCCATTGCCGGCATGGTCCTCGGCTTGGTCTCAGAGAAAGAAAGGCAAACGGCAGAGTCCCCGGTGAAGGCAGCTCTTGGTGGGTGGCTATCAGGACAGGACCAAGAGGGGCCTGGCAGTCAGTGAGGCTGGCAGAGCAGGGGATCTTAGATAACACATGCATCTGCTCTGTTCCATATCTTCCCCCACCCATGGTCACAAGGTGAAGTGAAAGAAGCAAAGAGTGTATGGTAGGAAAATTGGAAGCAGTCTGAATGAGCAACAGTAGGGTGCTAGCTAAGTTAATTATTGCACACTCTTAGTCTGGACTATTATACTGCCATAAAAACTATGTTGGTGAAGAAGCTTCTAGCTTTCAGCATAGTGACTGAAAAGGCAGGCTCCCAATGGGATCTCAATTACATCTAAACTCATGGTTTAAATGAACAAAATACAAAGGTATTGATTTATCTGAATGTAGGATTGTTGACTTTTTCTGTCTTTTTCTGTCCTTTCTGAATAGATATAAACAATGGAAGTTATTTAATTTTTTGAAAATTAACAGATCCTCCAAACCAAGAACCAAAGAATGCTCTGACCTTGTGGATGACTTCTGGAGATTAGATTTCCCAAAGATTTGTGTCTTTCCTCCTTTCCCCCACTGCCCTCCAATCACTCCCCAGCTAGACCATGAATCAGAAGAAGATCCACAAGCCACAAACCAAACTGATTGGAAATGAACCCACACCAAAACCATCTGGCATTCTTCAGTTTCCTCCTCCCAACTCCTTCAGTAGAGGGTTCAGCCCTTTAAGAGCTCACCCATCCCACAAATATTTCTTGAGCAAGCACTACATTCCAGACACAGCTCTGGGCATGGACAATATCCTTGCCCTCATTTTCATCTTTTCCTCTCTTTACCAAATATTAATAGTATCTGTCTCCTCTTTGAGGTTCACTCTCCCATAGTCTACATGGTTGGGGAGGGAGGAGGGAGAAGATAAAACTAATGTCAGCTGAACCTCCACTATTGTCTCATATAGCCCTCTCAATAACCATGTGAGGATTTTACAGAAGGGGAAACAAACTCAGAGAGGTTGAGTAATTTGTACAAAGTCACACAGCAACTGAGGAGCCCAGCATGACCAAATTCCTGCTTTTCCTATGACATTATCCTGCCACTTTAGAGAAGCATAAAGAAAGTCAAGTTCTTTTATTCCAGACCCAGCTTTGTATTCCATTAACTTTGGTAAGACATCCAGACGTAGGAACTCTCCAGAGTTTTAAGAGTCATCAGATTTAAAGAGGGTTGTTGCCATTCTTGATTCAAACAATTTTTAATTCCCAAAGACAGCAAAACAGACTTAATAAATTCCTATACTTTATTTTTTTAAATTTCTCTTTCATTAAGACCTCACCAGCCAGTCACATTCTATAAGATGTCAGGGATTATTTTCCCATTCAGAAATTCAATAAGCTGATCTGAGTTACAGGAACATGGGGTCCTACTTATGTCCAGAGGTACAGATGGCTGATTGATGGCCTTCCTGCTACTCTCCGAGCTCCTCTCCTCGTTTCCTTTTGCCCACTGTGCTCTGCCAAGCTCTTTCCCAGCTCAGAACTTTGCACCTGCTCTTCTGGCCAGGAACACTCTCCCAGCCGCCAGTGGCTGACTTCTTATCATTCCCATGTTGGCTCTCAGGCCATTTCTTCCCAAAGGCTATCCCTGGACTTTCTCTAGAGGAGACCACCCCACTCTGTCTCTTGTGTATTTTCTTCATCTTATCAACCACTGTTTGTGTTACCTCATTTATTTATTTGTTCATTTGTTTATTGTCTGTCTTTCCCCAAGGAGGATATGAGCTCCTTGGTTGTTTTAGTCTCTGCAGCAACCAGAACAGTACCTGGCATGGACAAGGCACTCAATCAATATATTTTTAAAATAAATTTATTTATTTATTTATTTTTGGCGACGTTGGGTCTTCGTTGCTGCACGCTGGCTTTCTCTAGTTGAGGAGAACAGGAGCTACTCTTCATTGCGGTGCATGGGCTTCTCATTGGGTGGCTTCTCGTTGTGAAGCATGGGCTCTAGGTGGGCGGGCTTCAGTAGTTGTGGCACACGGGCTCGGTAGTTGTGGCACATGGGCTTAGGTGCTCCATGGCATGTGAGATATTCCTGGACCAGGGATGGAACATGTGTCCCCTGTATTGGCAGGCCGATTCTTAACCACTGTGCCACCAGGGAAGTCCAATCAATATTTTTGAATGAGTAACTGGACTCCAAAGGCCGATGGGAATAACTCTGTACTGACACACGTGGCCTCCAGGCAGAGACAGTGGGATGGGGGCAGTGAGATGGGAGATAAGGAAACCAAAACTCCATATCAAAAAGCTGAGAAACTAGGTCATCTTTTAAATATCTAGAAATCCCCTTCATTCCTTCCACACCTTTTCTTCCATCCCATCTGAGATCTGAATATGGGAGGCTTCTCTCAGTCACCTTGACCTTAGTATCACTTTTTTCCTCTGAACAGAGTGGCATCAACAGATATATATTTTTTATATATACTGGAATCCATTTCTCATGTAAACACTGTTCTAGTGCCTGCCACTGAATGCTGTTTCTTTGTTTTCCTTATTAAAGAATTAACCTCTTCCCAAAGATCAGATCTTTGGGAAGTTTTCTCAGGTTTCCTGAGGACACCAATCTCTTCTGCCGTGAAAGTCAAGCTGATCACCTTCGATAATGGGATAAGAAGTGATCTAAGTCAGAGGGTGACCCAATTACAATGTTTGTGCTGTGTCCCGTGGAGAAAACCAAAGCTGAAATACAGTAACTGCTGATAGAAAGATCTGGAGATAGAAACTGACTTGATTTCTGAAAAGGAAGTCTGAGTACAAGCTGGCATTCCTCCAAAACCTGTGTATTGTGTGAATTCCTGGAAGATAGTGTGGTTCCTGGAACCAGGAAGAAGTGGCACACCCAAACAATCATGCTCCAGAGATCTGCAAAGGCAATGGGAAAACAAACTCTGTGGCTTGGTGAGTAGAGGACAGAGTTGAGTCTTGGCAGACTAAGTTTTTTCTGCTTGTTCTGTTGCTACTCTTGTTCTTGTTGACCTGTTCAACTCTATGGAGACATCAAAAGTTTCATAAATACCTTGTATTCTAAAACTTGCCTCTAAGCAACAGAAACAGCACCAAGTATTTTTGACCGGCCACCATCTGATAGTTGCTGCTCTAGACTGAGGAAATGCAGCAGTGGGAGCCAGACCTAGTTCTGTCTTCATGGAGACACCATCTCCATACAAGGACAGAGCGCCTCCAATCTTGAGGTCTGTAAATTGAGGACAGTGGTGCTTCTGATTACACTGAAATATAAGAAAAGAGAGCCTAGCCTCTAAAAGTTCTAGTGCTTATGTTGATCTCAGTAAAGGATCTCTACAGAGGAATTCCACGCCCTACCCCTCCCCCTGCCTCCAGGAAGTCATCAAGTCATGAAGCTCTTTGGTCTGAAATATTGGATTAGAATCTCAGGAAACAAGATCTCTCAATGGGCTGTTAAGACATGGGAGCATTCTCTAGCTTCAAACCTTCCTGAAACTGCCTCTCTTTTATGATTTCTTATGCTTCGTCTACTGGAAACTTATGCTGAACTTTTAAAGAGTTTACATCTTAGATTATAAGTGTGAGAGACATTTTTAAATGCAAGGACTGAAGAGCCATAGAAATGATACTTTGGCAGTTCCCACCGCTAGCAACAACATTTTCAGACTCCAGAGAGGGATTTATATGGACACTAAAGAGATGGTGTGAACGGTGAGAGGAGAAAATGGTGCAGCAGAGCCAGCATGGATGAGACAAGAGGAAACCTGAACTCTGACGTGAGCCTGGATAGTCTGCTTCTCCCAGCCTTTGCTTTGTCTAAAGTGAGAGGTGTTATCTGGGGGTCCTCTGAGATTACCAAGTCTGTGAGCCCATGAAGGACAAACATGTCTCACACACACTATTTGATATCGTTTGAGTGACAAGTAGCAGATATTTATGAGACAATCCATTTGAGTTTTTAAAAAAAATAGTTGTAAGAGTGGAAGAATATCATACTAATAATAACTGACATATGTCAAAAGTTTACAATGAGTTGGGCTTTACGCTTTTCCATATTGAGTCTTTCTTTAAATTTCATGACAGCCCAATGGCAAAAGTAGCACTATGATCTATTTTTCCACATCCATAGAAACGGAGGCTCAGAAAAGTGATACTGCCAGCCAAAAGTGCTAAAGCTGGAAATTGGCAGAACCAAGGCTCAAACCCAGGTGTTGGGCTGCAGCTGTTGTGTCCTAGGGAGGGAAACTCATAGGAGCAGCTTGCCTGCCTCCAAGAATTGTCTCTGTGAGCCCCGTGAAGGGGGAACTGAGGCGATGGCTCTCTCTCCAGGTTTCAAGTGAAGAAGCAACTTCCTGGACCCGTCCCACAGGATGGCATTTCTTGCAGGCAAGCTGAGGCGTAACCTTGCAGCTGACTCTCAGTTATACATAACCACCACCTCCCCAGGATTTGGTGATCTGACAGAGGTGCTTAGACATCACCCCATAGCCCAGTGACTCATCTAATTGTCTGCCTGTCAATGCCATAGACTTTGAACATTCTGGTGGTCTGACTTAGTTGTCTGTTCATGTCTCGAGGGACATGTCTCTGAGATGCAGTGCAAGGTGTTTTGAGAGATTAGGTAGTGCTGAACTGGACTGCATTTGGGAAGGCGTTCTCTGGATCCCAGCCCTGATGGCAAATGATTAGGTGGAAGACAAACACGGAGAAGAGATTCTCTAGGAGAATCAAGCTTTAAAACAAAGGAATGGCTTAAAACAAAAGGAATCTCTCTTAGAGATCTGCAAGGACTGCAATCATTAAAAGTTCAAACTTATGCTAAATCATTCATTCAGTCATCAAATGTTTTCTGAGTTTTGTGCTGGGCTCTAGGGAGGCAAAGATGGGTAAGAGAAGTTGCCTACTTTCATGATCTAGTTGGGAGATACTACTTATCAGAACACTCTCCTTAGGTTTCCTGGGAAATCCAAGTGATGTTACATGATGTATCTCTTTCTTTGGAATCAGAATAACAAACTTGAGTTCAGGTAAGAGCCTCGTCTCCCACTCTAGTCACATAACCACTCTGAACCTCAGTTTTCTCTTCTGTGAATTGGGAATAATCGTTTCTACCTCATTGTATCATCCTGAGGATTGAGAGTCTTTGTGTGAAAGTAAGCTGCAGGTGATTGAATGTAAAAGACAGGGAATAAATTGGGTGTATTTTTTGAGCTCCATGAACAGATTTCCCTCTGCCTTCCGTGTTCCAAGATCTCACTTAGCAGCCTTGTTTTTTTAAAAAGTTGATGAATTGAAGTTATCTCCTGCTTCTGTTCCTAAAATAATACAAACTCCATTTTTATTAATTTCTCAGAGTTGTCAAGCTTGGGAATTCTTATGTCAGTTACAGATCTTGGATGATAAGCATTTAGTGCTTATCATCTAAGCATTTAGTGCTTATCATCCAAACATTTAGTGCTAAGCTTTAGGTTAGACCTAAAACGGCATTTCAGACCCGAGACAATGGGGATTTTTGATAGCTTCATCCTTGCAAGGAGCAAGCAAGAAGCAAGGGAGCTTCAGGATTAGGGACAAAAGCCTTTTTAAACACCTTCCGACCAATTTCCTCATGCTTGTCAAAACAGGAACAGGCTTGTGTAAAAGGGCCACAGAGGGGCTTAGGTTTGCTGAAAGGCACTGAACGGCCTCCCATGGATTGTCAAGGGCTGACTCAGTTCCCAGCGGTGTCAGCAGTAGGCATTAAGCAAGTCCTTCTGTTTATGAGCAACTCAGTCAGGTGGGTTTGGTCTAACTGGCTTACTTTGTGCCAGTTACATATATTTGGCCAAGCTGAGCTGCTTATCTGCAGAGCTGTTGATCTGTTAACGTTTCTGTACCCTGAGTCCTCATCTGAGTTCTCCTTTTCCCTTCCCCCCACCCCACGATCTTCCGTGCTCATCTCTCGCCTGCCTCGCTTTGAATAGACAACCCATCTAGTCCCCTGACTTACAGATTTTGAACACCTTTTGGTGTTCCTGCTTCCTAGAATTCTTCGAAAATGCAAAGCCTAGGTGAGATATCTAGAGTTCTTTTTTTCTGCTTTCTATAATGGCGGAAGTAGTCAAAAGCAGAGATTTCCCAAATTACTGGACTTATGGAAAGAAAGGTGTGGACGAGATTTCCCCTTTGGCAGGTCTAAATCAGGTGATGCATGCGTGTCCAGAAATCTGCATTTTAACATGTATTTTAGGGGATTCTTATGATAAAGCAAGTTTGAGAAACAGCTTGGATTTTCGTTGGAGTGATAAGAGTTGATAATAGTTAGGTTTACTTCTTCAAGTACATTTTTTTTTTATCCTAACAGTCTCCATATTGCTGAATGGTTGGCCGTATGGATGATCTCACCAGCATGGAGTGGCCCTAACGTAGTGAAAAGAAAATGCTGTGCATAGGAAATTAAGAAAGGAGGCTGGATGCTGACATATCCCAGACTTCAACCAGGTCTTATGAAACATGTTTTGGTGCTCTTGAAGCTATGAGCATGAGCTTTCATTGGTGGCAATTTAGTCACCTTGGGAGAGATTTATGTTCAAGGTTTTTTTCCCCTTGTTTGTATAAAAAACTGCCTGGAACCCATCAAAATAATTAAGCTTCATGAGCGTAGGGACCGCTACATGCTTCTTATGGTGTCTGGCACACAGTAGGCTCTCAATAAAACAAGAAAGTGGATGAATGAATGAATGAGTGATTGAACATTGCATTCATTCCATGAATGTGACTGTGGCAGAGCTCCTTCCTCCTGTCTGTATATTTCTGTCTTCCCTTCTGTGTGATGCTGGGAAGAATTTAGCTGAAATCAAAAGAGTGGAGAGTAAACTTTGACTCCGAGTTCACTCTATGTGGGACAGACATTCACTATCTGTGGGCTTTCTGAGCTTTATAGTTAAAGTGGAGAGCTTTCTCCAGGACATTGGGTGGGGGCCAGTTGAGACAATGGGCTCAAAGGGCTTTGTTACCACCCAAATCCTGAACCGTTGTGAAGGACTATTGTATGTTTCCTCTACTTAAATGCCTCCAATTCTCTGCCCCATGTGACACCATCATTACCCCTCAGTTTCATCTTCCAGAGGGAGATCTTTGAGAGTCAGTGCCCAAGATCTGTGAGACACTGGTGCATATTTGCTTCTTTTTCTCAATATATGGACACTCAGTATATCTCAAGTCTAGAAAACTAAAGGAAAACTATAGTATTAGCAGTAGAGGATGGCCAGAGAGGAGGATGTGTTCCTTGACCTTGGGCAAATTCTTCATCCTTTCTGGGTCTTAGTACCCTCCCCTATAGAATGGGTAACCTGTTTCCATCATCTGTTTGGTCCCTTCTGTGTCAACTTGGAAGCCCCCTGCCAGGAGATGAAGGGTAGCTCTGTTCTATGTATGGAGGATACATGGGAAGAGGCCCACATGTATAATAATAGAAAGAAAATGAAAGTTATGGCCCTTTAACCTCTTTCTATGGTGCAAATATGGAAAGGTAAGCAGTCCTAAGAAAGAAAGATGTTGTGAAAGAAAACAATGGTGACCTGATCTGTTTCTTCTCTCTGCTACAGTGACCTTACCTGGGTTGCTTCTCCATGTTGTATATGTATTTTTATTCTTTTCCTCTTTCATTTCTACACTCATTCAACAAACATTGATTGAGAAGGTGGGGTTCTATTGGCTCTCTCATCTGTGCAATCATGGACCCAGGCTTTGTGTTTTCCTGTTGCTAAACTTTCATTTTCTCGGGCGAAAGAGCAATTGTTCTTGTTTTTCTGCTCTGCATCTCACAATGACAGACTGTTAAAACTCTGTCAGGCGTTACTCTCACCAGCCTTTGCTCGCTCTCCAGAGGGCTGAGGAACAGCTCCCTGGATACCACCAGCCCACACACTTGGGGTGGCCTAGCCCTTTGCTGTCTCACCTGCCTCCCCCTGTCCAGTTGTAGCTCCCCCATGCCCAGGAGGCAAGTGGCCTGTGGAATCTACCAGCTGGCTTGCTGCCCCTCAAGCCATTGAGTATAGTCGTGTGGCAAGAGCAAAGGCTATGAAGTCAAGGAAACCTGGATTTTGAATGAAATTCCAACGTGAACTAGTTTTGAGAACTTTGCCAAATTTCCTTCCTAAGCTCTCTAAACCCCGGCTCCTCACACATGAAAAAGACAACGATCATAACTATTTTGCAGAATTACCTTAAAGCTAAAATGAGATAAAATATGGAAAACATTTGTTCAAAAAATGGATTGATATTTGCTCATGAAATCTCCAGTTCCATGTCCTGAACCCTATCCTCGCACGTCCAATTTCTACCACATTTCAAAGTTAGATTCTCCTGCCACTTTTACCATGAAATGCCAGAAGTACTTTCTCTCTCAGCTGGATTCTTTTATGGCTCAAATTACATTTTACCATGCATGTTAGGTATTTGTGGTGTTGTCACGTTCCCAACTAGAAAGTAAACATCTTATTTATCCTTATTTTGCCCCAAAGCTAGCACAGTTGATTTCCCATGAGATATAGCACTCAAAAAACCCTGCAAAATGACTTAGCAAGTGAACATAAAATGAATTATTTTATCAATTCATAAAATGAATATGGTAGTAAGAGAAATTTCTACGTGTAAGAAGCTCAAAGGGGTATTTTAGTTGATGTATCTATCTGAAATAAAAGATTTGACAATGATCTTCCAGCAAAATACTTGAGCATATATAACTGATAACAAGTTTAGGATGTAAAATATATAAGGAATTCTATGACTCAATAAGAAAAAAGAACTAATTATAAAAATGGACAAAGAATAAGAACAGGAGATGTCAGAGAAGATAAAAACCCAAATGGGCAATAAACATATGAAATGTTGTTGGACCTTATGAGTAATTATAAAACTGAAAATTAAAATAATGAGGGACTGTTTCATAAAGTGGAAACTTCGGAAGTAATAAGTATTGGTGAGGCTGTAGGAAATGTGGAGTCTCAAAAAAATGCATGTTTTACCCCAATGTTCATAGCAGCAGTATTTACAATAGCCAAGACATGGAAGCAAACTAAATGTCCATCAACAGATGAATGGATAAAGAAGATGTGAAATATATAAATATATGTATATAATGGAATATTAGTCAGCCACAAAAAAGAATGAAATAATGCCATTTGCAGCAACACATGGATGGACCTAGAGATTATCATACTAAGTGAAGTAAGTCAGACAGAGAGAAAGACAAATATATGATATCACTTATGTGTGGAATCTAAAAAAATGATACAAATGAACTTATTTACAAAACAGAAATAGACTCATAGACATAGAAAACAAACTTATGGTTACCAAAGGGGAAAGGGGGGAAGGGATAAATTAGGAGTTTGGGATTAAAATATACACACTACTATATATAAAATAGATAACCAACAAGGACCTACTGTATAGCACAGGGAACTCTACTCAATATCTTGCAATACCTATAATGGAAAAGAATCTTAAAAAGAATATATATATATATATATATATATAAAATTTTATATATTCAGTATAATGAATCACTTTGCTGTACACCTGAAACTAACACAACACTGTAAATCAACTATATTTCAATAAAATTTTTTTAAAATGTATGTTTCAATTTGATCATGGCATATTCCTGCAGTGAAATATAAACGTGTGAAAACGATGCGCCTGCTCCACATGTTTCATCAAGCATAGATACTGAAAACAGAACAGATAATGATAAAGACTGACAAAGGCTGCTTGCAGAGGTCTAAAATAGTTTGACTGCATTTATGTGTAACATCCACACACACATACACATAGCCATTCCCTATGCTGTTTTTGGAGGGGGAGGTGTAGTAAGATTATGAAAATGTAGACAAGATATTCATACAACACTGGTGACCTGGTTTCCTCTTGGATGGAGAGAGGGAGAGGGCTGGACTCACAGGAAGCAAGTTGGGGCTTTCCTATTTCTTACATTGTTTAAGGAGTTCATGGGATTCGATGGGAGTTCATGTAAACTGGGGTTCCAAGTTTTTGGAAACTACCTGAAAATCCTCCAGTAGTCCCCTTTACCTGTTTGGGGGCTGAAAAGTTTCTGCCTGATCATGCTTTCAAAGGAGAGATCCAGGAACGACTTGAGGGAATCACAAGGATAGAGAGTGTTAAGGGTATTTCTCAGTGTGGCCTTGGGCATCTCAGCTCTAGTTCATTATCTACCCACACCACCCGTCCCCCAGATCTGGTGTCTCACATTGCCTTTTGTGCTGTAAAAGCCAAATGAGAGGCTTTTAAATTATTTCTGTTGCTTAGAAAAGAGAAATATTATCCCTGGTAACAAAATCATCAAATTTTATTATGTGCAAGCCAGTGCTATATATTTCAGAGTTTTGCTTTAAAGGATACAATTTAGAGAAATGGGACAGCTTTTCATGGGCTTGGAAATTTCTATCGTCAAGACATATTACTAGGGAAGTACAATACGTTGTAAAATTACAAGGAACTGCGATTCAGCCCTATTTTGACTTTATTCATAAAAAACAAATTAATAGCAAATGAATAAAACTTTTAAACCATTTTCTGTGTAATAATACTAAACAAAACAACAAATAAAACAGCCGCATTCCAACAGCTGTTTAAGAAACCCCAATGATATTTCATCCATTGTGAAATTTGGCATTTGGGCAGAATAAAGACCAAAGTAAATATTTATTGATTCATGGGAGAACACTGAAAATTCCTCCTTTATAAGTAGAATAAGCAAATAAACCATGATTTATAAAAACCCTGGCTAACTAAATCAGCTAATGGGTCTATTCAAAAAATTCTTATCATGTAAACTGTGAACTGACATTTATAATTGAAAATTACCAGTTTCTCTATGAATTTAATATACATATAGTTAACCACCTGCTTGACTGTTATATAGAGCCATTTAAATGTGCAAATGGATGTAAAAATGTTTGAAGGCTTTTGAACCAAACACATTAATTGCCAGTGTGTGTTAATGGAAACAGGCAGAATGGATGCTTGCCTCCTTCTGTAATAAATGTAAAAATTCCCTGGGCTTCTGAGTCTGTGCTGAGCACACATGGAGGCCTTTTATAGGAGAAGCTCATTGGAGAGATTAAGGCCCTCAACCCCAACCAAAGAGGTGAAAAGGAGACAGGGAAAAAGTTACATCAGCGAGATTTATTACAAGTGCCGCATTTCTATCACAGTTCTGTCCAAGCTGGGAATTGGAGGCTTCCTGATGAGCCCACATCACTGTGGGAAGGGCAGTGGGGATTGAGATGAAGTGTAAAGCAAGCCTGTGGGCACGTCAGTACCTGGTTCCCTCCTGTTGACAGCACTTGGCAAGTGACCCTGTGCTTTCCCTTAGTGGCCTGGGGACCCCAGAACCTGCCCTCACCGGGCAGTAACCCACGTGTTCAGAAACCCTTCCCCCTCCAAAAGATACGTCTGTCCTCTGTCCCCTGCTTACCTGTGGGCTCCAGGTGTTTCAGATAGAGAACCTATGGATAGTCTGGTGTGTCCCTCTGCCCGGTCTCTCATTGAAAGGGGCCACTGGTTGTCTGTGGCTCTGGGGCAGGTGGCACCTCCGGGGGCTGGGTGTTAAGTCCCTCCTGCAGCCATGCTCTGGCTCACCCTGCTTTTCTGTGACTGTTTGCCTATCGTGGTGCAGATGGAGGGACCCAGCTTGACACCGAGCCAGAGCTCACTGGTGGAAGCAGATGCCTGGGAGATGGTTGGGGAACTTCTGGGGGTGGAGAAAGACCCATCCTTGGTTAAGAGGGCACCAGGGAAGAGAGATTTGGCCCAATGTCAGAGCTTTAGTCTTCAGAGGAAGTCGAGACTGTGAGGCGTATGGGTCTCCTGACTGTGCCAGCAGCCTGATCCCAACATTGCACATCCAGGTGTTACAGAGAGGGACATACGCCAATCAAAAACTAAAACTGCAGCTTTGATGGAAACTTGGCCATAGGTTGGGGCCCAAGAAGCTGTTTTGGGGGTGGCTTCTTACAAAACAAATTACAAAATGGCAGAAATCGTTCTTCTCCACTTGGTAAAAATCAACCTCAGAAGCCTTCAGAGCATCACAGGTGACACCCGGGTTGTGGGAAGGTACTTACTCATGGGGACTTTGGGAAATTCCTAGGAGTAAGAGAGGGACTTGGCAAGAATCTAAGGTTTTTGAAGAGCCAGTTGGGGTAAGAGTCAGTGACACGGGAATATTATTTTTCATGAGACTTAGTTCTCCTCTACAGGCTAATGGGACCTGGGAACACCCAGGTAAGGTGAAACATGAATAAGGTATTACATTTGGACATATTTTTCAGAGTCGGCTGGTCAAACCCCAAAAGGACACCCTGCTCACTGCTGTCCCTCACCTCTGCTCCAGCCCATTTAATCAGTGCCCCCAAACCCAGCACTCAGCTTCACACTCCAGGCTACTTTCTGGATGGTCTTTGGACAGTCTCACAACATCAGGTCAAATCTCAAAAGATAAAGACTTTTCACCACAAAGATATTAAGAAGACTGTGTCACAGGCTCTGAGAGCAAGTTCCAGAGAGGAGTTCCAAATGTCCTGTGAGCATAATTATGCCATGGCACTTAGTGATCATTCCTCCTGTGCAACAGCTTCCCCAGCTCACCCCAGACCCAGGTCGCTGTCGGGAGAGCTGCAAGAGGAAGAAAGGGACCCAAAGCTCTTGGGAAATCAGGTCCTCCTTTCTGAAGAGAGAGAGAGAGAGAGACAGAGAGAGAGAGACAGAGAGAGAGACACACAGAGAGAGAGACAGAGAGAGAGAGAGAGAGAGAACGAGAAGACAGCATGAGGGGCACCTCTGTGGCCTCTGACCATGTGGGTCTGTGCACAGGGCTCAAAGCCTGGGAGGAAGTGACTTGCCTTGCAGAGGTGTGACCTATGGTTCAGAGCCAGGCCCTGGTCCCTGGGAGCCCAGAGGCTGGCCCTGGGCTAGCTGGGGCCTCCGCAGCAGAAAGAAGAAGGAGATGGGAGAGGTGGAGTCTGGACCAGCTATCTGGCTGGCCTCAAATGGGGTCCCGGTCCAAATCCCAATGGCTTAAAGGTCCTGAGCTTCTTCGTCCTTGTTCATTTGGGGAAGGCACTCTGCTGCACGGGGCTGTTGGGTGACAGTAGGAGGGTTTTGGTGCTGGAGGGGCAGAGACAGTGACAAAGACACAGTGAAGGCCTGCGGTAGTGTGTCCGGGAGTGGGGGGTAGAGCAGGTTTCCCCCTGATAGTGGGGCAGGGCTACGGTGACCAACTGTGCCAGTTTGTCTGCGATTGAAGGGGTCCTGGGATGTGGGGAAAGTCCTGGGCAAACAGGAGAACCTGTTCCCCCTAGGCGAGGACAAGCAATCACTGGGCAGGGCATTGAGGCTCTGGCTAGGTGGAAGGAGAAGCTCCCGAGGTATAAACTTCCTTCACAAAAATCAGGTGCAAAACCAAAACCCAAACCCCAAACCAAAACCAACCACCAAAAGAGACAATTTCCTCTCAGTGAACTTATGTGATATGAGGAGCCCTCACTTTTGCTGATGGCAGCCACTCCTGATTATTTGTTTTAAGGAATTTCTTGTACCTTCCTCTCCCTGTGGGGGTCCTGGTGTTGGAATTGAGGTTCTGGGTCTCAACTCTGCAGGCTGCTGCCTGGGGAAGTGTTCCCTCCGAGCACTTGTAAAGTTCTACGTGTGAGTTACACAGTCAGCAAGAGGCGATGGCTGAGCCAGGTGGGTAAGCCAGGTCATAGCAGACTTGGGGCAATGAGACACGTCCCAGCTCCCAGCATCTGCCTTGGAGCCTGCTGAGGGACAGTTTATCTTGGAACCAGCCAGGCTAAGTCTGAAGGGTCAAAGACCTGGTATCTATGACTGGGCGAGGCTGGAAAAACATGCAGGTTGCCTGGCTACCACCAACTCAGTTCTCCCCTGTAAGACTTCTGTATTGGGGTCAGAAGCAAATCTGAGACCTTAAGAAATCCCTCTGTTCAATGCAGATACCATTTAAAACATCTTCCCATTGGCATCAGGGATTATTCTTGTTTTATTTCTGGGAGGACAATTCTGGAGCTGGTTGTTTTAAAATAGTTTCAAGTACAATGCAATTAATTTTCATAAAAACATCACACTTATCAGATGTGATCCTGCCACTCTCTTAGAGGAGCAGCTGTTGGTGTTTGCAGCCCTTTGCGTTTATCTTTTTGACATGTTACGGAGGTTTTTTTATGTCAGATAAGATAAAAGTAGGTGTTTGTTGCTACAGTTTCCCTTAGTACCTAGAATTCTGCATTTATCTAAAAGAGCCAGATGTTGAATTGAGGATGGAATAACAAACACTGAGATTTGCTTTGAAATCCACCTCTGTAGAAGTATGTTCTCTTAAGAGATTTACAAGGAATCTTTTGAGTTCGTCCTCTCCTAAAGAAAATGAACTAGAGATTTTGCTTGGTATTATACTCCTCCTATATATACACATACATGTACTTATGTTTTAATTTACGCAAGAGAAAAAAATTGTAAAAGTGCTTAGGTTCCTAAGCTGTTTTTCCATAATCTTAACTCTCTTGAAACTATTAAAATTAATCTGCAGTGAAGCTCTCAGATAGTGAATATTCAGTATAGCTTCTTACATTTTCTCACATGGGCTCCTGGATCCTTCTGAATTATGCCAGGGACTATTATGGTTCAATAGTAGGGTTTTGCTTTCAACTTCCCGAACTGTAGTGACTCAGGGTGTGTTATGAAACATAGAATTGTTTAGTTGAAAGCTTCCTTAACCCTTATCTGTTTACTGCCCGCCAGTATATCAGCTACCAAAAAGGCTCACCCTTTGTCTTCTAGTAGTGGGATACTTGGTGATGGTAATGTGCCCTCTTTTGAGTTCCCAGATACATAAATATAACTTTTGATACCCATCTTGCCTGCAGAGGGAAGTTTCCAGGCAAGAAACTGTTCTGTGTGCGCGCACATGCGCACACCGTATTTTGAAGCTAATTAACTATAGATCATAAACCTTTATACTTTACTTGAATCAACTCAATAAACCAGTCCAGTCAAAACTGAATATCTGGAGTGAAAGCTAATACAGATAAGCTTTCATATACAGAATGCTTATCTCAGGGGCTCAGATGGATTTTGGCATCTAAAAGACAAAATAAAAAAACATGGACATCTTTGTTATTATAAGGAGTTCCTATATGTAAAGTTAGCATTTTGTTTTGGAACACTTTATGTCCTTTAGTCATTAAATAGATATGGCACTGGGGTCCCAGTGGGAAATGGCTATAGTACCAGGAAGTAACTTTTTAAAGAAAAAGTCTTCCCCTAGACAGTACAAGACTAGTAGAGAGGTATTAGGGAAATATTATTAAATGAGTAAACCGAGGGCAGCAAATGCCCTTGCATTTTTTTGTATTTATCTTCAAAGACTTCACGGACTTTGGCAAGCTGAAAATGACCCCTAAGTTTGTGGAAACCTGCATTTAAATATTTTCTACATAAAAGGTAGTTCTCAAATGTAAAAACAATATTTACAAAGGTATCATGTGCACGTGTTACATATTTTCTTTGAAAATTGCAAGAAGGCATTTTAAGTAATAGCCGATATATTTCTTTTGAAATGTTGCAGCTGAAACACAAAGGAAAAAACTATCAATATGTACAACTTGCATGGATCTTAATGGTGTTATGCAGTGTGAAAAAGGCAATTGCAAAAGGTACATACCTAATGATCCCATTTATCTAAGCATTCTCAAAATGAGAAGATTACAGAGATAGAGAACAGTTCAGGCAGGGGTTAGGGAAGGGGAGGGTGTGATTGCCTAGGGGTAGCCCAAGGGAGTTTCTTTGTGGTGATGGAACAGTTCTTTATCTTGATTGTGGTGGTGATGTGAACCTAGACATGTAATAAAATGCCATAGAATTATACAGGAAAACATGCAAGAGAACAATGAGTTTATTCAGAAACAGGTGAAATCCAAGGAAGGCTTGAACTCTAGTTAATTCTTACTGTGTCAGTGTCAATTTCCGGATATTGATAATGTGTTATAGTTATGGTTGGGGGAGACTGGGTGATGGGTACACAGGATCTCTCTGTACTGTTAATGCAACTTTTTTGTGATCCTATAATTATTTCAAATTATAAAGTTAGAAACAAATGCCTCTGCTGAAGAAAGGATTCTAGCTACCAATCAAACATACTTATGAAGCAATTTAGTCGATGACTGGCATCCTTTTAGGAGGCAGGGCTTTTAGATATAAATGCTGAAGACTCTTGATTTAGTATATGCTTAGTAGTATTCAGGTCTGCCAAGTCTTAAGGTGTGTAATTTAAAGCAATTCCTGTTTCCATAACTTCTATTAAAGTTGTAGAATCAGGAAATTTTAGAGTGAGCAGGAATCTTACAAAGAATGTAGGCCAAATTTTCAGGTTACACCTCTGGGTTTTGGTATCCCCATTTGTAATATAAGGGCTATGTCCCAGACTGCCATGTCCTGAAACTTTGCAATACAAACTACAGAAACTTTAATGGTAATCTTATAAATTTTGCTTCGATATTTACTGCATGAGACAAATATCTCGATTTATGTTGATTGCAAATGTGAATGCAGAAGAGACAATTATTTAACATCATCTCACACATTATAAAAACCTGGAGAGTAAATTACCTGGGTTTTTACCACTTAGCTAAGGTTTAAAATCTTCCAGGACAGAGGGTCAAGGCAGTTTCCCTGAGATGACATATTGTTACATATTCCCTGTACAAAATATATGACTTTTGTCCATTTGAGTATATGCGTGGAAAGGGGAGGCTTACGTACAGGTGTTTCGCGGTATGAGTCCACTAACTGCCCACCAGACCTACTAAATCAATCCTGGAAAGGTTCTGGTCAAACAAACATGAAAACTCAGAAAGCTTTAAAGAAGTGGTCATTATTATTTGAGAATAAATGGAGATAATGTTCTCTCAATGACCAATATAGCTTAAGCTTAATCATTCAACTACTCTTTTTCATAGAATGCTAAAAACCGATTACCTTTGGGGAAACTGAGGCCATCATAAAAACAGGCTCAGAATCCACCAGGGCTGTGCCTGGTCTGATGATATAGCACACATTTACAAAAGGATCTCAACAGCAGTAACATTTTGTCTCACGGTATTGACTTCCCTTAAGTCTGTAACAATTTAAGTCATAGTCTTACAAAAACAAAACAAAAACAAAACTAGCAACTCACAGCATCAGTGTAATCATTTTATTAACAAAAGGAACCCATGGGGTTCAGACAAGAGTACAAAATACAATCTCCCCACCCCACCCCCCGGGTTAAATTGTTACATTTTTATAATAAAAATAAAAAGCTTTCATAGTTAACTTATCAAAAACATAACCCCTGCCTATTGAGTTTATTGTGCAAAACAAAAACATGAAAGTAAAGTTCTGCCCATGGAAGAATTTTGTGTGCCAGAAGATGCACCTTCTCAATTTCAAAATTTTTGCATCAAAAAGAAAATTCTAAGGCCACAGTTTCTTTGCAAACTAAGCAAGAGGAGAATAAACAAGCAAATAGCAGCTAAATTTTTACCTTCATTCCCAAGTATTCTCTGTTCCAATGTAGAATCTTCTACCTTCATCAAATAATTTGATTATAGAAAGGTATGCAGTTTCAACCTACTGCTTAAGGTCAGACATACCAATATCAATTCAATAAGGCAAATCATACCTTTTAGCTATTCTCGTAAGTGCTAAAAAATCAGCTTTGTTTTAATTTGGTAGGTGCACTTCATTTCTTTAAAAAAGGTGACAAAACGATCCTACTGAAGGATTCCAGTAAGCAGCTGCTTTTCTACTTGCAGCCAGATAGATAATTAAACTTTCTCTTCCTCCATACCATTTTGTTTTGTTTCTTTTACTTTGTTTTGGTATCATGGAGATGGAAAATGTCTTGACAAAACATGTGAACTGCAACTCAGAGGTCAAGAAATAGCTGAAGGTGATCTTTTTTTAAAGTAAAAATAAAACTGTTTAGACAGCACATAGCTAACAAACACACAAAAACAAAGCAAAATAAAAGATCACCAAAAAACCAAAGCAGGGAAAAAAGATTTGTGACAATTTCAGTACCACAATTATTAGTAAAACAGTTTGTATTGTGATTTTCATTCAGTGGCTTAAAAGATGAAAGAACGGTTTAAGATGCTTATGTGATTACAGAGAAGAGAGGTATACCCAAGGGTGAAAAGCGTACATTTACCTAATGTTTGTATAAAAATCCCTGATCAAATGTCCAGCTAATTTTTACATACATAATTTAACCTTAAAACTTTTCTAACGGAATATACTGACTGAAAGAAAAGCTAATCGTTCAGCTGAATGAAGTACAGTATTCTGCATGGGAAGCACCAGGGTTTCCAGATCTAACCCTCAGGACATGGAGAAAACCAAAGTACTGGGCTGGTCCAAAATCTCTATCATGGGAACCCCTACCTCCCTTCTACTTAGTGTACAGAAATGCTCTCAGCTCACAAAACCAACAGATTAAAGTAAAAACAAGTGAACATGTGACTGTGGCTAGGAGGGGACAGAGGGACAGTAAAAACACTGCTCAGTCTTTTAGCAGCAACACAATCTTGTTGGTCTGAATATCCTGAGGTTAAAGGATAATAAAATATTGCACCAAAACAATAAAAAAAATCACAGTTTAAACAGAATTACTAAAGAACTGGAATAACAATGAACAACACAGTGACTGCCATCAGTAGACTTAAGTCTCTTAACAGAAATTAAGTTTATATGACTTTTCAAAAAAAGGGAAAATGGTATTTCTGCCTTGATTTTGCATTTATTTTGAAATACCCTTTGGTATACACATATTAACGTTCAACTGATGTTAACCTTATAGATTTTGCCCTTGGTCCAGTTTCAGGTTTAGGGATAGGAGAGATGAGATTGCTACTGCAAATGAGCAGAAACTCCAAGGAAGACTTCACCGGCCTGGAGTTTTAAAACATATCTGATTCTGATAACCCCACCAGAGGTAGGTAAAAAAGGCCTTTTTTCCCCCTGTGCAGTTATCAAGGCATCCTAAGGATGCAAGCTTTTTTTTCTTCTTTTTCTTTTTTTAACCCTGTCTTTTTCTAATATGCTCCTAGGTAAATAAGATATGAGGAAAATCAAACGTACTCTGCTGAAGTACTTAAAGGGGATAAAAAGTGCAACTTTCAACAAAATGTGTTTTCATATTGAAGTACACCTTTCCCCTTTCAACTGACAAGCCTTTCAAGGAAGGAACTCTTTCTTGGTTTCGTAATGCTGTATAGCCAACTTACAAACTACCTCTTAAACTACCATTAGAAGAGTGAAAACTGTATTACTTTATTAGAACCTCATAAGACCACGACCTCCGAAAAGGATTCTTTTAAGGACTTCAGTCCTATGGAATATGGTTAGAAATCATGAAGACCCTGACACCAGAGGGTCTCGCTTCATGTTTAATTTAGAGTGGGCCCCTTTCCTGTTCATGCACACCCTTGTGCTGATACGTTCTCCAAAATCAAGTCTCCTCCCAATGCGTCCATACTGCCTTAAAGCTGAGGATACATCTGTTCTACTTTGAGAAACCTTTGTAAAGATATGCTCGCATAGTGTTTTCACTGTTTACAGGCACCTTTCTCTTGGGTCAGCATAGGCACTCTTCACTTACTCTATCACCATCAGGACTTCCATTACATTCTGTGACTTTTCACATCTTTGTCCCATAGTTCTAAAGGGATACAAGACCACATCACAAACTTGTGCAACAATCCTGTTGGCCCACTGGAAAGTACATGCATTCTTTAATTTCTATCACCTTCAGTCTTGATGTCTATTTATGTTCTTAAGCTAATCTTCCCTCCCTCTTCCCCAAAAAGACAGGGGGAAAGAACCAACATTCTAATTTGGTGATGAACACAGTGATTTCTGAAATACGTTCAGAGAATGAAGGAAACAGGCTGGGTCTCTTCTACATCACTAGGATGTGGATCAACCTGCAAAAACGAGCAGACCAAGATTACTACTGCAGCATTCTTTAACGTGATTCTAGTATCTATTTCTAATTATATGGTCATAAGCCAAACTGCTTAAAGCCTGTTATTAAGAAGTCCCAGTAGGCCACTTAAGTTCTCTGTATTCCATGGCCTTAAAGGCAATCCATGGTACTCTACATGTATGCTACAGAGTACCAAGAAAACACCACAAAATGTGGTAAGTGGATCAGTGATAATCTATCACCATCGTAAAAATTTTTTTGTATGTATCCTCTACTAATTGAGAGTCAAAAACAGACACAGAGGATTATTTACAAACAGCACAACACAAGTCTAATTTTCTTTTGCTTTACCTCTGAATAAAGAGGCGGAGGCTGAAATCTGAATTCCTGAATGCAGGCAAACATAGGACAGCACGACTCCCCCTCACAGTTAGGGGGTTGAGGGTAAGGAGGAACGTGTCTAGAGAATTCTTCCTCCGACACCACGTCTGCGTAATTTGGTGGTGCTGAAACAAAAAAGGAGTTGGCTCTAAGAAATCCACGCAAAAACTAATTACATTACTCTCTTCTTCAGAAACAGAAACTCTCTTCTTCAAAAACACTCCTACAGGAACAAGAAACTTAGCTTAATTTGAAGATAAAACATTGGTATTTTTTCCTCTAAGCAGGAAGTTTTTGTGCCCATTACAACAAAAAAATATTCAGTAGATTCTGCTTTTATTAAAGTACTATTAACACTGATTTATATTCTCTTTGAGACGTGTGTGTTTTAGTCTAGGTTAAAAAAAATCATTGAAATGTGGCTACGGAAAACACCAACATAACACACTATACTCTTACTCTGATTATTTTCCATTCTTCTACTATTATAAATAGGAATCAGGAGATGTAGATTGTATTTCTGGATCTGCCATTAGGAGCTTTCTGTCTTGGATAAGCTAAACTCTCAAAGTCCCCTCTGGGAATAATGTTTGATGATTTTTAGTAATAAAAAGAGTAGTAAGAGTTGTAGTGGCAGCAGTAATTATCATTTGAGCATTTCCTATCTCATACTTCCTGTTCTTAAGTACTCTATGTGTAAAACTGCATTCTGAAAGAACCTCAGAACATTTTACCTTCAGGCTGTTCTGGCAGAGTCAGCGTCAACCAGCTCATATCCATAAAAAACTGGCTGGCAATGCTGGAGTTTCTGCTGCCAAAACCATTGTATGGAACCGTGCCAATCACTACGGGCAGCTCAAGCATCAATTTTTTAGCACCGGGAATGTGAATATACACCTAATATGCCAAAAAACAAAACAACAACAAAGAGAGAGAGAGAGAGAAAGGCACAAATATAAGTTAAACCTCATAGTAAATAACCCAATTATTTTTTCATAGAAAAAATGCTTTTGTTGTCTGCTACCACCCCCAACACAACTG
This sequence comes from Pseudorca crassidens, assembly GCF_039906515.1. Lineage (NCBI taxonomy): Eukaryota > Metazoa > Chordata > Mammalia > Artiodactyla > Delphinidae > Pseudorca > Pseudorca crassidens. Next base: position 133,770,492 of record NC_090296.1, read on the forward strand.
TAAATTGTCCTGACGAATAAAATGAAGAACTAAATGAAGAGCCCACGAAATACAGTGAACGCTCTGTGATGGGGACGTGTGGCCTTAATACACTTCATTGTAAGTGAGCACAGCTTACACAGAACCATAGAAAGTTACTTATGTCTTCAATATAGCAGCCCTACTGCACCTTCATTCTTCCATGTTATTTAATTAAATACCTCAGGGGGATAGTTTTTGATTAAAAAACAAAGGCCAATCTTCACATATTCCACAATTTGTTGTAATGCTGACATAAAATGACATTTTCCTGGGTATTAAAGGTACATCTTCTCGGTAACATGGCACCAGGTATGGCTCCATGCTACGTCTTTAATTTCACCAAGCGCCATGCTCACAGCTAAGGAGTAGTCCACTCGGATGATGCAGCAGTCCAGGATGGACGGCGTCACAGGCGGGATCTTGAGGGTCTTCCCGTTCCAGGTGTCGGTGCTCCCGGAGGCGATGTGGTTCCCGCGCACGTGGGCCACCATGAGCCGCACGGTCTTCGTTTTCCCACTGGCCAGGTAAGTCTGCGTCTGGAAAATGGCAGCTTTGGGAACAATCAGACGAGAGGAACAATTCTCTATTTCTGCATAGATTGGAATAGCTTCTCCTAAAAAGAAAACAGAAACACCTTCAGAGACCCTAGAGGAAATTCTCTCCACAGTGGAACAAAGCTGTTACTGATGAAAGCTGAAATGTGGCAACGCTGCTTTAACAAGTTGAGAAGCCTCACGGAAAACTTACATTGCAAATCTGAGTCAGAGAAGTGAAAATTTATGGCAGTTTGTGGTAGATACTGTTTTCTAACTATCACATGATTCACTTTTCTAATGTAGCAATATTAGGCTACCAATTCTAAAGATCTGTAAATGACCAGTATCTATAAAAGTTAAGAGAAGACATACAAATAAATGATTCAGTACTACGTTAAGTACAGAAGATCACTAACATACTCATTAGTGCCTAACAAATTAAAATCTTCCCAACAGAAGAACAAAGTCTTCCCATTTTAGGAACTGATAAACACAAATAAAGCAATGGATGGAGTAGCCAAGTTTTACACCCACATTATACACCCACCATCATACTATTCTATTCCATATTCATTTCCAAGAAGCCAGAACCCTGGAGTGGGGGCCAAATCCACTGGATGGAATTGGGCCCTTCACAGATTGTTGTTCTGATATCAATCTGACTGTTAAGAGTGTCAATGCTCTACATTCTAGCCCCTCCCATATATTTGAATTTCCAGCATGGAGTCAGAATGCCTAACAGTATTTTCATATGACAACAGCTCTCTTCTGAGCAACACTGCTTGGAACATTTTTTTGCAACATTAAAATAAAATGCTGGCATTTTCCCACTCTACTGGTTTTAGTCTTTGCTATGAAAGTACCAGGACTAAAGTCAGAAATACCAGGATTATTGGGATCCGCTCATCTATTTACAAATATTTAAATATCAATTATTTATACCAGAACCAGACAACTGTATTATTCATGTTTTAAAATACTATATACTTGGTAAATTACAAAACACTATTAAAAATCACTTACAATTAGCTAATAAAATGAATGAATCTTGCATTTGGATTTTTAAACAGTTTGCTTACCATTACAGTATCCCTTTCTTTCAATTTTGGCACTCAGTGAGACTGGACCAGAAGTGAAAAACCAACAGCCAACCATTTTCTCTTGCGTTTTCAATACAGGGGTCTTGAAAAGTTCAAATAATAAAAATAATTAAACTGGTCTAGAAAACTCACAGAACTTAAAGTTATGTCATTTTTTATTAAACAGTTGTACAGCAATGTCTTCCAAAAAACAACAAATCAACCTTTCTTATCTTCCTGTGACAAACTAGGTACAATAGTTAAAGACAAAGCATTAAAAATCATTCCCTTTTCAGGAAAACTAAGGTGAATTTTCAGATTCAAATTAGGGTTACATCATTCTATTTTATCCTATGTTTTCATTGTGTTTCTGGGAAGTGATATACCATCCTTTAAAAAAGCAATCAAAAACTGCAGTAGAGGGCTTCCCTGGTGGCGCAGTAGTTGGGAGTCCGCCTGCCAATGCAGGGGACATGGGTTCGTGCCCCGGTCCGGGAGGATCCCACATGCCATGGAGTGGCTGGGCCCGTTAGCCATGGCCGCTGAGCCTGCGCGTCCGGAGCCTGTGCTCCGCAGTGGGAGAGGCCACAACAGTGAGAGGCCCACTTACCGCAAAACCAAAAAAAACAAAAAAAACAAAAAACAAAAAAAACTGCAGTAGAGGGCTTCCCTGGTGGGGCAGTGGTTGAGAGTCCACCCGCCGATGCAGGGGACACAGGTTCATGCCCCGGTCCGGGAAGATCCCACATGCCGTGGAGCAGCTGGGCCCGTGAGCCATGGCTGCTGAGCCTGCGCGTCTGGAGCCTGTGCTCCACAACGGGAGAGGCCACAACAGTGAGAGGCCCGTGTACCGCAAAAAAACACAAAACAAAAACAAAACCCAAAAAACTGTAGTAGTACCTATTAATATGACAGAACTACTTTTTTTTTTTAAAGACTTTATGTGTAGATCAGGAAAAGGAGAAATGGTATAAAAACCAATAATCAGAATGTTCTTTTTGTCTTGGCATTTAAAATGTGGAATAAGGAAACAGCCTTTTTTCCTTACTTCAAAATGATTAGGCAGAAATTTCAAGTGTCCTTAACTTAGAATGATTTTTGGGTTTTGTGTAACGGTAGTGCAATAACACACCTAGTGTAATGGATCTAAAGGGTTATTGAACTCACCACCCCACTTTCTATTCTACAGTAGCAAGATAAGCGATACAAGATGCTTATATAATACTGTTTATAAAACAGTATTATAAAATACTGTTTAAAATGCTCAGTTTACAAGACGCACAAACCAAAAGTTCACTGTAAAACCCAAAGCTGCAATATTTTTTTCAATTATAAAAGGATAGTAAAGGACAAATAGTATCTCTTTTTGCCAAAAAATAAAAAATCTTTAAATTATTTGCCACAATGGCCCCATAAATAGTTTAGAATTAGTTAACCACCCAATTCCAAGTAGTTTTTAGAAACACAAAGCAGTTATCAGCATCATTAATTTTCAAAATAGGTGCTGAGCAGGTGATAAGTCATAGTTATAAGCTGGGTCAGCTGGGTCTGGCTATTGTACGATTTTGGCCACAAGGGACCATGCAACTAGGCCATATCTGTTACATTTTTATAATCTAAAGGTGAACATCAGAGTAAATTCTATTTCACTTTCGTGTGGAAGTAGAGTTAAACAACTTTTAACTCCTGTTTCTTTTCCTGATCTTTAAAAACACTGGGTAGAAAGAGAAACCTCCAATATTAAAAATATATCTCTGTAACATCAGTATCATGATGGAAAGTTTAAATTATGAAGTAAAAAATCATTCATTCATATTTAAATGAAGAACCATTAGGTCCTAGTAGCTATCATGAAAGTACAAGGTATAATTTTATATTATTTTGATAATATGGGTTTAGATAAAAGAATCTAGCTCATTAACTCCCATCTTGCCTATTCTGTTGTTACTTATAGCCTAATCTTTCTTACCAGCCTACAGTATTTCTGGTGATTATTAGAAGTTCAATGCTTTAATGTGGCCAAATCTGTCATAAGGAAATGATAAGTGAAAGGGTCTCCAGAGCAGCTGCATGCACTTACTTAATGTTAGAAAATGACATGCAAAATGCAAGGAGACACAGCATAATGGCCTGAGCTTCAATAACAGGCTGGGAGTGATTAATACTCTTCCATAATTACTGTTCCTCAACCTGCTATTAGCGAAGAGTTTAGAATACCACAGCCCTGTGAATGTGGCTGCTCTGGGAAAAGTAACTACTCTGTGTGTGTGCATTATTATTATTAAGCCTTATTAATGCATTTTAAGCCCATGTAACTTTCTGGCAAAAGAAGCCCTGAACAACAGGGACACAATCAATAGTACTAACACACACAATTTGTAATTTGCCCAACTTAGAATCACATATTTATAGTGAATGCCTATGGGTTATAAGATTGTATCAGAAAGTGACAGGACAGGCTGCCACCAGACTTGCTAAATGTAGAGACCACAGTTGAAAGGAAGGAGGATGGAAGGGAAGGAGGAAAAGGGGAAGGAAGAAGAGAAGGAGGAAGAACTTACTAGTAATGCTGGTGTGTTGACATCGATGTGACTGATGACCTGGAGTTCCCGCTTAATGCTCTGATCAGGTGCCTGGGGTCGTTCCAAAACTGCTCTCACACAGTAGCGAATACTTCCATATTTCCCGGAGAATGAGGTTACCAAAGGTCTGAAATCAACCAAAGAGATGACTTTTTAACTTTGTTTTTCAGTTTAACGAAACTGGGAAAAGCCCTTAAAGTGTTGGGTGTTTTGTTTTGTTTTTTTTTTTTAAAAAAGGTGAGCGGGGTTAGGTCTACTCAGTGGTTATTCAGGATAAACATGCACACCTGAATGTCAGAAGGTACTTGGTGCCCATACAACTGGATAGACAGGTTGCAGGGAAAGGAAATCCTCAGTTACACAGTTTCACTTACTCAGATGGAAGTTGGAAGCTAAATGGAAATTCATGTTTTCCAGGCTGTAGTAAGAGGATGCCTTCACCTAAAAAAGAGAATACATTTTATTTTTACTAAGGTTCATATTACATCAAGAATTTACACAATGTAAATCATAGTTTTTTTTAAAAGGTTTTCCTAGCTATATATAACACTGAATATACATCAAAAAGTACATTAAACTGAGATTTAGAGAATTAAATTTTGAATCAACTTTTACCAAGTTTAATCAATTTCAAACCACATATATATGTATATACATATGTATCTTCTATCTGCAAATAGACCAATTACACAAGTAATTACCATAAAATGCCAGAGCTCCCATATACATATATATGTGTATACAACCATATACACATACATACCTACATATACATAAACATTTATTTCCCCCACTTGTATACTAGCATGAGTATACTAATGTTAGTATATTATTATATTAACATGAGGTACCAATATTAAACTGGACCTAAAATTAATCTAGAAAAAAATAGATCTATTTATTTTGGGTATACCACAAAAATCAGACTAAATATTTTTTGGGCAGAGATGGAAAAGGAGAGGAAAAATTTACTTGGAATATTATGAATACTGAATACTAAATAGCCAAACCAACAGAACAAATTATTAGGCAGGAGTCATTACTGATTAATAGGGGATGTTGTTTAACTTGGGATATGGAGTGGGCCTGGCCAAGCATGGCCACGACTCCTTCCTCCTGCTCTGGGGTCAGCCAGCACCATTTCATTTCACGCAGAGGCTTATCCTTGACTGTGAGAAGGCCAGTAGGCAGCGTGTGGATGGACCTAGCAAAGCCAGAGGCAGTGCTGGAGCCCTGATGAGTGCAGAGACTGTATCGTTCAGATCTGAAGCCAACTCCAGGGCTATCAGTGTTGGTTGGGTGGCTCCCCAGAGATACTTACAAATGTTCCCTTCATTTTATGTGCATAGATTCAAGTTTAGAACTAAATTCCCTCATCAAGGGTGGGATGATTAATATGAAGAAAGTGCAGAACAGACTGAGAACTTTCTCTGAGATATGCCTGGTCAGTAGATATGAAATGGAGATTTCTACTGTAACCATTCATTAAAAAAAATTTAAAGGCCAGAAATCACGAGTGAAATGGGATAATTTTTCATTTAAATACTAGAGTTCTAAGACCATCATCAACTCAGTTAACATTTCAACCTTATACTTTTAGGAAACAGGAATGCATTACTGGCCCATTAAGTTTCCTGAATCTATCTCCAATTTTCAATGTGTAATATATTAGAAAAAAAAAAACCTTACAAGTATTTTCCACTTAAGATCATTCAAATAGAAATACTCAAAAGGGGGGTGACTTGGAAGCTAAGTGAATAAGTCAAAGGGACATGAGACCATGTTAAATGACAGTGACAGAGTCCCAGAGCTCAGGTGTGTCCAGAGCCGCCCTATAAGTCCCAGCAGTGCTACAGCACTGGAATCAGGGAAGCCTCTCCATTTTATAGCTATCAGGTACTAGGCTCAAGGAATCCCAACACTCCTTAGAGCTGGGCTAAAGTTCTAATTTGTAATCATTAGATTACTGAATATGACAAAGTACTTGAAATGTTTAAAAATGTGGATTTCATTTATGTCCAAAATTTACAGTGCTTAAATGTCAAGCACAAAGCTGATACGAAATGGATACAAACCTAAATAACTTCAATCCCCAAATAGACCTTGGGAGGAAAGGAGGCTATAGACACTTGTACACAAGTAATGACCCTAGCATGCTGGAGTCCATGGCAGTGGCGGGGGCATCTTGAGGACCACTTCTGCTGTTGAAGTAAGAGTTGGCATGGAAACAAGTGAGAAGGGGTTTAGATGAAGGGAAGGGAATGAGGCAGAGCATGACAGGCAAGTGTGAAGAACAGAGTTGCACAGGACATTGGAAGAGGTTGAGAGAGAGATGAAGTTCCCTCTTCAGAGAAAAAACAAATCAACATAGGAACTAGAACATTTAAAATGAGACTTTCAACTACCTCAAAACATAAACAGGAAAAATTTTTGAGAAAGTTGATAAACCTGGGTTATAGTATTTGGAAACAAATCTTTGCTTGCTTGCTTTCTCTTATTTATTAATTTTTAATTAAGTAGGTCCACAAGCTGAATCATGTGCCCATTTCTGCTTCTGCTCATAGTTTATTACCTTTGTCTTACGCAATGAGAACTACAATGTCACAAGATGTTTCATTCGCTAATGGTCCTTCAGCCCAAACTCGTAATTCAGAGCACTGGTGAGCGTGGGAGCTAGAAGACCATCACAGAGGCAGACTGGGGCTCAGGAAGGATGAGGAACACGCACAAGGTCATACTCCTGGTGTGCGACCAAGAAGTGAAACCAACTCTCTGATGTGTCTTGTCTTTCTACCATAATTATTGAATAAAAATATGAAGAAAATCAATCACCATGAAAGCAAGTAGTTAGATTAACAATGCTGAAAAATTATCCAGTAGATTTTTTGAAAATAGATCCCACAGCCATACTTCCTGAATATCTGGATTTCTAAAAATCTCTTCAGGTGGCTGAAATTCAGCTAGGTTTTGGAATTAGATGAACCTAAGAGTCCACAACTATGTAAAGTTGCTAGCCTCTTCCAAGCTACAGATATTAGGAATGATTCTTTTTCTCAATGAAATCAACTAAAACAGACTATGATTTTACTTTTTGCAAAGGTTTGTTTTGGTACATTCTAAAACAAGCTAAGATTTTCAGGTTGTCTAGGGTTAGCCATTCTATTCCATTAGAATGACAAGACGAAACCTGACTTGTGAATCAAACACTATTCGATAGCCCAGATTTTACCAAAGCGGTTTTTTTACTTCGAATCCCAGGTCCAACTGCTATTTATCTTACATCTATTTACTGAGTAGTTATGGGCACAGAAATACAGAATCCAAAGTCCTGGACAAAAAAACAATTTACTTCCCTTTTCCATTGCCCTTGACTCCAGTCAGCCATCTTGAAAATCTGTGTTGTCTGTTACCTTGGGGTAGGCATGTATAGGTTGATTCTGGAAACCATATTGATGAAAGGGCATAAGGCAGCTAAGAACTGTCACCTAACATACTATACTTGTTAATCCAAAAGAGGGCTTTGGTTCATACATGTTCTCCTCACCACAGTTTTTGGGATTACTCGATTCTCACATACCTTGAGGATTTAACTGTGAATAGTCTACTTCTCCACAGCAGGACATGGAAAAACTGCACTTACTACTGATTTTTGTATAATACATAGCAAGGGTTAAACACTGATACACCGTATTTTATTCTTCAAGGGCCGAGAGTCTATACCATTATTTATTTTACAGATAAATGCTGAAGCTGATGAGGCAGAAAAGTAAAATAGTTTAAAGTAGCTCCTACCAACTGAAAGAAGACTAAGACTCACCGTTCCTAGTATTTTTTTGCACCTAATATTGATAGAATACCCATGTAGTGAGTTTCCACATGGGCACTTTTAATAGTGTAAAAGCCTACACTATTAACTGGACTTCACAAGAAGGGTCATCAATCTTCCAGAAACTCTTACAGTGCCCAGATCCCACTGTCACTAAAGGTCTATGGGGGTGGGCCAGGGGAGGGAGGAAGAGAATGCAAAGGAAACAAAAAGAAGCGAAAAATAAATACAAAGAAAGTAAGACAGACGTAGAACTCTTAAGTTACCCCACTCCCCAAAGGAGAGAAACCAAGTATGATGATCAAGTCAAAAAGCACTTCCTTTGAACTCGTAACGCTCAGGAACTACTTCCCTCTTCCTAAGACTGAGGTTTTGCTAACTCATCACGAACCAAGAACTAGCATCTAGAGACGGGGCGGGGGAGATGGGGCCCCCATAAACTGGGCACCCGAGAATGGAACCTCGTAAACTCTGGTTCCGCCCTCCACTCCTCAGACCACAAGAGAAGGAACCTAAATCCCCAGATCCTCGATTCCTGACTGCCCATCACAGGTTCCCATGGCAACGGCTCACTCCCAGAGCTGTCCTAGATGGTCCTGGGACCGTGGCGGCAGTCAGACCCCAGCGAGCCAGGGGCGGGGCGCCAGCAGAAGTGAGCACCATCTCCCCGGTGCTGTGAGATGGGGGGCGCAGGCATTGTTGCCCGCCCGTCAAGGCGACCAAACTGAAGCCGGCTACCCCGTGGGCGGACCCCCCCGCCCACCCAGCCGGTGGGCATCCGCCGGCTTGCCCTCTCCCAGTCCCGCCAGCCCCTCTCCGGGCCGTGGCCCGCGCTCACCGGCCGGGGGCTCGCGCAGGCTCAGGCGCACGTTCAAGTACTCCACCTCCGAGGCGGCTGCCGGGGCAGTGGCGCCGGCGCTCGGGCCCCAGGCGGCGGTGGCGCGACCCTGGGCCTCCAGGCGCAGCGCCCGGAGGGTCACCGGCTCTGCAGCCTCCAGCAACACATGCCCTGCCACCGTATCGCCGCTCGAGTAGCAGCCCTTGCGCTCGTCCTCGAACACCAGACCTAGACTCTTCACGCGGCCCTCGGAGCCCACCACCGCCGCGGACCCCGCCTCACCGCCCATCCTACCGGCCGACGCGGCCGCACCAAGGACGTCGGCAGCGGCCCGGAGCCGGCGTCGCAAGCAGAGCGGCGCCGCTGTCACGGGCGCCAGCTCACGCCGAGGGCCCGCGCGGCCGCTTTGCGGTGCCCGGTGGAGCCCCGGTGCGCCCTAGGGCCTGTCGCTTTAACAAACCCAGGTGGGAATGGAAAAGGGCCGGAACAACCCACCCCCGGCGCGCGCCCATAGGCTGGCTGTGAGCCGCGCGGCGTGCTGATTGGTTATAAATGGCTACTGAGTCATTTCATTGGCGCCGCCGCGCACGGGCTGGCGCAGGAAGGTAGTGCGTGATCAGGGAGTGGTGACCAATCAGAGTTCGCGGGTGTACACGTGTACAGTCCGTTTATTGGCTGGGGCAAGGCACAGTCCTGGGGCACTGACCAATAGTGAGGCGGTGCGCCCATGTGGACAGATAGTGGGGAACAATATTGGTTAGGGAGGGGGCGGAACCGGGAATCTCAGGCTCGCGGCGTGCCAGCCGTTCCTATGGTTACAAACGGAGGCGGGGTTTCTAGCAGCTTGGGAATTGTTTGCGGGAGTCAGGGGGCTTCACACTAGAATGTGAGGTTGTGGCTGCGACCAGCTTGTGTTTATGATTACATCTGCAATACTCGAGAGGAAGTAGATACCCTGGAAAAAGGAATTTAGCAGTATTTCCTTGTGAGATTTGGGGGCCGACCGCCTCGGAACTTTAATGGACAACTTGGCATGTACTAACATCCAGGTTCCTGAGCCCCGCCTCTCTCGGGTTTCAGAGTTCGCAGCCTAAGAAAGAGCTGTAGAAGGGAAGAATGAAGGCTGTGGTTCTCAACCTGGAACAACCCTAAGGAGTTCTGCTGCCCGCTCGTCTTGCAACCTCTTTAAACTGAGAATGGCTGGAATGGTCATTCTTCCTGCTCTAAATAAGGTCATCAGTCTCGTTTCTAAACAACATCTGCCACCCAAGTTTCTTCCCCACCCAAAAGGAGTTCCTGACCTCGGTGTCACAGTCCACGAAAATTTCCAGTTGCCTTGTTCTCCATGCCCACAGCTCCTGTCGCCTGTCCTCGGTTTCATTTTCTTCTTTAATCCTTCATTCCTTTTCTATTCTAATTTTTTGTTTTTATCATCTAACATCGCTGCCACTATCTAGCCATCGTATTCTAACCCTTATAAATTCTTCCCTTATAAAAATACCAAGGTTGTGAGCTATCACGGATTGATCAATGTCATATCGAGATTTAAAAATCTTTCCTGAGGTAGTTGTTTCTTTTATTTTTTAAAATAATTCCAAACAAAAGGTTGCTTTTCTGCTCTGAGTTTAGAGTATTAACGTGGAAATTTAATAAGGCTTTTCAAGTCCAACTTTTTCTTACCACTCCCTAAAGAAAGTGGAAAAGGCCAGAAATCTCGCTCTGCATAAATTTCCGAAATAGCTGCTATTCTGTTTTTCACTTTATCTAGACTAGCCCCCAATATGCTCTTACTCTGCCACTGTTCTTTATGTCACAACCTGACCATGTATACTTATTTGCATATAGTCCTCTCCCCCACTTGAAACACAGAACTTTTTCTCATTATTGTTGTCCCTCTAGTACTGAACTCAGAGTTTAGCACACAATTAGCTGAAGTACTTGGTAAGAGTTTGTTGGCTGATTGAATCTATGAGTCCCAACCTGTGCAGTATTATTGGTTCTGAAATGAATCCTCTAGAGGCAGATGTTCTTCTCCATCCAAATGAAGTGGCTGGGAAAGGGGGTAGGACAATGGCCCTAATAGTGCCCAGAAGGCAGAATTGCCCAGATGGCGTTCGGTGCTGAGAACGACCAGACTATCTGCTCATTTATCAGTTAATGTTATTCTGACCATAGGTAGCAGAATGCATGACCAACAGGGGCTTAAACGATAAGAATATTTCTTGTTTACTTAATAAGAAGCCCAGTAGTAGGCACTCTTAGGGATGATTCCCAGACTCCCTTTATTTTTCTCTTCTGCCACACTCAGCACTTTTCCTGGTGCCATTGGTTACCACAGCTCTAAGTATCTCATTCTCATGTAACAGAATTCAAAAATTAAAGCAAGGGAAAAAACCCACCAAAAAGGGGGATTTTTTTCTTCTCCTACTCTCTCCTCTCAGAAGGAAAATATATTTCCTAGATGCCCCCTACAAACTTCTTATGTGATGTGGCCAAAACTGTCACACGTGCACCAGTAGGTCATTAACTGGCAAAAAGAAGTAAAATTTTTACAATTCATTCAGACAAGTGATTTTTTTCCTCTGGAGGCTGAACAAAATCAGAGCTCTGTTAACAAGGAAGAGGACAAATGGCTGTTGAGTGGTTAACCTGGGGCCGTTGGACTGGCTTACATGGGCCTGGACATGTTTGCTATAGAGCAGAGCTGCCTCAGCCAAACCTTAAAAAAGGAGGATATTTAAACAAACAAAAAATATTGTACAACTAGGCAGAATGTAGTTTATAGTGACCCACCTGGTTCACAGATAAAATTCCATTTTTATTGTGCATATATTATTGTGACTATTTAAGTTCCGCTAACATTAATATAGCAGCATATAGCATTTTAAAAAGTCCAATCTGACAGTCTCTGTCTTTTAACTTTGTGTGTTTAGGCCATTTACATATAATGCAATCATTGATATGGTTGGTTTTAGGTGTATTATTTTATTATTTGCTTGGTTTGTGGATGTGGTGTTTGTTTCTCTATTCCACCTTTCCTGCCTTCTTTTCGATTGTTTGCATATCTTTTAGTAATCTGTTTAAATGTATCCACTGATTTTGAGCTATATCGCTTTGTAGTTTTGTTTTCTTTTAAGCACTTGCCCTAGGGGTCAATATCCCTCTTTATGCCATAATTGGCATGTATATTACATCCACATGTATTGACAACCCCACCAGACAATGTACATTCTTGCCTCAGGTAGTTATATGTATTTTATTTTATTATTATTATTATTTATTTATTTATTTTTGGCTGTGTTGGGTCTTTGTTGCTGCACGTGTGCTTTCTTTAGTTGCAGCGAGCGGGGGCTACTCTTTGTTGGGGTGTGCGGACTTCTCATTGCTGTGCCTTCTCTTGCTGCGGAGCATGGGCTCTAGGCTCACAGCCTTCAGTAGTTGTGGCTTGTGGGCTCTAGAGCGCAGGCTCAGTAGTTGTGTATGGGCTTAGTTGCTCCGCAGCATGTGGGATCTTCCCAGACCAGGGCTTGAACCCGTGTCCCCTGCATTGACAGGCAGATTCTTAACTGCTTCACCACCAGGGAAGCCCAGTTATATGTATTTTAAAGAATCTAAGAGAAGGTAGTCTATTATAATTATCCAGATATTTATCATTTCTGTTGCTCTTTCTTTATTCTGAAGTTCCAAGTTCCCTCAGGGAATATTTCAGGTTGAAGGATGCCCTTTAGTATTTTAGAGAAGGCCTGCTGCAGTGAATTCCCTTAGTTTTTCTTTGAGAAAGTTTTATTTTGATATCATTATTGAAGGATATATATGCTGAATATGGACCTTTGGGCTGGCAGTTCTTTTCTTTCCCTTTTTTTTTCCTTTTTTACATTGTCATATACTTTATTTTTACTAAAATAATAAGAGCATTTTAAAAATTCAAATATAGCTGGTTTACAATGTTATATTAGTTTTAGGTGTACAGCATCGTGTTCTTTCTTTTAGTACTTTATGGATGTTATTCCATTGCCTTCTGATAACCTTGGTTTCTAATGAAAAACCAAACAGTCCTTCAAACTGTTATTTCCATATTCATAAACATAAAGGGAATCTTCTTCTGTCTGCTTTCCAGATTTTTTCTTTATCTTTAGTTGTCAGCAGTTTGACTATAATGTGGATGGGTTTGGTTTCCTTTCAGTTTATTTTGTTTGGGGTTCTTACCAATATGTATGTATATGTCTTTCACCAAATTTATGTTTTCTTTGATAATGTCTTCACTTTTTTTCTGCACCCATCTCTTTTCTCACCTCCTTTTGGGACTTAAATATCATGAATATTAGATCTTTTTGATATTGTCCCACAGGACCTCGAGACTGATTTTTTTCAATCTTTTTTCTTTCTGTTATAGAAATTGGATACATTCTATTGATCTGTTTGCCAGTTCACTGACCTTTTCTTCTATCACCTTCATTGTGTTATTGAGATCATCCAGTGACTTTTTAATTTAATATATTGTATTTTTTAGTTCTAAAATACTCACTTTAAAAATAGTTTTTATTCCCTTGCTAAGAACATCTTTTTGTACATTTCAAGAACGTCTACCTTTATCTCATTGAGCATGACGATAATAGTTGTTTAAAGATCTTGGAAAAAATTTCTATATCAGGGTAATCTTCAGCTTGAAATCTGATTGTCTTCTCCCTTGAGAAGTTACATTTTCCTTTTTTTTTTGTATGTTGAATAATTTTAGATTATACCATAGACATTTTGACTCTTACAAGACTCTGAGTCCTGTTAAAATCCTCTGCAGAATGCCAGCTATTTTATTTTGACAGGCAGTGAACCTGGGAATGTTCACTGTTCAGACTGTTCTGAACCCTCCTTCTGTGGGCAGAGGTTCCAATGGCAGTTCAGTTCTTACAGGCTTTGCTCTCCTGCTATGGGTCTTTACCCCAGGTGAGCAGCTCAGAGTGAGCCTGGGACTATATCAGTTCATACACAGAATTAGGGGATACTTTTCCATATTTCTTTCCTCTTCATTATTTCCCTCATTCCCTGTAGCTCCCCAGGGCCCCTTCCTCCAACCCACTGGGTAGAAATTTGTTGTTCTTCTAGGGATTATAGCTACAAGTGCTGCTGCTACTGGGGTTACTCTCAAGGCAAAACAGTGAGGAAAAAGAGAGAAGAAAATGGGGATCTTCACACTCCCGGCCATAGGGTCATCTTTTCCCATTTCCTCCAGCCAGATAGACAAGTATTCTCCTTGGGTTTTAGGTTCCTGTGCCACCAGGGACTCCTCTGTGGAGCTCTAGGACCAGAGCCACCCTTAGGGAAGGGCCAGGAGGAAAAAAAAGAGAAAGAAAATCCCAAATCGATGTGAATCCATACTGATACAGTAAATGATTACATAAATTAAAAAATGGAGGAGAAGAGCCAACTCTTCCTTACAGAAGAATTCCCAATTATTGATGTAGATTCTCTTCTCTCTCCCGTTGAGTGTGCACTAGACTTAGTCACTTGTTTGCAACCCAGCAAACATATTTTAGCCAGGTTAACATCACCAGTCATTAGTTATGTTGACAGCAGTTACCCCTGATAGGATAGCTTGAAAAGGACACTTCACCTCTTTGATATTCTTCCCTAAAACCCATAACTCCAGTCTAAGCATGAGCAAAGCATCCAGCAAGCCCAAATTGAAGGACATTCTACAAAACACCTGATGGGTGTACCTCAAAACTCTCAAGGCCATGAAAGCAAGGAAAGACAGAGAAACTCACAGACCAGAGAAGACCAAGGAGACATGATGACTGGATGTAATATGGTGTCCTGGATTGGATCCTAGGACAGTAAAAGGATGTTAGTTGAAAAACTAGTGAATCTAAATAAAGTCTGAAGTTTAGTAATATATTGGTTTCTTAGTTTTCAAAAATGGAACATATTAATATGAGATGTTAACAGTTGGGGAGACGGGGTAAGGGGGGCTCAGGAACTCAATTCTATCTTTGCAGGTTTTCTATAAACCTAAAGTTATTCCACAGTGAAAGTTTACTCGAAACAGCAACAACAACAACAACAGGGATTTTCCCCGTACTTTCCTGCTTATAGGAACACCTTTTCTTGGTTCTCTGACTAAATGATAAGGGTTCTTTCTGATTTTTTGCTGCCTGTGTCTCCTTTTGTAGTTCCACCCTGGGACCACCCTTAGTTTCAGGTCAGGAGATAAAATAAAACCCTCTGTAAAGCTCACTTGGTTTGCTTTTTTTCTTTTTTAAAATATTTATTAATTTATTTGGCTGCTCTGGGTCTTAGTTGCTGCATGCTGGATCTTCATTGCCGTGTGAGGGATTTTTAGTTGTGGCATGTGGGTTCTTTAGTTGCAGCATGCGGGATCTAGTTCCCTGACCAGGGATCAAACCCGGGCCCCCTGCACTGGAATCTCAGAGTCTTAACCACTGGACAACCAGCAAAGTCCTAATATGGTTTGCTTTTTAAGTTTTGATTTCCCTCCCTAAGCTACTTGCAGTTATTGGTGCTCAGATAATTGCTGTTATTATTATTGTTGTTGTTATTTTAATCATCATCTGAGTTTTAATTGTAGTCACTGGGAGAAAGGTTATAGTATGTTGACTCCATGTTGCTCAGAATTTATCTTTCCTGATCCTTCAGGTCTTATAAAGGTAGTTGAATCACTGCATAAGTACCAACTCTCATTCATTCTTGTATAGTGCACACATTCATCTTGTTTTTGCCTAGACATTTTTATCTTGTAAATTCAGTTTATGCTCATTCATACCTGGATCTTAATTTGGGGGTTGCACTGGTACGGTTGCTGACATTTGAAATGTGTTTGCTTTCTGAATTCCTGTTTGACAGTTGGAAATAAAGTGTACAAAGCAAAGATCTCTAGGAAGTGGGAGAAAGACCTAACTTTTATTGCACACCCAGTGAACGCCAGTCTAGATGCTCAGTGTACGCGGTCCCATTCAGCCTCACAATAACCTGGTGAAGGGGCATCTTGGGATAAGGTCCAAATTTACAGATCAGGAGTCTGAGGTTCAGAAAGATGGAGTAGCTTGCTTTATTCCACAGCCAGCAGGTGGCAGGGCCAAGGTCAGACCCAAGGCCTTCCATCTTCATTAAACTGCCTTCAGTGTAAGTTAAGGAGAAAAGAGTAAGGAAGGAATAGAAGAAGGATGGAAAAGAAAGGAGGAAGGAAAGAATTTTGATAAGTAATGAGATCAGCTGTTGACCACTGGTAGGGTATGGGTTCCCTACCATCACGGTATATGCACAGTTTACGCTGCTGTGCTCCTCTCTGAGTTAGTGATGCTCTTTAGGACACAGTTAACACCGTTCTGGAGCACGCTTTCCATCCACAGGCCTAAATTGACCCTCTGCTTTCTTCCAAAAATGATTTGTGGCAGCAGCAGAGGAAATAACTGAAATGAGCTTTTTTTACTTAAAGAAAAGTTGGAAGGGAGAAAGCATATGAGGGAAAAAGGCAACTAAGAACAGGGAAACAAAAGAAAACAAAACACAACTCAATAAAGAAATACTGCCAACAAGTTTTATTTGATTCTCCGTTTTGATGGAGAGACAGGAGCCAATATAAGGGCACAAGGACTCTTTTGCTAAAGGTATCTTATTCTGAACAGCAGAAAGGTCCTGCCTTCTTGCATGGTTTATGCACACCTAATGTAGTTGTATTGTGATGACAACAGAAGAGGCAGAGCCAGGAAAGTGTTTCCTGCTGATGAACTAATAGTAGATTACATTCCATTACTAAAACTGAACAGGTAGATGTGAAATCAAGACATGTGAGATAAGTAACCATTAATGGTCTTAGATAAATATAATTAGGTCTGTATTGAATGCAGACTCGATGGGAAAAGCTTATCTGTGACCAAACATCATTCGTTCTACATGATTGCCCACTACTCTCCCTTTTCTCCACAGGGTCTGCTCCGATGGAGATGGCCACGTGATAACTGACTCTATTATTGATTTCACAAAACACCTCCTTGCAAATATTTGATGGCTCAGGAAGAATTCTAATTAAATTAAATAATAAAATTATCATAAAAGCAATGTAAATTCTAACAACTTTTAAAAATCACTTTATGAACTGAGTCCATAGAATCAAGACTGTTTTCCAATGGACTTACGCCAAGAGCATGTGAATGGGGGTAAGTCCCATGCCCCTGTTCTGGTTGCATTCAGACCCTTCCACTGCCAGAAACTTTCTCCCTGGTCTGAAGCCATACCCACTGTTGTCAGCTTAGTATGTACATTTGCAAGCATATGTGCATTAGTTTTATGTGTTTGTCTTACACACACATACATAAAATTATCTTATGGGTGCTACACCTTGTTTTTCTTCAAAGTATCCTGGAGCTGGTTTTATCAGTACATAAAGGTCTGCCTTTATGTAACATAGGATTCCATTTCGTGACTGCGCC
This sequence comes from Pseudorca crassidens, assembly GCF_039906515.1. Classification (NCBI taxonomy): domain Eukaryota; kingdom Metazoa; phylum Chordata; class Mammalia; order Artiodactyla; family Delphinidae; genus Pseudorca; species Pseudorca crassidens. The sequence goes on from NC_090296.1 coordinate 133,787,818, forward strand.
ATTGTTTGTATAATCATAGCCCCACTAATAGGCATTTAGGTAGTTTTAGATTTGGGGTTATTAATAATAATAGTGCTGAACATCTTGTGTAAGTCTCTTTGTATATATGTGTAATTATTTCCCCTAGGATAGAAACCTTACAGTGTAATTGCTGGGTCAAAGGATGTGTCATTTTTAATGTAAATAGATACTGCCAAAATGTCCTCCAAAAAAATTATATCCTCTTAAGGAGTGCATGGCATCATTTTTTATCTTGCCAACACTGGACATAACCAGTCTGATATATTTGCCGATCAGATGGGTGAAACATGGTATTTCACTGGGGATTAAATTTACCTTTTTATGAGTATGAGTGAATATGAGTGAGATTGAGATATTATCGTATGGCATGTTGTTTCTGCAAAATGGCAATTCACCTTGTCCTTTGTCTCACTGAGTTGTAGTTTTTTTTTTTTTTTTTTTGTATTTTGAGTATTGAGACTTGGTGTTATATATTGCAAACATTTTCTCTCATCTTATGCATTTTTAGTCTTTTAATTACAAATGCTTTTAATTTAAATTCAATTTAATATAAATTCATGTACTATAGTCAGATTTATAAATCATTTACATTATGTGATCAATTTTTTTAATCATAAAAAGGTCTTCCCTTTCCCATAACTATAAGCCTTTCTCTATATTTTCTTCTAAAATTTTCTAATTATTTTTTACCTTAAGCTCTTTAATAATCTGAGTATCTTGTCAGGAAAAATACTTATTTTTTCCCCAAAAGATAGTTAATTCCTCCAACATAATTTATTGTAATTGATTTATTCCCATTCTCCACTGAATAGAATATTCCTTTTTATCACACAATGAATTGACAAAGTCGAATTGAAAAAGTACATCAGTCTGTTTAAAAAAAAATTCTCTCTCTGAGAGAATTGAGCACTGCTCTGTTGTCTATTCCTGCACCAAATCAACACTTTTGTTTATTTCAGGTTTTTCTACAGTATGCTTTGATAGCTAGTAAAGAAAGTATCACTTCATTTCTATTCTTTAAACATTTTATTTTGGCTATTTTCATACATTTTATCTTCCTGAAGAAATTTTAGGACCAACTTGTCAGGTTTTCATTTAAAAAACCTGGATATTTGATAGGGATAGCATTGAGAGAATACTGAATTTATCAGTTAAATTGTCAAGAATGAGCAGTTTTAAACACTGAATTTTCCCATTCAGGAACTTATGTATTCTTCAATAAAATTGTATCTTTTTCTTCATATGGGTCTTGCATATTTCTGGTGAGGTTTGTTATATATATTTTCTCTTTGATGTGATGGGATTTTTTTCCTCCTGGACATTTTCAGATTGCTTATTGATAGTGCATAGGAAAACTGGTATTTTCATGTCTGGCATGTTTTCAGTGCACCTCAGCACTCAGTGGACTCTCTCCACCTGTTAGAATACAGGGCTCAGACATGAAGCTCTGCAGGTTTTTTTCAAGGGTCAAGTAGATCACGGGCTAGTGGGGTAAATAAGACATAGAGGTATTAAAACGGTAGATCCTTTCACATCGTCAAATGTTAGCTTCCCTGAGTCCTTTTGATCACTTGGGAACACTATCAGCCTAGGCAGGGAAGGTTTCCAGTGTCCCACGTCACATGTCAGGATGGAGGGACCCCTGGCCTTTAGCATCAGCTTCAGGGCTGTTCGCTGCTGAGTGGAGCTTGTTGTGTGATGTTCAAAGGCACATGGAGAGCTGATCTCTACCTCATGTGAAGCCACAAGGGCAGTGAAAAGATCAGGATTCAAACCTTACTTCTAGCATTTGCTGTGTAAAGTTGAGGAAGGGACTAAGCTCTCTGGGCTTCAGATGTTAACGCCTTTCTCACTGTGGGTCATGTGAAATAAAATACTGCGTGAAAAGTGCCAGCTATACAATAAGTGCCCCGAAAATGGTGGCCCTTGTTGTCCTTGGTAAGATGATGGTAGTGGACATGAATTTTGAGTCTGACAGTCCTGGTTTTGAGCCCTGGCTCTACCACTTCCTGAAGGCATGACCTTGGATGAGCTATTTGGACTCTTTAAGAAAGTCGGGCTGGTCATAATTGAAGGATTCAGTGAGAAAATGTATGTGTTAGTACTTCGTGAACTGTAATATTTCATGTGACAGTAGCTGGTAGTCATGTCACTTCTGACAGTCTTCCTTCTCTAGGCAAGAAAAAAAATGCTCTTGTTGAGATGTCGAGAAGAAATATATTTTACTAGCTCACATTAAAATCACATTTGTAATTAGAATATTTAAAGGGAACTTCAAATACTATGTGTAACCAGGGAAGAATTTCAGGATTTTGGATGACTGGAGTTGTGTGTGTTTTAAAGATGTTCTCAGCTAGGCCATTTCCCATAAAGGTGTGTAATAAGATCCAAGGTAATCATCCAAGCCATTTGCTCAAAAACCTCATGTCTGACTTCTCTCTTGAAGCTGAGCCTCACAGGACACTGCTTTTCAAGGACATAATGACACTGAGTACAGCCTTGGTTTCATGTCCAAGCCACACCATCATGGATTACTTGATGCGGGGGAGGGGGGTGACAATGAAGACATCTCAGTTGCTTGGGTTCAGTATTCTTCCCCTATGACCATCAGAGTAGAAATCATTCTTTTCTTTTATTCATTGAATGTAGGCTGACATAAGAGGCATTTCAATTACTGTTATTAAAATGGAATAACTGATTATCACAAATGTTGCATCTGAGTCAGAAGTTCTTTAAAATTGGGCACAGTGGGCTGCAGTGTAAGAACTAACACTTGACTGAAGGAAAGCTTATTGCTGAGACACTGTTTTTTTTCAAAGTATCTTGTCCGGATAGAGTCTGCAGCCAGGCAGTGGCTGAAATTTTAGAGGTGAAGCCAGATGCTAGCCATACACCAAGATGTGGCAACCATGTATTCTAGCCTTGAAACAAATAGAGAATTTTGTAAAGAAGCCATTAGAAGTAATGAACTTTTTCCAAGTTGAGCTTTAAGACTGCCAATTAATTCTTCACATTTGTTGCCAATACTCCTGAGCTTTAAATTTATTGCTCACTGATTTTCAGAGAAGTAACATACTTGAAAGGTTAACTGGAAAAATCCACGTCCTTGTCAAAAGCATGTGGAAATGACGTGCATATACAGACAGAGGTAGACTTATAGGCAGGCCTCTTTGGGATACTGACGTTTGTTTACCAAACATCAAGTGACTCACCTGAAATTTCACAACCACAAGTGGTGATTCTGAGAGAAGTCAGAGGCATGTCCCCACCCTGCTTGTGAAAGACTTTTGTACGTGGTGTAGAGGGGGTGGAGTCGAAGATCCATGGCTTATTGACAGGTGTTTGTTAACTTGGGTTTTTATATCACTGAATATCTATATGAAACAGAAACAGACTCACAGACATAGGAAACAAACGTGGTTACCAAAGGGGAGGGGGAAGGGAGGAAGGACAATTTAAGAGTATGGAATTAAGAGATACAAACTACTACGTATAAAATAGATAAGCAACAAAGATTCACTGTATAGCACAGGGGATTATACCCATTTTCTTGTAATAACCTATAATGGAATATAATCTGTAAAAATACTGAATCACTATGCTGTATACCTGAAACTAACACAATATTATAAACCAACTACACTTCAATAAAAATTTATTTTTATTATTCAGGTTTCATGTTTAGGACGTAAACAGGATTGTACCCAAGGGAAAAGGATACAAATAGAAGATTTTCTTCATCTCACTTTACCCTGGGTTGTGCACGTCTGTTTCCAGTACAGAGGGCTTGCTGAGAGGGGCAGGGGAAGGCAGAGTAGTGATTACTGCTTATCCCAGACCCAGTTTAGGCAAAATCACCCTAGAGCAGTGGTTCTGAACTTGGGATGCACTTTACAATTGCCTGGGAGCTTTAAAAACATAGATGCTTGTGTTCCACCCAAACAAATAGAATCACAGCCTCTAGCCTGCGCACTGGTGTTTATTGTGAGCTCTCCTGGGAATTCCAGCTTAAGCAGCACATCTGATGTGAGGACCGCTGCTCCAAACATTCATTGTCTGAAAGGTGAGTTAGTTCTCACTGGAAATGGAAAACAACCTGGTATTCCTTATTTGTTTAGAAACAATGGTGGTGTCAGGGTTTAAAGTTACGGATTCAAAGAAGAAAAAAAAATGTATGGGAAGTGCCAGGCATGAGTTCTTAACCTGAGGTCTCTGAGATCAAAAAGGTTCTGTAAGCCCCTGAAATTGTGCCAAGTTTTGAGCTTATCTCTACATTTGGTGGATGGGGAGAGAGGGGTAAAGATTCATCCATTTCAGAAGATTCTCAGAAGAAGCCACAAAGGGAAAAACCACCTCCCTGAAATTCATACCCACACAAAGATGCACAGTTTTTAAGAAAAACACCCTACAGGTGGGAGGGTCTTGAGTGCTTCCCCAAACGTTCACTTTTCTTCTGTTTCTCCCGTATTCCCTCATTACTCTGGTCTGGTCACCATTGCCTGGTTCCCAGGGGACTGCAGCAGCTCCCATCTGTAGTCCTGACCCAGAGAAAGTCATCTTTCTTTGGGACACCTCAACATAGCTGAGTGGGTTTGATCTTCTCAAAACTACAAACGATGAAGTAGAACAGACAATCAAGATGAGCCAACATGAAGGAAATCATGACAAGATACATCATAAGACTCAAGGGTCACACGGAGCGTCTTCTAATTATTATCATGCTCCAGCTCCAAATGTCTGTTCCACTTCCCAGATATCTTTACTGGCTTCTTTCGAACCTGCCATCTCCACTTGGCTGGGACCGTCTTAGTTCTGGCTACACGGCAACCTTCTCATGAGCCCAAAGTCTCTGGTATCATTGCCACTTACAGACTCTGGTATCATTTCTGAAATGAGGGACATCTTCATGCCTTCATGCCATCTTCATGCCCCAATCTCAGTCTGTTTTCAAAGCAGGGATGGCAAATATTGATAGGTTTGAACTCACATTCTCAATCCCACCAATCGATAAAAGTGTCCTCGGGCTTCCCTGGTGGCGCAGTGGTTGAGAGTCCGCCTGCCGATGCAGGGGACACGGGTTCGTGCCCCGGCCCGGGAAGATCCCACCTGCCGCAGAGCGGCTGGGCCCGTGAGCCATGGCCGCTGAGCCTGCGCGTCTGGAGCCTGTGCTCCGCAACGGGAGAGGCCACAACAGTGAGAGGCCTGCATACCACACACACAAAAAAAGTGTCCTCACAGAACTTCTTAAACTGAAACGCTCATGTGTATTCTGTGGACATCTTGCTAAAATGCAGATTCTGATTCCCTTTGAGAACCACTGTGAGTAGCAAGGTCCTGGAGGGTTCTGTTGAGAATGACTCAGCGGCTGGGATCCTCTGGCCACACACAATTGCCAGAGGGTCGGGGAGGGGGTGGCAGAGCCCTGAGGTACCCTGAATTTGACAGATGAGATAACAGCTCTTTGTTCAGATTAGCAGCCCTGCTCCTGCCGGGAGTGCTCTGTGGCTGCTGCAGATGTACCATTACTGTGGGCTCCATGCTTTCCTTTTCCTTGTTGATTTTATTCCTTCCTTTAGCTCAGAGAGGGAGATCATATTATCCCTACAGTCAAGGAGCAGCTCACATTACAGCACTGCCTTCAGTCTGCCAGAGAGCTGGTCTTGGTAGCACCATGCGAACTTACTTACTCCCTTCAGCTGATTGGATAGGTCTGGAGAGTTTCTGCTGCCCCGGGCACTGCAGTGTGACCAGAGCCCTGGGTGTTCCAGAGTGTCATTAGGGTCCTTGCAACTGTCTTGTTTCTTGCCCAGGTCCAGGCATCCACTTCCATTCTCTACTGGGTGTGGAGCCCAGCCCTGATACTTACATGTGTTCTCACCTCCTTTCTTCTGAGGGCTGGCTCTACTTCTGTCTGCTGGTCCAACCCCGATGGAGTATGAAGGTGAGATGCTGACAGTGTCTAGTGATGGAACTTGGACTCTGAGCCACAGCATCTTGCCCCACCTCCCCAGTTGCTGCTCTTAGAGGCTGATGCCAATCCTGCCTGGCCCAGCATTAGTTCCGCAGCTGTGACTTGGTGAATCACTGGGCCTTGCTTTTCCAGTCCTGGAAGCTGCTGGCATGTTAAATTATTATTGGTAGTATTATTAGTAGTAATAATGATAGAAGCAGTAACAATTAGCATTTATTGATTGCTTCCTAGGTTGCAAGCTATGGACTAAGTGTATTACACATATTGTTTCATTTAATTCTCAGAAAAACCCTATGAGATAGTTTCTATTTTTGGCAAAATTTTCCTAATGGGAAAACTGGGACCCAGAAGGGTTAAGCTGAGACTGAAACTCAGAGTTTTCAGGTTTAAAATCTGTGCTCCTAATCACTAGGACACAGTGTCTCCACTGCAAAGTGCCCAAGCCTGTCCCTGATTGACAGCTGCTGGAAATTCAACCTGAAAAACCACTAATGAGTTTCTTTCAGAAGCTGCTGAACATCAATGGGGGAAGTATTTCCGGGAGCCATCTGATTTTGCAACTTTGCGCTCTGGCCTCTGATAAGGAAAGTTGTCAAAAGTTCATGGGAGGGCTTCCCTGGTGGCGCAGTGGTTGAGGGTCCGCCTGCCGATGTAGGGGACGCGGGTTCGTGCCCCGGTGCTGGAGGATCCCGCATGCCGCGGAGCAGCTGGGCCCGTGAGCCATGGCCGCTGAGCCTGCGCGTCCGGAGCATGTGCTCCGCAACGGGAGAGGCCACAACAATGAGAGGCCCGCGTACCGCGCGCGCACACACACACACGTTCATGGGCACACTTTTTGCATACAGATGACTGCTTGCAGTTTAAATATCCGAGAAGGGAGTTGATACTTTCTGTCATCCCCGATTGGTATGGCGAATTAGGAAGGAAACATGACCAGCTGAAAGTGGAAATCATGTCAGGCCTGGAGTGACTGTAAAAATAACCTGAAATAGATGAGTGAATGGAGCAGCGACCTGAAGCTGCCATATGTCCACGGGAAGCAGGCGGTGTGATGCCATCACCTTCATAGCCTGAATATGAATATTTGGTCCAAGTGCCAGAAACTTTGGCCTCTCCTAGTATGTGATATCCCTGGCATACAGCAGCATTGCCACATGGAAATGCTGCCAGACAATGTAGGCTTTGCAGAAAATACCATTTTAGGGTAGTTTCTATAGCATTAATTGTGATTGCTTTGCATTTTTATTACATTTGTCCTAAGTATGTTTAAAGAGTTTTCAAAGTTTTTTTTTTTTTTTTTTTGCGGTACGCAGGCCTCTCACTGTTGTGGCCTCTCCCGTTGCGGAGCACAGGCTCCGGACGTGCAGGCTCAGCGGCCATGACTCACGGGCCCAGCCACTCCACGGCATGTGGGATCTTCCCGGACCAGGGCACGAACCCGTGTCCCCTGCATCGGCAGGCGGACTGTCAACAACTGCTCCACCAGGGAAGCCCCAAAGTTATTTTTTAAGTGCCAGTAATCATCTGAGGGATCTCTCGGTGCTTTGTTTATGGCATCTTCTGGTCCCTACCTTTGGAAGGAACACCAGAGCTTGTCTGGACATGAGCTGAGTGCTTCCAAGGTCACTGGATTCTCTGGCTGCGTTCTTTGATGGTAAGCAGCAGAAACGGACTCTGACTAACTTAAGCAGGAAAGAATGGGCGTTTATAAGAAAGCATGTGCTAGTTTACACAAGGAATAGCTGAAGAACCAGACGGGACAGGAAGTAGGAAATCTCCAGAAATCTAGGTGTCAAGAGCTAGTGCTCTGTCTTTTCAAACTGCTCATTGTCAGGATGAAACCATCTATTTTTCCTCTTGAGTCATACAGTCAAAATTCCTGGGGTGGAGAGCAAACTCTCCTTGCTGTAGTCAAGAGCCCACTCTTGGGACCAAGGAGGGGAAACACCTTGACTGACTGATAATTCTGTTACGGTAGCTTGATTGTCACAATGGCCCCAATTATTCCCCTCCCTTTACCCATGCCCCTTGTAATGTGACTACAGCTTTTTCCGTCAAGGGGAGGTGATTGTTTCTTCACCCTTGAACCTGGCTGGCCTGGTGACTTGCTTTAGCCAACAGTAGGTGGCATGCCATTTCTGAGGCTGGGCCTCGGGGTGCTCATAAGCTTCTGCTTTTTTCCTTGGGAAACTGTCAAGCCATGAGAACAAATCCAGACCAGCATGATGGGGGATGAGAGGCCATGTGGAGGGGAGATGAGCTGTCCCAGCTGAGTCATCTTAGCCAGTGTATCCATCATCTAGCACTGTGCCTCAGACTACTCCCCAAACTCAGTAGCTCAACTCAACAAGCCCCATTTATTACCTCACGCAGTTTCTGAAGGTCAGGAATCCAGTTGCAGCTTAGATGGGGCGTTCTGGCTTGGGGTCTCTCATGAGGTTTTTGGACAAATGTTGGCTGGGCCTGTGGTCATCTGAGGCTGGAAGATTCTCTTCCAAGGTGACTTCCTTACATGGCTGGCAAGTTGGCATTGCTTGTGGCTGGAGGCCTCCGTTACTCCTCACAGGGGCCCCTCTCCACAGGCTGCTTGTGTCCTAACAATAAGATGCCCCCCAGCCCCACCCCACCCCCGAGCAAGCAATCCAGGAGAGCAAGTTGGAAGCAGCAATGCCTTTTGTGCTCGCCTCAGAAACGTCATACTTTCACTCTGCCACATTCTATTAGAAATGAGTCGTTACCTTTGGCCAGTATTCAAGGGGAGGAGAATTATGGTCCACCTTTTGAAAGGAAGAATGTGAAAGAATTTCCAGACATATCTTGAAACCACTACAAAAAGCCAGCTTCCAGTCACCCCTCCAGATGACCACAGAGGCATAGGCCCCTGGGATCAGCCAGGTCAGCCGACATCAGCAGAAGGTCCCAGCCAACCTGCAGACACATAAGGTTAAAAAATGTGTGTTTACGCCACAAGGTTTTAGCATAGTTTGTTATACAGCAATAGTTAATTAGTACACTTGTTAAGACTGCATGCTGTGAGGGAGGGCTAGTTCTCCAAAGGAAAGTCAGACACAAACAGAGATCTGCTAACATACCTGTTTTCACAGAGCAGGCAGTTCTGTGAAGGAATGGCACAGGTAGATGTCATACAGTGAAAGAATCATAGGAGTAGAAGCATTGCAAGGCCCAGACTTCTGTCACACTATAAGCTCCCAGAGCAAAACTGTCATGTTTATCTTCAGTAGCCCTGTGAAGGAGATCACAGTGCAGATGCCAAGTGACTGACTCTTTTTTAAAATTTATTTTATTGAAGTATAGTTGATTTACAATGTTGTGCTGATTTCTGCTGTACTGCAAAGTGATTCAGTTTTACATGTATATACATTCTTTTTCATATTCTTTTCCATTATGGTTTATCACAGGATATTGAATATAGTTGAATATAACTATGTTGAGTATAGTTCCCAGCAGGACCTTGTTGTTTATCCATTCTATATGTAACAGTTTGCATCTGCTGATCCCAAACTCCCAATCCATCCCTCCACTATCCCCCTCCCTCTTGGCAACCACAGGTCTGTTCTCTATGTCTGTGAGTCTGTTTCTCTTTCGTAGATAAGTTCATTTGTGTCATATTTTAGATTCCACATATAAGTAATATCATATGGTATTTGTATTTCTGACTTACTTCACTTAGTATGATAATCTCTAGGTCCATCTATGTTGCTGCAAGTGGCATTATTTCATTTTTTTAATGGCTAATATTCCATTGTATATATATGTACCACATCTTCTTTAACCATTCATCTGTTGATGGACATTTAGGTTGTTTCCATGCCTTGGCTACTGTGAATAGTGCTGCTATGAACATTGGATTGCCTGTTTCTTTTTGAATTATAGTTTTTTCCAGATATATGCCCAGGAGTGGGATTGCTGGATCATATGGCAACTCTATTTTTAGTTTTTTGAGGAACCTCCATACTGTTTTCCATAGTAGCTGCACCAATTTACATTCCCACCAACAGTGTAAGAGGGTTCCCTTTTCTCCACACCCTCTCCAGAATTTGTTATTTGTAGACTTCTTAATGATGGCCATTCTGACCAGTGTGAGGTGGTACCTCAATGTAGTTTTGACTTGCATTTCTCTAACAATTAGCAATGCTGAGCATCTTTTCATGGGCCTGTTAGCCATCTGTATGTCAAGTGACTGACTCTTGATTAAAAGAAGAAACTGGTCATCCCTGGAGGGACATTAGCCTTGGCCTTTCCTAAGAGGTGCCATCTGAGCAGGGTTTCAAAGCTCCATAGAAATTTCTGAAGTACTCAGTTTTAATTACTGAATTATTCAAAGGGTTTGAATATGCAAAGCCTTAATGGTATAAAGCAGGATGGCATAGTTTAGAAACCAGAGGTAGTTCAGAATTCCTAGAACTTGAGGTCCAAGGAAATACTGGTTGAAAAGCAGCATAAGCAGGTAGAAAAGGTGCAGACCACCAAAAGGTCACCATGTAGGTGATCATTCATCTTAGGGTTCCCAGGACAGCCTTAGTGGAGGCATGCAGTCTTAGTGATGCTATTAATAGGGCTCCCTTTTGATATAAAATAAGTCCTGGTTTAGACGATAAATTATATGGTCAGGGCTTCCCTGGTGGTGCAGTGGTTGAGGGTCTGCCTGCCGATGCAGGGAATGTGGGTTCGTGCCCCGGTCCGGGAGGATCCTGCATGCCGCGGAGCAGCTGGGCCCCTGAGCCGTGGCCACTGGGCCTGTGCGTCCGGAGCCTGTGCTCCGCGACGGGAGGGGCCACAGCAGTGAGAGGCCCGGGTACGGCAAAAAAAAAAAAAATTATATGGTCAGCTCAGTCCTATGCCATGATGAGAAGAACCAGTGTTCACAGTTTAATCAATGACTGGGCTTTTTAGTCTATAATGAAACAATGAAAAAATATAACTTTATTTTTGAGTTGAGAGTAAATTGGAGAGAAAACTAAGAATTATGAAAGTTATTTTTGGTGAGTGATTGGCAATGCAAGACTTTCAAAAAAGTCTCCTTAACCCTGTTTTTCACAAGATTATATTTTTTCCCTACAGCTTCCTGTTAGAAATGCAAACAATTTTTAATATGAACTGAAAATTTTCATTTGCCGCATGCACCAGTGAACAACTGTTATGACACCACCATTATTTTTAAAAGTTGCATGAAATAACTAAATTTTTTTCTCTGATCAGAGAAAATGGTCATGCGAGAAACTTCACTGTTTTTATTTTTCTAATTAATATTTAGTTACAAGAGTATGCTCCTAATGATGGCTCAAATGACGCAGACAGGTTTACAATAAATGTTATTATTTAATTCCCTCCTGATTGTCAGTTAACTCCTCTGAGTTAGGTAATGGTCTTTCTTACCTACAAAGTTATCAAGATATTGTCATATATTTTATTGAAATATTCTATAGTTTTATTTATAATTTCATTTCATTTAAGCATTTAAATATAGGTAAACTTGAGATATGATATGAGGTAGGAATCTAATTTTATAATTTTTTTCATTAGACAATTTTAATCACTAATTTAAATACTTACCTTTATTCTCATAAATGTATGCTTAGTTTGGGGACTTGTGTTGTGTCCCATTAATCTAAGTACACATAGTTTTATATTTATTCACCACTGTTTAAATTTCTATGGCTTTTTATTATGTTTTGATCATTGATAGGACAAATTCTCCCTTATCGTTCTATTTCTCAAAAATTCCTTATTGGCTTTTCACACATTTTTTTTTCTTTCAAATAATTTTACAATCGGGTCATCAAGTTCCAGTTTTAAAAATTCCTCTTGTGCACAGGGGATTCTGAGGACAGTGAAACTGTTCTGTATGATACTGTAATGGTGGACATTACAAATTATGATATTATACATTCATGAACACTGAAAAAAACCTGTACTATATGAAGAGTGAACCTTAAAGTAAACTATGGATTTTAGTTAATAGTGACTCATCAATATTGGTTTAACAGTTGACACTAATGCAAGATGGTAACACAGGGGACACTGAGGGCAGGGGGAGAGGAAGTATATGGGAACTCTCCACTTTCTGCTCAATTTTTCTATAAACCAAAAGTGCTCTAAAAAATAAAGTCTATTAATTTAAAAAGTCCTGTTGGGACTTTAGTTGGGGGGTTGCACTGATTAACTTGTGGAGAATTGACATCTTTAAAATGGCAAGTCTTTTCATCCTGGAACATGGTGTGTCTTCCATTAGTTCATGTATTCTTTGATGTCCTTCATTAATGTTTTATTGTTTATTTCAGGTATGTCTTCCACACTTTTATTTATTCCTAGGTATTTGATGACTTTTTTTTTGACATAGTGAATAGCATTTCTCTTATTTCTACCATATCTTCTTGTTGGCTGTCTCTGCTATTTAAGAAAGTTGTTGATAATTTTAGTGTAATTTAAAGTAGTTTATTAATATATACCATGTTGTTAATGTTCTCCATTAATCACTAAATCTATATTGTTCCAAAATCAGAACTTTTTAATAGTTATCTTTTTCTCTTTATGTCTTATCTCTAGTTTTTCATTACGTACAACACATGTAGGCATATGGGCTAAAACCAAAATATTTTTACACTGACTGAAAAGAACTTTTAAGCCTCTCTCTCCAGGGACTCCAAGTAGAGATTTTTAACTCAGAAAATAGCAGTTTTGTGATGAGCTACAAAAGAATTTACATTATCTGTCAATAATGGTATTGCTTATGCACTTCCTTTCAGATCCCCAGTTATTAAAAATAGAATTCAATTAGTGTTTGGTGCTTTGGAAGTTCTGGCATTTATGATGCAACTCAAAAGGACAGCATTACATAGACAACTAAGTGATTATATAACAATACTTCTGAGTACGTTGGAGGAATTTCAACACACTGAATAGAAAATAATTTTTCTCATGTATGCAAGTAAATAAATTAGTTATATATTTAGATGATGTTGTCCATCTTTAAATCAAAGATTTTAATGTCTCTTCAGTGTCTCCAAGATTTTAATTCTTTATCTTGGTCAGATTCTTTACCTTGGTTATTACTCATCTATAAGGTTCCTATATAATTTTTGCAATCATAGTTATTTAAGTTTTCTCTTAAAAATTTAGATTGATACATCTTCCCTTAGTTTCAAAGTAAAATTAAAGCAGGAAATAAAGAGATAAGGGCAAATATAATGTAATCCAGTATGATTTTATTTTTAATCCCCTTTGCTGGCTTAATGGTTTTATAGAGTATATCTTTACTGACCACAGTCTACTTCAAAGTGCTAATATGCCAGTTCATATATAGTTAAAGAAACTTACACTAATATACTTCAGTTTCTCTCCCTGCAGCCTTTGTACTATTATTGTGATACATTTTACTTTTTTGTGTATTATAAACTATACTACATTGTTATTAGTTTTGTTTTAAATAATCAATTATCTTTTAACAGTGGAAATCACTTTTCTATTTATCCATGCAGTCACAGTTTATAGTGCTCTTTATTTCTTTGTGTAGATCCACATTCCCTGCTTTGGAGGAACTTCCTTTGGCATGTTTTGTAGTTAGGGTCACTGGTAATAAATTCCTTTAGCTTTTGTAAGCCAGAAAAAGTTTCTATTTCACCTTCTTTTTTTTTTAATTTTAATTTTATTGGAGTATAGTTGATTTACAATGTTGTGTTAGTTTCAGATGTATAGTAAAATGATTCAATTATACATATACATATATTCATTCTTTTTTAGATTCTTTTCTCATATAGGTTATCACAGAATATTGAGTAGAGTTCCCTGTGCTATACAGTAGCTCCTTGTTGGTTATCTATCTTATATATAGTAGTGTGTGTGTGTGTTCATCCAAGCTCCTGATTTATCCCTCCCCACATTTCCCTTTCGGTCATCTTTAGTTTTTTTTTTTTAACATCTTTATTGGAGTATAATTGCTTTACAATGGTGTGCTAGTTTCTGCTGTATCACAAAGTGAATCAGCTATATGTATACATATATTCCCATATCATCTTCAGTTTTGAAAGCCATTTTCACAGGTTATAGAACTCTAGGTTGGCAGTTTTTTCTTTCACTACTTTAAAGATGTTACTCCACTGCCTTCTTTCTAGCATTGTTACTTGGAGAAATATGCTGACATTCTTATCTTTGTTCTTCTGTACAGAATATGTTTTTTCCTTCTGCTTACTTTAAAAATGTTCTCTTTATCACTGTTTTTGAGGAGTTGATTATGATGTGGGGTTTACTGAGTTCTTAGATCAGTGAATTTAGAGTATACGTCAAATTTGGAAGACTTTCAACCATTATTCTTCTCAAACGTTTTTTTCTTTTTTTTGCTTATCCCCTGTCCCTCAGGCACTACAACTGCATGTATATTAGGCTGATTGAAGTTGTCCTATAGCCCTCTGAAGCTCTGTTCATTTTTGAGTCTCTCTTTTTTTCTGTTTCATTTTAGGGTTTTTTTTGTTATTTCTGTAAGTTCACTAATCTTTTCTTCTTCAATGTCTAACTTGCCATTAATCCCATCTAGTGTTTATTTTATTTTAATATTTTTATTTTATTTTATTTTTAGCTCAACACATTGTAGTTTTTAATCTCTTGATCTTCCATTTGGGTCTTCTTTATATCTTCTGTCTCTGTAACTTTTTGCATATATGGAATATAGCTATAATAAATGTTTTAATGTATTTGTCTGTAACATTCATGTTAGTTCTGGGTTGGTTTCTGTTGAATTTTCTCTTTATTATGGGTTGTATTTTTCTGCTTCTTTGCATGCCTGGTAATTTTAATTAGATGCCAGACCATGTAAATTTTATGTCTTTTGGATGCTGTATATTTTTGTATTCCTATAGATCTTCTTGAGCTCTGTTCTGGGATAAAGTTAAGCTAATTGGAAAGAATTTGACAGTTTCACATCTCACAGTTTTAGCGTTTGTTAAGAGGAACTAAAGCAATGATCAGTCTATGGTTAATCATTTCCAACTACAAAGCCCTCTTTGGACTCTACCCAGCACCTTGAGAATTGTGAGCATTTCCAGTTTGACCACTTGGGACAGACATTATTTCCAGTCTTATGTGAGTACAGAGCCCTGTTACCTCTAATACTTCCAGGTGATTCTGCCCCCAGCCTTAAGTAGTTTCTTCACACACATGCACTGATTGGTACTCAGCTGAATCCTTAAGGGAGAACATCTACAGACCCATAGCGCCATCTCTGTCCTGCTCTCTTCTCTCTGTCACTCTATTCTACAGACTCTAGCCACCTTGGTCCCCCAGACTGTTGGCTGTATCTCTGAATTAGGAAGTTTGCCTATTTTCTTGTGGGTCCCTTCTCCCTGCTTGTTGAATTAGAAAATCTCTTCAGGCTGTAAGTGTCAAAAATCACAGGGCTTACCTTGTGACTTTTCCATCTGTTAGGGACCACTGCTCTTCATTGCCTAATGTCCATTGTCTTGAAAAACCCTCAAAACTATTGATTTTTATTTATTTATTTTCTAACCTAGTGCCTTACATGACTCTTATGTGTTTCTAAAATTTACTGAATGATATTCTTACATTTTCTAGGAAAGAATCATATCAGTATAAAAAGAGATACTTTTTTTTTCCATTTTAAATTTAGTATTTTGGTTTTTGTCTTATCTTCTTCTAGAAGGTAATACTTTTAGTTCAGTAATGAATAGTAGAGGTAAAAGGATAGTTGGTCTTTTCTCAAACTTTAATGAGAATGCTTCTAAGCTTTCATAATTAAGTATGGTATTTGCTGTACATTTTTTAAAATTTATCAACCATTCCTAAACAAGTTAAGAATTTTTCTTTTATGTTTTTGTGAAAATACAAGTATTACATCTTTCTAAATGCTTTAGGAGTCTATTCAGATGATCATGTGATTTTTTTTCTTGTTTAATATATTAATATAATTAATTCCATTAATGTATTTCCTAATGTTGAACCAACGTTGCATTCCTGAACATATCATCAGTGGCCAAACTGTATTTTAAAAAAATCATTAAATTTTACTTGCCAATAACATACAATTTTAAAATCTATGTAAGTGGGAGTGGCTGATAGTATATGTATGTATACACATGTGAGCACATGGGTATTCAATCTGTGTCTAGTTTTGGAATCAAAGTTATACTAGAGTCATAACAATAGCAAGTTGGTAAGTGACTATGTTCAGGAAGTAATAAAATACATGAATAGCCCTATAACCAATAAAAAAAAAATCAATATTAAAAAATTCCCCAGTGAGTACTATCAAACCTTCAAGTAGCTAATAATTGTAGTCTTATACGAATTCTCCCATAAAATAGAAAATATAAGACACTAAAAAACTAATTTTATGAAGCTAGAATAACCGGGATTCTCAGACCAGACAAAATTTATAAATCACACACACACACACACACACACACACACACACACACACACACCCCTAATCTCTGTGTAGGAAAGGATTAATAAAACTAAGGAAATAGGGGAGTTAAACAGGGAAATTCAAATTGAAAAAGCCTATTCATTATAAAGTTTAAACAGGGAAGAAGCTATTTTCATAGTATATAACTTTCAAAGGGTCAGTATGAAAAACAGGTTTTAGAAAGGCCTTCTAAAATCAATGAGAGAGACAAAGTTTATCAGTACAAATAAGGGCAATTATGACAAAAATGTTGCTTTAAAAACCATCAAGCAACCATAATACACCTTGCTGGTTAGAATGTAAATTCATGCAAGCGTTTTGTAAAATAATTTGTCATTTAAAAAAAATTGAAGATGCATATAATCTACAACCCATTCCTAGGGATATATGCAGTGCACTGAGATGTGTTCAAGAGTGTTCATAGCAACATCATTTGTAATAGTAAAGTTTTAACAACAAGAAAATGTCCATTGATAGGAAGATGAATGGACTGTGGTATATTCATATAATAGAATCCTGTGCAACAATGAAAATGAGTCGAATACAGCTCTATATATCTCAATAGGAATAAGTCTCATGATAGTGTTAAATGAAGAAATCATGTTGCAGTAAAACCAGACATTTATATGAAGCTCAAAGGCATATAAAGTATAAATAATATATTATCGAGGGATTCACACATTATGACAGTAAATGAGAAAATGATGCATATAAATTTTAGAAGACTAGCTACTCTTAAGAGGTGATGAGAGAGAGAGGGGGGAGTTGGTATAGAGGGGAAAGAGGGTACAACCCATGGGGGGCTTCAAAAGTATTGCTAATACTCTATTAACCTTTGTGAAAGGTTTGAGTATTTTACAATTATTTTTATACCTTATACCTTTATATTATTTAGTTTTCAGATATATAAAGTATTTCATAATAATAAAATAAATGAAATAAATTTTGCATTCATACTAGCTATATAGGTAATGGAATTTTAATTGTTTAACTCAATCTTATTCAGCCTCCTAAAAGAGCTGTCCTTAAAACCATAATTTATTCAAATGCATTATAAACTAATTGAATTTTAAGATGGTATTTGGAGGTCTCAAGTTCTTGAAAATAATTTTGTCTTTTGAAAAGTTACCTTATGAGCAACCAATTAAAATATTTAATTGAAAATATTAACCTTACATTGGCAGAATGTGTAAACACAATCAACTTCTTTTAAAATCCCTGTTTGAAATAATTAACATGTCTTTTGAAAATGAAAGTTATAATTTTTATTCATTTAAAGATAAATTCCTAACAGTAACATTAAAATGCAATTATGATTCAAACTGTGTTTTAACCATTAATTTTGTTTTTAACTGTAACATTACATTAAAAAAGAAGAAATATGGGCTTCCCTGGTGGTGCAGTGGTTAAGAATCTGCCTGCCAGTGCAGGGGGCACAGGTTCAAGCCCTGGTCTGGGAAGATCCCACATGCCGCAGAGCAACTAAGCCCATGTGCCACAACTACTGACCCTGCGCTCTAGAGCCTGCAAGCCACAACTACTGAGCCCACGCACCGCAACTACTGAAGCCTGTGTGCCTAGAGCCCGTGCTCCGCAACAAGACAAGCCACCACAATGAGAAGTCCGCGCACGGCAACAAAGAGTAGCCCCCGCTTGCCGCAACTAGAAAAAGCCTGCGTACATCGACGAAGACCTAACACAGCCAAAAGTAAATAAATTAAATAAATAAATAAATAAAAAGAAATATAACTTCTATGTTGTTAGAACTGACAAAATGCCAAAAAGTGTACTCATACAGTAATAAGACACGAAATTAAATTTTGATGTGAGTGCATGAGTGTGTGTGTTCAGCGTGTATTTTACATGTAACATTCTTCACAGGCTATCATCTTAAGGGAAAATAACTATCATTGTGAGTCCAAGAAGTCATGATTTTGAATTGAGAGGAAGAACTCAATCTTCTCTCACATCAGGCATGCTGACCTCAGGGTCTTTGCAGGACTTGTTGCCTTTGCCTAGGGTGTTCTCTTTCCCTAGGTATCCTTATGGCTACCATCCTCACTTTATTCAGATCTCCACTTACCTTTTCAGAGAGATCATCCCTTGTCATTCCATCTAAAATATTAACTTATCCCTTAATAGTTCATATCTCCTTATTTGTCTTCATTTTTCCTCCATCGCACTTATTGTTTTCTAACATGCTATTTTACTTTTTTTCCCGCTATCTGTCTCCAAAACATAATTTAATTTAACTTTCTCAAGGACAGGGATTTTTGTATTTTCTTTTCTATCTATCTATCTATCTATATCACTGTATCACCAATATTTTAATAAATATATCAAATATTTGTCAAATGAACAAAATATGAGTGAATGCCATTATGAAATAAGAACTATCCATCATTAGAAATCGAACAGCTTTGATTAAACTAAACTTAAGTAACTGGGCTAAAGTATACCATAGACATGTATCTTCTGCAAGTTCATTGGAATCCAAATTGTTACAAATAATGCAAAATGAACTAATTTTATCATAAAGTATTAGGAGATATATTTAAAAATTGTCACAAAAGACTTTAGTGGTAAGAATTATATATCACAGTGTTACACTGGTAAGTTTTAGACATATTTTGCTGTTGGAACAATAAATAAATATTCACATTTGTTTTAATTAAGATTTTATTTAAAGGCGTATTGCATGGCTTATTGATTTAGAATAGTTTAGGTAGAAGATTAAATATTCAGTTGGGCACATAATGCAAAAATGTTAACAGTAAATTTAAAATACTAGTTTAAACTCTTGATTTAAAAATTACATATTATTTCTATCTTTTGTCACCATGTACTCAAACCTCATCTGTACTCACAACAAATGATGTGATTTATATACCTAGCCCCAGGTTTGGGCTCTAATACTCTTCTCACTATATGTTATCTGGGCTGCTGGGAAAGAAGTTGAATTCATGTTTTGGAATAGGGAGTTTTCAAAGTGGGTTGGGATTTTTGTTGTTCAAAACAGCAAAGAGTGCTTTTAAAGGTTTCAAAGTGGTATAAACAATTTTCAGAAACCATATGAAAGGTGACTTTCATTGGAAAAATTGTGATAATTTGGCCAATTCAGATAAAAGTAAATTGTAGATAAGACAGCTTACATCTGTGAAAAGCAGGGGTCAATAATGGTATTGGAAATATAATAAATATCTTTAAAGATAACTAGTACTGTATTTTGTGTGATTATATTCAAATAGAAAACTCTTCTTAAGTTTAATTGTATGTATCTACCTGCCTATACTCCTGCTTTGTGATGCCGGGATGTGCCTGGGATTCTGCAAAACACATTCCTTTGCTGCCAGCTGCCTTCATGTTAGGTTTTTGTCAATCAGGACCCTGAAGAGAGCCTGCAGGGCTGATGGAGGGAGACTTGACAGGCTCTTTCACTTCTGTCCCTGTGGGTTTTGCATCTGGTTTCTTCTCCTGTAGCAGTTGATTGAAGTTTGCATATTTTCTCATATATGCAGAACAGACTTCACGGCACCCCTCAGATTCACCAGCTGGCTAGCACCTCCTCCTGAGATATGAGCCCCAGGCCCGCAAAACCCCTCTTCTGAGCGGTCTCCTGCAATTGCTCCTCTGTGATACCTCAGAGTTCTCTTTCTGCCCTTTCAGTTACCAAGTTAACAACCTCATACCTAGTTAACATTTTTTTCATATTAAATTCTTTAAAATAAGTTTTATGATTCTGTCTTCTGAGTGGTCCCTGACTGATATCTCTCATCCATTCCTACTCTTGTCTACAAGGTAACAACCATCAAAAGTTGGTCTGAATCCTTCTATACATTTCACCCTGCTTTTAGAATTATACATACATGCAAACACACACACATATACAGACACACACACCATGCAATCTACAGAACCTTGAATATTTTATCGTATAATGTTTAGGGAAGCCCAGACCTCTCCAGGATTCTTTTTAATTCTTTGGAACCTCTCTTTCATGTATCTTTCTTCTCTGTGTGCTGTGGCTTTGCTGCATGACTCTATACTGTACCATATTAACCCCATGTGAAGTTCAAAAATCTCTCTGAGTTCCCCTTAGAGAGTGCAGTCACACAAAAGCACTTTGCTCATGATTCCATATGGGGATGGAAGAAGCATTTACACTAGTTTGTATTAAAGATTTCTGTTCCCAAAAGTTTCCTCAAACTTGTTTCATCAATGGAGGTTTTCACTTTATATATATATTTTAAAGCTATCTTGTTCGAGGCATAGAGATTCATGCTTATTTTATGATTTTGGTGGGTTATATCTTTTATCTACATTAAAAAACATTCCTTTCAACATTCTTTGTTCATCCTAGACCTTTTTGTCCCTATACCCATTCCTTACTCAACTCTGCTCTTCACTGTATTATGGGGCACTGATGTATGAGGCTGTGTTTCCCAGGCTCCCTGGCTTTCAGGTGGGTTTGGCCAGTGCGAGGCTGTGGAGGGAGATGCGAGTGTGCAGGAAGAGAACAATTAGGGTACTTATCCCCTTTGCTTTTTGCCTTCTGTTTAGGCTGCTTCTCCTGGTGACTCCAGCTTCCACCAGTCATCTCACAGTGGTTTTAGAGACAAGACACTGGAAACGTTGCCTCCTTCCTTTGTCCCTCAGCCTAGTGTCACCACACCCTCTTCCCTTTTGATATCTCAGCCACTCCACAACTATGAATAGTTCTCTCCATTAAATTCTCTCTATTGAAAATACTTGCAGTGGTTTCCATTTTCTTGGTTAGACAGGAAGAAAATGCCATTTCATGCCTTCTAACTTGTCTGACATGGACGCTGCCATTTTTTTTCTTTTTGTTATTATTTATCCGACATATCTTCATCTATTCCTGTGTTATGTCTCTCTTGTTTTAGTGCTTTTCTGTTAAACAGCATGGAACTGGGTTTTACTTTTTTACTTAATTGGAAAGGATTGTTTACTGTTAAAAGGTGAAGTTAGCCTTTTTGCATTTATTGTGATCATTGTTTTTTGTTATCTTATAATCTGCTAATTACTATATTTCTGTTTTTCTTCCAGTCCCTTTCTTGACTTTTGACTGATGGATAAAACTTTCTTTGTTCTCTTTAACTATAGCAGTTTGAAATTTCTAAACATGTGTTTCGACATTGAGATTTTTTTCAGACTTTAATTTTTAGAGCAGTTCTATGTTCACAGCAAAATTGAGAGGAAGGTACAGAGATTTCCCATATTCTCATGCCCCCATACATGCATATAGTTTCCCCCATTTACAACACCCCCCTCCAATAGTACATTTGTTATAAAAGATGAACTGACATTGACACATCATAATCACCCAAAGTCCATAGTTCACATTAGGGTTCACTCTTGGTGCTGTAGGACAAATGCATAATGACATGTATTTACCGTTATAGCATCAGGCAGAAAGTGTTCATTACCCTAAAAATTTTCATCCTTCTCCTTCTACCACTGATCTTTTCTACTGTCTTCATAATTTTGCCTTTTACAAAGGCAAAATATCATATATTTGAATATCGTACATTTGAAATCATACACTATGTATCCTTCTCAGATTGGCTTCTTTCATTTACTAATACACATTTAAAGTTCCTCCAAGTCTTTTCATGGCTCAGTAGCTCATTTCTTTTTAGTGCTGAATATTCCATTGTCTGGAAGTACAACAATTTATTTATTCATTAATCTACTGAAGAATATCTTGGTTTCTTGCAAGTTTGGGCAATTATGAGTAAGGCTGCTAAAAACATCTAAGTGTAGGTTTTTTGGACAAAGTTTTCAAATCCTTTGGGTAAACACCAAGGAGTGCATTGCTGAATGGTATACTATGTTTAGATTTTAAAGAAACCACCAAACTCTCTTCCAAAGTGGCTGTACCATTTTGCATTCCTACCAGAAATGAATGAAAGTTCCTGTTGCCTTCACATCCTTGCCAGCATTTGGTGTTGTCAGTGTTCTGGATTTTGGTCATTCTAACAGGTGTGTAGAGATATTTGTTGTTGTTTTGATTTACATATTCCTGATGACATATGATGTAGAATGTCTTTCCATATACCTTTTTGCCATCTGTATATCTTCTTTGGTGAGGTTACTGTTAAGGTGTTTGGCCCATTTTTTAATCGGGTTGTTTGTTTTCTTATTGTTGAGTTTTAAGAGTTCTTTGTATATTTTGGAAAACTATCTTTATCAGATATGTCTTTTACAAATATTTTTTTCCAGCATGTGGGTTGTCTTCTCATTCACTTGACACTGTCTTTGACAGAGCAGAAGTTTTAAATTTTAATGTGCTCTAACTTACTTCTTTCATGGATTGTGCTTTTGGTATTATATCTAAAAATCATCACCATATCCAAGGTCATTTAGGTTTTCTCCTGTTATCTTCTAGAGGTTTTATAGTTTTATGTTTTATATTTAGGTCTATGATCTCTTTTGATTTAATTTTTGTGGCAATATTGAGTCTTCTTATCCATGAACATGGAATATCTCTTTATTTCTGTAGGTCTTTGATTTTGTTCATCACAGTTTTGTGATTTTCTTTATATAGGTCTTGTACATATTTTGTTAGACTTATACCTAGGTATTTCTCTATTTG
This sequence comes from Pseudorca crassidens, assembly GCF_039906515.1. Lineage (NCBI taxonomy): Eukaryota > Metazoa > Chordata > Mammalia > Artiodactyla > Delphinidae > Pseudorca > Pseudorca crassidens. The sequence goes on from NC_090296.1 coordinate 133,810,864, forward strand.
TGTACTAATAAAATGGTGTTATATTTTTAATTTCAAATTCCACTTGTTGATTGCTGGTGTATAAGAAAGCAGTTAATTTTTGTATATTAACCTTGTATTCTGCAACTTTGTTATAATGAATTGTAAGTTCCTGAGGTTTCAGATCAATCTTTTGAAAATAACTTTTAATTAAAGTGTAATATATATATAAATATATATATATATAATTGCTCAATTCAAAAGTGTACAGCAAGATGAATTTTCAAAAAGTGAGCAGCCTGTGTAATCAGCAATCCAGAAAGTTCCTTCTTCTTTTTTAGTCACTTTCCCCCCAAAAAAGTTACCCCTAATTTTTGGTAAGCTTTTTTGAGTTTATGTTTTTCTGTCACATCAGTATTTATAATCTCTGAAGAAAATAAAACCTTTAGCATTTCTAAAAATTTCTGTTTGTCTTCCTGCTCCCCAAGACTGAGGTTTTGATAATATCTGTTATTTAAAAAACACTCTATATTTTAGCTCCAGATTTTTTGTTTTTTCCTGGCGATCGTCCATTTATTTTCACTGCTATACAGTATTCCATTGTGTGATGATACTAGAACTCATTCTGTTATTGATTTAAGTTATTATCAGTTTTGGGCTATTAAAAATAGTGCTATTATGAACATTTATATACAGGTCTGTTGGTAAAAATATACATAAACTTCTGTTCGGCATATACATAGGAATGGAATTGAATATATGCATATGTTCAGCTTCTGATTATACTTCCAAGCAATTTTCCTTCCAAAATGACTGTGGAAATAATAATTCCAACCAGGAATGTATTAAAGTCCTGGTTGTTCCACATCCTTGCCAACATTTGATACTGTTTAGCTCATTCCTTTTAGCGATTCAGGTGGGATATAGTGACTTTTCTCCCTTTTTCATGATAAAAATATACTTAAAAATATATAATTGGGCTTCCCTGGTGGCACAGTGGCCGAGAGTCCGCTTGCCGATGCAGGGGACACGGGTTTGTGCCCCGGTCCAGGAAGATCCCACATGCCACGGAGCGGCTGGGCCCGTGAGCCATGGCTGCCGAGCCTGCGCGTCGGAAGCCTGTGCTCTGCAATGGGAGAGGCTACAAGAGTGAGAGGCCCGTGTTCCGAAAAAAAAAAAAAAAAAAAAAAATATATATATATATATATATATATATATATAAAATATGGTGACCTACAGAAAATGGTAGTTTTATTGTAATGTCCTTAATAGGCAAAATTTAAAGTTGGTTTCCAAATTAAATTTGAAATTTCACACATCTCTGAAATCTTTAAAGTCTTGTTTATACATTTTTAAGGATTTTTCATTGCAAGGGAGCTTATTTTTTAAACATCTCCTACCATCCTGTGCCAGTACCTTTTGCTTTATAACAAACTACCCCAAAGCTTTGTGGCTTAAAACAACAGTCATTTTCTTATATTTTGTAGATTCTTCTACATGAGAAATCTGGGTAGGACTCAGTGGGGTGAATCTTCTCCTCCTCGTGGTTATCAAGAGAGGTTTGTCAGTAGTCTGGCCTGGAGAGTCAAAAATAGCTTCATCCACGTATCTGGTGCCTTGAGGGAAATGGCTGGAAGGTGGGGCTCAGCTGGGACTGTCAACGGGAATGCCTACATGTGGCTTCTCCAGCATGATGGTCTCAGGTAGTCAGATGGATTTCCTCAGATCGAGTGACCCAAGATAACCAAGTGGAAGCTGCTTCTGACTGAGCCTCAGAAGTCACCCAGCGTAACTTCTACCACATTCTTCAGGCTCTTTGTCCTCTGAGTGATAGATTACTGGAACACCTAGAGCCATATCAGGTCAGGCCCAGAAGGATCTTGACTAATCCCACGTGTACTTTACAGATGAGGAATTTGAGGCCTAGAGAGGAAAGGGACTTTCCCAAGGTCTTACTTCAAGTAAGTAGCAGAGTTCCGGCTTGCACAGCCAAAATACAGCCTCCAATGGGTCTTAAAGAATGTCAACACTTGCTTTCCACTTTGGACTTCCTGAAACTAAAGCCACTCATTTCTGTTTCACGTTCATTGCCTCACCATCACAATGTCCTTTTGGCTTCTTGGTTCAGGAGCAAAATCAATGCTGGCAGTCTTCTGTGCCCAGAGAGGCCTGTCCCAGCCCTGGCCTGGGTCTCAGCCTTCAGAGATGGATGGGGGAAGGGAGGAACACAGATATGGCAAGTTGGGATCCATATAACCAGCCCCGCTCCAACCACCTCCTTGTACCCCAGACACAAGTAGCTTCTTTTGATCCCAAAGTCCAAGAATTCTCTGAATTCAAGAATCAAGTAGCAGCCAGTTTTGAAATTTTCTGGGCATCCAGGATTTAACCTAGGGTTGTGATGACTGAAGTCAGGCTGAGGATAAATTGGAGGTGATGTAAAGCAAGAAGACACAACTCTTAAGGCCAGGTCCAAGAGACAATAACTCTGTTACATTAAAGTCTATTTCCTCTGTTCACTTCAAACAAGCAGACTATGGGGCCCAGAGTAGGGATCCCAGGCTGGGCTATCAGACATCCCATAGCATCAGCAGCTGGATCTTCCTTTTTTTGGCCGTGCCTCGAGGCATGTGGGATCCTAGTTCTCCAGCCAGGGACTGAACCCTTGCCCCCTGCAGTGGAAGCACGGAGTCCCAACCACTGGACTGCCAGGGAATTCCCAGCAGCTTGATCTTGAGGGAAGAGCAAGGGCTGGAGAAAAAGCAGGCGGCTGGCACGTTGCTCTGGGATCTGACTAGTAATGATGTGGAGAACAGCCTGCTAAGAAGCCTCTCAGAACTCTTTGTAATCCACCAGCCCAGTGCTTTCGGCCACAGAGAGCAGTTCTGCAAGTCGGTGATAAGCTGAGAGTGGGACACAGGCATGCTGTCAGAGAAGTCACCTTAGGCCAACAGTGAGAGTCCGCAAGGCTGTCTGAGCGCCTGGGAAAGAGGGAGAAGTGGCATCTGTGGAGGACTCTTTCTTTCTTGCTGGGGTGCCTTTCTCCAGCCAAACGAATACAGGAGCCATTTCTTTTCCTTCATACTCCCCTGCTCAGCAGACTCCGTGGCTTCGTCCTCTCCAGAAGCAGGAACAGCCAGCACAGGATTCTCAAGGCTGACTGGACTGGCACCGGGACCCAATTTCACTTCAACGCACATCGCAGGAGGCTGGCACCGACTAACTTCAGATTTTTAAAAAATGGTTTAAAAATTTTCATTATGCCTCTTGTTTTTTTTTTTAACACGTCTAAAACAAATTTATTAGTATTTGCTTGTAGTTGAGCAAAATCTCCAAACAACTTCAACTTCATTCCTTCTCTATTTGTCTTCAAGTTGCCACTATGTTCCCATTCATCTTGATTCATCGAGACATCAGCACACCTTTGAGTTTCTCTTTCCTTGTACTTATTCAATCATTCATCTTTTGAGCATCTGCTATCAGCCAGGCTTCATGCTATGTTCTAGAGAGTGTGCTTCCATGCCCTCTAATTTCAAAAAACTCATGATCTAGCCCCCAGCATACCATCCACCTTAAGTCTTCACTAAAAAGCATCTATTCTAAGCATTTGCAGTAAACTTTAGAAGTACACTGTCACTCTTGTTTTGATGTAACTCTAGGGTTTACTGGTTGTTTCTATCTCCAGTGTGTTTCATATACAAGATTTTTCTCTTTTTTGGATTTTATATCTATATATATTAGATTATATATTATATATATATTTATATTGGATTATATATTTTGGATTATATATACTTTTTTTATTTGGCTTGACTATATAATTGAGTAATTTTCCTTTTCAAAAAAACCAAATTTGTTGGTATTTTTTATTTTGAGTCCTAGGAATGTTTAGCTTGTCTTCATGTGCAAATGATAAAGTGGGTTGTTAAAGAATTCAAGGATAGCAGAATTTTCTTCAGAACAATATAAACATTTCTTCATTGTGTTTTAGTATTTAGCATTTTATGATACATTCAGTATATGTTTATTTCTCTTCCCTTTTTAATAATTTTCTTTTGTCATTCTAGAAATTCTTAGTAGTATTTTTTACTACTCTGAACCTCTGAATTCAGAAACAATTGCAGAATCCATCTGGGAATATGTGACTACTTTCAGTATATTTTAGTATTTAGCTGACACTTTAGTTATGGAAACTCAAGTCTTTCTCATATAATTTACATATATATCACTTGTCTTTTCCTTTACATTCTCAAATTGGACTTTTAAATTAATGCTTTGGTTGTTGAGTGTGTGTACATTTTGTTATTCTATCTTTCACTGTGTTTTATATTATGCTAATCATATTTTTGTCTAAGAATTAAAAAAAAATTCTAATTGTACCTCTTTATCAGCCTGCTCTTATTATATGATACAATATTGCTTTCAATATCAAAAGCAATATTCAGATTTTTGGCAACATTTTCTTCTCTTCCCTACATTAATTCTGTTTTCTTGGGAAACTATTTGTTTTGCTTTTACAGGGCAACACATCACTTTCATGCCATTATGCTTCTTTAAATCCCTGGTGATTCTTGCTTGTGTGTATATATATATATATATATATATATATATATATATATATATATATATATATATATATGCATTAATACCTAGAACAGTCAACATTAGTAGTTGTTGTAGAGCTATACCTTAACATATGTTGACTTTATTATAAAATGCTAAATACTAAAACACAATGAAGAAATTCCTATATAGCAGCTGTAGGCTCCCCTTCCTCCAGTCATAAATGGGAGTATTATCTACAGTTTTAATGGGGTGAAGAGGTGTGGGTCAACTTCTTTTAGGGTATACAGACCCATATTTACTGTGGTGGCCTGAAATTGCCTGGGAACTACTCCACTTTTCTTTTTGGCTTTAATACCCATGCCAGGAACCCATACTTTGTTCTTGCTCTGTGAACCTGCTGACTCTGTAATTGAAGATTTTGGGGACTTTCTGCAAAAATTATTATTCATTCCTTCAGCACCATCCTTGTTTGCCTGGATTAGGTTACAACTCAGTTTGATCTCAACCTCAGTTCTGTCCCACTGTTTGGTGCCCTGTAGATAATTTCCAATGTTTCTTGTCTTCTAGTGGAAAAGTTTTGGCTCTTTACTGCTTCTATCAGATAATTACTATTTATTATTTTGCTTTTATCACTCAGTGGGATTTTTTTTTGGAAGATAAACTGGTAAATTTTATTTATTTATTTATTTAATTGGAGTATAATTGCTTTACAATGTTGTGGTAGTTTCTGCTGTACAATGAAGTGAATCAGCTATACGTATATCTATATCCCCTCTCTCTTGATCCTCCCTCCCACCAACCAATCTCATTCATCTAGATTGTCACAGAGCACCGAGCTAAGCTTCCTGTACTTTATAGCATGTTCCCACTAGCTATCCATTCTATGCATGGTAGTGTATATATGTCGACCCTAATCTCCCAATTTGACCCACCCTCCCCTTCTCCCTCTGTGTCCACATGTCCATTCTCTACGTCTATGTCTCAATTTCTGCCCTGCAAATAGGTTCATCTAAACCATTTTTCTAGATTCCACATATATGCGTTAATATATGATATTTGTTTTTCTCTTTCTGGCTTACTTAACTCTGTATGAAAGACTCTAGGTCCATCCACATCTCTGCAAATGACCCAATTTCGTTCCTTTTTTATGGCCGAGTAATATTCCATTGTATATATGTACCACATCTTTATCCATTCATCTATCGTTGGACATTTAGGTTGTTTCCATGTCCGGGCTATTGTAAATGGTGCTGCAATGAACATTGGGGTACATGTGTCCTTTTGAATTATGGTTTTCTCAGGGTATATGCCCAGTAGTGGGATTGCTGGGTCATATGGTAGCTCGATTTTTAGTTTTTTAAGGAACCTCCATATTGTTCTCCAAAGTGGCTGTGTCAATTTACATTCCCACCAACAGTGCTAAAGCGTTCCCTTTTCTCCACACCATCTCCAGCATTTATTCTTTGTAGATTTTTTGATGATGGCCATTCTGACTGGTGTGAGATGATATCTCATTGTAGTTTTGATTTGCATTTCTCTAATGATTAGTGATGTTGAGCATTCTTTCATGTGTTTGTTGGCAATCTGTATATCTTCTTAGGAGAAATATCTATTTAGGTCTTTGGCCCATTTTTGGATTGGGTTTTGGTTTTTTGATATTGAGCTGCATGAACTGCTTGTATATTTTGGAGATTAATCCTTAGTCAGTTGCTTCATTTGCAAATATTTTATCCCATTCTGAGGGTTGTCTTTTTGCCTAGTTTATGGTTTTTCTTTGCTGTGCAAAAGCTGTTAAGTTTCATTAGGTCCCATTTGTTATGTTTGTTTTTATTTTCAGTACTCTAGGAGGTGGGTCAAAAAAGATATTGCTGTGGTTTATGTCAATGAGTGTTTTTCCTATGTTTTCCTCTAAGAGTTTTATAGTGTGTGGCCTTACGTTGAGGTCTTTAATCCATTTTGAGTTTATTTTTGTGTATGGTGTTAGGGAGTGTCCTAATTTCATTCTTTTACATGTAGCTGTCCTGTTTTCCCAGCACCACTTATTGAAGAGACTGTCTTTTCTTCACTGTATATTCTTGCCTCCTTTGTCATAGATTAGGTAACCATAGGTGAGTGGGTTTATCTCTGGGCTTTCTCTCCTGTTCCATTGATCTAGATTTCTGTTTTTGTGCCAGTACCACACTGTCTTGATTACTGTAGCTTTGTAGTATAGTTTGAAGTTGGGGAGCCTGATTCCTCCAGCTCCGTTTTTTTTTCTCAAGGTTGCTTTGGCTATTTGGGGTCTTTTGTGTTTCTATACAAATTGTGAATTTTTTTGTTCTAGTTCTGTGAAAAATGCCATTGGTAGTTTGATAGGGATTGTATTGAATCTGTATATGGCTTTAGGTAGTAGAGTCATTTTCACAGTGTTGATTCTTCCAATCCGAGAACATGGTATATTTCTCCATTTGTTTATGTCATCTTTGGTTTTTTTCATCAGTGTTTTATAGTTTTCTGAGTACAAGTCTTTTTCCTCCTTAGGTAGGTTTATTCCTAGGTATTTTATTCTTTTTGATGCCTTGGTAAATGGTATTGTTTCCTTAATTTCACTTTCTGATTTTTCATTGTTAGTGCATAGGAATGCAAAGGATTTCTCTCATTAATTTTGTATCCTGCAACCTTACCAAATTCACTGATTAGTTCTAATAGTTTTCTAGTGGCATCTATAGGATTTTCTACATATAGTATCATGTTATCTACAAACAATGACAGTTTTACTTCTTCTTTTCCAGTTTGTATTCTTTTTATTTCTTTTTCTTCTCTGATTGCCATGGCTAGGACTTCCAAAAGTATGTTGAATAAGAGTGGCGAGAGTGGACATCCTTGTCTTGTTCCTGATCTTAGTGGAGATGCCTTCAGTTTTTCACCATTAAGTATGATGTTTCCTGTGGGTTTGTCATACATGGCCTTTATTATGTTGAGGTAGTTTCCCTCTATGCCCATTTCCTGGAGAGTTTTTAGCATAAATGGGTGTTGGATTTTGTCAAAAGCTTTTACTGCATCTATTGAGATGATCATATGGTTTTTATTCCTTAATTTGTTAACATGGTGCATCATTTATTTATTTGCATATATTGAAGAATCCTTGCATTCCTGGGATGAATCTCACTTGATCATGGTGTATGATCCTTTTAATGTGTTGTTAGATTCTGTATGCTAGTATTTTGTTCAGGATTTTTGCATCGATGTTCATCAGTGATGTTGGTCTGTGATATTTTTGTCTGGTTTTGGTATCAGGGTGATGGTCACTTCGTAGAATGAATTTGGGTGTGTTCCTCCCTCTGCAATTTTTTGGAAGAGTTTGAGAAGCATAGGTGTTAGCTCTTCTCTAAATGTTTGATAGAATTCACCTGTGACGCCATCTTGTCCTGGACTTTTGTTTGTTGGAAGATTTTTAATTACAGTTTCAACTTTATTACTTGTGATTGGTCTGTATATATTTTCTAATTCTTCTTGGTTCAGTCTTTGAAAATTGTACCTTTTGAAGAATTTGTCCATGTCTTCCTGGTTATCCATTTTATTGGCATCTGGTTGTTTGTAGTAATCACTTGTAATCCTCTGTATTTCTGCCCTGTCAGTTGTGATTTCTCCTGTTTTATTTCTAATTTTATTGATTTGCACCCTCTCCCTTTTTTTTCTTGATGAGTCTGACTAATGGTTTATCAATTTTGTTTATCTTCTCAAAGAACCAACGTTTAGTTTTATTGATCTTTGCTGTTGTTTTCTTCATTTCTATTTCATTCCTTTCTGCTCTGATCTTTATGATTTCTTTCCTTCTACTGACTTTGGGTTTTCTTTGTTCTTCCTTATCTAGTTGCTTTAGGTGTAAGTTTAGATTTTTTATTTGAGTTTTTCTTGTTTCTTGAGGTGAGATTGAATTGCTATAAACTTCCTTCTTAGAACTGCTTTTGCTGTGTCCCATAGGTTTTGGGTCATCATGTTTTCATTGTCACTTGTTTCTATGTATTTTTAAATTTCTTCTTTGATTTCTTCAGTGATCTCTTGGTTATTTAGTAGTGCACTGTTTAGGTTCCACATATTTGTGTTTTTTACAGTTTTCTTCCTGTAAATGATTTCCAATCTCATAGCATTGTGGTCAGAAAAGATGCTTGATACGATTTCAATTTTCTTAAATTTTCTGAGGCTTTATTTGTGACCCAAATGTGTCCCTGGAGAATGTTCCATTTGCACTTGAGAAGAAAGTATATTCTGCCACTTTTGGGTGGAATGTTCTATAAGTATCAACCAGATCTATCCGGTCTATTGTGTCATTTAAAGCTTGTGTTTCCTTATCTGTTTTCTGTTTGGATGATCTGTCCATTGATGTAAGTGGGGTGTTAAAGTCCTCTACTATTATTGTGTTAATGTCAATTTCTCCTTTCATCATTGTTATCATTTGCCTTGTGTATTGATGTGCTCCTATGTTGGGTGCATAAACATTTATAATTGTTATGTCTTCCTCTTGGATTGATCCTTTGATCATTATGTAGTACCCTTCCTTATCTCTTGTAACAGTCTTTATTTTAAAATCTATTTTATCTGATATGAGTATTGCTACTCCATCTTTCCTTTGATTTCTATTTGCATGGAATATCTTTTTCCATCCTTACACTTTCAGTCTGTATGTGTCCCTAGGTCTGAAGTGGGTCTCTTGTAGACAACATATATATGTATATATATGGGTCTTGTTTTTGTATCCATTCATCCAGACTGTGTCTTTTGGTTGGAGCATTTATTCCATTCACATTTAAGGTAATTATCGACATGTATGTTCCTATTACCATTTTCTTAATTGTTTTGTGTTTGTTTTGTAGGTCTTTTCCTTCTCTTGTGTTTCCAACTAAAAGAAGTTCCTTTAGCATTTGTTTTAAAGCTGGTTTGGTGGTGCTGAATTCTCTTGGCTTTTGCTTGTCAGTAAAGAGTTTGATTTCGCCATTGAATCTTAATGCAATCCTTGCTGGATAGAGTAATCTTGGTTGTATGTTTTTCTCTTTCATCACTTTAAGCATATCCTGCTACTCCCTTCTGGTCTGCAGAGCTTCTGCTGAATAATCAGCTGATAACCTTATGGAAATTCTCTTGTATATTATTTTTTGCTTTTCCCTTGCTGCTTTTAATATTTTTTTCTTTGAATTTAGGTTTTGTTAGTTCAATTAATATGTGTCTTGGTGTGTTTATCCTAAGGTTTATCCTGTATGGGATCCTGTGTTTCCTGGACATGGGTTGTTATTTCCTTTCCCATGTTAGGCAAGTTTCTGACTATAATCCATTCGAATATTTTCTCAGACCCTTTCTTTATCCCTTCTGCTGGGCTCCCTATAATTCAAATGTCGGTGTGCTTAGTGTTGTCTCACTGGTCTCTGAGTTTGTTTTCAATTCTTTTCATTCCATTTTCTTTATTCTTCTCCTTGGTAGTTATTTTCACCATTCTGTCTTCCCACTCACTTATTCATTCTTCTGCCTCAGTTATTCTGTTATTGATTCCTTCTAGTGTATTTTTCATTCCTGTTATTGTGTTGTTCATTTCTGTTCTTTAGTTCTTCTAGATCTCTGTAAACATTTCTTGTATTTTCTTGGTCCATGCCGCCATTCTATTTCTGACATTCTGGATTACTCTGAATTCTTTTTCAGGTAGGTTGCATATTTCCTCTTCATTTATTTGGTCTTGTAGGTTTTTACCTTTCTCCTTCATCTGTAATGTATTTTTTTATCATCTTATTATTATTATTATTTTTGATGAATGGGATTGTCTTCCTGTCTTACTGGTTGTTTGGCCTGAGGCTTCCAGCACTGGAGTTTGTAGGCTGTTAGGTAGAGACAGGTCTTGGTGCCGAGATGAGGACCTCCGGGAGACTTCACTCCAGTGAATATTCCCTGGGGTCTGTGATTCTCTGACAGTCTGGTGGTTCAGACTCAGAACTCCCACCACAGGAGCTCAGGCCCAACCCCCAGTTCATTAACCAAGATCCCACATGCTGCATGGGAGCTTTTATTTATTTATTTATTGATCTTTATTTAGTCTTAATTAATTTATTTATTTAGTCTTTTATTTATTTATTTTTTAATTAATTAATTATTTTGGCTATTCTGGGTCTTCGTTGCTGTGCATGGTTTTTCTCTAGTTGTGGCGAGCAGGGGCTACTCTTCGTTGTGTTGCAGTGTGTGGGCTTTTCATTGTGGTGGTTTCTCTTGTTGTGGGGCATGGGCTCTAATTGTGTGGGCTTCAGTAGTTGCAGCAAGTGGGCTCAGTAGTTGTGGCACACAGGCCCTAGAGCGTGTGGGCTTCAGTAGTTGCGGTGCGTGGACTTAGTAGTTGAGGTGCATGGACCCTAGAGCGCAGACTCAGTAGTTGTGGTTCATGGGCTTAATTGCTCCATGGCATGTGGGATCTTCCTGGACCAGGGATTGAACCCGTGTTCCTGCATTGGCAGGCAGATTCTTAACCATTGCACCACCAGGGAAGTCCCTCATCTTTTATTTGTACTGTGATACTGAATACAATCACATCCAATTAATCGATTGTTTATGTACACCACATGTTGTTGAGAAATCTAGAAATCACCAAAACAGCCATGAAGCAGGTAGACAATGGAAATTGGAGAATCTAAGACTTGACAATTATTGGATATATTGTGATTGGACAGTTTGTCAAAATAAGCATTTATTCAGTTGTTATTTCACATCGTTCAAAAAGTTTTCTGGTAAAGTTGTGACATTTTTCTACATGCCTTATAGTTGGCTTATTTGTTTATTTATTCTTATAGTAAAATGTTGTTCTTTTTGTAATACAGTTCGCAAGTAGATTACGCTGGTTTATAAAGATGCTGTTGATTTTCTGTACATTTCTTGAGCCCAGAAACTGTGTGTTTCTACTGTTATTTTTTTTTCTTTTTTTCATTCTACTGGTTTGTTTGTGGATTCTGTTTGATTTATTATGTAGATCATATGAAAACTTTTTTGGGGAAGGGCTGGTTGGCAAATATTTTTGTCTTTGAGGGTTATTGCGATTAATTAACTCTGTCATTGCAGGATAAAAGCAGCCATGGACAATATAAAGAAATGGGAGTGGCTGGATTTGGATCACAATAGGCTTGATCTGGCCTATGGGTCTTATTTTACAGACACGTAATACAGATAGACTTTTAAGGCATTTTTGTTCTTAAAGCCATACCGTAGGCCTTATGTTTCTTTTTCTTATCATATTTCATGGGCTCAGATTTTTATATTATAGTATTATTCAGTGATGCCAATGGTGGTAATTCTTGCCTTTTCCCTGAATTTACTGGGATTCACTATGACGTTTGATGTTAAGATGATTTCATCTTTGAATTAAGAAAATTTCTTTCTATTCCTACCTTGCCAAAAGCTTTTTTTCTTAAATATAAGGTTTTTACTTTCAATCCTGAACATATAAAATTTAATATTTCTATGTGAGGAAAAAAATAAAATAAAAATTTAAAAAACAGCAAAAATATGGATTACTAGCAGCATTGGCTCCTATAATAACCATCTATAAAATAACACCTGAAAGACTCAATGTCTATTCTAAGCACTGCTGGATTGTTAATGAGTAATTCATGACAATTTGCTACTTAAATGGAATGAATGTACGTTATTACATTAAGTGTGTTAAACCATAAAGAGAATAGATAAGCAAGAGTTAAAAGTAGTAGGAAGAAATAATGTAATAAGTCAATCAAATTACCATGAGCTTAAAATAAGTACCTTTTATACCTTTTGTTCCATCAGACAAAAGTCACTGTTTACCTATTTAAAGTGACTTAGACCAATTTGCATTTTTCTCCTTTTAATACATTAACAAAATTTTTTAACATCATTTTTGGAGTATAATTGCTTTACAATGGTGTGTTAGTTTCTGTATTATAACAAAGTGAATCAGCTATACGTATACATATATCCCCATATTTCCTCCCTCTTGCATCTCCTTCCCACGTTCCTTATCCCATCTCTCTAGATGGACACAAAGCTCCCTGTGCAATGCGGCTGCTTCCCACTAGCTACCTATTTTACCTTTGGTAATATACATAAGTTCATGCCACTCTCTCACTTTGTCCCAGCTTACCATTCCCCTTCCCCATGTCCTCAAGTCCATACTCTACGTCTGCGTCTTTATTCCTGTCCTGCACCTAGGTTCTTCAAAACCTTTTTTTTTTTTAGATTCCATATATATGTGTTAGCATACAGTATTTGTTTTTCTCTTTCTGACTTACTTCACTCTGTATGACAGACTCTAGGTCCATCCACCTCACTACAAATAACTCAATTTCATTTCTTTTTTTTGGCTGAGTAATATTCCATTGTATATATGTGCCACATCTTCTTTATCCATTCATCTATCAATGGACACTTAGGTTGCTTCCATGTCCTGGCTATTGTAAATAGGGCTGCAATGAACATTGTGGTATGACTTTTTTTTTTTTTTTTTTTGCGGTATACGGGCCTCTCACTGTTATGACCTCTCCCGTTGTGGAGCACAGGCTCTGGACACGCAGGCTCAGTGGCCATGGCTCATGGGCTCAGCCGCTCTGCGGAATGTGGGACCTTCCCGGACAAGGACACGAACCCGTGTCCCCTGCATTGGCAGATGGACTCTCAACCACTGCGCCACCAGGGAAGCCCTGGTGTGTAGCTTTGACTTGCATTTCTCTGGTGATTAGTGATGTTGAGCATTCTTTCATGAGTTTGTTGGCAATCTGTATCATATTTGGAGAAATGTCTATTTAGGTCATCTGCCCATTTTTGGATTGGGTCGTTTGTTTTTTGATATTGAGCTGCATGAGCTGCTTGTAAATATTGAGATTAATCCTTTGACAGTTGCTTCATTTGCAAATATTTTCTCGCATGCTGAGGTTGTCTTTTTGTCTTGTTTATGGTTTCCTTTGCTGTGACAAAGCTTTTAAGTTTCCTTAGGTCCCATCTGTTTATTTTTGGTTTTATTTCCATTACTCTAGGAAGTGGGTCAAAAAGGATCTTGCTGTGATTTATGTCATAGAGTGTTCTGCCTATGTTTTCCTCTAAGAGTTTTATAGTATCTGGCCTTACATTTAGGTCTTTTGAGTTTATTTTTGTGTATGGTGTTAAGGAATGTCCTAAGTTCATTCTTTTACATGTAGCTGTCAGGTTTTCCCAGCACCACTTATTGAAGAGGCTGTCTTTTCTCCATTGTATATTCTTGCCTCCTTTATCAAAAATAAGGTGACCATATGTGCATGGATTTATCTCTGGGCTTTCTATCCTGTTCCATTGATCTATATTTCTGTTTTTGTGCCAGTACCATACTGTCTTGATTACTGTAGCTTTGTAGTATAGTCTGAAGTCAGGGAGTCTGATTCTTCCAGCTCCGTTTCCCTTTCTCAAGATTGCTTTGGCTATTCGGGGTCTTTAGTGTTTCCATACAGATTGTGAAATTTTTTGTTCTAGTTCTGTGAAAAATGGCATTGGTAGTTTGATAGGGATCGCATTGAATCTGTATATGGCTTTGGGTAGTGTAGTCATTTTCACAATGTTGATTCTTCCAATCCAAGAACATGGTATATCTCTCCATCTGTTTGTATCATCTTTAATTTCTCTCATCAGTGTCTTATAGTTTTCTGCATACAGGTCTTTTGTCTCCTTAGGTAGGTTTATTCCTAGGTATTTTATTCTTTTGGCTGCAATGGTAAATGGGAGTGTTTCCTTAATTTCTATTTCAGATATTTCATCATTAGTGTATAGGAATGCAAGAGATTTCTGTGCATTAATTTTGTATCGTTCTACTTTACAAAATTCATTGATTAGCTCTGGTAGTTTTCTGGTAGCATCTTTAGGATTCTCTATGCATAGTATCATGTCGTCTGCAAACAGTGACAATTTACTTCTTCTTTCCTGACTTGGATTCCTTTTATTTCTTTTTTCTTCTCTGATTGCTGTCCTAAAAACTTCCAAAACTATGTTGAATAATAGTGGTGAGAGTGGGCAACCTTGTCTTCTTCCTGATCTTAATGGAAATGGTTTCAGTTTTTCACCATTGAGAATGATGTTGGCTGTGGGTTTGTCATATATGGTCTTTATTATGTTGAGATAAGTTCCCTCTATGCCTACTTTCTGGAGGGTTTTTATCATAAATAGGTGTTGAATTTTGTCAAAAGCTTATCCTTCATCTATTGAGATGATCATCTGGTTTTTATTCCTTAATTTGTTAATGTGGTGTATCACAGTGATTGATTTGCATATATTGAAGAATCCTTGCATTCCTGAGGTAAACCCCACTTGATCACGGTGTATGATCCTTTTAATGTGCTGTTGGATTCCGTTTGCTAGTATTTTGTTGAGGATTTTTTCATCTATGTTCATCAGTGATATTGGCCGTAGTTTTATTTATTTTTTTAGGACTGTGTTACATCTTCGTTTTTGCACGCAGTCCCTCTCTAGTTGCGGAGATTGGGCTACTCTTTGTTGCGCCTCGTGGACTTCTCATTGTGATGGCTTCTCCTGTTGTGGAGCACAGCCTCTAGGTGCGCAGGCTTCAATAGTTGTGGCTCACGGGATCCAGGGTCCAGGCTCATTAGTTGTGGCACACAGGCCCAGTTGCCACAGCATATGGGATCTTCCTGGACCAGGGCTCGAGCCCATGTCCCCTGCATTGTCAGGCAGATTCCTAACCACTGTTCCACCAGGGAAGTCCCTGTAGTTTCCTTTCTTTTTGACATCTTTGTCTGGTTTTGGTATCAGGGTGATGGTTGTCTCGAAGAATGAGTTTGAGAGTGTTCCTCCCTCTGCTATATTTTGGATGAGTTTGAGAAGTTAGGTGTTAGCTCTTCTCTAAATGTTATATTTGATAAAATTTGCCTGGAGTCATATGGTCCTTGGCTTTTGTTTGTTGGAAGATTTTTAATCACAGTCTCAATTTCAGTGCTTAGATTGGTCTGTTTATATTTTCTTTTTCTTCCTGGTTCAGTCTCAGAAGATTGTGCTTTTCTAAGATTTTGTCCATTTCTTCCAGGTTGTCCATTTTATTGGCATACAGTTGCATACAGTTGCTTGTAGTAGTCTCTCCTTCATATTTTTACAGTGTCAGTAGTTACTTCTCCTTTTTCATTTCTAATTCTATTGATTTGAGTCTTCTCCCGTTTTTTCTTGATGAGTCAGGCCAATGGTTTATCAATTTTATCTTCTCAAAGAACCAGCTTTTAGTTTTATTGATCTTTGCTATTGTTTCCTTCATTTCTTTTTTATTTATTTCTGATCTGATCTTTATGATTTCTTTCCTCCTGCTAACTTTGGGTTTTTTTTTGTTGTTTTTCTTCTTCTTTCTCTAATTACTTTAGGTCTAAGGTTAGGTTGTTTATTTGAGATGTTGCTTGATTCTTGAGGTAGGATTGTATTGCTATAAACTTCCATCTTAGAATTGCTTTTGCTGCACCCTACAGGTTTTGTGTCATCGTGTTTTCATTGTCATTTGTCTGTTATGAGAATTGCTACTCCAGCTTTCTTTTGATTTCCATTTTCATGGAATATCTTTTTCCATCCCCTCACTTTGAGTCTGTATCTGTCACTAGGTCTGAATTGGGTCTCTTGTAGACAGCATATGTATGGGTCTTGTATATGTATCCATTCAACCAGTCTGTGTCTTCTGGTTGGAGCATTTAATCCATTTACATTTAAGGTAATTATCGATATGTATGTTCCTATTACCAATTTCATAATTGTTTTGGGTTTGTTTTGTAGGTCTTTTCCTTCCCTTGTGTTTCCTGCCTAGAGAAGTTCCTTTAACATTTGTTGTAAAGCTGGTTTTGTGGTGCT
Source organism: Pseudorca crassidens (assembly GCF_039906515.1). Classification (NCBI taxonomy): domain Eukaryota; kingdom Metazoa; phylum Chordata; class Mammalia; order Artiodactyla; family Delphinidae; genus Pseudorca; species Pseudorca crassidens. The sequence goes on from NC_090296.1 coordinate 133,827,229, forward strand.
GAATTCTCACAGCTTTTACTTGTCTGTAAATGTTTTAATTTCTCCGTCGAATCTGAACAAGATCCTTGCTGGTTAGAGTAATCTTGATTGTAGGTTTTTCCCTTTCATCACTTTAAAGATGTCCTACCACTCCCTTCTGGCTTGCAGAGTTTCTGCTGAAAGATTGGCTTTTAACCTTATGGGGATTCCCTTGTATGTTATTTGTTGCTTTTAATATTTTTTCTTTGTTTTTAATTTTTGATAGTTTGATTAGTATATGTCTTGGCATGTTTCTCCTTGGATTTATCCTGTATGGGACTCTCTGTACTTCCTGGACTTGATTAACTATTTCCTTTCCCATATTAGGGAAATTTTCAACTATAATCTCTTCAAATATTTTCTCAGTCCCTTTCTTTTTCTCTTCTTCTCTGGGATTCCTATAATTCGATGTTGGTGCATTTAATGTTGTCCCAGAGGTCTCTGAGACTGTCCTCAATTCTTTCCATTCTTTTTTCTTTATTCTGCTTTGCAGTAATTATTTCCACTATTTTATCTTCCAGGTCACTTATCCATTCTTCTGCCTCAGTTATTCTGCTATTGATCCATTCTAAAGAATTTTAATTTCATTTATTGTGTTGTTCATCATTGTTTGTTTGCCCTTTAGTTTGTCTAGGTCCTTGTTAAACCTTTCTTGTATTTTCTTCATTCTATGTCTAAGATTTTGGATCATCTTTACTGTCATTATTCTGAATTATTTTTCAGGTAGACTGCCTATTTTGTGTTCATTTGTTTGGTCTGGTGGCTTTTTACCTTGCTCCTTCATCTGCTGTGTGTTTCTCTGTCTTCTCATTTTGCTTACCTTACTGTGTTTGGGGTCTCCTTTTCGCAAGCTACAGGTTAATAGTTTCCGTTGTTTTTGGTGTCTGCTCCCAGTGGCTAAGGTTGGTTCAGTGGGTTGTGAAGGCTTCCTAGTGGAGGGGACTAGTGTCTGTGTTCTGGTGCATGAGGCTGGATTTTGTCTTTCTGGTGGGCAGGTCCGCATCTGGTGGTGTGCTTTGGAGTGTCTGTGACCTTATTATGATTTTAGGCAGCCTCTCTGCTAATGGGTGGGGTTCTGTTCCTGTCTTGCTAGTTGTTTGGCATAGGGTGTCCAGCACTGTAGCTTGCTGGTCGTTGAGTGGAGCTGGGCCTTGGTGCTCAGATGGACATCTCTGAGAGATTTTTGCCCTTTGATATTACGTGGAGCTGAGAGGTCTCTTGTGCACCAATGTCCTGAACTCGGCTCTCCCCGCTCAGAGGCACAGGCCTGACTCCCAGCCAGAGAACTGAGACCCTGTCATCCACATGGATCAGAGTAAAAGGGAGAAAAAAAGAAAGAAAGAAAAAATAAAAGAAATTAAAGTTATTAAATTAAAAGATAAAAAATAGTTATTAAAAATTTTTAAAAGTGTATATAATATATATATTATATATATAATTAAAAAAAAGAAAGAAAGAAGAGAGCAACCAAACCAGAAAACAAATCCACCAATGATAACCAGCGCTAAAATCTATGCTAACAAACAAACAAAACAAACAAACAAACAAATGGACAGAGAGAACCTTAGGACAAACGGTAAAAGCAAAGCTATACAGACAAAATCACACACAGAAGCATACACATACACACTCACAAAACGAGAAAAAGGAAAAAAAAAATTATATATTGTTGCTTCCAAAGTCCACCACCTCAATTTGGGATGATTCGTTGTCTATTCAAGTATTCCACAGATGCAGGGTACATCAAGTTGACTGTGGACATTTAATCCGCTGCTCCTGAGGCTGCTGGGAGAGATTTACCTTTCTCTTCTTTGTCTGCACAGCTCCTGGGGTTCAGTTTTGGATTTGTCCCCGTCTCATGTGTAGGTTGCCTGAAGGTGTCTGTTCTTCACTCAGACTAGACGGGGTTAAAGTAGCAGCTGATTAGGGGGCTCTGGCTCACTCAGGCTGGGGGTAAAGAGGGGTATGGGATGTGGGGCGAGCCTGCGGCAGCAGAGGCTGACATGACATTGCACCAGCCTGAGATGTGCTGTGTGTTCTCCCAGGGAAGTTGTCCCTGGATCACAGGACCCTGGCAGTGGCGGCCTGCACAGGCTCCCAGGAGGAGAGGTGTGGATAGTGACCTGTGCTTGCACACAGCCTTCTTGGTGGTTTTAGCAGCAGCCTTAGCATTTCATGCCCATCTCTGGTGTCTGTGCTGATAGCTGTGGCTCATGCCCGTCTCTGGAGCTCATTTAGGCAGTGCTCTGAATCCCCTCTCCTCACACACCCCAAAACAATGGTCTCTTGCCTCTTAGGCAGGTCCAGTCTTTTTCCCTGACTCCCTCCTGGCTAGCTGTGGTGCACTAGCCTCCTTCAGGCTGTGTTCACGCAGCCAACCCCAGTCCTCTCCCTGGGATCTGAACTCCAAAGTCCGAGCCACAGCTCCCAGCCCCCACCTGCCCTGGTGGGTGAGCAGACAAGCCTCTCAGGCTGGTGAGTGCTGGTTGGCACTGATCCTCTGTGTGGGAATCTCTCCACTTTGTCCTCTGCACCCCTGTTGCTGCACTCTCCTCCGTGGCTCCAAAGCTTCCCCCTCACTACCCCCGTCTCCGCCAGTGAAGGGGCTTCCTAGTGTGTGGAAACTTTTCCTGCTTCACAGCTCCCTCCCAGTGGTGCATGCCCCATCCTTATTCTTTTGTCTCTGTTTTTTCTTTTTTCTTTTGCCCTACCCAGGTACGTGGGGAGTTTCTTGCCTTTTGGGAAGTCTGGGGTCTTCTGCCAGCTTTCAGTAGATGTTCTATAGGAGTTGTTCCACATGTAGATGTATTTCTGATGTAATTGTGGGGAGGAAGGTGATCTCCATGTCTTACTCTTCCGCCATCTTGAAGATCTCTCCCCAATACATTTGCCTAAAGCTTTTATATTAGATAAATGTTTGCATTTGAAAATTTTCTACATCTGTTGAGATAATCATATCATTTTGTTCTTTCCTCTTAGTGATAATTTATTTTATAATTTTGAAATATCTTTGCCTTACTAATGTAAATTCAACTCATTCATGATATGTTATTTTTATATGCTATTGATTTGACACTATTTTTTTTTATTCTGGCATTAATGCTTATAAATGATTTGGGCTTTTAATTGTCTGTGGCATGGCCCTTGACTGGTCTCAACCTAGGGTTATAACAACATCAAAAAAATGAGTTGGAGAAGTTTCCCTATTTCATTTTTTCTGGAAAGTTTGTTAAAAAAAAGAGAGAGAGAGAGAGATTTAGGCTTTGTGAGTTAAAATTTTCCCATGAAATTGGTTGGGGAGAGAGAGTTTTCAGACTGCTGATTCAAATTATGTGATGTTTGTGGGCTTATTCAAAATTTATTTGTTTTTGGGCTTCCCTGGTGGCGCAGTGGTTGAGATTCCGCCTGCTGATGCAGCGGACACGGGTTTGTGTCCCGGTCTGGGAAGATCCCACATGCCGTGGAGCGGCTGGGCCCGTGAGCCATGGCCACTGAGCCTGCGCGTCCGGAGCCTGTGCTCTGCAACGGGAGAGGCCACAACAGTGAGAGGCCCACGTATTGCAAAAAAAAAAAAAAAAAAAAAAAAGAAAAATTATTTGTTTTTGAGGTATTTTGATTAAAATATTTTTTAGAAAAATTTACATTTAATGTATATTTTCAAATTTATTGATACAAAAATGTTTCTAGTATTAACTTATAACATCTATATTTATGTATAAGTTATCTATAACATTTCTTTTCCATTCCTAATTTTGATAATTCATGGCTTCTCTGTTTTTTCTTTAACAGTCTGGCTAGGGATTTATAAATAGTACTTATGTTTTCAAGGAACTAGATTTTGGTTTTGTTGTTCATCTCTCTCTCTATATATATATGTATATATATATAAGGTATGAATTTTTACTCTTATGCTTATTCCCTTTCCACTACTTTATTTGGATTTGTTTTCTTGACCCTTTTTCTGTGCACTTTAGTTGAATATTTGGTTCACATTTTTTAAATTTTTTGGATGATTTTTTAATTTTGCATTTCATATATTATCCAGTTGCACATTCTCACAGGATCAGCAATTACAACAGCCTCCTCGTCTCCCAAGTCTGAAAACGGCAACACAGCCACAGCTGCGGCCAAAGGCAATGCACTGATGTGCACACGAAACAAAAAATTGCACAATTTTTCCTTCATTTTTCTTAAACTAACAGCTGACGCTAAGGCTCACTGCTGGAGAAAGGAAACCCTTTTCTTCTTCATGCCTTAAACTAACATGTTAAACTTATCTGACAGGGCGGACAAGGTCTGTTCAATAATTAATTGCACACACACATGAAAAATCCTTCATGTTGCATAAATATTTTGTTACACAGGGTACAAAAATACTTTCACTTTTTGGTTGGTTTTGAAGTTTGGAAGTTGAAGTTTGGAAAGCATGAGGAACCATGGCAGGGGTGGGGAGTGCCGTGGAGAGGTTTATTTATTTTTAATTTTAGAAAAAGTTTATTAAGCCTTCAAAATTTCCTCAAAGTACACATTTAGCTGTAACTTACATATTTTGATACTTGCTATCACCTAGTTATAAATATTTTATGTCTTATAATTTAGGAGTGTGTTTTTTTAGTCTCCAGTGTGTGGTGATATTTTGGGAACTTTATTGTAAATTAAAAATTACATTGCAGATGATTTAATAATATTTTCATTATATCAAATTTGTGTTGAGACTTTCTATGTAGCCCTGTGTAAGATAAAAACATCTGTCCTACATTCCTTGGCGTGCTGGGGTGGTGCAGCATAAAGGATCAGTGAATTCACATATGGGTAGGTTCAGAGATGCTCCTGGGTGGATGTCGGCTTACCAAGGAAGCAAGCCTGTATTGTTCTTCAGTAATCTTAAGCTTTCTCATTTGTCAACCTATCAGACTTTATGATGCAGATTTTTGTAGTATAACGTCTTGCATTTTTACATTCTCCACCTTGGCATCAGGTATGTATTTTACTTAAGGACAATTTACAAATCAAAACAGAAACTTGCAATAAACTCCCTTTACAGTTGTGATTATAAGAAGCCTCAAATTCCCTTAGGCTTGATTGATAAAACATGCCATTTATCCTATGATGATGTTCAGCAAACTTTATGACAGAGGGAAACAGCTGGTGAAGTGGGTTCATTGAAAGGTGACGGTAACATAGCCATAAAAAACAAGAGGATAATGGTTTTAAAAGGGATAGTAGTTGTAACAACACCATTAACCTTTTGGTTCAAATTATTGACTGTGTGGTCTTTTTCAGAGGTCTAATCAAAGGTTTTCAGTAACTGCAATGCGGGAAAAAGAAGAAGCAATATAAAAATTGCCGTAATTATTTCCCTTCACATTATTTTTTTCCCCAACCCATTAAGAGATCAAGACCATTACTGGATTTGGACTTTTTTTGAGTTTATATAATTTGCTTTATAGTGGAGAGAATGTTAAAGAACTATACATATATCCATACAGTAGAACAGGATTCAAACACCTGGTTGTAAGAATACACAGCAATGCTGAGAGGGTATGGCATTTTTTAGGAAGCCTAAACATATCACAGTGTTTTCTATTTTAGGTTTATAAATCCATTTGGAAGTTTGTATGCCACTTGGGCAATAGTTCAATTTAGTGGAAATTGGAATCAGTCTCCTTTTTGACTTTGTGATTTTAGAACTGATGGAGGTTGCATGCATGCAGGAAAGGTGAAGTTAATTGCAGAGTGAATGGGATGAATGAAACCCAGATAATGTAAACATTAATGGGGCTAATTTAGATGATAAACTATGATAACAGAATTTTTGTTGACGGAAAGGAGAATTATCGAGACTGGGGGCTCTTAAGCTGACATCCAGGATCAGGTTGATGTCCTCAGACTTTTGCGAACCTCTTGAAATATTCTGCACAATTATGTGGGAAGGTACCTTTTTGGAGGAGGCTTATAGTGTTCAGCAACTTCTCAAAGTTATGGGGGGTATGGGTCTGTGACCCCCATAAAGGTTAAGAACAAATAATCTAGATTTTTCTTTCCATATTTACCTTGTTACCTGATAACTGCTCCATTTTCTGCTTACATTTCTATAGCTAGAGTTTTGAGACGTGATGTTTCTCAATACCCTCCTCTCCCCCAAAAAGCTATTAAAATCTTCTTTGACCACCTTCTCAGAGACTTGAATGTATATGGAATTTACTTTTCAAACCAACCTTTGGGGTGTATGGTCCACCAAGTAAGAGAGCACTTGTAAGTTCAAGAAGATGCAAGAAGATGAGATACTGAAGTCTCGCTCATCTTGGAATATCTGTGGCAAGGCTCCTATACACACATGAATTTCTCTACTTTATGTATGAAATATGAACCAAATATAGTTGCCCTATTGTTAAGGCCTTTGCTCATTTTTTTTAATTAAATGCAAATGTTGCATTTAAATTCGTATTTGTTTTATATATGACTCCTATACAACTCTTACGTATCTCTATTTATATAAAAATTCCACTTTTGTGAACTGAGCTTAGGTCAGATGATTGTCAACTGCAGAATGTTATTGTTTCAACTTTAATATGTTTTGGGCTTTGTTGAGAACCTGGGGAAAGGTACAGAGTCTTTCCTCAGAGACATGCTCATTCCCACATTTGGGACATGTAGTCCAAGGATGTCCATAAATCCTTCAAAAAGTGTGGGTCCCAGAAGAAGTACTCTCAGTTGAGGCCCTGCTCATTTCTCACCTGGTTGCACAACCTCTGACTTTGGAAACTGCAGCCCCAATTCCACAGTGGTCTCTCTCAAAGACCAATGTGGTTATTTTGCACACCTGCTGTAAAACCTTCCAGTGGCTCCCAGTGCTTACAGGCTAAAATCCATAAAGCCCAGCCTCATCCAGGTGCTGCATACTTGCTGGGATCGTCTTCTTGTCTACCTCCCCCCGCCCCGCCCCATCTCACTCTGTATGCTCTAGTCATGTGCACACCCTGACTCTTTTGCCCTTATTATGCATAGACCCTGCCCAGCTTTTACTGAACCAGCCATGCTGTTCTGGAGCCTGGTCCTGGCATTTGCTGCTCTCTGCTTGGCTAGCTACCACTTGAGTATGCTTTGTGATCACACATCCACCCTCTGAGACCCATCCATCTCTTCCTGTGTGAAGCCACACTGACACCTTCCCTGCCCACTCACACCTAGTATGGTGACTCTTGGCTCCTTTGTACCACTATGGGTCCTTGTAGTGGCCTCTATGAGCACTATGGAGTTTGTTTATTTGTTTGTAATCTTACTGTAGTTGGAAACTAATTTTTTATTTCTATCTGTAAACTATTTCCTAGTACCTAGTAGGCTTCCTTTCAGTCAGGGTTTTTTTTTTTTTTTTTTTTGCAGTACGCGGGCCTCTCACTGCTGTGGCCTCTCCCATTGCGGAGCACAGGCTCCGGACGCGCAGGCTCAGCGGCCATGGCTCACGGGCCTAGCCGCTCCGCGGCATGTGGGATCCTCCCAGACCGGGGCACGAACCCATGTCCCCTGAATCGGCAGGCGGACTCTCAACAACTGCGCCACCAGTGAAGACCTCAGTCAGGTTTTTTGTTGAATTTTAGGTTTGTTGAATGAATGTTTCATTTGGGCTTGGGTACCATGGGAAATTTATTAGCAGGAAAGTCTCAAAAACTTGAAGAGAGAATTATCAGTAGATAATATACAATCACTCTGTCGTCTTCCTATTTTGCTTTTGTTTTAGCACGTGGCACCAAAATATTTTAAAGAGCCAAGAAATTCTATCAAGAGAAAGTTTCTTTTCATTTTTTTGGAATAGTACTATTATGCAGGGGAGTGTAAAGAATATCTTGCTGAAGCTGAGAAACAAAATTCAGATTCTGTATCTGCCATTTATTATTAGGTGACTTTAGTGGAAGCCCATTATTCAACTTAAAACTTAACCTCATCATCTCTAAATTAGGGACCATAAAAATACTTTTTATCTTGCAAGAAAGCTGTTAGGATGGAAATGGTACATGTAGGCATATATTGTTTTGGGTAGTGTGCCATAGAAATGTTTGTATCATTAGTTATTATCATGCTGCTGGACTTGTAGAACCATTACCTTAATTTGAAAGTGAATGCCAAATGAGAGTGTTAGAACAAGGATATAAGAGAAGGCGTCTTCACCCCCACTCCCTCTTCCTGTGGGTACCCATTACAGGTGTCACCAATGGATAGCAGAGCTCTTTGTCACTGAGGCCACACTTTGTTTCAGACTCTCTCAAGCAGTCGTTAATCAGGGTTAACGATTAATCAAGCAGCCATCAATCAGGTTAAAGTATTAATCAGGGCTGCCTCAAGATAAAACCTATGCACTATTTTTAATGCTAGAGCCTGTAACCGGTGAAAGAAACATTGAGTAAGGAAGAATCTTGTTAATGATTAAAAGTCCGCAGGCAAATGCACATTTCACCATCCACAGCAACTGTGCTGTTCCATTGTTTTCTTGCATAATGGTAGGATTTTGCCGGGGCACATGGTTCCTCAGAATAAAAACGAAATGTTCTGGTCTGTTCTTTGCAGCTGGACGTGGCTGTGGACGATAAGTTTTGGTCAGTGGGTTGGGAGCTGCAGTGTGGTGTGGCAGTTTCTGGGAACCATTTTTGGAGGCAGTTGGTGCCAGCTTTTTGTTCCTCTTTCTCTTGATCTCTTCCTGCATCCTGCTGCCTGGACTGTGAGGAGGGATGACAAAACAACAAGCTGGAGGAGCTTATGTCCTTGAGGACATTACTTAGCAGGGCCTCTGTACCAGCCCCAGACTAAACTTCTATTTTGTTTAACACTCTGTTAAATAGTCATTACAATCTGCTGCAAGTCCACTGTCCACTATAGTGGTTTGTTTATTTAACCTCCTCAAAAGAGTTCTTAGCACTTTAAAAGGTTGTTAAGGCAAAACACATTCACTGCAGGGATAGAAAAGCATACAAAAGTCTTTCTGTGGAGAAAGATTTTTGTACACTTTTCCACTTTGGAGAAACATGTAATATTGATGTCCATGAGGACAGTTGCCATAAATGGCAGCAGGTATGAGATGATTTGGTAGACAGAGCTATGGATTGGGAAATGGGGATGATGAATTTTGGTTTTGGCCTTAGATCAGTTGTCTGAAATTGTTCTAACTACCTAGAACCTCAATTTTCTGTTGAAAATGATGTGTACCTCTGAGGGGAAGTGGTAAGAAGTTTGTGCTGATGGGGGGAGGGGGAAGGAAGTGAGGGTGTGAGGAGGGAGCAAGTCCTTTCCAAATCCGAGATAACCCGCCCCCAGATTGGGGACTGACCTGTTGGCTGGCAGAGGCCCAGTCGGGGGATCTGCTAACAAGAGATAGGAGGTAAGTGATACTTGTTATTGTGACATCCCCATACTGTAACGCACCTCATAAATTTCCACACTGAATAGCTTTCTACATTTTGGTATGCACTGCTCAATTTACATGTCTATCCCAAAGCCCCACTTTTACTCTTGTGTTTCTATATATTCTGTTTATGTTTGAAAGCTCTATTTATACTGACTACAGTTAAAAATATATATATATATATATATATATATAATAAAGTCATCCAACAACAAGAACAGCTTTTTATCAGCTTTGTCAGAATACCGTTTAGAGAGCTACATTCTCCTAATGCACAGTAGTTAAATAAACTCCAAGATTCTTATTCTTCAGTAACACATTAAATCATCTTAAATACTATGTCATAATGACAACTTGATGCAACCAGATGTGATATTTACGTATTTAAAAGGAATATTTTTCTAAAGACATAGCTTCCTGATTTTATGTTCTTGAGCCTATTTGCACAGCTGTTCTATCACACCACGCCACTCTCCGTGGGTGTGTATCACTTATGTGCTGTCTCATATATGGCATTACTGAAGTACAGACAAATGTTCCCCAGGACATTGGGATATGCAATTTTGTGAGATATACACTGGCTGTGATTTTGTTCTCACGGCATGATTTTCTCATGCTGGAAATGCACAAATATGTGTATCAACCTGAGGGCATTGACATCAGACCTTGCAAGGGCCCCCTGGTCTTGGAGTCATGTTTAAGTCAGCTGAGCCCGAAAGGACAGTATTCATTGTACCCAGGGCTAGAGAGAAGGCAGGTGGCTTGTGTAATATACAGCTGAAATGTACTAATCCACCTTTGGGTTAAGTATTACCTCCCGATAGTGTTTTTAACAGCATCAAAATAGTAACCTAATACCTCCAGTTTCTACCCTGTATTGCAATTTATTATTTATCCAAGGTGTAAGCTTTATGATATTTGAAGTTTCGATGTTACATGGGATTGGAAGTGAACTTTTGAACTTCTGATCTGATCAGTTGGTATATAAGCTGGCACAATTTAAAGTTGTGTATGTGATGAACCATCAAAGAGAGAGAACCCATTTGACAACCATGTGATACACTGTGTGCAGGGGACAATAATGCCACCATCAAGCAGGAATCCTAGAAATTAGGTCAGAACAGGCAGTGGAAGTGGGCCCTAATGAACCTGGATTCACGTCTGTGGTGAAATTGTATGCTGGATAATGTCCTCAGAAAAGCTGCCATGTTTCAGTCTGGAGAGAAGCCCACTGCTGATAAAACAAATCAATTGATAAGAAGTGTCTTTATTGCACTCACTAAAAAAAAAAACACAACCCCAAATAAACATACACGGCTTATAAAACAAATTGCTCACCAAAAATGAGTTACACTCCAAGTTTTTTTTTAAAAGTAAATTACACCACAGAATCTTCAGTGATGTTTCCATCCACTCTTATAAAGAGTAAGATTATAAACAGCACAGAAAGTAAATGTTTTCACGTTTTTTTTAGTTTCATTTTTTTTCCAATCTACAGGATTACCAAGAGCAAAATATAAAAGAAAAAAAATAAGTGGTAGAAATTGCCTGTTTTGTGAAATATAGGAAAAAATATACCATCTGTGATTTAGCACAGTTCTCAATATCCCATCTGTGGTCTAAACGCCATTTTTCACAAAGGCTGAATCCATTGTTTTTCAGTATGATTTTTAAAAAAATTTTTCTAAGAAGACTACTTCTGTAAGACACTATTATTCTTGACATGGAGTTTCTTTTGAATGAAATAATAAATATGGCCTTTACAACTGTTTTGAGGATTTCTTGTTGTTGTTGTACGCAAGGGCTTAAAATTCTGAAAATCACCTCATCCTTCTTCTATCACCCTATCCCCAGCACACTTCACTATATAAAATGTATTTTGAACCCTGTGTGATGGGATTTTGTTTCTTTATTCATTGATTAAGCAAATATTTATTACTGAGAATCTTGTTGGAGGGGTTTCCATGTATAAAGGAATCCCAAAGTGTTAAATGGCATTATTAGGCTGCTTCAGTCAGTGTAGTTTGAGTCAGTATTAATTAGAAAACACAATGGTGCATTTCACAGTGACCACTGGTCTTTTCTTAGGACGATGCTGCCATCTACTCACTGCCCTTTGATGAACTCATCTGGTGATATGAAGCCACACATGGGCAGCTCTACCAGTCACCATCATATAATACAGAAGTGTCACCATTACTGACACTTTAGACTGGCTAATTCTTTGTTGTGAGAGGCTGTCCTGTACACTGTAGGATGCTGAGCAGGACCCCTGGCCTCTACCCACTAGATGTCAGTAGTACCCCACTCCCCTAATTGTGACAACCACAAATGTCTCCAGAAATTGCCGAATGTCCTCCAGGGGAAAATTCACTTTTGAGTGAGAACCACTCATAGGCAAGGAACCACCAAATGTTCATATTAACAACAGTCGAACACCATTACGTTTTCTTTTCTTTTTCTTTCTCTTGGCAGGGTAATAGCCAATGACTTGTACGTAGCTTTTGTAGTAGATGAGTTTGTGATGGGAATTGCTACTGAACATAGAAAGAAAAGTGGGAGATGGTTTAGGAGAAGCTAGGGCTGTGAGACCCGTTTTGTAATGTAGGAAAAGCAACTGGCCCTGTTGTCATTAAACACAGTTCCATTCTCCAACCACCTAGGGTTATTCGGAAGCTAACCATGCTGTCTCAGGGCATCATTACTTTCTTCATGCTGGATCCTTGGTGTGGAGGTCCAGCTTTCCTTGCTTGGAAAAATCTTCTTCAAAACGAAGAGGCTGGACGGCTCCAGTTTCTTTTCCATGTTTTCTGTGAGAGTTTCCTGGGTCCCACCAGTAACACAAAATTTCTCTTTCTGCTTCCATGCTGTGGACTTATTTCAAATGAGTACTTTTTGTATTCTGCTCGATATTTTAGTTAATTGGTTAGATATCTGCCTCCCTTAGATATTATATACTCTTTGCCGCTAGGCTACTCTTATTGTGGCCTGTCATCTAGTCTAGGGATTGCATTTGACTGTGAGTAACAGAAATCTGGCTTCAACTTAAATAGGGAACTTTTCCCCCTTACATTATAAGTAGACAGCTAAAGTCATTGGCTTAGCAGCTCAACAACAACTAAGTTAAATCCCCAAAGTTCTCTTAGCCTATCCTTCTTGGTTGCAAGATGGCAGCTATGCAGCCAGCCTTTACCTGTGCATTCCAGAGGTGGGAGTAAGATTCTGAAGAGACCAGCAGACTTCCCTTACGTCTTGTAGGTCAGAGCTGAGTTGCACGGCGATTTCTGCAGAGGTGGGGGAGTGGAGTTGTATAGTCTGTAGTAGAAAATGGCAAAGAAAAGAAGGTTGGAATAGATTTCGAATTACTCATCCTCCACTGGCTAACAGCACTGTAAGGGCTTGTGGAAGGAATGCAAGTTAGACTCTGCTCAGACTGGAACTCTTCATCCCATGGCCTTTGGTATAGGAGGAAAAAACACAAACACTTCACCAAAGAAGCTTCCTCATGTGTGACATGAAACTATAAATTAGACCTAAATTTGGCCGTTGCTTTCAAATAAGAGTTTATTAAAGATTCATGCGTCCTTATCATTGTTTGCTTTGATTCTTCATGGTGCAGGGAAGGGATGCGATAAAAGGAATCTGTAGGAGAAGGTGCAGAAGTCAGAGGAGAAAAGTGTGAGGCAGAAATGAAGGCCCTAGTGAGCCAAGAGGACTTTGAAGACAGAAAGAAAGTCGGAAGGGCAGATGTGAACAGTGGGATTTGGATAAAGACATCATCTTTTCTTTTTTTATCCTAAATCAAGCTCTTTATTCAGAAGAGGATCACTTTGTGGTTCCATTAAACAAAATAACAGGTCCTGCTCTGATATTTAATGGGGAGACCCTCAGCCTCCCATCTCTTGGCTTCGCTGATGTGAGAGCTCACTGAGGGAATAGTTCCTCCATAGAAAGCTATGGAGACCCACAGTTTTTCTTTTCCCCAGAGATTTCTGCAGCTTCAGCTAGTCTTGGGTATGATGAATGACATGTGACTTGTTGTGGCCTTTATGAAAACTCAGAGAAAGAAAAAAGGAGGTAGAAGAAGACTATTTCCCTTTTCTTATCCACAATAATAAACTTGTACTTAATTCATGGGGTCTTTTCTCATGAAACAGTAGACTTACTAGAAAAGAGACAAGATAATAAGTGGTGGGGGATCTTTGCAAAGGTTTATCATTGGTGGTAATAATGGTGGGAAGGCATAGATTACTCACACCTGGCTGACTCTGGTTTCTTCTAGTTCAATGGCCTGTCATTGGCAGCTGTGCCAAGAAACACCATTGTTCATGATATTTCCATTAAATGCAGTTTGTCCCTAATCAACCCAATGGCCAATTAATGCCGGGACATCTATGCGTTTGGCTAAACTACAGATTTATGTTTGTACTTTCTACAGTCTCCTGAAGAAAATGACTATTGTTGTGTGTGTGTGTGTGTGTGTGTGTGTGTGTGTTTTGGCTTTATTATTCACCTTGAGGTGTCCTGATATTTGCTTGCAAGTTGGACTTTAAGGGATTAACTATGTAGAATTCTTGGGTTTGGAAAGCAAGTTTATGTTCCTCTTATTCTTACTCTTGTTGGCTTAAAAATTATTTCATATTATGAAAGCAATACAACATCCTCAAAAGTACACATGATAGGGAAAAATCATAAAGAACTCTTCATGAGCATGAACAGGTGTGCAGAAGGCTATGCATTGTAGATGGCAAGAGTTAGCATGGGAGAAGAAACTACACGTCCATCAATAAGGAAACAGTTCCATAAATGTTGTCACGAACGTATTAGGGAACATATTGATTAGCTATTAACATAACATCTTAATTTTAACATATTAATGTATTAATATTACATATTAATTAGTTATTAACAAATAAGGTAGGCATTTGTGTCTGATATAGGTACTGACATAGAAACTTTGTCCAAGACCTAGTTTTAATTGCAAAAATGCACTTGCAGAACAATACAAGAAGTGTGATAACACTTCTATTGTTAAAAACACCACACAATTATACATTTCTCTAATTATTCATGTGTCTATGTCAATGCACAGGAAAAGGTCTGGAAATATGCCCACTGCCCCGGAGAGAGGGAGAAGGATTACAAGAATATATTCATTTTAAACTATATCATTTTATGTTTGAAAATAAATATAAAAGAATTGTTTAAAATAAAGGAGGAAAGGGCTTCCCTGGTGGCGCAGTGGTTGAGAGTCCGCCTGCCGATGCAGGGGATGGGGATTCGTGCCCCGGTCCGGGAGGATCCCGCATGCCGCGGAGCGGCTGGACCCGTGAGCCATGGCCGCTGAGCAGGCGCGTCCGGAGCCTGTGCTCTGCAGCGGGAGAGGCCACAGCGGTGAGAGGCCCGCGTACCGCAAAAAAAAAAAAAAAAAAAAAAGGAGGAAAAAGATCCTGGATCTTCCTACTCTAACAAAAGTGCTATCAGAATTGTTGATTTTCCTTCTAATCTGTTTTCATCTGTATATATCTTACATACTTGTACTAAGAGTGAACGTAACATTTGAAAGTGTAACATTGTTTAAATGCAGAAAAGGGTGAAAAAGAAAACCAAAGTGTCCTGTAACTCCACTATCTGCACACACTCCTATGGATTATGTAGAAGTTTAGGGCATGCAAGCAGCTCAGAAGTGAGGGCAAAGTGCCCTCCCTTTGCCTAAGAGCACACTCCACCCGTCGCTCTCTCTCCCCCAATTTCCAAAGAACAATTACTGATAATGTTTTCTTTCAGGAAAAAAAATATATACCAACATATATAAAATAATCACCATTGCCAACGTTTAGTGAGCATTTATCATATGACTATTGGACAATGTTCCAAAGCTCTTTGGATGAATTAACCCATTTACTCCCCATAGTTCTATGAGTTAGGCTCTATTGTTGTTACCATTTTACTGATGAGGAGACTGAAGCACAGAGAAGCTAAGGAAACTGCTGACAATCACAAAATAGAAAGTGGTGGAGCAGGGATCCAAATGCAGGGAATCTGGCTCCAGCATCTCATTATTAACTAGTACACTACACCACCCCAGTGGTCATAGACCCTTAAAACCATAAACATATAACACTATGTGTCTATATGACTCTGTAAATTTTACACAAAGGTCACGCTATATCAGCTACTCCGTACCTCGCTTTTTGCCTTTAAAAAATGTTACTTTAATTGTAGCTCATTCAAAGCAACTTTATTCTTTTATGTATTGTAGAGTTTTCGATTGTAGGGATGCAACTCTTTTCATGAATGCTGTAGTCATTTTCTATTTCTTTCTTTGTTCTTTTGTCACTTGTATTGTTTTATTGATGTTTTCTTCCTCTTCAGAGGTCAATTTTGTACCTTATATTTTCCTAGAAAATGCTCCATGTCCTTCTTTTATGTTTTGTATTTGTTTCAGTTCTGCTCTTACCTTTATTATCTTCTTCTATCTTTTATTGTTATTTTTCTTAACTTCTCAAATTGGATGTTTAAATAATTCATTTTTCTTAATTAATTACGTAAGTTTTTAATGCCATACATCTAGAACAACACATTTTCCCTCAGATATTCTGCTTAAAATATCCATGAATAATTTAAGAGATAGTTTAAAACTTTCTAGGTGGTTGGCTTTTTCCCTTCTAATTTACATTTACACTTCTTGTCTTGTACAACTATTCTTGTTCCTACTTTGCATTTCCTGTTTGATGATTGTAACATCTTCATATTTTATATTATCAAGGTTTATAACATCTATCTATTCTAGCCATACTTCTCATAGTAATTTGGTTTTAATTGCATATTTAAATAAATTTAATGCTCATACATAGCATTTTTATCCAACGTTTAAAACTAAACATGATAGTTTTGTTCTTTATCATTTCCAAAGAAAGAAACCATAGTATTCTACATATGTCATCATTTCCATGGCCATTCCTTCATCACTGCACATTCTGATTGCTTCCAGTTTTCCTCTCTTGCAAGTTATACTGCAATCACTGGTCTTATGGATGTATCCTCAACCCCATATTTTGCATTATTTTCACAAGAGAGCCCACTAAGTGGGACTGTGAGTGTTGGTCTTTTTGAAGCCTGAGGTAGTTTATACCTCTCAGTCTTGAGCGTCCTGACTCTTGCGGGAACCATGTTGGACTTTCCTCCTATGGCAGCCGCTGTAACTGCACTGCATATTAGTTCTGGCTTACTTCTATCTGATTAACATTGGCAGCCAGAGCTGCACCAGGTATTCAGTGAGAGACAGCTCTCCTTGTAGTGAGGTGGTTTTCTCTTTATTTCCAGGACCTTCTTTCTTGATGTTCGGCATATTTCACGTACTGAATCTCGGAACATTTACCTAAATGGTCCCTGAGAGTTGAGACTGACAACACTGCTTGAAGAGAACCATAGAATCTGGACTCTAAGAATAGTTGGGATCATTTATTCTTTAAGATAATTGCCATGTACTTATCTGTATAAATATCTACTCACCAGTTTTTACTTTCACACAAAAACTTGAAAAAATTTCTCTTTATTCCCTGGCAGGTGTTAGCCTCATATATCACATGTTGCCTTGGTGCATGAGAAAAGGCTTTCCTTACCTCTTTTCAGTAATCAAGGGTAACTGGGCTGGAGCTGACCCATTGATACACCCACAAGCAAGGTGAGAGAACAATCTGTTGCTAAGAAATAAGATTTTTCTGCAGTGGTGATGAACGCCGTGTGGCCCAGATGAGCTGATTCTCGTGTCCCCAGATCGGTTCAAGCTGTTGCCGAAATTCAGCCTCTGTTCACAGGTGCCGGATTAAATCTCGGAGACAGAGTTTTGAGTGAAGTAGAAAGAAATAGCTTTATTGCTTTGCCAGGTAAAGGAGGCCACAGCAGGCTAATGCCCTCTAGACTGTGTGCCCGCCCTGGCGAGGGTAATGAGAAGTGTTATACTGTTCAAGGAGCAGGGCGTGATCAGCTCGTGGACATTCTTCTGATTGGCTGGTGGTGAGGTAATAGGGAGTCAGCATCCTCAACCTTTGTTCCAACCGGTCTGTGGTCTACATGCTTGTGGGCAGCACACAGTTAACTTCTTCCACCTGGTGGGGGATTCAGTATCTGCAAAACAGCTCAAAGGACCTGGCTCAGAATATTCTCTATAGCTCTTGAGGAGGAACTAAAAGTCCTTGACTTTGTTTAATGGCTAAGGTATTATTATTTTGTCTAGCTTGACTGTTTTCCTTTCTTTTTGTCTTTTCTCACTTCTCTGATTAAATTTATTCTTTGGAACTTGGGGAAGGCCTAGGAGGCTAAAGTTTTTCTACAGACAAGAGGCAGGTAGAGGATGCAGGTGGGAGTCTGTTCTGGGAAGGCCTCATGGGGTCCTGCTCAGCTACAAAGCCAGTACACTGAGCCCCTCTCATGACTCTTCCTATCCCCTTCCCTTCACGTCCTGTCAGTTCTATCTGCCAAGTATCACTCAGGTGCATCCCTTTCTCTCTCTCCCACTGCCAGCACCCTGCCAGGTCCCTGCTGCTCTGTTACCTCACCCATGTCCCTGCACTGGCCTCCAACTGGCCTCCTGCTTTCAAACTTGCCTTTTTAGTCCCTTCTCGGCATAGCAACCAGAGGGCTTTTTCTAACATGAATAGTTTTACTTACAGGCCTTCAGCAGCCTCTATCACTGTTGTGATAAATTTCGAATTCGTTAGCAGGACAGAGGATGCTCCCTGTCCTGCCTGTGGGTCCTTACACATGCTCTTTCCTCTCCTGGAATGTTCTCCTCTCCCCTCTCTGTGTGACTAAATCCAGCCCATTGTTAATTCTAACCTTAGATTTAACTTCTCTGGAGAAATCTTCCTGCATCTTGCAGTTTCCCTGGATTTATGGCTCCTATAATCCTCTATCCCATGTTTGTCACATTGTATTAATTCCAGCTGATGAGCCTCTAGGCTCTGAAAAGTCAGGGTATCTTGGTCTGTTTGCTGTATCAGTTAGAAATTGTATTTGACTGCTACAGCAGAGACTAAACAGAGTAAGATAAGAGGATATTTTTTCTCACATATCTCAGTCCAGAGAGCAGTATCCAGAGCTGGTATAGGGGTTCCAGGCACCCGCTGGAGAGCCAGCAGCAAGAGCTGCTCTCATCCCTAGTCCTTGGCTCTGTTCTGTGAGGTCGCTCTGTGATCCAGTAGCTGCTAGAGCTCCAGCCATTACATCCATGATCCAGATGGAAACAGGAAGCAGGAGAGAAGGGCAAAAAGAGTTTGCACAGCCATTTGTCTCCCCTTTAAAGAAATTTCTCATAGTACTCACTAGTAATGTCTGCTCCTCTTTCATTAGTACTTAGTTATATCTAGCTGCAAGGTAAGTTGGGAGGTAGTCTTTACCTAGGTACAATACCACCCCAATTAAAGCTGGGGTTCTATTACTGGGAAAGAAGATAGAATGGGTATTTTGAAACAACCAGCAGCCTCTACTCTCTCATTAGAGTGTTTCAAAGTCTACCTATTTGGGTTCTGAGTAGATGTTTGTGAGAGAGCGAACTTGCTTCACTCCACCCAAAGGCACGGACAGCCCTGGACACAGAGTGTAAATGAGATAAAATAGTTAGGGTAGGAAATGTCATACTGTAGTCAATGGAAACCATCTCCCTTATAAGGACAAGCATGGCCCATCTGTACCTGACATGGCCTGTTTCATGGAGCTGCCCTTTGTTGAGTCTAGCACAAAGAAGAAGGTATGTGTAATGGAGAGATTCCTGAACTTGGAGTCAAAGGCTGGGGTCCCAGGGCTGCTCTGTACCTAACAAGCTAAATGGCTTTGCTCTAGTCACTTGTTCTTCTGAATCATTTTCTTCCTTTGTAAAATAGGGCCTGTAGCATCAATTCTATTCATCTGCTGTAGGGTTGGGGGAGGGTATGAGAAACCAATACAATAATACATGGATACGCAGGCCTGATTATCAATGGGTGAGCACCCACATGGACCAGGTGCTTACAGAGGTGCTTTTCAAACTCTAATGTGCCTGTGCATCACCTGGGGTCTGGTAAATTGCAGATCTGATTCAGTAGTTCTGGTGTGAGGTCTTGTGCTCTGCCCTTTGAAGCTCCAGGTCCAGCTCCCTCTGATGGAACTGGAGGGTGTGGGGTGAGCAAGGTGAGGTCTCAGCCCCAGCAGTCCACGGATTCTGTTCCCACCTGGAGAGCTGCACTTTATCAGCCTCACTTCTCAAGCTTATTCTTGACCTCTATGGAGCGTGTTCACACAGTCCTCACAGACCTGCAGGTGGCCCTTAGGGAAGCTTTTTTCCATGCTTTGGGACTGTGGCCTTGACCTTCATGTCTTTGCTTGGCTGGGCCAAGCGGTATCCAGACCATCACTGATGGCCAGGTCATTTTTTAACCTTTATCTGGCAAAATCCTCCACTTCAAATAAATGGAAACCTTAAAAATAAACTCATATAAAAATGAAGTGGATAAAGCAAATAAAATATATAAAGTCAGGTTGGTTTGCCAATAAATCAATAAAAACCTTGGTAAGACTTTGTGTGGATGGTCCAGCTTTCCCCCCTTTAATTTTTGCAAGGAGATTACATGCAATAGAGCCCCAACCTCAGCCTCAGACCCCATGCTCTGAGACCATTTCTGGGCCAAGGCAGGAAGGACAGAAATAGGGATTTTTGTTTCGCTAGTGTCACAAAACTGGCTTGATTTTTAAAATTATGCTAAATTTTTCTAATTATGAAAACAATATGTACTTATTTAAAAGTGAAGCTGAGGGAATGGAAAAAGTAGAAAACAAGTCCCTCATGATTTCATTTTTGAAAGACAATCATTTCAAATATTTTGATGTCTTGAAATGCTTTTTCTCTTTAAAATGATGTACATATAGACACATAACAACAGACTGCGCCACACGGCTTGGGGGATCTTATTTCCCCCAACCAGGGACTGAACCCAGGCCGCAGCAGTGAAAACGCCGAGTCATAATCACTGGGCCACCAGGGAATTCCATAAAATAACAGACCAATAGCACTGATGAACATAGATGCAAAATCCTCAACAAAATACTAGCAATCTGAATCCAACAATACATTAAAAGGCTCATATACCATGATCGAGTGGGATTTATCCCAGGGATATAATGATTTTTCAATATCTGCAAAAATCAATCAATGTGATAACACCTCAACAAATTGTAGGATAAAAACCATAGGATCATCTCAGTAGACGTGGACAAACCTTTTGACAAAATTCAACAACGATTTATGATGAAAACTCTCCAGAATGTGGGCATAGAGGGAACATACCTCAACATAACAAAGGCCATATAAGACAAACACACAGCTAACATCATACTCAATGGGGAAAAGCTGAAAATATTTCCTCTAAGATCAGGAACAAGACCAGGATGTTCATTCTTGCCACTTTTATCCACCACAAAATTCTGTATAGACTTCCTCTTTTTTTTTTTTTTTTTTTTTTTTTTGCGGTACGCGGGCCTCTCACTGTTGTGGCCTCTCCCATTGCGGAGCACAGGCTCCGGACGCACAGGCTCAGCGGCCATGACTCACGGGCACAGCCGCTCCGCGGCATGTGGGATCCTCCCGGACCGGGGCACGAACCCATGTCCCCTGCATCGGCAGACAGACTCTCAACCACTGCACCACCGGGGAAGACCCTAGACTTCCTCTTTTTACATAACTAGTATCTCCCATGAGAAGTACATAGAAAGGTGACTGGGAGATGGACCAGGAGGGAAGGCAGGTACGAAGCTGGCCCTGTGTAGATTTCTGTGGGGGGAGCCTAAGCCAGTTTGCCAGGGGCCTGACGGGAGGCTGGTAACCAGCCTGAGATCTGGGTACCGGCCACACTGCTTCTTCTCTCTGTCTCCACCTCTGTTCTCAATGTGCACAAGTTGTACCTTCAATTTCTTAGCAAAGTAGACTATCACATGGGCATTAAACACATGAGTGTTTTCTGTTTAGTCTTCGTGGCAACGCTTGAAGGTGGACACATTTGTTATTCCCATTTTATAGATGAGGAAATAGAGGCTACAACCTTATGAGTTATTGTGATGATTTTTTCCAAAACCTGCAATATACATAGGCGTGCATGTAAATTCTGGCACCATTTGTGATAATTATGATGAGACTTGATCTAAGGACTGGTGTTTTGGAGGACTTTGGAGGGTCTCCCAGCTCAGAATAGGAGAATCAAAAATGGCCTCTCAGAGGAAAGGCCAAACAGGAAGGGGCTTCATGAAGAGGGTCGGATGGAAAGGGCTTAGCTTCCAGGCATCATTGTACACTCCTTGGCTAGAATGTAAATTCCTTGTGGGGATGAGTGGGCCATTCACATTCTTCACAGCTAGACACTCAAAGTAGGTGTGTTGACCATAATAGCAATACAATCTTCCAGAAGCCAAATCTGGGGCATTGCTAAACTCAGCAGTGACTTGTGTAAATTACAAACAGACAGTATGTCTAGGTATAGGTGTCAGGCACAAGGAAAAATCTCCCTCCCTCTTGGTGGAGGAAAATTTCCCACAATAACCCCTGCTCTAGGATCTTTGGCTTTGGGCTTGGCTCCCACTTGCCCCTTGTTAGGTATCTTGTTTTTTGCACCCACATCATACCACTGCCCATCCAGAGTCCTTGGTCATGAACTCCAGGTTCCTGGTGCCTGGGCCCTGAATACAGTGACCCCGTCTCTCTTATTCTTGGATCTCTGACATTGGGGAGGAACAGCAAGTGGGGGTCCCATTGGCATGGAGGAGTAAGGACCAACACCAGATTCTTCCAAGAGTGGGTTATGATGTGGGCAACAGGAAAAACACTCTCTGAAGGCCCCAAGTGCCTGAAGGGGGTGGGAAAAGAGTGACTCTGAAGATAAGAAAGGCAAGTCGAGACACCCAGAGAAACCAGCTTCTGCTCCTTCCAGAGATGCCCAGGGTAGCCTTGCTTAACCATGCCCCTTCCTGTACCGTAGAAATAATTTCAGGGAAAATAAACTTTATTTGTCCCTCACTATTGTTATGTGTCTAATATTATACATATAATTCCAGCACTCCTTCCTAATAGCGATTAGAATAAACAATAAGAATCATTTCAGCTGCTTGACAATTAAGGTTCTAATGAGTGAAATGGAAGTCGTATGATGAGGATTTCAACAATTCACTGGTTGGGAGCATAAGCACTATTAAAAAAACGAATGAAGTCTGTAGCTAAATTATTCAAAACAAAACAAAAAAATCAGACAGGAGGGACAGATGCCAGAAATAGGCCATATTCTTCACATTAGAGGAAAAAATATGCTGAGAGAAATTCTAAAAAGGATATAGGAATCCACAGGAAATGCAGGAGTGGAAATGATCTGCCTCTTTCGCTCCTTCCTCTGTCTCTTTCTTTTAATTGAGGTATAGTCTCCTATAGTGAAATGCACACATTTTACCAAGGTGTACAGCTCCATGAATATGTACACACATATACAGACCTGTGTAACCACCACTGAAATCAAGAATTAGAACTTTCCCATTATTCCAGAAAGTTCTGTCGTGCCCCTTTCCAGGTAATCGGCACCCGCAGGGGCACTGATCTGCCTTACAGTGATCCGCTTTCTATCACTGTAAGTTAGTTTGCCTGATCTAGGACTTCATCAAAATGGAACCACAGATTATTTAGTGTTTGGTATCTGGTTCCTTTCATGTAACATAAAGCCATGCTGTTGTCCCTATCAGCAGATCATCCGTTTTTATTGCTGAGAGTGATTCTGTGGTATGAATATACCACAGTTTGTTCATCCATTCTGTTGACAGACATTTGGATTATTTCCAGCTTTGGGCTATCATGAATGAATCTGCTTTGAGCATTCTTGTTGCATACACGTTTTTTGGACATCAGCACTCCCCCGCAGGAGTGGAATTCCTGGGTCACCGGGAGGGCTATGATTCGTTTCATTGCCATATGATTTTTTTTAGCTAGTTCTTTTCTTTTCTTTCTTTTTAAAAATCATCTTATAAATGTTAATTGTTCACTTCAGACTTTACCCACAGGCAAAAGTCACAAAATTTAGAGTAATTTCATATCGTTTTGATTTCCTCCTGATCAGTTCAAATCTCATTTTAACTAAGGAAAAACTGATGAATGCATCTGTCTTGCGTACATCACGTTTTGCCTGTGTATCTCTGCTGAGAGCTCAATGTTAAAAAAAAAAAAAGATGTTGGTTTACTCAGCAAATACTAACGGGAAGGCAGAAATAACCCAGGGATTGAGCAGAACCTGTTTTCTCCGAGGAGAGGAGCAGTCTTGCGGGAACCGCCCACCGCCCGGCTAAGGCCGCCGCCTCGGGCTGCCTTGCTGAGCGGCGCCACCTAGCGTCAGCCGGGCGCAGTGCCGGGCATGCTCAGCGCCTCCTTTCCTCCTGGTTTGTGAAAATCACCCAGCGTCCTGGCGACATATTTTGCCAAAAACCAGAGAGCTCTTTTCAGCCTCCTTGGCTTTAATCGTGCACAGTTCCCGACCCCTCTGGAAAGGGTCCCTGTTGAGCCCTTGGCCCCCAGTCCTCGCTGTACCTTTATTCAGCCTCTTCTCCTTGCAGCCCCAAGAGGATCGCCACCATGGACAGCACCCAGAGCCGAGCAAAACTCAAGAGCGTTCCCTTCCACACCCCCCCCCCAACTCGCCCCCCCCATTCCTGGCCCAGTCCTTCCACTGTCCCTCCCCCATCCTCCGAAAATCTCTGCTAAGGTGGTCTCATTTTAAAAGTCCTTCAGGGAAGCCAGGAAGGGAACTGAGACTCTCTTGGATTAGGTGTGCCTCGTGGTGAGGCGTTTTATATTTAATGTTCCAACAAACCTGTGGGGCAGCTATTAATATCCCATTTTATAAATGGAGAAAGTGGGATGTAGAGAGGTTAAGTACTTTTTTCCAGGTCACACAGCGGTTCTGGAAAGAACCATATCTCAAACTCATCACTGGCTTTTCCGCCCAGTACTATTATAGCACTTTTCGGTCCGGTGTTCTCCCTACTTTATTTATTCTCTCCTCCTCCTCCCCCTTTCACATCTTGTCCTGCTCTCCTGGGATGCTCATAAACTGCCACTCTTTCTCCTTCAGATGCCACATGTCACGTGGTTGTAAGGAACTCTAGCTGGCCCTTACAGACCGTGGCCTGGTCCCCTAGCCCGCTGCCGTTGGTATCCCTGAGAGGCCCCGCCCAATCGCGGGCATGCGCAGATTTCCGCCAATCTCCCCTGTGACCCAGGGCTCTTTGCTTGTGAAAAAAAGAAACTTTCTGGGATTTGAGATGCTTTTTTAGTACTTTAACTCCATTCTCCCAGGAAGCGATGCTTGTGATGAAGCAAATAGAAAAAAACAATTAGAGCCGGAAGGATTCTTGAAATTCACTTTAGTTCTGGTCCTGCAGTAATGAGGGAGGAGGAGCTCGTCTTCGGGGCTTTTGCAGCATGATTAGTGAGGCTGATAACAGCCAGGATGGGTTACCTCATCCTCTGCTGCTCAGGGGCTCTCCCTGTGTGAAGAGTGGCACACAGGGTGTCCACAGGGGGTGTACAATATATAACATGATTGGAGGAAGGTGTTGATTTGGGGTTGGAGGGAGGGCAGCAAGATACACACAGACAAAAAAGAAATTTGGGGGAAACAGTCACCTGTCCAAGGGGCCTTGAGAGTCAACATGTGTGTCCTTGACCAATCAGTGTAGAGACACTCTATTATGGGTTCATTGGTGTCCCCTCAAATTCAACCCCCAGCACCTCAAAATATGACCTCATTTGGGGATAGGGTCCTTATAGGTGAAAATCAGGTCAAAAGGAGGTCATTAGGGTGGATCTTAATCCAATATGACTGGTGTCATAAAAAGAGGGAAGTTGCAGACCGACAGGTACTCAGGGAGAGCGTCGCGTGATGATGAAGGCAGAGATCAGGTGATGTTTCAACAAGCCACGATGCTAAAGGTGGCCAGCAAGCCACCAGAAGCCAGGAGAGAGGCCTGGAACGGATTGTCCGTCACAGCCCCCAGAAGGAACCAAGCCTGCCGACACCTTGATCTCAGACTTCCAGCTTCCGGAACCATAAGACAATATATTTCTGTTGTTTAAGTCCCCCAATCTGCAGTACTTTGTTCCCACAACCCTAGGAAATGAATACATACTCTACTGCATTCCAGGAGTTGATGAAGACAGCGACTAGCTCTTGTGTGGAGGACTTTGTGCTGGTTATTACACCTCTATGTCCGTGAGGAACTGTTACACGTTTGCTAAAGATTGCAACCCTTTTCCTCATAAATTGGAATTGTTCCCACCTGGAAATGACCCTGATGCCACTAATAGAAATGTTCATTTTTTTGTCTGCCAAACCATTCAGGTTGAAGAGAAATAATCTATATTTTCAGGGTCAAGACTAAGGAGAGGGAAGTGAGGCACCTGGGGCATAAAATTAAAGGAGGCTCCGCTCTCAAGTATTGACTCTGCACCTGCTCTGGGACTCTGTGCCCCCCTTAAACTATGCACCCTACATGCCTTCTTTGCCTTCCCCTAGTCCAGACCCTGTGAATTTGTACTTGGAGCCAGAGAAGATAATAGGTATAAAGGGTGTCTAGAAACTGATATGTGATTGCCGGAACTGCGGTCACAAAACCTAAAATGATTATAGAAAATCTTCTGCACAATGTCTTCATTTCCCTGAGGTTTTTCCATTTGCATGGCTGTGCACAGCATTGCTGTCAGGATTTTCATATTTGGTGATTCTCAGATGACGGATTGGGGAGAATTCAGGCAGAATACATCAGCAAATGAGTTCTGATTTCATGAACTCAAACTGACTTTGTAATGATGCTAGGAGAGCAGGATGGGCTGTAGCCTCCCTCAGGGATGGCCAGAGTGGACAGAGCACTAAGGACAATTATCTTCCATATGGCAGGACCAAGCCAGATGACAGAACTTTTCTTTTAACTCTCAGTGAAATATCTACTCTCCTAGAAATTTCAGATGAGACACCTAACCCTGCACCTTTGAGCTGGGCTGAAGATTTAGTGCATAAAAACACAGGACACCCAGTAAAATTTGAGTTTTAGATAAGTAATGAATAATTTTTTTAGTATAAGTATGGGTCATACTTACACAAAATGTTGCATGGGTCATACTTACACAAAAACTATTTATTGTTTATCTGAGACAAATGTAACTGAGTATCCTGTATTTTATCTGCTAACTCTATCTGGATTACGTGTAAGGTACTGACCTGGACTGATAGCGGGTATTTTAAGTGCACACTATAGTATGATGAGGTATGAAGGGTTTCTGCTGGTAAAAGTTTTGGCCCCCTTCTCTTGGGATTTAAATTATTTCAGGTCCAAAAAGTGGCCATTAATCTTGGTAGTCAAGTGCCTCTAATTGTTTAGGCAGGCATGTTTCACCTGGAAGAGTTCAAACCAGGATTTTTAGACTACAGCAGAGCTACATTTGTTGGTTACATAAAGAAATGGGGGCGGAAGAACTGCCTGTTTGACTTGGAATTTAAATGTGGTCCGGCTTCAGAGACAAGTCTTTCATGATTTAGAGCTGTTTCCTTGAGGCTTTCTCCAAGGGTTAGTGTTCAGAAACTGTTTCTGAATGTAAATTAAACTTTCTTTAAAGTATAGTTTGTTCTTAATAATTGTCCAGGCAATGTGGCTAAGAAGAATATCCTCATGACAGCTGTGATTTGGACGATGTCTTTGGCAAGTCTGCAGGACAGAGGAAGCCAGGGTCCTCTTGTTGGGAGTGTTCCTAACTGTCCCTCTACCCACACATCCGTCTCTCCATCCATCTGCCAAACACCTGGTCTGGGCACATTGAGAAGAGAGAGAAAAACAATACAGTTATATTCTTCAAGGGGCTCACAGTCTCTTAGAGAAGAGAGGCATGTAACTTGACCATTATAATAAATTGTGACTTTGCTGGGCACAGTGGATTATGGAAATACCCAGATGCAGGATTTGATTTAGGTACAGGAAGGGAGAGCCAATTTTCAGGAGGAACTGATGCCTTAGTAAATCTGTAAGGATGATCAGGATTTACTTAGCCAAGGGCTGTATTTGGAAGGTTGCGGCAGGACTCATTGGTCATTTTCTGGATAGAGACGCTGGGGGAAGGTGGGCAGAAGACTTAAAGGTGAAACCTACATTTCTGGCTTAGCACATGGCCAGAAGGTGAACACAGCTGGGGAATTAGGCTTGGACCTTCAGAGTAGTCACTTTTAGAAGAAGTGAGTAATTAGACCACGATGAATGTTGGGAAAACTTTAAAATGTTCATTCTCTGTGAGCTTGGGAGATTTCACATTAATCCACAAGAAAGGTCACCTCTACTTTCTGGCGACCAGAATGACAGACTTTGGTGTTGATTATTTACATGCCCTGTATCACTCTTAAAGGTTTCCTTTTCTTTCATTTGAATCCATAGTAATAAAAGTAGAGCATATCGGGCTTCCCTGGTGGCGCAGTGGTTGAGGGTCCGCCTGCCGATGCAGGGGACACTGGTTCGTGCCCCGGTCTGGGAGGATCCCACGTGCCGCGGAGCGGCTGGGCCCGTGAGCCTTGGCCACTGAGCCTGCGCGTCCGGAGCCTGTGCTGAGAGGCGTGCGTACCGCAAAAAAAAAAAAAAAAAAAGTAGAGCATATCTACGCAATGGCAGGCTAAATAGAATAGATAGAGGAAAAGGAAGGCTGGCCATGTGGTCCTGCTCAGTGTAGAGGGTGCTGCTTTCAAAGAGCTGCCCAGAGAACTTGATGAATCAGTAAAACATGACATATTTGCCTTCAAAATTGGACTGCATCACTGAGTGGCACACTGCAGCAAAATGGGTGATACGGAGCTCCATAGGTTGTATATTTGGGAAAAGTGTACTAGATGAGCTACAGATTGTATTTTCCATGTCTTCATGACTCATGTTTTCAATTACTAATAGTTGGGGACAGTTCCCACTGGAACAGATATCTTCCATAATTTTTAATACAAAATTAGTCACGTAGATTCCCTGGGACTTGATGTTTTATTAAGTCTCTCTGTCTCTCTTTTCAGAGGAGAGCTGTGTGCTGTGCACTCCTAAAAGATTTTTATTTTTTATTTAATTATTTTTATTTTTTAAAACATCTTTATTGGGGTATAATTGCTTTACAATGGTGTGTTAGTTTCTGCTTTATAACGAAGTGAATCAGTTATACATATACCTATGTTCCCATATCTCTTCCCTCTTGCGTCTTCCTCCCTCCCACCCTCCTATCCCACCCCTCCAGGCTGTCACAAATCACCGAGCTGATCTCCCTGTGCTATGCGGCTGCTGAGATGTGCATTAAAAGTGAAGTGGACTGGTTTCTGCTCAGAATTCAAACAAATGCTTTTTCTGGTCAAAAATGATGAAAGGATCTAAAAGACAACCCTTAGATCTTCATGATCAACTATAGAATGATACTTTTGTTCTACACCAGTGCAGCTTGAAGAATGTTTATTTGGCAATAGAAAAAAGGTCACCATTTTAAGGCAGTTCAGAAACCAAATGTTCCCATAATATGGCAGCTTTCTCACAAAGCAACCCTTGGCTTTGCTGCTTTGGAATCTGTGCTTTTGACAAGCTCAAGCTCTCTTAGATGTGTTAGTGTGTTAGTGTGTGTGTGTGTGCCTGTGTGTGTCGGGGGAATCAGTGGTTGGAAGCCTGTTGATTGTAAATGCTGAGGTCTCCACAATAAGGAAACTATTTTTATTGCAAGGTGAGTTCTTTAAATAAGACAAGGAGGTGGTGGGGAGAGAATATCCAGGTGCGACATATGTAGAAACAGAGCAGTGTGTGCAGAGAAACTTGAATCAGGTTGTGATTTTTTTAACTACCCAATCCTTTCTTTTAAGCAGCATTTGTACAACCCCGCCTGAAACAGAAAACCTCTTTAATTAGCTCCTGCAGAATGTCTTTACTGCCACCTGTTGTTCAGGAAAATATTAGGGCTCCAAGGGGGCCCTGGGAGATGGTTTGAATGCCTGAGGTGCGTCTCCATTCTGCATTGCCATTCCAAATGCAA
Organism: Pseudorca crassidens; assembly: GCF_039906515.1. Taxonomy (NCBI): domain Eukaryota; kingdom Metazoa; phylum Chordata; class Mammalia; order Artiodactyla; family Delphinidae; genus Pseudorca; species Pseudorca crassidens. The sequence continues at coordinate 133,856,727 of NC_090296.1, forward strand.
CTCTTTGAGACACAGCCTATGGAGGTGATGTAAGCTGTACTCATCCAGAGCCAGCATAGACCTGGCAAGTGACATATTTTCTTGACACAGAACAAACTGCACACTTAGTTGCTAATCATTATTGATTAGAATCTTAAAAAGCTATGCTTTCCATTTCAATAGAAGCAATGAAATGTATTTTAGAGATGGAAATCACCTCTCCAAACAATATTAAGGAAAAATAAAGGGAGTGGAAGGATTCCATGGTTAGGATTGTGTCCAACAGTGTCTTAGACTTTGGTATGCTAATTACAGATACGTGGGAAAAGTTGAAACTAATCACAGTGCCAGGTCAAAGCCCCAGTCATTGCACGTTAACCCAAGTGGCCCACTGTAAACATTATATTTATTTTTGCTTCTCTTGGGTATAGCAAATGTGTCTGGTTTTGTCCATTAAAGCCTCAGATCAGGTTTATTTGCTCAACATCTGTTAGGATGAGGGTCTTACTCTATTTTTTTTTTTTTTTATTGCGGTACGTGGGCATCTCACTGTTGCGGCCTCTCCCGTTGCGGAGCACAGGCTCCGGACGCGCAGGCTCAGCGGCCATGGCTCATGGGCCCAGCCGCTCCGCGGCATGGGGGATCTTCCCGGACCGGGGCATGAGCCGGTGTCCCCTGAATTGGCAGGTGGACTCTCAACCACTGCGCCACCAGGGAAGCCCGGGTCTTACTCTTAATTGGTACCATCCGGAAAGGAGGAAGAATGCTCAGAGGATCATCATAATGGATTGAAGGCCCAGGAGTTTTGCATTGCAAAATTATTGTTTTTGTTAAGCTAATATACATATATAATATACACGATATTATAAATATATAATATTATATATATATGTGTGTATATGCAAATAAATACACATTTGTTAATGTGGGAGCCTACAATTTTACAACCCAACAGTATAATTGGGAGATGAGAGTTGCATGATTTAAGGTACCAGCAAGAGGCGTGTGTGTGTGTGTGTGTGTGTGTGTGTCTGTGTGTGTGTGTGTGTGTGTGTGTGTGTGTGTGTGTGTGTATGTTTAGGGATGCTAAGTGTCTTCTTTCTGGGCATTTTGCCTTTTCACAGCACCCTACTGCTTCTTCTTCTTCTTCTCCCCCCTCCTCTGGCTGTGGTTTCCATAGCTGCAGCAGGCGGGTCCTCCTCACTTGCACACAGATGCTATTCTGTACTCAAAGCCACAACACTACAGGCTTACTTTAAATGATTTAGTTTCTATCCTTTAGATCTCTCTTTATGTAATTTGAGAGCTGATTAATAAGTGCCATTTTGTGTGACTGAAAAATAGAAAAGGAGTACTGGCATTAAACATAAAATCCAAGAACTGAGTTAGGAACACAATGCACTTTTTTTTCTCTTTATGTCAATTACAGTCTGGAGATGAATGGAAACCCAGCTATGCCACTGCTCGGCTTCCACAAAAACCTCTGCAGGAGGCAGTAATCTGAGTAGATTCTTTGGTTTGATTTCCAGATGTATCTTTGTTATGGCAGGGCTTCTTCTAGTACTCTAATTTTATTCCTTCTAATTCTTACCATCCTATTCTCTCCTGGGAGAGAGAGAGAGAGAGTGTGTGTGTGTGTTTTGGGGGTAAACTTTTGAGCACTGGCTTGGGGAAGTCATTCCACAGGGATGCCAGGGGTCCCACCCTTCAGAAGGTGCTCTGCAGCTGCCTGTGCTTCTGTTACCCCAGAGAACTCTGGCTGAAACAGGAAGTCACCTGCCAAGCTCAGACTTCTCATACATTCAGGCAAAGGGAGTCAGGTAATACTGTGACAAAGGGCCATGGAGCTGGACTTGGAGGCAATAGTGCACCTGACAGCCTCACTGGGTGTGTCCTTCCTCACATTGCTGTTGGTCTCTGTACAGGATTTGGGAGAGTGGCAGGAAACTTCCCTCTGTTACTCACAGTCCTGTTTTCACAGACCGACCTTGGCACAGGCATCGAGACAGACTGTGTGTCCCTGTGGGAAAGGTTCAAAGAGCAAAGATGTGTATTTGATAAGAAGCTTCATATTTTATGTGGCTCCAGTATGTTTGGTAATATTCTTCCAGCCTTCAATTTTCTCCTCTTTATTTGATAGACACACGTGTCTTGGAATAGTCCATCTTTTGTACCCATATCTTCTCATATTCATACATTGGATTGGACAATATATGCTTACAGGGTTAAGTTATTCCATTCTCCAGTGAGCCAATGATAAAATGGTTCTGACACCTCTGGAAGCTTCCAATGATCCAAGGTCCAATACTATGACAACTTTTTAGGACTGCTTTCAGGAAGTAAAATCTGTGCAGGAGTTGAGGTAATTTCTTAACTTCTGGAGGCAGCCTCCAGCCATCCACATATCCCAGTTTGGAGGAAGCCTTCCCAGACCTGCTCTTGGGAGCCAGCAGGTGTCCACCCAGGGGCTGCTTCTCACATGCATGGTCGTCTGAGCAAATGGGGCTCCGTGTCTGGGAGAAGACTCTGCAGACACTGAGCGTGGTGATGGGATTATTCTAGTTAAGGGGATAGCAAAGAAGGGCTCCAGACCAGCAGACCCTAGACATTTTCTGAGGGTCCAGTGATAGCACTTCTAAAGGGAAACTGGACTTTCATAACACAAGATAGTTGCATTTCCTATAAGAATGCATTTCTTATAGACACACTTCTTTCCAGAACAATGTAGGAGATGTGTTCTCAGAACACACAAATTGAAGAAGGTAGGGCTTAAATTTTTTTAAAAAATACATCTTTTAGCATAAAAAGATAGAGAAGTCATTAATAAATGATTAACTTGTTTCTTAAGATGGTGCCACTTCTAATTTATTTTCCAAATTTATTTATTTCCAATTGTGTTTTTTCCAGCATTAGTGGTGGTACCACCCACGTAAGAGTTTGAATTTCAAGAGTATAGCATAAGAAGAAATTTAAATTTATGACTGTACTTAAAAATAAGAACTCAATATTCACTAAAATCATGAGCTATTCAGTTGACAGGTCACTGATGAATGATGGGAACTTTTGTTTATCTATAATACTGCCATGTATCTTATCATTAACATGGTTTGAGATTCATTTGGTGTTTGAAACCTAACATTACATGCGTTTTAGTTAAGTACAAAATTTTAGGGGGAGATTCATATTTCCAATTTTTGGTGTAATGTCATATTAATATTTCAAATTTGCACAATGCAAATTTACCTAAGACATAACTGTCCAATATTTTTGAGAGTGTAAATGTCTAAGCAGTTAGAAGTTAATGTTTTAATTCAGGTCTTAGTTGTGATGGTTTTTGGTTTGCATTTTAAAAAAATTATTTTTATTATGGTCAATTACATAGAACGTAAAATTCACCATCTTAATCATTTTTAAGTGTATGATTCAGTGGCTTTAAGTAATTCATATTGTGTGAAACCATCACCACCATTCATCTTCAGAACACTTTTTATCTTGCAAAACTGAAACTCTGTATATATTAAATAGATTCTCCAATCCCCACTCCCACCGGCCCTGGCAACCACCATTCTACTTTCTGTCTCTGAACTGGATTACCCTAGGTACCTCTTGTGAGTTGAATCATACAATATTTGTCCTTTTGTGATTGGCTTATTTTGCATAGCTTAATGTCCACAAGATTCATGCATGTTGCAGTATGTGTCAGAATATCCTTCCTTTTTAAGGCTGAATAATATTGCATTGTATGTATAGACTACACTTTCTTTATCCATTCATCTGTCAGTTTCCACCTTTTGGTGATTGTGAATAACATTGCTATGAACATGGATTTACAAGTAACCTTTTGAGTCACGGTTTTCAATTCTTTCGGGTATATAACTGATTTGCATTTTTGTGCCTCTAAAGTTTTTGTTCATGATGTTCACTCTGCTGCTTGGAATATTCTTCCTCCTATTCACCACCACCGCAATCCTATTCATGCTTCAAGGACTAGTTTTAAGATCTGCCCTTTGGAATACCTTCCTGGAAATTCTCAGCAGAAAGCAGGCTCCATACCGTGTTCCCATGGCACTTTGTTCCTTTAGGATGGGCATAGATTAGAGGGATAATGAGTGGGGCACGATGAACTATGTCCACCATGTGGAGGTTGTTGATGCAATCTTCATTAGCAAAGACCAGGCCCTGTGCTCAGCGCCAGCCAGACACAGTGCTGGCTCCCATGCTGTCCCTTTCCTGGAGGTATTCCCAGTCTCCTTGCGAAGATAGGACATGTTCATATAAAAGAAACACATGACAGATAGCATATCTTCCTTAGTGAACATGATGTTAGCAGACCTTACAATTCTAGTCTGTGGTACCAGAAGTATATTACCAGCATATTTAAATTTGACCAGATTTAACTGAGGCACCAGATTTACTGTGTGCCTTGCACTATGGGGAACACAGGTCTTAAAGCAGTTTGCAATGGACATGATCACAAATATGTTGAATGAAATACTTTACTTCCCATCCTGGTGTTGGAATCATTTATGGCCCATTAGAGGTGTTACACATGCTTTTGAATGAATGGATTAGTATTTGAAATCCTTTGGAGAAAGTCATATTTTTACTCCTTTTCTGCATAAATGATATTTTCTGATATCTAATAGTGTAATATAACCACAGCTTCATTTAACTGAAGCTCCTGGTAAACTGAAGATTTCAGTGTTGGTCTCTAAATAGTTCCCCTTAGAGGAGGTTAAGTAGGGAAAGGAAGCTGAGGCATGGGGCAGAATGAGCCTCTTTATCAAAGGGGTGGCCCCTGATACTTGGTCTAGCCTTTTTGGCCAGGGTTCTGTGCTGTCTCTTGACCTTCTGCATTTTGTAGTTGAACCCCCTTTACAGATGGCCCCTAACAGGCTCGCTGACAATTGTCAGCCACTTGTTAGGTGGTCTCAAAAACACATCCACAGCTATTTTGCTGGTGGCTGATGAAATAACAATAACCCCTAGAACTGTCCCCTCCTCCTACCACTCCTAGCTTTAATGATCTATGTATTTAAGATCAACCACACAAAAAATTACTACAATCACCAAGCTCTACTCACCAATAGACATGGGTAGTTGTTCAACCTAGAGGGTGAATTTGTCTGACCCGCCATCTCCCCACAACTCTAACGTGTGGATATAATTTGGGGAAAAAAACAATAGAAGGTAAGAACAGCCCAGTTGGACTTTGATTTTCATAGAATTACTTTTATTAACTCATATCAAAATGAATGATAAATTCTGATGATTGATGTTGATGGGACAAAGGGATTCAACTCAGTTTTGTTTTCAATCCAAAAGAATTTTATGGACTCTTTCCCGTGTGCTCAGCAATGGACAATGGGGAAGAGTCAGAGGACTTCCTCTGTGCTTCCCGAACCAGTGAGGATTAATCTAAGGTCGTTAAATGAGAAAATCGTAGCAACAACAACAGCAGCAGCCAGCATTTCTGGAGCCTTACTATGCGCTGGGCCCTGTGCATGTCTGTATACATTATCTTTTATCATCCTCAAAGAACTCTGAGGGAGATGCTATTACTATTATTCCTGTTTCACAGATGAGGAGACAAGGCCCAGAGAGGTTGCTTCACTTGTCTATGCTTGCACAGCAGTGAAGTGGTAGAGCCAGGATCTGAACCCAGGCGATCAGCCTCCAGGGTCAATGCCATAAGCCACATCACATTGCTGCTGCTTCTGCTAATAGAGGCCAGTCCTAACCGGCTGCTGATTCCTCACTATGCTGGGAAAGAGATACCATTGTCACCTCCATTTTAGCTATGAGAAAAAGAATGCCCAGAGAGGTCTGTGATTGACCAAGTTCACACAGTCCATGGCAAGACCGAGATTTGAGTTCCTTAGCTTAGTTCTACAGTGACAGCTTGTACACACTGTGCTGTTTCCTTGTGGTAACAATAAAAACAACCATTGTCAGGTGTTCTAGATGAAGGGAAGAGCGTCTTGAAGACAGCTGACATGATATCCTCTTTCTCTGCTGATCAGTAAAGCAGGCATCCCGTGTGGTGGCCTGACCACAAGGCAAGTGAAACCTCAGTGTCCCTCACTTGCTGCAGCCCTTCCAAGAGCCTGGGAGGGACCTTCCCAGTGTTTGTAAAATATGGAAAAGCAAATAAATTTTGTAGAGTGTGAAAAATAATTTTGTGTTCTTTTTCTCAGAGTCCCCAACCTCTAATTGTATAAACTGGTGGTTCTCAAAGTGGGGACCAGGAACGTTAACATCACAAGGGAACGCATAAGAAATGCACATTCTCAGCCCCACCCCAGATCTACTTGAATTAGAAGCTCTGGGAAGGGCCCAGAGTTTGGTGTCTTACCAAGCCCCCAGGGAGACTTAGCAGCAAATCTGAGCATCAACACCCTCCCAGGCAAGGTCCCTTTAAAGCCCTGTGGCTAATTTTATACTAATAACTTTATACTGTCTTTCTTAAAGGGCACCCCAAATTGTATAAGCCTCAGAACCTCCGTCTGGATCCACCCCATCGTCACAACTTTTAAATGTGCTCTTTTCCCCAGGACGGAGGCAGGGCTAGTTTCTGCCTGGGAGGCTTTGTGTTTTACACAAATTTTGTGATATTTCTAAAATGTTTTAACTTGACAAGAAACAGCGCGATGATATGGTTTACCAGAGAGAAAGATTTGTCTATACAGAAGGAACGTCACCTCCTACGCTCAGCTCACCTGTTGCAGGGCAGCCCGGATTGCCCCAGGCTCACAGGCAGGCTGCAGCCCGACACCCTTTGAAGTTTAACCAGACCCAGAAACAGGACTCCTGGGAGCTTTGTGACGTCTGCATCCACCTGTCAGGCAAAAGAGGGCAGCATGAGTGCACAAGCTTCCCACCTCCACCGAGATGCCCAGGCTTCCAGATTAAAGGGCTCAGTCAGGCTCCTGCAGGTGCTGCCTCTTTCATGAAGGGCAGGAGGCAGGGACGGCAGGATTGCAGAACAGTGTCACTGCTGCATCCTTGGGATGGGCCTTTCTCCTTGCACAGATGAGGTCCTGAGGTCCAGAAAGAGAAGTGAGGGGTTTAGGGACAAGAGGTGATGATGGAACATGCACAACCGAAAGACTCCTACTGAGCTCCGTGGGTCTTCTCACTCTGTTCTGCTGCCTCTTGGTTAGTTCTCCACACTAATGCTTTTTAATTTATTCTTGAGGATCCATTGGCTCAGATCAGTGTGGCCAGAGTTACCTGCGATAATGTTCAGTGCAATACTTTTTAAATTTTTTTATCATAGCGAAAAGTAAGAAATACCATGAAGATCCCAAATTAGCAGACAGCTAGCTGCCTATATTTCAGGGACCCTTAATATATGTAATCACTAAAATAAAATAATCATTAAAATGATGATAGGAAAAATTGCTAAATGACAAGGCATGTTCATGATTATTGGCTTTTAGCTGGTTTAGGAAAGAGTTTGCAATTTATTATGCCCAGATCAATCCTATTTTTGGAAATTCTGTATATAGAAAGAACAGTGGAAATGAATACTCCACAATGTTAATGGGGCTCTCTTATAAACGTGGTGGGGTAGTTAGTAATCATTTTCATTGTGTTTTTTCTTTCTTTGAAATAATATACATTGATAAATTTGACTTTGCAGTTATAGAAAAGAAATGCTACACTAGCAAATTGGATGGGAAGTACCATTTATTAGTATAGCATGGCCATTTTAATGTCACCATATTTAAGGGAGACTTTTCATCGTGTATCTACTGGGAAACTGAATATACAAACTGACTATGGCCAGATCATACATAAAACCAGAATTCTGATGACAACCTGTAGCAACCAGCCCAGAATGCTCCAAATGGCCAGGATTTGATCAATCACTGACACCTTTCTTAATTTATGCCTGTGCTTCCAACTTACAACCAATGAGAAAAAGCCAAATACGTTCCCATAACCAGTCACATAGGATGGTCCCTTCTAGTTAATCCAGGTTCCCCATCAGCTTCCTCCAATCAGGAAACACTATTTTTTTTATTGAAGTATAGTTGATTTACAGTGTTGTACTTTTCTTCCTTTTAAATAAGTTCATTTGTATTTATTTTTAGATTCCACATATAAGTGATATATGATATTTGTCTTTGTCTGACTCAATGTTGTGTTAATTTCTGCTGTACAGCAAAGTGATTTAGTTATACACACACACACACACACACACACACATATATATATAACATTTTTAACATATTCTTTTCCATTATGGTTTATCACAGGATATTGAATATAGTTCCCTGTGCTATACAGTAGTACCTTGTTGTTTATCTATCCTGTATATAGTAGTTTGCATCTGCTAACTCTAAACTCCCAATTCATCCCTCCCCCACCCCCACCCCCCTTGGCAACCATAAGTCTGTCCTTTATGTCTGTGAGTCTGTTTCTGTTTTGTAGATAAGTTCTTTTGTGTCATATTCTAGATTCCACATATAAGTGATATCATATGGTATTTATCTTTCTCTCTCTTTCTGACTTTCTCTTCCTGACTTTTGCTTAGTATGATAATCTCTAGTTCCGTCCATGTTGCTGCACCTGGTGTTATTTTGTTCTTTTTTATGGCAGAGTAATATTCCATTGTATATATGTACCACATCTTCTTTATCCTTTCATCTGTCAATGGACACTTATGTTGCTTCTGTATCTTGGTTATTATGAATAATGCTGCTATAAACATAGGGGTGCGTGTATCTTTTTAAATTATAGTTTTGAGGGAGCGCCACTGTTTTTCCATTATGAAGCTTTTCCACCACTCTGCCTGCCTTTGAGTCTCTGCCAAACACATGGGATTGTGGCTGACTCCCTTGCTATAGCAAGTTCATAGTGGATAGCTTTTGCTTGTTCTCATTTGGGTGGTCTTTGTTTATTTCCACATAAAATTCAGTCTTTTGGGAAATTATGTACATTTAAAAATTATGCACTCTGTATGTAGCATTATGTTATCACTAGTATGAAACATCTGATTCTTCATTATTGAGAAATTTTTAATCTCAAGCTGGTTGCTAAATCCAAATGACCCAAAATGATTTGGAGAGATTAGGGTCCAACTCATGGTGGATGAAATAAACACTGAGCTTGCAATTATTAGTGTGCTAAGATTTCCTAGTAGGGAAAAGTAGCATCAGGAGTAGAGAAATCATGGCTTTCATTAACAGATCCATGGAATGTTAATATTCTCAAACTATTTGCTAAGTCTCACTACCTTGTCCCTCTGGCATTAAATTCAGTTTATAGAAAAATTAACAAAATTTTGACTAACAGGCAAATAAGCTAAAAACAAGACAACCTGCAAAAGTTTTGATCTTGAACAAGACCCTGTCAGCTGCCATGTGAGTAGTCAAACTCGTGTTTTTTGCTGTGTGAATGATCGTGAAATGGTTGGATAGATCAAACTTCGTTATTAATAAGGATAAGTTAGTATTTTAGGCAATTTTCATCCGAGAGAAAGCTGGGGCTAACTTTGGAAACTTTGGAGAAGAAGAGTGCCGAACAATTTGGGAAAATGTGTTGAAATCGTGTAGGAAGAACTGAGACACAGTGGGAATATGAACGATGGATTCTGGTTATCGAACGGGTTTCAGAAGACATCCGTGGTGAAATACCCTGAAATGAATAAAAAGGGGATAATCTGATTCCTGTATTAATGGGCATGTGTAGGTGGGGGTGTGCTGGCAGGGAGAAAAGTCACAAATCCAAGCCATTAAAAAGAAACAATCCTTCTATTTTGATGTCAAACAATTGGCTGGTTTATCAAGAATCAGATAACTTACATCCCACACTGATTCAAATAGCTACTTTCTATATGATAGGACCATAGTACGTGTGTACACACCTGTGACTTCAGCTCATTGATCTGGAAGTCAAGTGGGATTATATGAAATCAGAAAGCTTTTCCCAATTCAAGCTGACAAAATTTGCTGACTAGAATTTTTAGGTGGGTGGTTTTTTCATTATATGTGAACACTGCGCGCTTTTGCTATACACTTGAATACATGCTTACGAGTTCAGAATTAGGTGAAAACAGCCAAATGCGTATGCGTATGGCATTCAAGAACAGCAGCAATTTATTTTGTTCTTCCACTGCATTTAAATGTATAGCAAAGTTGAATATCTTAAAGGAGCAATAAAGTCTTAAATCATTAATCAGTCAAGGACGAAGAAGCTGACGATGTCCTCACAGAGCATGTGGCAGATGGACCATCCTGTCCTTATAGTCCAGAATTAGAAAGGGTATGTTAGAAGGAGGGTCAGCTCCACAGGTAGGGGGTGTGGTGTCCTCAGAGTTTTATTGAAAGGTCCACCTTACCTATGATAAGGTAATCACCTTACCCACCTTCTTTGGCAGCTATCTGTGCTTATTTTAGCAATAGTACTTTTTGCTTTTAGGGAGTAAGGCAATGATGGCAAACTTCTTCCAGCTTTTGGGCCAACTCTAATCTGTTGGAAGTGGCTGCTTGGAATCTGGTATTTAGATTTGTAAGACTGTGGGAACAAGTACAGGCCGGGGCTGTCATACAGGAACTGGGAAGAGTTGTCTTGGACCTGATTTCCTCTCAGAAGCCTGAGTGTAATGCTTACACTTTAGCTTTTACTTTCACAGTTTAACTGTCTTAATATCTACAGATGAGTAAGGTCTACACAGGCTAGGTGGATCTTGGAAGAGAAGATTCCATTGCCGGACACTGTGAAGGTGAGGAAGACTGGTCCAGTTTGAGGTTCAGCAATGGGGAAGGTGAGGTGCCTGGCCAAGAGTGGGGAGGTAGGAAAGCACCTGGAGGAAATAGCATAAGAGCAGAAGTGGGGAGAGTTCTTGGGAGGCAGGTGCGCAACAAAGAACACACCTGGCCATTCTTCTGCCAGCCCTGGTTCCATTACCTTTTCTAACAAATTCTCAGGCTTCCCTGAGAATTGCCCTGGAGGAGGGCAAACCTTTGCATCATTCTTCCCACTCTGAAACTCTTTCCCAATGTTCTCAATGCAGTCTGCCTAGATCTTTCTTTGTAGCTCTTAAAGAGGAACAAAGGAATATTTGGGTAATGAAAACTAGATGCAGGTGAGTGGGAGATGGCATGTTATAGATATCATTCTGGGAGCTACTAAAGGCAAAACTGTTTGTATTGATTTTCAAGTAGAATTAGGTGGGGGAGATGGTCTTTCAAAGATGGCTAAAAAATGAACTTGTCCTTTCTAAGGTCTAATTAAGATCCTCTGTCAGAAACTATAATAAGAACTGCATATAATATCACTGGGGACAATGAAAACTGTTGGTCCTTTTTGAATTTAATAGGATGTCATGATTCAAAGAAATTACCTATTATTTTTTTTTAAACCAAGGCTGGAAAATAAAAAAAAGAAGCTCTTCTCATTAGACTACATCTGGGTGACCCTCCTGGTCTTATATCTGTAACATAGTTGGAGTAAAATTCATGGATCAATATGGGTTCTGAGACGGGAGGTTGCATTTCACGTTGATGAGATTCAGGTTCATTTCCGCTGCGGCATTATTAATGGATGTTAGTTGCTGATCAACTCCCATATGATTTTTTAGTTTCCAATCTAGACAAGTTAATAAAAAAGAAAATCTGTAGAAAGATTTCCAGGCTAAAATGTTCCTTCATTTTCCCTTTTCCTCCCAATGAAAGAAAACTGGACCAACAAATGGTCCCTGGCTACATATGGATGCAATATGAGTACGCGAATGTTTGATGACAGAAAGCAGAGTTGTAATCTATTCCAAATGGATCGTCATCTGGATACTTGAAATGCCATGTTGTAAACAGTGTTCCCTTGTCTTATAGGATGTTATGTAGGGTTGAATGCAGATGAAAGCCTAAATTTATATCATGAAACAAAGTATAAAATGAACATTAACCTCCTAAGTACTCTTTTTTTTCACTGTCAGATTCTGTTAACTGCCTGTCTTCTAAAAGTAGTGCACCTAATGATCTTTCTTTAATGCTTTGGCCATTTGATGACCCTCATCATTTCTCTCTCTTTCTTTCTCTCCCTTTCAAAAAAGTGGGTAAGAAATTTAGAGCTCAAAGGAATTTTGGAATCCTTTAGTCCACACAACCTCACTTTATAAAACAGAAAAGTAAAACATAGGAAAGCTATGTAGTCACACAGCTCAGTAGGTAGTAGGTGATCCAGGAATTTAGTCTATGGACTCCTAGAATAGGATAATTTGGATGATGCTATATTGTTGCCTTTCAGTAAATACGTCTTATTCTGTAATGCTTCCCTTCCTAAGAAAGGACTGATTTTATCAGCTGTTCCTTATAACCAGAATAGGTATACAGAATTAACCATTTGATTATATAGACTTCATTCATTCAACATTCATTCAATCATTTAGATAATAATTATATTCCTTAACCTTTTATTGTAAAGATATGCTACTCAGTGTAAAGAATATCAGCACTAAAGAAACATGAAAAGGAGTAAAATTCCCTTTTTGTCCACCACATCCCACTTCCCAGAGGTATTTGCTTATGCAAGCATACAGTATACCCTTTCCAATATTGTTAATGCAAAAAACATGTTTTAGTACATAATATTGTATATATATGTAGGCACTTGTTAAAAATGTGAGCATGCAATACATATTTTTCTGCAAATTTCCTTTTTAACTCTTTTCACATAATAATATCATGGACACTTTTCCATATCTTATTTATCTGATTTACTCCTGTTATGAGGGGCCAAGTGTATATATTTTATATATTTTTTGTGTATGTAGCAATCCAATTCATAGTTTGCATGGTATGGGTGTTTATTTTACCATTCCTCTGTCGATGAGCATTTTATATAGTCCCTGATTTTCATTGTTGAAAACAGTACTACAATGAGTATCTCTTTTTGCACTTGTACCAACACATTTGTAGGATGCATTCCTACAAGGAGGATTTCTGGGTCCTTCATTTATATTTATTGAGTAACTACTTTGTGTAAAGTGCTGGAAAGGCTATAAAATAATAAGATTCAATCTTTGAAGGTAAAGAAGTGGTTCCTGCTCTCATGAAGCCTGTAGTTAAGGTAGTAAGAAATATATACAAATAACGATTTCAAATAGAAAATTGTTCAGTGCTCTTTAGAAAATGCAGAAGAACCACCATGAGAAGATAAAAACACCTCGACTTCCTAACCCAGCCTGTGCAAAGTAATAATTACTTAGAGATGGGAGTTTCAGTGGAATGCATTGAAAATTTCCAAATAAAGTTACTTGTGCCCATCAATATGAATGAGTTGAAACATGGGAATGCAGAAGGTGACTTGTTTATTGAAAAAGGTCTAGAGAGCGTAATTCGTTTTGAACTTTTAGGAAATATCTCTATTTGTGAAGGGGAAAATTGTTGCAGTTCACTAGATAATCTAAGAGTGAAAGAACTTTTATTTCAAAGATCTTTTCTTGATGTTTGATACAAACAAACATTTTTATTTTGGCTCAAGGCTAACTCGTTTTAGATTTCAGCTTCATATATGTGTGGGCTCAGCTACCTAGCCTTTTTTTGAATCTAGACCATTTTGGTAAATCACATATTTGTCTTTAGTGTAGCAGAGGTTAAGAATGAGCACTTCTATTTTTTTCTTTTTTTAATTACAATCTCGATAATATTTTATTAGGGAAGCTTCTCTTCAAATTCAGGAGCCTTAGTTGAAGCATCATCCCCCTTCAGAATCTTACAATAGGATTCAGGTTTATGAGGAGTCTGAAGGGTAAGCTGGGACGAAGTGAGAGAGTGGCATGGACATATATACACTACCAAATGTAAAATAGATAGCTAGTGGGAAGCAGCCTCATAGTACAGTGAGATCAGCTCGGTGCTTTGTGACCACCTAGAGGGGCGGGATAGGGAGGGTGGGAGGAAGACTCAAGAGGGAGGAGATATGGGGATATATGTATATATATAACTGATTCACTTTGTTATACAGCAGAAACTAACAGAACATTGTAAAGCAATTATACTCCAATAAAGATGTTAAAAAAAGAAAAATAAAAATGTATTCAAACATAAAAATATTCATGTGGACATGAAGGTTATAAGCCGTATGATCCAACATCTTTATCCTTCAGGAGAGGAATTAGTGGGAAAAATGGGGATTCTTCTTATTTTGTATGGTGTTTGGCAAAAATTCCTTCAGTAAAATCTTAGCATCCCTTTTTCCTCCCTGTCTCTTCATGTTGTTGAAGTTACTTCACCCAATACATAATACAAGCTTAGCCCTGCTTGTAACACTCAGCAAGTTCAAACCACCCATCAACACACAGGGAAAACCACCAGGTTAGACGGGAAGGTCATTAAACATGGAAAGGACTGACACTATGGCAGAATAAGTGGCAATATTCAGAGGAAAAGTTTAGGGAACCTTAAGATATTTTGATCATCTGAAGCATTTCTCAATTCCTAGAAATAAGACACAACAACCAACTACGTCAACTGGCTTTGGAATCAGGTCCCGGTTTCTAGGGTTCCTACATGGCAAGGTAACACCAGGAGGCAGAACAGAGATTTGCCTTCTAAGGGATGCAAAGGCATGTTTAAATGTTTCCTTTGGTCTCTGATGTCTTCATTAGGTGATCAGGAGGCCGCCCACTCCTGTCTGGCCCTGTTTCCATGACTTCTTCAGGAAGAACCATGGGCTGACCCCATGCAAGGGTCCTTGCAGCCTATTCTGAGCGAGGCCCATGGAGGGCCCCAGAGCTGGCATTGCACTAGCAACAAACTGCAAGAAAAAAAAATTTTGTATTTCACAGGTGTTAGAACTGCAAACAAAGGACTGCTTGTAAAAGATCCAACCCTCACTTTTAAAAAGTCAGCTTGGGTAGTTTAAAGCCATGCTAGGTAGTTTTCAAGTTAAGAAAGAATTTTAATAGTGATGAACATTCCTTTAGAGAAACCCTCTGGAAATGGAACAGTTAACTTGTTTATTGGTTATCAGAAATATTTTTTAAAAATTTATTTTACTATTTTAACTAGATTTTAACTATCGTAGTATAGTGAAACATACCCTAGTGTTTTTTTTTCTAATTGTGATTTCTTCGCTATTAGAAATAGTAACTGAATCTAGTTGGTGTGGTCATGGGTTAAGACACTGTGGTCTTGGAACCAAGTAGAACTGGGTTCTAACCCCACCTCTGCCACTCACCAGGTTTGAAGCCAGGTACAGATTTCTTCACCTTTCTGTGACTCAGTTTTCTCATCTGTAAAAAGAGATCCATACTACAACCTCTCATATAGGTTACTAGGAGTAAAACATGAGTTGATTTCTAAAATGTACTTAGGACAGTGCTCAAAAATTATCACAAATTATTGCTAGTAATAATTCATACTGTTTTGAATATCAATCACATTAAACTATTATTTAGTACTAATTATGTCCTAGAATTAGGAGCCTTTAAACGAATAGGACTAATTATTGCGTTTGGTTTTAATAAACTCCACTTCATCCAGAAGGTTTAGAAAATGAGACTTAATCCTTGCTCGGGTCAATAGGTAGACACTATATATACCAATAGATCACCAATTTAAAAAGTATTCTAATTTAATACCTTAATTATTCAACATCTCTCTGATGATGCAGGAGGCATGCTACTGTGTGTTGGATCACTGTTCTAAATCCAATTTTGTTATCATCTATGAAGACAATTCTGCTATTTGAGACCTTGCATTTTAAAGAGACCGACACTAAGCCTGGCTCTTGGTAAGCACTTAATACATACAAATTGCTTTTATTATCATCAATTTTGACTTACCCTGGCAGATGAACCTTATAAGTGTCTATAAGCCAATTATCATGTGGATGCTTTGTCTACACATATCTGGCTTGAAGATGGGAACTGTGTCTTCTGCACCTGAGAGATAATGGTTCCTGCTGGGCGTGAAGCATGTAGCATAGTATTTGGTGCATAGTAGGTTTTCTGGTAATTGAATTCCCTTCCTCCACCTGGAAGCAGTGTTGCTGACTCACTGGGCTTCTCCTCAATTAGAAAATGTGGTGATCTATATCCACCCTTAGTTTTGTGCAGCACCAGGGCTTTCCTTCTACATTTAATCACTTCCAGTTAGGAAATCAGGATTCTCGGAAGTCAGGGGACAACACCAAGCATCAGGTCAGCAATAGCTGCACCTACCCATGGCCTCATGGTGGGTGGGGACAGAAAATGCATGAAGATGAGGGCAATTGGCACTGCTAAGGGTCAGAGGAGGCTGCTGGGGCAGACTTAATTTTTTTTATTGTAGCCCAGATTTATTGTGTCTGTTAAGTCGAAGGTAAGTTAATTGTTCATCATTGCACATTAACAAGAAAGTGTTGAGACAGAAGTCTCCTCATAGAATTGTTGAGGAAAAGTATGCTTCATCTTAGAGAAGGAGTTGTACAATGCTGTAGTGAACATCCTTTTACATACATTTTTGTACACTTTTCTCATTACTCTGTTAAGCAGTATAATTACTTGATCAAAAGATACATACATTTCTAAGACTTTTGATACATAATGATAAGCTGGTCCCTAGAAAATTTGTACCAATTAATATAGCCACCAGCTTTGTGACAGACCACAAAACTGAGATATAGTATCTCATTTACATGTGTATGTGTATGTATATTTATATTTTGTATAGTAAATATTCGGAAAGATAAACATCACAATATTGAGAATGGATATTTCTGGGTACGAGGATTTTAGGGATTTTTTCTTTTTGGGGCGGAGTGAACTTGATATTATTTTCTACAATGAACATTGACTACTTGTATAATTAAAAACAATTTTATAGTTCTAAGACTGGATATCTATCAAAGAAGATAATATCCTAATTAATTCTAATTAACTGATTCCTATTTTTTTCTTCCTTATAGACTGATGAACTGTTAGGGTTATAAGGGACCTTAAAGTTCACCTGGTCTAATTCCATCAATGTACTTGTGTGGAAATTGAGTCTCCAGGAGACAGCCTGAATTGCTTATGTTCACAGAGCTAGCCTGGGACAAAACCAGTGGCTAGACTCCAAGAACATTCTTGACTACTTGTTTTTTGAAACATCTGTATATGCTTCCTCCTGCTACTGAAAAATGCTAATTTGCTTTTATTGATATTTACTTCATTTTATAGTTTAGAATCATTCATACTAGCTAATGTTTAACTTACTAAAGCACTATATCAATATATTTAGAGATCTAGAACAGAGTTTTTAGCTTTGCTCAAGAGAAGATGTAGATTCCATCTGATTTAATGTGTTCATGTAAAACATTGATAAGAGCTATAAGAAGAACATGAAGGAAGAATCAGAAGATAGGCCACTGTATATTTACTGCTGGTGTTGTTTATTCTAGTTTTTGCCTTATTTTCTTTTTTACTTTTCCAGTATTTCCCTATTCTTTTTTGCCTGACATTAAATTTTTTAAAAGCTTCATATGTCCATTTAGGGCATTTTAGACCACTTCAAATCTTCAGAATGCCTGAATAAGCTCTCTACAATTTAATGGGAATGGGAATGTGTTAAATCACTATTTTCTGGGAGGACAGATGTGTGAACAGGGAAACTGATTTCACCACTGACATCACTAGATACATGAAGTCTTCAAGCTGTTTAAAGAATTGATAGAGATGTTAAAAATTGGATAAACACCAATACTGAATTCTGGAATACACAGAGTTGCTAAATATTTGGAAAGTCCAGGCCCAAACCCGGGTATATTTTCATGCAAACAGTAAGAGTGACATTTGAGTCTATTGTATTTACTGTACTTCCATTTGACCAGAAGATACAGCAGAGTCCTGGAAATACAAGTCCTTCCTCTTAATGAGTTGTTTAGTTGGCCTATGAGAAGGCAGGCCACTGAACATGTTGACTTTAGTTCAATTCACTGGTGACTTCAGAGGAATACTGACATTAGATGAGCAGGGTGGGTACAGCGACTGTCCGGACTTTTCCCAGCATGGCACATGCATTTTTCTTGGTAAGGGGACAGGTTGTAATTGCATGGCACTGGTCTCTACCTCTCTTTCTGTCTCTATATATGTATATATAGTTAAATAATAAACATATAATACATAATAAATATAATAGAAATAACAATAAAAAGCAATTAAAATAAATATGTATATGTGTGTATATAAATATATATATATATATATTTAGAGAGAGAAATAGATAGGGACAGAGAGAGAGAGAGAGAGAGAGAGAGTTTTTCTCCCTAGAGAGAGCTACTTTTTGTATAGCAACTTCCTGAAAAATCAGGGCAATGTAATATAATAAGAGGAAAATACTCAATGAAAGCCTTCCTTTCTTGTACCTGTTGGTTGGAAAACAATGCTACTTAGATTTTAAAAAAATAAACACCATTATTTTTTGGAGAAATAAGTAGGAGCTCTGCCAGATCCTTAGATCTGAAAGCCTCCCATGGCACTCCTCCCACCCCCCTCACTTTTGTTCATCATCCTGTGCCTGATTGCATGTTATCACCTTCAGGAGAACAGCTGGGTCACCCTGAAAGGGTGTTAATCTCCCAGTGTCTTCCCTAACACCTTATTGACAGCTCAAATCAGGGTGACCTACTTTGGCTTTGGTGAATCTGACTTGTCAAAATTCCCTTTTGACTTTATATTCATTAAAAAAATGTGACCTCTGCAATTTCCTGAGCAAGGTATGAAATGATCAGTATTCTGAATGACCTAGCAGAGTTGTGCGGTAAACATCTCCCATCCATGGGAGGCATTCTGCACTACTACAAACTCCTACCTACATAAATCTGCAAAGCCTGGGGTCTGTCTCCAGAAAAAAATGAACACACATCTAATGGGTTATAGACAGCCCTCTACATTGCACTGAAAAACTGGGTGTTTTGCCCTGGAAGACTTTAGGGTCATTTACTGAGTTTTTTAGCTGGAGTGGAATGAGTGCAGTCAGCTCCAGATTTCTCCATTGTTCTCCTTCCTGGCCTTCAGCCTTCCCTAGATTAGACCTGCCCTGGGATCAGAACCAATCAATCCATCAGCAAACTCTGCCCATTTGATGAACCTCTGGTGTAAAGAACTATGCTGTGTATAGGAGGGATGTGTGGATGTGCATCACAGGGCTTTGCCCTTAAGAATCACCCAGAGGGGAGATAGCTATGCTGAGAACTAGACCATGAGTCAGTGTGTGATTAGCTAAGATTCTGGGTCAGGGGACTTGGCTGGACTCCTCAAGAGAGAGGCATATGACAAGGAATGTGATAAGGGAATGTCTGATAAGAGAAAAGCATTTGAACTTGGCCTTGAAAGGCCAACCGTGGGATGAGAGCATTTTATAGAATGCAAAACCTTAATGCATGCTAGGGCAAGTAGATAGGTGACCAACTACCCTGGTTTGCTGGCACTGGGTGGGTTACTGGGTTGTGGGATTTCAGTGCTAAAACCAGCCAAATCTCAGGAAAACTGGGACAAGTTGTTCACTCTACAAAAAAGCTGGAATAAAAAGGAAAGTTATGGCCAGACTGGGGAGTCATGGCACCAGTTCAGAGACAGGTGCTGTTGGTTTAAATAAAGGGGGAAAAAAGTCCCATGTGAAGCTTGCAGTCTAGCTGATAAAATAAGGTTAGTAGGCACAGAACGATTTCAGCATTAAAAAGGAGCATTCAAGGCGGAGCAGGTTAGTGTTAATTTGTGCTTTGCACACAATTAGATTGTAGGCCAGGTGCTAATTGGGTAGCTAGAATGAATTACAGCAGAAGGGATGTTGAATAGCTAAGAAGAAGGTCTGTAGGGTTTAGCATTGGCCTTGAAGTAGGGGAAAGATGGAGGGTGGCATGATAAGGAGAGAGAACTTGAGTCAGGGCAGGGGTTTGAGGAAGATTCTAGTATGGGTAGAAAGTAACCCACTACCTATTAGAAGAGAAAATGTTCATGCTAAATAATAACGGGGAAACATGATCATATGGGGCCTGGAAGTCCAGATGGAAACTTGAGGCATTAAGAGGCCAGCATTTCCAGGAGGATGTTGTCCAGGTGACCGGGCTCATGAGGTTCTCAGAAAGAGACAGGGCTCCATAAGGTACTCAGTCTGGGAAACATTACATGCTGCCTCCTCTGCATGGAAATTCACAATTAGCACCAACACACTCCAGTCTTGGCAAAGACCTACAATAATGAAATTGAGCAACCCGTCATTTCTAACACAAAAGGCCACAAAACTCCCTTTGTTTGAGGAGGGGGTCAAGTCAGGAAGACAAGATTTATTAATATTTTGTAGAAGTTTTCTTTGGAAAGCACTTTGGAATGCTTTACTATAGACATGAATGAGGGGTGATTTCTTTTCAAGGCAAAAGTGACATTAGGAATGCATTTTAGGAATCTTGCCTTAGCAATGATTGCAAAAAAGATCAAAAGAGGTACCATGGGCAGCAAGAGTTACAGAGGGAGAGACAGACCTGAGTTCAAATTTGATGCTCACTTATGCCTTTGTGATAAGCCTTCCAGGTTTGCATGATTTGATTAAAATTTGGTTTTAAAGATCTTGGCACAAAGCCTAGCACATGGCAGGCTCTCACTCTATGGAAACTGTTGTCATTATTTTCACTTTATGGTAATAAATTGGAACAGCATGGGCCAAGTAATCAAAGTTTGGCTCACTCATGGGATTTGTTGACTTCCCTAGAGTAGCCCCTCCTTCTCTCTCCAGACAAATCCATTAAGTTCACAGTCACAGGGTGCCATCTTTCCTTCTCTACTGAATGGACTGTTAAAAGACTAAGCTAGCTCCCAGCAGAGGCAGAGCCCAGCAATATGCAGCCCATAGTCTCTCAGATGATAGAGTAGCAGTCCCGGTGAGGGGTCCGGCACACGCACCCCGGGAAAGAAGAGTCTGACTGCATGTGACATGGAAGATGCTGGAGAGATGGGGAAATGCCACATGCTTCTGGGTCCTTCTAGGGGTGGGGTGCAGGGGGGAATAAACAACAGCAGAAGCCTGGTGCAAGGCTTGGGCTGGAACATCCACCTGCATCCCTCACGTACTCACAAGGCGTCTTTCTGGACATAGGCACTTGTTTTCATTCTTAATTTTGGAATCAAAGAGTGTTCTTAATTTTGGAACAGAAGAATGGTAGTAAAACTTGGTCAGCCAAAACCCAAGTGAGGAGTGAGGGAATGGAGAAGGGGACCCATCTGTCCATGTTCATCCAAACAAACTATGCTTCACTTTGAAATTGGTGTTGGGAAGCCATGCTGTGCTGAGGCCAGCTGTGCATACTGCCTGTTGCCTGCTGAGTCACTGTGCCTCTCTCAGATCCTGCAAAGTGCCCATAAGCACAGCTCCCTGGGGGCAGCTGCAGAATTGTACAAATGAAGTATTCAAGAGGTAGGAGGGCGCAGGCAGATTTGGGGAGCAGAGCAGAGTTGAAACTCTGTCTGTTCTCTTCTTGAGATATTTTATGAATCCTGCTGTTGTAGTTGAGTGAGTTGATCATTCAAATGGACAATTATGAGAGGGAAGGGGTGTTATGTAATAATTGCACAGGGAAAACAAACTTACACTGAGTATCCCAGGCAAACCAGAGTACGTGGCCACTGTCGTGGTCTGAATTGTGTCCCCCCCAAAAATGTGTCTGTTGAAGGTCTAACCATCAGTGCCTGAGAGTGTGAGTTTATTTGCAGATAGGGCGTTTAAAGAGGTGATTAAGTTAAAATGAGGCCTTTAGAGTGGATCGTAACCCAATCTGACTGGTGTCTTTAAAAGAAGAGGAACTCTGGACACACAAAGAGACACCAGAGATAGGTACACACAGAGGAAGGGCTATGAACGGACATAGAAAGATGGCGGCTGTCTGCACACCAAGAGAGAGACCTAAGAAGAAACCAAATCTGTTGACACCTCGATCTTGGACTTTTAGCTACCAGAACTGTGAGAAGATATATTTCTGTTGTTTAAGCCCCCCACTCTGGTGTAATTTGTTATGGTAGCCCTAGCAGACGAATACAGCCACTGATTTTTTCCAACTTTCCTTATCTGTAAAAATCAAGAGAATCATGTCTACCACTCAGGGTTAAGTTAGATAATATACATGAGGCTTCGTATAGGCACACCTCAGAGATACAAACAATAAAACAAATTTTGTAGTAGAGTGAGTCACACAAATTGTTTTGTTTCCCAGTGCATATAAAATTGATGTTTACACTAAACTGTAGTCTATTAAGTATGCAATAGCATTATGTCTAAAAAATGCATTAATTAATAGATAATTAATAGGTACATTTTTTGCTAAAAAATGCTAATCATCATCTGAGCCTTCAGCAAGTTGTAGTAGTAACATCAAAGATAACAAAACACAGGTCACCATAACAAATAAAAAAATAATGAAAAATTTGAAATACTGCAAGAATTACCAAAAATGTGACACAGAGACATGAAGTGTGCAAATCCTGTTGGAAAAATGCAACTGATAGACTTGTTCAATGCAGGGTTACCACAAACCTTCAATTTGTAAAAAATGCAATATTTACAGAGAGCAACAAAGCAAAGCTCAAGAAAATGAGGTGTGCCTGTACCTTGTTCTGTGCTTTAGTACAATGTATATACACCTTGACAGACATAAGCCTGCTTAGGGCCATGTCCTGAAAGTTCTTGTTTTTACTAGTTTCAGACAATGCACTGGGATCTTAATTATAAAATCAGTAAATATCTATCAGTCCCACAGAGCCCTTGAAAATAATAGCCTGAAGGTTTTTTCAGTTGGGAACTTTAGGATGAAGACAGAATGATCAGTTGAGAATGACTAAACCCAACCCACACTCTGGAGTGTGAATTAGAGACCTGATTTGTTATAATACCATTAACCTAAACATAATCCCACATCCCTGAACACTTGGTGATGTGCAGTGGCATTCTGATGGGCAGGCTTTTCAAGTAAAGTCTACAAGCAGATAGATAGCACTGTCTCTGGTTAGGGCTCATCTATATGACTCATCCTGTTGCATTGTCCACATTCTGTTGACCCTATTTTGGGGGCCTCCTGCAGTTCTTAACCCGCCTGCCTGTGGGTGTCCTTCCTTTCTTGTATCCTGCCTCTGTGGATGTTTTCAGGTCCCATTGGCCATGGTTCCAAGTTCGTTCTGTGATTCAGCTTGGTGGATACTTAAGGAGACCTGTCTCTTTCACATACTCTGCCAGTGGCTGAGTCTAGTTACCATGGGGGATACAGGGGATTTTCCCTCCATTTGGGCTGGGCTCCATGCAACTTTCTTCTCTCACCTGGGGGCTCTGGGCTCTGCCCCCTGAGGACCTGTGGCTCTTACTACTTGGAACTTACATGGGGCAAACACCAGAAGAGGCATCCTGGAATGTCCAGAATATCACCCTTCTGGCTAGATGGTCTCAAGAGGTTCTGTTGAACCATTGCATCCCAGCGTCGGGAAGAAGCTTCCACTGGGTGGTGCCCAAAGAACAGCAGGGCTCAGCACATGGTGGCTTTTTCTTCCAGCGGCTTTATTAGGAATTACTCTAGGGTTGTCACATTTTACTTCTGCTCTCAGGAATAAAGAAGGCCTTGCTCCTCACATCAGATGTGTAAGGGAATCTTCAACATTCACAGAAACAGGGGCCAGCTGCAGACAGTCGTGACCAACCAATACTTCTTGAACCTTAACTCTTTGCCCAGGGGCAGCAAGGACAAAGCCATGGCAAGCTGAGGCTAGAACGTCTGACCCTGGGTTCTTCATGTTCCTCTTGCCCTGATTAGTTTTCTCCTCTGCGCTTCAGTTTTTCTTACTGGCTGAGTCTTTTCTGATCCTTTCTCACTAGAACATGCTGAAGTCAAAAGATATGGCCCTGCCCTACCAAAGGCTGATTCCTACTGAGAGACAGGCTTTCATAAAAGAACCAGTGCCAACATACAGTCATCCAGGGCCTATTATTAGTCAGGAACTCATTTATTCACTCATTTATCCATTTATATACCACCTTTTTATGGTGTGCCAGGTAATGTTTCTAGGCATCTGGGATTCGTCAAGGAACCAAACAAGGCCTTTACCTTCATGGAAAGGATCAAGATATTACCATTCAGGAACAACCAAATACGATGTGTTAGAGTTGATCAGAGCTATAGAGGAAATAAAGCAAGGTATACTGAAAATAGATAACCAACAAGGACCTACTGTATAGCATAGGGAACTCTGCTCAATATTCTGTAATAACCTAAATGGGAAAAGAATTTGAAAAAATACTACATACATGTATTTTACAACTGAATCATTTTGCTGTACACCTGAAACTAACACAACATTATTAATCAACTATACTCTAATATAAAATAGGGGCTTCCTTGGTGGAGCAGTGGTTAAGAATCCGCCTGCCAATGCAGGAGACATGGGTTTGAGCCCTGGTATAGGAAGATCCCACATGCCGCGGAGCAACTAAGCCCGTGCACCACAGCTACTGAGCCTGCGCTCTAGAACCTGCGAGCCACAACTACTGAGCCCACGTGCCACAACTACTGAAGCCCACGTGCCTAGAGCCCGTGCTCTGCAACAAGAGAAGTCACGCAATGAGAAGCCCGCGCACCGCAACGGAAGAGTAGCCCCTGCTCGCCGCAACTAGAGAAAGCCTGAGCGCTGCAATGAAGACCCAATGCAGCCAAAAATAAGTAAATAATTTCATTAAAAAAAAATAAAAATAATAAAATATAAAATTAAAATTAAAAAAAATAAAGCAAAGTAAGGAGGTAAGACATGCCTGGGAGGAATGGGTGAATTGCAAATTTCTATGGGATGGTCTGTGAAGGGCCCTCTGGTTTGGGCAGAGAACTGATGAGATGATGGGGTGAGCCAGGTAGAGAGCAGGAGAAACAGCCTTCTAAGTAGGGGAACCATGAGGGCTGAACCTGTCATGTTGGGACCAATGTGGCTCTCAGGGAGGCTGGCCAGAGGGAGCCGGCAGGTGTAAGTGGGAGGAAGTAAGGCCGGGGGGCAACAGTGGTGGGATTAGGCAGGACTTTGGGCACTAGGAGAACTTTGGCTGTCATTCTGTTAGATTTGAGTCAGAGATTTGGTCCTACGTTTGAAAAGGATCACTGATGTTTATGTAAACAACAGCTGTTGGAGAGAATGTACTAGAGTCAATCAAGAAGACCTGTTAATTAGAAGCTAACCAGGTGAGAGGGGATGATACCTGGATAGGCTTTTCTGAGTCTACATGTGTGGTGTGAAATAGTTAAATGGATGCCTCTAAGCTGCTGGTCCTGGGAGATGTTCACCAGTGAAGGGTTGCACCACGTGGGACGGTGATCAACATAAACCCTCCAGGTTTCATCCAGTGTCTGCCATATACCAGGAACTTTCCATCCCATATGCCCAAGTATCAGAGCAATATTTCAAGATAATATGACTGCTCCCAAATTATTAATAGAGAAACTGAGGCCCAAAGAGTTTAAGCCCCTGGTCCAAGGCTACACAGCACATACTTGGCAGAATCGGGCCTCTCTCCCAAATCCATTTGCCTTCAGATCTGCTGTTTATTCACTCCATCTTAAAGCATTTTGCATATTCCTTTTTCATGTGGGATCCTTGAGATGTAGCACTTTTTTGGTACTTGAAAACTTTAACAGTTACAGAAAAGATTCCCGGAAGCCGTATCTGAATCTCCTATAAGTTTCTGGCGTATGACCGTCCCTTATCCCCATGTTCACCAGAAAATGTACTACATCCCTGGTGAGAGGCTGATTTGAAGCTCTGATATCCTTCTAGAAGTCTAAAGCATACTTTTCTATTGGAAATGTCATGTGTGAATAACCTGATAAACACCTCACATTCTGATGTGGTGGGTATAAATGTAAAAAAGAAAAAGCAAATATTAATACATACAAAAGTTTTTAAATAAATTATTCTTTTAGTCTTGCCTTCTATTAGATCAAATTGTGGCTAATAGGACACATTTTTCTATCAAATTTGAAATAAAATTCACACACATCAGCTAAATATTTTATTCCTCTAGAAAAATAAATTAACACACTGATCCTTTGAATGCAAGGAACGTATACTTGATATCACATTGTATTTCCCTCAGGCCAGGTCTCCCTCAGTCAAGTGAAACCAAGCAATGAGACGGTTATCTGGATAGTCAGAACAAAATCATTTTTACCCTCAATCATCTATGAAATTTAAGACAAAGTATTTTGTTTTTGTGTTTGTTTGTTTATTTTTGTTTTGTGAATTACCCCTTCAGTTTTATGTGTTTTTAATATTAGTGTTGGGACCTGGGGCATCTGAGATTGTTCTGCTCTTAAGGTATTTTTGTACTCAACAAACTTGATCCAGCTGAGCCCAAACTTTAGCTGGAGGCTGTGGGTCTTTTGCGGAGCTCAGAAAAGGTTCATCTGAATGTCTGGAAAAATGTGACCTGAATTGTAATCTGAGTCATTGGGAAGGTGTGGTGGAGGCCTGGCGTCTCCCCGCCTCCCCAGCTGAACCCAAGCTGAACCGGGCCCAGGTGGCTGTGGTGCCTTCGTGACCTCCCACATGTGTTTTGACTCAACCTTCAGCCCCAAACAACAGTCAGGAAAGAACAAAGGGCTGTTTTCTCATAGAGCCCTGGTCCCTGACCTGAAAAGGGTGATATTTGTCAAGTGGATTTGGACAGGGCACCTGCAAGTGGGCGCAGGGTCAGGTGTAAGTGTGGATGGTTGCAGCTGGATCCCCCAACACCTTAAAGAGCAGCATCCCCAAGATGAGACTCTTTTTCCCTCCCAGAAATGTTCTGCTGATGGGTTAGTGTAATTCTTCAGGTCTGCCCCACAGACCTGTAATTCTTCAGGTCCTGTAATTCTTCAGGTCTGCCCCACATTTTTGTGCTGCACCCACATTTTTGTGCTGCACCCACTGCCCACTCAGGTAGAGAGTTCCTGAACACCTTTAATGTCAGGCTCTGTTTGGGGGCATAGAAGAGGTAAAGTGGTGCCCCTTCTCTCTCTTCCTAAAAAGCATGATGTAGTCTTAATCATGAAATTGAAAAGCACAGTAATGTATTTCTCTTTTATGGGCTCTGTTTGACTCAAATACAAGGAAGTATCCTATAGGCTTGCATTCAGAGTATGGGCCCTGCTTGGAAACTCTTAGAAAAGTGGTCCCCGCAGGACCTACTCAATCATGATCTGCATTTTTAACATGCTCCCCAGGGATCCTTTTAAAGTTTGAGAGGGGCTGTGTCTGAGGACACTGCTTCTGGTCTTGCAGGTGGCTGTGTGAACTTGGGCAAACTCTTTAACCTGCCTTGGCCTCAGTTTCCTCATCTGTACACTAGGGCACAGGAGAGGCTGGATGAGGGGAGGGATGTCCAACGCCTAGTCTGGTGTTTGATGGGGAGCAGAGGTCCCTGGGCACCTGGGAATCTTCCTCCTGCGGGGTGGTTGCAGCACCTCCTGGGAGTCAGAACATAGAGTCAGCCAGCCCAGATCACATGGGAGCATGTGACTGCAGCCCTGGACAGACAGCTCAGCTTGGGAAATGCAGCCAGCCCGACTTGCTGGGAGCGACAGGCTCTGCTGCGATGCCAACCACCTGCCAGGCTCAGCCCAGCCCCCCACCACCAAGCGCACCACATCCAAGTGCCAGTCAGCTGCAACCAACCCCAGTGGTCCCCCCACAACAGGTGTCTCATTAAACACCTCTCACCCTCCCAGGCTTAGCCACTGACAGGCCCCAAACTCGCACTCAATCACCACTTAATCACAGCCAAACTCCATTAACAAGTCATACTAATTACCAACTTCCAACAGTGTCTCAAGTATAGAGGCAAAATACCTTATTCTTTTTAGATAAAAACTGACTTGTGATCCTTCAGAAAGACCCATAATTAGGTCCTTTTAAAATGGTAAGCGGAGACAAAGTGAGAGAGTGGCACGGACATATATACACTACCAAATGTAAAATAGATAGCTAGTGGGAAGCAGCCGCATGGTACAGGGAGATCAGCTCGGTGCTTTGTGACCACCTAGAGGGGTGGGATAGGGAGGGTTGGGAGGGAGATGCAAGAGGGAAGAGATATGGAATCATATGTATATGTATAACTGATTCACTTTGTTATAAAGCAGAAACTAACACACCATTGCAAAGCAATTATACTCCAATAAAGATGTTAAAAAAATAATAATAAAAAGTAAAATAAAATGAGGATGAGGGGAGGAGGCAGGGGAAAGGCTGATAGACCCAGGACGGGTTCAGTCCTGAAAGGGCACAATGCAAGGCTCTGTTTATTTTAATATTGTGCCTGCTGGTGGCCCACAAGGGTCCAATTAGCTTGTTACAGCTGTTTGTATTGGTTTCATCCTGTTGTCTCGTCCTTCCTCCCCTTTTTTTCCTAGGAGGGATAAACTTGTAGCACAGATTGCAGGCCTGCAGGCATCCAAAGATCAACAGCTACTGTTCTGTGATCAAACCCCCTGTGAACCAAGAATACTCATTTGCAGAATTCCTAATGCATTGGATGAGGTGGGGACAGGGCTTGGCCTGTGCTTGACGTGGCTGTAATAGGATCTGGTGCCGCTTTGAAATGGCCAGAAGGTAAATACTCTGGGAATGAGAGCAATTTTGTAGACCGGCTTTTTGCCTTTTTCAATTTTATATTGGATAATAATAAAATTAATATTATTATTATTATGATTTGCCTTATCTTTTCCATCATAAGACACTCCATTTTACTATTTGAAAGGGATTTTGCTTTTCAGAAGAACTTACATACATAGAGATCATCCTTTGCCAGTCAAATATAACAAATACATTAAAATGAATTTCTTACTAATTTGGACAGGCTCATGGACTCAGCCTGTGAACAGTGGTCACTCTAGTGTCAAGGTCAGTGCAGCCAGAACTAGCAATAACAGGAGGAGTTAGGGCAAGCGGCAAACTACAATAAAATATGGCAGAAATTTGGCTCATGACCTTTTGTCCTAATCTTCTTCTGTTGTCAAGTGAGGCACCATGTAGTTCAAACATTTGAATCAATTCTACGTTTAATTGAAGGCTTTGAAATTGAATCAAATCACATTTTGGAATCATGATTTCTGTGTTCCTTAATGGACACATGAAGGTAGTTTTAAGTGTTCTGATTTATATAGTGTTTTCAAAAAATTCTTCTCTAAGAATTCTTGAAGTTTTTAAAGATGCAGCCAGCAAGTTTTTTCACCCTTTCATATCTTCAGTCATTCCAACTCGTTGATCAGATTTAATTTTTTTTTTTAAATTTTATTGGAGCAGGGAATTCCCTGGCGGTCCAGTGGTTAGGACTCCATGCTTTCACTCACTGCCATGGGCCCATGTTCAATCCGTGGTCGGGAACTAAGATCCCACAAGTTCGCAGTGTGGCCAAAAAAAAAAAAAGAAAAGAAAAGGAAAAAAGAGAGAATCATTTAGCAAATGCCTACATATTTAAAATTTTATTGCAGTATAGTTGATTTATAATTTTCTGTTAGTTTCAGGTGTATTTCAAAGTAATTCAGTTATAAATATACATATATTCATTCTTTTTCAGATTCTTTTCCCATATAGGTTATTACAGAATACTGAGTAGAGTTCCCTGTGCCATACAGTAGGTCCATGATCTATTTTATATATAGTAGTGTGTGTGTGTTAATCTGAAACTCCTAATTTATCACTCCTCCCCACATTTCCCCTTTGGTAATCATAAGTTTGTTTTCAAAATATGTGTGAGTCTGTTTCTGTTTTGTAAATAAGTTCATTTATATCATTTTAAAAAATTAGATTCCACATATGAGTGATATATGATATTTGTCTTTCTCTGTCTGACTTACTTCACTTAGTATGATAATCTCTAGGTCCATCCATGTTGCTGAAAATGGCATCATTTATACTCAATGCAATCCCTATCAAATTACCAATGACATTTTTCACAGCTCTAGAACAAAGATTTAATTTCTATGGTAGGAGACACTACTTGCTGACACTCACTGGAGATGAAGATCTCAATTTCTACGGGAGTTGTTGGGTATTTTGGATGCTGCTACACATGTAACTATCACATGGCACAGGAGGAACATAGTCTTTAGAGGAAGACAGAACTTGATCCAGTTTACCATACTATCCCTGTGGCCTTTGGCAAATTATTTAACTTACCTGAGAGAAAGGCTCCTTGTCTGGAACACTGGAATGATATCTACTTCACAGTGCTGTGAATATGGAAAAGATAATGAACACTTGTAGCCACTGCCAAATCTGCAGTAGGTGCTCAGTAATACTCTTTGCCATTCCCTTCTTTACTTCAGCCAGAAGCCCCTTTCTTAGAAGCTTCCAGAGTGGGACAAACTTAGTAAGCAGCAGTGGATCATAAATCCAGCCAGTGAGCTGGTGGGAAGCTAAGTGCTGGGAGCTGGCAGCCTGGCATCATGGGTTACCAGACTTGGCAGCTACTGCTATGGCTTTAGCAGGGGTGATGGAGCAGCAGGAAGCCTAGTGGGAAGTATAGAAAACCTAGATTGGCAAAGTCCTGTTGAGACCAGATGCTTTGAAGATCTGAAAGGCAGTCGTCAGCCTGTGATCCTGCAGGGAACTCTGAGTCTGGCCACCTCTTTGGACTCATCCTCACCTATGTTTTCAGACACATGCACTTGAGGGTTTCTTTCTGAGAAATGCATCACTGAGTCGATGATAGAGGTCTATAGGAAAATAGATTTTCTCTAACAGATATTCACTCTAGAGGCATTTTTTCAAAGAGAATGCTTTTTCTCCTTCTTCATAGAATCTCACGCAGATCAACAAAGGTTGATGTATCAACATTTAACAAGCTGTTTAAATGTTGCAGCTCTGAGGGCAACTGCTCAAAGCCTTTTTCTTTTCAAATTACCTGCATGTTCTTGTGTTGATGTTGACTCTAAGAAGCTGATTGGGACAATGGCATGATACGACCTCCCCTCATCATTAAAGATATCAGAACTGTAATAAGAAATACTGTACTTTTTGAAGGAATTAAAAAATGCTTACTCTTCGTGTCTCTATAAGCACATGTGATTTTTCCAGTTATTTTTCAAAAAAAATGACAAATTTGTCGGAGTACTGAGTGTTACATAATATTAAATTTATGTGCATTTTCATCTTCCATCCTGATGGCTTTCTCCCAGTCCTCTTAGACATTGAGCAGCTAGTACAGATTGCTCATGTGAGCTTAATTCAATATTTATTATACATTTAGTTTAATATAAGCCCAAATAAATGATATATTGTCTAGTAAGTCATAATTTTAGGTTTTTATGCAAACAGGCAACAAAAGGATCTTAACTCCAGATACCTCTTGGTGGTAGGAAAGCATTCTCATGCCCATAAGCTCATTGCTGAGTTTGTTATTTTGCGGCAACTTGTAAGCTAAACCCTGGTACAGAAATAGCAGACACAATGTAGGGCAGAGGAACCACTGGGTTGGATGGCAGAACTAAAAAGTGTTCTGCATGTTACCAGTCCTGAGACCTTGATTAAGCTCACTGAGTCTTGCTTTCTCCATATGTGAAATGAGTGTTGATGTTATTGCTTCAATGGTATAATCCATGAATAGAACTAGACAAAATATAGCAAAGGGACCATAGCTTATGATCTCCAGGCTGTCTCCACTTTCCAAAGCAGGGTAAAAATATAAGATGATACGAAAATATCTGTGATTTTTTATTTGTGACAAAGTTACCAGAACATTAATACTACTGTGGTTTGTGGCATACATTTATAATGGAAGGAAATGCTAAGGTTTAATTAGAGGTTAATGAAAACTAAGATGAAATTTTACTACAAGATGCTTGATTTTGCTTGTGCAGCGCCTTTTACACTAGAGTTTGCAGACCCCAGAGTGGTCCTTAGATGTAATTGAGAGGGTCTAAGAACTTGAATGGGAGAAATTTTTTCTATGTAGTAGAAAAGTCAAACTTTAGATTATGAATTAGCTGAATAAAAAGGGGGAAATCAGACTTCAGTTTCTCCTAAAATGGAGTAACAGGGAACAGTTTCTTCCCTTCTACCTGGAACAATGAAAAATAATTGGATAACTATATGTAAAATTAATTTGAAGACATTGGATATTAGACAATGAAGGACAGTTATCATTGAGAGGCCAGAAACCAATATGGACAGCCTCATAATTTTCTCACCTTATTGCTTTAGGAGAGTAGCTAAGCCATGGGACAAGGAGGGAGAAATTAGGGCAAAGTTTGCTGACCCTGAACTGGGGAGAAGTAGCTGAGTGTCCTAGGAGACCAAAGTGACAAGGGTTTGCAGGACAGAGCACCAGAGAGGAGAGAGCACCAGAGAATCTAGAATAACTGCAGATTCAAGTTTCCTTGGAGCATTCGGCAGAACACTGATCAGCACATGTGTGTGGGAAAACTACCTGGTCCCAGGGAGAAACAAACAAACAAAACATCTGAAAAGACTAGAAAATCATGACTGGTGTTCACACAGGGCTGGGAATATTCCCTATTCCCATTATTTGGTTGGAAAAGCCCATAAATCACAGGGCATTGGGTAGATAACTCAGGAAGTTCCTGCATTAGTAATGGGGAATAATTGGCCTTAGTCTGAGCAATGTGCAAAACCTGCATAATATATCATAAAGGCAAGACCAGAAAGGATGAAACTATTTCCAGGTAATTTAACTAAATCTCAGATCAAAGTTCAGAATATCTGTGGGAAATCAAAAATATCCAGCACTCAACAAGGTAAAACTCAAAGTCCATCATCCAAAGAAAGTTTACTAGGCATGCAAAGAAGCAGGAAAACAGAATTTGTAATGAGGAAAGTAATCAATCAGAAATGACCTAGAACTGGCACAGAATTAGCAGAGAAAAACATTGAAATAGTTACTATGACTTTATTTCATGTGTTCAAAATGTTAAGTAGGTACAGAAAGAATGTAAAGAAGACCCAAGTCAAAATTCTAAAGATAAAAATTACAAAGTTTAAGAAGAAACATATTGGGTAGGATTAATGACAGATGATATATTGAAGAAAAGATTAGTGAATTTGAAACACAGTAATGGAAACTATCTAAAATAAAAATAGAAATTCTTTTTCAAAAAATTAACAGAGACTTAATAATCTGTGGGACTACTTCAGCCAGTCTAATATATGTGTCAATGGACTCCCTGAAGAAGGATGAGGGGACACAAAAATACTTGAATAAGTAATAGACAAATATGTTCTAGATTTGATAAAAACTATAAATAAGCTCAGTAAATCCACAAGATATAAGAAGAAGAATACTACAACAAGGCACACCATAATCAAGTTTCTCAAAACCCATGATAAACAGAAATCTTAAAATCAGCCAGAGAAAAAAGATACCTATGTACAGAGGAACAAGGATGAGGATGGCACCAGATTCCTTGTTAGAAACAATGTGAGTGAGAAGATAGTGGAGCAGAACATTGAAAGAACTGAAAGAAAAAACTGTCAACCTAAAGTTCCATGTATACTGAATATACCTTTCAAAAATAAAGGCAAAATAAAGATTTTTTTTCAGATGTACTAAAGCAAAAAGAAGTAATCACCAGCATTTCTGTCCTACAAGAAAGCTAAAAGAAATTCTTCTGACAGAAGGAAAGTTTAGCACTTGGAAATATGGGTCTACAGAAAATATGAAGAGCATCAAAATGATACTAAATGGGTAAATATATTGTATAAGACATTTTCTTACTATTTAAATCACTTAAAAAGTTAATTGACAATTTAAGCAAAAATAATAATTTACTGTAGGGTTTGGAAGGAGGAGAATAATGTTTGATAAACCAATGTCATCAGCTTCTATCTTAAGAAAATGGAAAACTATGTGCAAATTAAACCCAAAGTAATAAGAATAAAGGATTTAATAAATATCAAAGTGGAAATCAGTGAAATAGAAAAGAGTAAAACTTTTGAGTTAGTCACTGAGATAAAATCTGATTCTTTGGGAAGATCAATAAAATTGATAAATCTCTAGCCAAACTGGTCAGAAAAAAATCAAGACACAAATTACTAATATCAAGAATTATGCTGGTGACATCACAACAGATTCTACAGATATTAAAAGCATGTGAATACAACATTATGAGCAGTTTCATGATAATAAATCAGACAACTTAGATAAAGTGGAAAACTTCCTTTAAAGTCGTAAACTAACAATGATCACTCAAGAATAGCTCTATATCTACTAAAGAAATGTAGTTTATAATATAAATTTTTACCTTCTCAAGAGAGAATTACTGGCCAGGTGATTTCACTAGTAAATTTTACCAAGCACTTAAGAAAAAGAAGCCAAGAAACAATTCTTTACAAGCTCTAAAAGAAAACTGAAGAGGAGGAAATATTTTTCAACTAATTCTTTTAGGTTAGCACTACACTGTTACAAAAGTCACATAAAGATATTACAAAAAAACAAAAAAACCCAAAAATCCCATAAACCAATATACCTCATGGAAATATATGGACGAATTCTAAAAAAAGTTTAATCAAGTCAAATACAAAAATGTATAAAAAGGATAATACACAGGATAAAGTAGGGTTTATCTGGGAATGCAGAGTTGTTTAAATATTGCAAAATATCAATGAATATCATTCATTATGTTATCAAAATAAATAAGAAAAACCTTATGATCATCTCAATAAATTAAATAAAGCATTTTGAAAAATAATCCAACATCCATTCTTCATAAGAACTCTCAGCAAATTAGGAGTAGAGGTGAACTTCCTAAGCCTGATAATGGACATCCACTAAAAACCTCTGGCTAACATTATTCTTATATTTAAAGACTAAATGTTTCCCCTCTAAGATTAGGAATAAGAAAAGCATATTAAGATCAATATACAGAATATAATTGTATTCTTATATACTAGCAACAAACAAATGGAAATCGAGATCATAAAGAAATTCCATGCTGGAGGCCTACCCCAATGACAAGTGGGTCCATAGCAGACTTGCACCACTGGGTCTCAAAGCCAGCCATGCTGGGGGCCTGCCCTGCCCAACAGTTTGCCCTCATCTGTCATGTGCAACTGGGTCTCACAACCAGCTGTGCTGGGACATGCCCTGCCTGTCAACACACCTGTAGGAACTGTGTGAGGTGGGGGCCTTGAGCCAGCTAAGCCAAGGGTCAGCCTCACATAACAGCGTGCCTACAGCAGCTGGCCCCACAAAACAGAAAGGCACATGCAGCCCACATAGGGAACACTCCTGAAGCATCTGGCTCTGTTGGCCAGAGGGAAGCATGCTGTGCCCCATATGACATCTTCTACATAGGACCACTTCTCTAAGATCAAGAGACATAAGTGACCTACATAATAAAAGAAACAAACACAGACAATTAGGCAAAATGAAAAGAGAGAGGAATATAATCCAAATGAAAGAACAAGACAAAACCTCAGAAAAAGAACTAAACAAAGTGGAGATAAACAACTACCTGATAAAGAGTTCAAGATGATTGTCATAAAGATGCTCATGGAACTTAGGAGATGAGTGAATGAACACTGTGAATTTCAACAAAGAGTTAGAAAATATAAAAAAGAACCAATCAATGCTGACGAATACAATAGGTGAAATGAAAAATACATTAGAGGGAATCAAATGTAGATTAGATGATATAGAAGAATGGATCAACAATCTGGAAGACAGAATTGTGGAAATCACCCAAGCTGAACAGAAAAAAAAATGAGAAAAATGAGGATAGTTTAAAGAACATCTTGGATAATATCAAGCATACTAACACTCACATTATAGGGTTCTCAGAAGGAGAAGAGAGAGAGAAAGGGCAGATAGCTTATTTGAAGAAATAATAATTAAAAACTTGTCTAACCTGGGGAAGGATACAGGCATCCAGGTCCAGGAGGTACAGAGAATTTTAAGCAAGATTAACCCAAAGAAGTCCTCAATAGACACATAATAATTAAAATGCCAAAAAGTAAAGAGAGAATCTTAAAAGCAGCAAGAGAAAAGAAACTAATTACATACAAGGGAACTCTCATAAGAATATCAGCTGACTTTTCAGCAGAAATACTGCAGACCAGAAGGGAGTTGCCTGATATAGTCAAAGTGCTGAAAGGAAAACACCTATAACCAAGAATACTCTACCTGGTAAGGTTATGGTTCAGAATTTAAGAAGAATTCAAGAGTTTCACAAACAAGCAAAATCTAAAGGAGCTTATCACCACTAAATTGACCTAACAAGAAATGTTAAAGGGAGGTGAGATTAAGATGGTAAGATGGAGGAGTAGTAAGACTCTGATCCCACTTCCCCCCACAAACACATCAAAACTATAACAACATATACAGTATTTCTCTCTGAGAATCACCGAAGACTAGCAGAATGGCTCTTCCACAATCAAAGTTATAAAGAAAGAATGACACAGAGTCTGGCAGGAGGGGAGGAGACATGATCTAATTCGGACTCATACCCCAGGCAGATGACCCAGAAAAGAAGAAGGATTTCACAGGCTCAGGGATCTTCTCAAGGAGTGAGGGATTTGAGCCCCGCATTAGGCAACCTCAGCCCTGGAGTTGGGCACCAGGAAAATGAGCTGGTCTGAAAACCAGTGGGGCTTGCCAGAGTTCTGTAGGCAACTGAGACTCTGCTCTTGAAGAGCACATGCACAGACTTGCTGGCTCCAACTCCAAGACAGAGGCAACTAACTGAAAACTGTCAGGTGCTCTGTCTGGCCTACCAGTCTGCACCAGGCTCTGGCTCCAGCCCCACTCCCCACCAAGGTGGTGATCACACTGAATCTTGGGTGAAGCCAAGGCTTGCACCGGGCTCCTGCTTCAGTCCCTTGGGCTCTTGTCCCACCCTCAGAGATGCAAATCCAGCTAGTTAGACCTTGGCTTTGCCCTGAGAGTCTGGTGACTGCCATTGCATGAAGGAGAAGCCCCAGCTTGCACCTAACTCTGGCTGTAGTCAATCTGGCTCCAGCCTTACGCTCAACCAAGGGAGTGCCTGACAGTACACCCCAGGAGACGATGCAGCCCCTGTTCCCTTTAGATCCAGCTCTCCCACCAAAGCCTCCAGGCACACACAGAATGCATAGGGATGCTCCCACACAGGACACACCATCAAGACCAGGATATATGACTGTTTCACCTAATTTCATAGGGACAAAGAAAGTCAAACAAAATGAGAAGACAGAAGAATATGTACCAAATGGAAGAACAAAATAAAGCCCCAGAAAAAACTCCTAATGAAATGGAGATAAGTTATTTACCTTGTAGATAGTTCAAAGCAATAGTCATAAAAATGCTCACTAAAATTGGGAAAAGGATAGAACACAGTGAGCACATCAATGAAGAACTAGAAAATATAAAAAGTAATCGATCAGAGCTGAAGAATATAATAACTGAAATGAAAAATACACTAGAAGGAATTAACAGCAGATTAGGTGGTACAGAACAACACATAAGTGGCCTGGAAGGCAAAATAATAAAAATCACTGAATAAG
Organism: Pseudorca crassidens; assembly: GCF_039906515.1. Classification (NCBI taxonomy): domain Eukaryota; kingdom Metazoa; phylum Chordata; class Mammalia; order Artiodactyla; family Delphinidae; genus Pseudorca; species Pseudorca crassidens. The sequence goes on from NC_090296.1 coordinate 133,894,165, forward strand.
AACAACATAATAAATAAAAGAATTTAAAAATGAGGATAGTTCTGGGGACCTCTGGAACAACATCAAGTGTACTAACATTCCTATAAATATGCCCCAGAAGGAGAACAGAGAGAGAAAAGGACAGAAAACGTGTTTGATAAAATTATGGCTGAAAATTTCTCTAACATGAAGTAGGAAACAGATACGCAGGTTCAGGAAACACAAAAAGCCGCAAATAAGATGAACCCAAAGACACCCACACCAAGATATATCATAAATAAAATGGCGAAAGTTAAAAATAAAGAGAGAATTTAAAAGGCAGCAAGAGAAAAACAAAAATTCATATAAAAGGGGACTTCATAAGGCTATCAGCTGAAATTTCAGTAGAAACTTTGCAATCCAGAAGGGAGTGCCATGATATATTTGAAGTACTGAAAAGAAAAAACCTACAACAAGGGATACTCGACCCAGCAACATTATTATTCAGAATTGAAAGAAAGATAAAGAATTTTAAAGACAAGCAAAAATTAAAAGAGTTCATTATCACTACACTGGCTTTACAAGAAATGTTAAAGGAACTTCTCCAAGCAAAAATGATAAGGCTATGACAAGAAATAAGAAAATATATGAAGGAAAGAATCTCACTAAAGGTAAAGGTAAATATATAGTAAAGATATTGTATCAACCGCTTAAGCTACTACAAAGGTTAAAAGACAAAAATTGTAAAATCAACTATAACTACAATAAACAGTAAAGGGATACATATAAAGATGTAAAATATGACACTGAAACATAAACTGTAGGGAGAGGGATAAAAAATGTAGAGTTTTAAGAATGTGTTTGAATTTAACTATCAGTTTAAAGCAAGCATCTGTTAAGAGAATGAAAAGACAAGTCACAGGCTGGGAAAATTCTTTGCAAAGCATATATCTGATAAAGGACTTGTATCCAGAATACATAAAGAACTTTAAAAATTCAATATAAAAACAAATAAATCAATAAAAATAAATGGACTGGGACTTCCCTCGTGGTCCAGTGGTTAAGACTCCACACTCCCAATGCAGGGGGCCTGGGTTCAATCCCTGGTCAGGGAAATACATCCCACATGCCACAACTAAGACCCAGCACAGACAATAAATTAATTAATTAAAAAAAATAAATGGACCAAAAATTTGAGTAGATACTTCAGAAAGATATATGGATGGCAAATAAGCACATGAAAGTTGCTCAACATCATCAGTCCTTAGAAAATGCAAATTAAAAACACATTGATCTACTATTACACAACTAATAGAATGGCAAAAATTGAAACCAATCATACCAAATGTGGGTGGGAATTCGAGCAACTAGAACTCTTATATACTGTTGGTCGCAATCTAAGATGAAGCAGCCACTTTAGAAAACAGTGTGGCAGTTTCTTGTGGGAGGCGGGATGAGAGGTAGCAGGAAGAAAATGTGTGGAGGTTAGGGGAAGGGGAGAAAAAGGGGTTACAAAAGGGAGCAAGAAAACTTTTGGAGGCAACAGATCTGTTCATTATCTTGATTGTAGTGATTTTTTCACGTGTATACATATATCACAACCTACCAAGGCTCTGGCTTTTCTAGGGTAGAGGGTCTTGTATGCCATGCTTGGGATCTGGAACTTGATCCTATTAGATGGTAGGATGAAAGGATGTTCAACAGGGAGGTGACATGGTGGTACTGACTTTTTAGATAAAATGCTTTTATGGTCATGAGGTAGTACTTGAAGGAGACAAGGCAGAGAAGCCAAGGTGGGCCTGGGCTAGAGTAGCCATAGTAACCACAGAAAGGAGGAAAGGGTTTGGAGACATGGCAGAAATGCTTTAGGAGTGATGTGCCAAGGAGATTTCCAGGGTTTCAGTGAAGAAGATGGTGGTTGATTGTATTTGTCTTCGGTCTATGTGCATACATGGTGGTAATGAAGGGGCCAGTAGTAGGGTGATGGCAAAACTGTCAGATATTTGTCATTCCTGATTCAAGAAGTCCTCAGGATTGGGGGAACAGCAATGAGGGAGAGAAAGAAATTGGGCAGATTATCTCTTCCCCTCCCACTTCTCCTTCCCTTCCTTCTCCTTTTCCCTCTGGCTCTGAGCAGGCCCCAACCTGTTTCGTAGGTACTAACTGGGCTGCAAGGAAATCCAGGTGCTTCTGGAACTGGAAATAATTGTGAAAGATGATTACTGAGTCATTGATCTTGAACTCCTGGGCATATTTTGTTTTGTACATGAGCCATGCCCTCTGGGGTTAGGATACTGCCTTCTGCTGATAACAGCACAGGGACACTGATGAGCATCCACTCTCATGGACACATGGGTCCTCCAGAGCCCTTTGAATTCTTCCCATTGTTTGCATTTTGCTCTTCCTGCCACTCAGTTTCTTGGGTGGATAATAATCTTTCCAACATCCAGCCTAAATGACTTTGTTTGAAGGACTTTGTATTTCCATGATGGGCTGAAACCTAAAGGTACTTAGTAGCTCAGTGGAAGATGAAAGGTGCTGAATTTTAATCAAGGGATTTTTTTCTTTCATTTTCCACATCGCCAGATATAGTCCTCCTTCTGCCTTTCGTTTTATCAGATATTTACAGCACCAAGTGGCACTTAAACTAGTGTACAGTGTCACTCAGTCTGATTGGAAATGTACAGCATGGGAGCCTCCAGTGTTCCTTGGCTCCAGATGTCATTCTCAGAATGGTTAAGCTAAGAGATTGACTCTAGCATGCAAAATGTGTAGATGCAGGCTTGAAAATATCGAAGAGGGTGATTCTTCTGGGAGACTAGCTTTGAATGGCAGGGGGGAGGTGGCCCACAGCTCTTATGAAAGATACCAGCACAACAACTGAGCTTTTCTCCAGAGGTTTAAACACAGTACTAGGTGTCAACACACACTTCATTTCCATTCACAAGCATTTCTTGTTAAGTGAAAACATTATTTACTAAAGGAAGTAGAATCTCCACATTTCAAGTATCAAAATATGCTGATACTTCTCTCATCCTGAAAAAACCAACCCAAGTCAATTTTTCTTGACCCATTTACCCAGCTAACTACCACTCTTTTTCTCTGCCCCACTTAGACCAAATTTCTCAAAATAGTTGTCTGTATGCTCTGTCACTAACCTCTTGCCTCCTCTACTTCCTTATAGGATAGACTCTTATCAAGGTCAAGGGCAACCTCCTTTGGCCAGTTCTCAGTCCTCATCTCAGGTGACCATGATCAGCGTTTGATATGCTCTCCTCACTTGTCTTCTAAGATGCCCAACATTTCCTTGGCTTTTCTTCTGTCTCATGAGCTACTTTTCTTCAGTCTCCTCTACTGGTTCTTCTTCTTTTCTCTAAACTCTTGCTTTTGCTTGTACCAAACTCAGTCCTTTGTCCTCTTCTCTATCTAAACTCTGCTTATGGTCAGAATTTCATTTTATGGCCTTTTATACTATCTACATGCATGTGATGGGCAAATTTACATCTCCATCCTAGACCACATTCCTGAATTCCAGGCCTTTATCTTATGCTGCACCCTGGACCACTCACATCTCCCTTCAAGAAAGAACTATCCTTTAATCTGAAGGAGTACTGTTGGCCGTAAGCCTCCAGCTTCTGCCCTTTCAAGATCTGCTGCCTTATTTGAGCTGAAGCCATGCTCTCCAGAGCCAGTCCCCAGCCAATGACTAAAGACAGTAAGGTTATGTAGGCCTGGCCATTTCTGCCCAACGCGGGAATTCTCTAACTGGCAAACAACTCCAGAGCACTCTGCTGGCTTGGCCAAGACTTGTCAAATCTGCCTCGTAATCTGTACCTCTCCTTGCTAAATCCTGCTTCTTCTCTCTTTAATTATAGCAAGTGTTGCTTCCAATAAACTTTGTGGACTCTCAACTCTGTCTCACTGTCTGCATCCTGGAGAACCCCACCTGAAAATAGCCAACTACCTACAACAGATTTGCTAGTTTGTCTGTTAGACACTGAAACATAATATGTCAAAAATCAAACTCCTGTTCTGCCTCACTTAACCTGCTCCATAGCAACCTTTTTTTTTTTTTTTTTTTTTGCAGTACGCAGGCCTCTCACCGTTGTGGCCTCTCCCATTGCGGAGCACAGGCTCCTGACGCGCAGGCCCAGCGGCCATGGCTCACAGGCCCAGCTGCTCCGTGGTATGTGGGATCTTCCCGGACCGGGGCACAAACCCGTGTCCCCTGCATCAGCAGGCGGACTCCCAACCACTGTGCCACCAGGGAAGCCCCCATAGCAACCTTCTTTATCTCAGGGGATAGCAAGTTTATCCTCCAGAAACTCAGCCAAGAACCTTCTTTCTTTCTCTCATGATCCACCTCTAATCCATCAGAATGTCTTTGATGCGCTGGATCAAAACATATCCAGACCGTGTACATTTCTCCCTGTCCACTGCCTGGACCTTGGATTATGGCAGTACCCACTAACAGGACTCCCTACTTCTTCCCTTGCCCCTGTAGTTGACTCAGCCTGAATATCCTTTGAAACTGTCTTAGGTCAGTTACTCTAAAGCAGACTACAAGATAACAGTTCAGGAACACTTTGGTTATTTAAGGAAAAGCTCCCCAGAGAAACAAATAAGGGAATGAAGAGAGGGTAAGGAAGGGTGTGATTGTGATAAAGTTTCAGCCACAGCCTGATCCAGAGCAGGGGTGCTCTGGAATTCATTTGTCCCCTAGAGTTTGTCTATCTTGAAGGAAAGGTACTGAGCACTAATTAATTACAGGTTCCAGGCTACCCAGAGAGATATAAATCCTCAGGCACTTCTTTTCCTCTGTCCTGGAGTCAAGGCCTCAGTTGTCCAAGGACAATTCTCCAGAGAAAAACCAGAGGTGAGTTTGTGAGAAGAAAAACACTCAGAAGTCACGGGAGGGGTGCACCAGAGGGGCCAAAGAATTGGATAAAGCTACAAATGTTTGTTATAAAAACATAAGTCAGATTATTTCACCTATTTGATCATAACCTGCAAAGATTCCCTATTTCCCATCTAATAAGCTTAAGTCTTTTCATTGGCCTGTTAAGTTCTGACATGCTCTGTACCTCACTCATACTACCTGTCTCCTCTCATCCACTGCTACTTTGCTACTCTTCCTCCCTCATTTCCCTCTGGCCACACTGGGCTCCCACTATATTTCTAACTCTCCAGGCACTTCCTCACCACAGGACCTCTGAACTGGTTGTTCCCTCCCCTGGAATGCTCTTTCTCTAGATAACTGCATTATTATGTCTTCTACTGCTCATATAAATCTTTGTCCAAAGGACATTTCCTCAATGAGGTGAGATTTCCTCAATTTCTTGAGTCCCTTAATTAAACCTGTAATCTACCTTCACTGTGACCCACTGCTTTTTTTTTTAATTGAAGTATAGTAGATTTATAATGTTAGTTTCAGGTGTATAGCAAAGTGATTAAGTTATATATATATGTGTGTATATATACACAATATATATTCTTTTTCAGATTCTTTTCCCTTATAAGTTATTACAAAATACTGAGTATAGTTACCTGTGCTATGCAGTAGGTCCTTGTTGGTTATGTATTTTATATATAATATTGTGTATATGTTTATCCCAACCTCCTAATTTGTCCCTCCCCCACTTCCCCTTTGGTAACCATGTTTTTTTCCTATGTCTGTGGGTCTATTTCTGCTTTGTAAATAAGTTAATTTGTATCATTTGTATCTTTGTTTTAGATTCCACATATAAGCAATCATATGATATTTGTCTTTGACTTATTTCACTTAGTATGATGATCGCTAGGTCCATCCATGTTGCTGCGAATGGCATTATTTCATTTTTTTTATGACTGAGTAACATTACATTGTATATATATATACCACACCTTTATCCATTCCTCTGTCAGTGGACATTTAGGTTGCTTCCGTGTCTTGGCTGTTGTAAATAGTGCTGCAATGAACGTTAGGGCCCATGCATCTTTTCAAATTATAGTTTTCTCTGGATGTATGCCTAGGAGTGGGATTGAAGAATGTGATCCATTGTTTTTCTGATCCCTCTCACTCATCTATTTTTTCCGTAGAATTTACCATCTTATACTACACTATAATAACGTAGTTGTTTATTATGTTTATGGTGTCTCTTCTATGCCATGTCAGCTCCAGGATGTCTGTTTTATTCACTGATGCAGACCAAGAACCTATAATGGTACCTTACATGTAATAGGTTTCTCAATAAATAATGATTGGATCGACACTAAAAAGTCGAATAAGGATTGATACTCCCTGTTGGACATCCTAACAGCTGCTACTTAAAGTGGTAAATGTTTTTAAACTGCTGTATTTCACTACTTTGTGAACTAAGGCACACACTACACCAAGGGTGATTTCTTAAGGGTGCGTCTTCATGATGCTTAGTTCTGGAGGAATGAGTTAGGACTTTGGATGAATAAAGCAAATGTCCTAGGAAAAAAGAGGTTTACCGTTTTATCCTAAAGGCCAGTGATATGCTGATGCAAGCTGCCTGAGGGTGGAGACATGTGCTTTTTCCTCTGTATATTCAGCTCTTTTCTTCCCTGTATACTTACATGCATTGAGTAAGTATTCAATAATTACATGTTGAATGAATGAATGAATGTATCATCTGTTTGTCTTTTCTTCTCTTATAACTTTCTTTTGTCTAAGCTGGGAGAGGTTCATTTGACCAGTGAGACCAGCTCTGACCCACGTCCAAGTGTCAGTCTTGCACCTGACCAGTAATTTCACTGCTGGTCAGTCTTGGTGTGGTTCTGCTCTGGTTGTGTGCTAGGAACTGTGCTCTTTGCGGTCAAAGCCCTGGTCTTAGAACAAAGCTTCTCCGTGAGTTTCTGGACACTGCTGTTATATCCTCTGCTTCTGTCCTTTGCCTGCATAATACCTTCAAGAATAATGTTGGCTCTTATTCTTTCAAACTGAGCCCCCTTCTTTTTCCTACTATCCAACACACACACACACACACACACACACACACACACACACACACACACACACACACACACACATCCCAGGACCTCCTCTGAGGACAGAACACAGATGGCTGCTGATGAACTTCCTTCTTGCTTGCTTTATGGTGCCTCCCAGCCTGGTCTCTCCCAAATGACCTGTCTCTGGACTTTAAATCCTGTGATGATTGTTTGCCTGGAATGTGACTTGTTTCTGGAAATTTTAGTTTTTGGTTCTGTATCTGGCTGGATGTTCCCTTATTAGCAGCTTCTAAAGCTCATACCCCCAACATCTATCCCTATGTTACTTACAAAGCAGATACATTTTTAGGTTTTAATTTGGTCTGCCTTGTCCTATTATAATTAACATTTCTCACCTGGCCAGGCAACCAGAAAATCTGGCCAGACTTACTTTCTGGCTTACATAGAAAGTAAGCCATACGTTAATTAGAGAAACCCAGATGTAACTTAAAAATCCAGTCTCAAATTTGTGCAGACCCAATGACTAGATAGAAACAGCTTTACCTGTGTTAAAGTATCATTGGGATGACTTGGTTCTGCCTCTGAAGCTCCCTCCATTTGGTCAACATGAATATCTCTAGACACACCATTCACTTTCTGCTTTAGAGTTTGACAGACTTGAGTGGTTGTAATGAACACAATCAGGAATTCTGGAGCTCACATTCCCCTTTGATCAGGATTTCCTGTGACAGTCCCCTGTGTGCTGCATCAGGAGATTCCACATCTATTTCAAGACTGCAGTCAGTTTGTGAGACCCCCCCCCACCCACCGCTCGCTTCAAAGGATGTTGTTGGTGCAGCACATACAAATGAGGACACCTGCCGTCTGCATTTCAGGAAAATGGATGATAAGGAAGAAAGATGCTGTTTAAGCTAATGATTTGCAATTTCATCAAATCGCTTTGAAATGAGTATTTTGCATTTTTAAAAGGCTCTATTAACAATAGAACCACTGAAATATCCTCATAGTGAAGAAGGTGGGCTAGACTGGCTCGTGTCTCGGTTATAAATACAGCTATTATTGAGTTCAGATTTAATAAAGCTAACATTTCTCTTTTGGTTCCTATTTCATGATGAGGCAAAAAAAAAAAAAAAAAAAAAAAAACTAGAGTCATGGGGTATTTGTATAGGTAAGACCCTAAGAGGTCACTATTCAGGAGTCTTCAAACTATGCACACGGAGTCCCAGAATTCTCACTGTTACTTCCAGGGGTAGGACAGGGTAGAGTACAGACTGTTGAAGTTTGGGACAAAGTTGTTAAATAGCAAGGCTTTGGGTCAACAGGTCCTCTTTTCCTGGTGTAAATATTAGTGTTGTTATTTCTTTTGAATAAAAAGACTATTATTTTAAATAAACTTTATTTTTAGAGTATTCTAGGTTTATAGAAAAATTGTTTAGAAAGTACAGAGTTCCCTTAAACCCTCTTACCACCTACAGACGATTTCTGCTATTATTGACAGCTTGCATTAATGTGGTACATTTGTTACAATTGATGACTCAATATTGATACATTATTAGTATTATTTAATTAGAATAAAACTAACCAAAAATAAAATGAACACCTATGAGATTACATTTATTTATTTATTTTTGGATACATTATTATTAACTAAATTCCTAGTTTACATTGGATTCACTCTTTGTGTTGTACATACTGTGGGTTTTGAAGAATGTGTAATGATGTATATCCATCATTACAGTTTCATACAGAATAGTTTCACTGTCCTAATAAAACCCCTGTGCTCCACCTATTCATCCCTCCCCCAAAACCCTGGCAACCACTGACCTTCTTACTATCTCTATAAGCTTGTCTTTTCCAGAATGTCATATATTTGGAATCATACAGTATGTAACCTTTACAGGCTGGCTTCTTTTACTTAGAAACATATATTTAAGGTTCCTCCATGACTTTTGGTCACTCGATAATTAATTTTATTTTATTGCTGAATAATACTCAATTGAATGGATATACCAATTTGTTTATTGATTCATTCAATAAGGAAGGACTTCTTGATTGATTACAGTTTTTGGTAATTTTGAAGAAAGCTGCTATTAACATTCATGTGCAGAGGTGTGTGTGTGTCTGTGTGTGGATATAAGTTTTCAGCTCATTTAGGTAAATATCTAGGAGTGAAATAACTGGATCACATGGTAAGTCTATATTTATTTTTGCAGGAAACTGCCAAACTGACTTCCAAACTGACTGTACCATTTTACATTCCCATCTGCAATGAATGAGAGTTCCTGTTACTCCACATCCTCACAAGCATTTGACATTGCTGGTGTTTGGGATTTTAGCCCTTCTAGCAGGTGTGTGGTACCATGCCATTGTTGTTTTAATGTGAAATCCCCTAATGGCATCTGTATAACTTCTTTAGTAAGGTGTCTGTTCAGATCATTTACCCATTTTTTAAACTACATTGTCCATTTTATCATTGTTGAGTTGTAAGTGTTTAATCAGTTTGAGCTACTAATTTAGAATAAGAAAACTAAGATTTTACCTTCATATGTATTTGGCTTTATAGATTCCTTCTCTAACACTCTTACTTTCTTTGTGTAGATCTGAGTTTATGACCTATATCATTTTACTTCTCTATGAAGAACTTCTTTTAATATTCTTGTAAGGGATATCTACTGACAGCCAATTCCCTGAATTTTTGTTCTTATGAGAAATACTTTATTTCTTTTTCATGTTTGAAGGATAATTTCCCTTGAGTCTTATTTCTGTTTTTGGTTTTTTAAAAAATTCAATATTTTATTTCACTCCTTTCTTTTTGTGTGTTCACAGTTTCTGAAGAAAACTATGATGTAATTCTTGTCCTTGTTCATCTACAAGTAAGGTAATTTTCTCCTCTGGCTTCTTTCTAGATTCTCTTTGATTTTCTCCAGTTTGAATATGATATGCTGAGGTTTAGAATTTTTCCTATTTATTCTGCTTAGTGTTCTCTGAGCTTCCTTAGCTGTGGTTTGTTGTGTAGCATTAATTTTATAAAAATCTCAGATGTTATTTCAAATATTTCTTTAGTTTCTTTCTTCTTTTTTTTTTATTATTATGTGTGCCAACAAATTAGATGACCTAGGTGAAATGGAAACATTTCTAGAAATACAAAAATTACATAAATTGACTCAAGTATAAATGGAAAATGTCAACAGACTTATAACAAGAGTTTCAATAAGTAATCAAAAACCACCCAACAAAGAAATGTACAAGACCAGATGGCTTCACTGGTGAATTATACCAAACATTTAAACATTAATCCTTCTCAGTCTTTTCCAAAAACAATAAGAGGATGGAACACTTCCTAACTCTTGATTCCAGTACTGTTCTGATTACAAAGCCAGATAAAAACATAACAAGAAAAGGAAACTATATACCAAAATGCCTTATGAAAATAGATGAAAAAATTCTCAACAAAATACTAACAAACAAAATCAACATCATATTAAAAGGATTATTCATTATGACTAAGTGGGGTTTATTCCAGGAATTCAAGGGTGGTTCAACATAAGAAAATAAAAAAAGTGTAATACCTCACACTAATAGGACAAAAGAAAAAAATTCACATGATGATCTCAATTGATTCAAAAGAGGCATTTGACAAAATTCAATGCTCTTTCAACAAATTAGGCATAGAAAGGAACTTCTTTAACATGATAAAGGACATTTATGAAAAGCCCAGAGCTAACATATATTCATTGATGAAATGTGGAAAATTTCCTTTCTCCTTAAGGTCAGGAACAAGACAAGGATGCCAATTTCCACTTCTACTATACAATATTGGCCTGGGAATTGTAGACAGAACAATTAGGCAAGAAAAAGAAATAAAAGATGTCCATAATGGAAAGCAGGAAGTAAAAGTATCTCTTTTCAAAGATGACATGATCCTGTACATAGCAAGTCCCAAGAATCCACAAGAAATTTCCAAGACATAATAAACTCAGCAAAACTGCTGGGTACAAGAGTAAGACACCAAAAATCACTTATTTTGCTATATTTCAGTAATGAACAATGTGAATGGAAATTAAGAAAACAATTCCATTTACAGTAGCAACTGAAAGAAGGAAATAACTGGGAATAAATTTAATGAAGGAAGAAAAGGACTTATACACTGAACACTATAAAATATATCTGAAAAAAGAGGCCCTAATAAATGGAAATACATCTCCATGTCATGGATTGGAAGACAAAATTGTGTCAATACTACCCAAAGTGATCTACAGATTGTAATCCAAACAAAATTATGACACTTTTTTTTAATAAATGGAAAAGCCAGTCTTCAAACTCACATTAAATTTTAAGGAGTTCTTATTAGCCAAAACAATCTTGAAAAAGAAGAACAAAGTTTGAAGAATTACACATTCTGAATTCAAAACTTACTACAAAGCTACAGTAATTAAAACAATGTGGTACAGGCATAATAGATGAAAGGATGAATAAAATCTGGTATATACATGCAATGGGACATTATTCAGCCAGAAAAATGAACAAATGCTGATTCATGTCACAGAATGGATGAATTTTGAAAAAACTATGTTAAGTGAAATAAGCCAGTTACAAAAGTACAAATATTTTATGATTTCACTCACATGAAATATCTAAAATATGCAAATTCATAGAGACATAAAGTACATTAGAGTTTACCAGGAGCTGAAGGAGGAGAGGATGAGGATTTATTGCTTGATGGGTACAGAGCTTCTGTCTGAGATGATGAACAAGTTTTGTAAATATATGGGGGTGATGGTTGCATATCGTTGTAAATGTAATTCATGACAAGAGTTGTACACTTCCTCTTCTTTTTTCTTCCTCCTCCTCCTTTCCCTCCTCCTCTACCTTCTAACAGCTTTATTGAAGTGTAATTTTTATATCATAGTATTCATCCATTTTAAGTGTTCAATTCAGTGAATTTTAGTAACTTTACCATGGGGTGTAATCATCACTATAAATAAGTTTTAGAATATTTTCATTCCCCCAATGTGATTGCTCAGACCCATTTATAGTTAACCCCCTCCCCCACACCTACCCAGTTCCTGCCTCCAGTCCTAGGCAACCAATAATCTAGTTTCTATCTCCATAGATTTTCCTTTTTTGGGCATTTGAAATGTAATTTTACAATATTTGGTCTCTTGTGTCTAATTTCTTTCATCTTGGATGATGATGATGTTTGTCCATGACATAGCACGTGTCAGTAATTTGTTTCTTTTTATTATTGAATACTGTTCCATTGGACGGCTATACTACATTACTTCTATCCATTCACCAGTTAATGGACATTTGGATTGTTTCCAGTTTGGATTATTAGGAATCCCGTTGCTGTGAACACTTGTGCACATGTTTTCACTTCTTTTGGGTGTATACCTAGAAGTGGAATTGCTGGATCATGTGAAAGTTTTATATTTAACTTTTGGAGACACTGCCAAATTGTTTTACAACCTAGCTGCACCATTTTACAATTCCACCAGCAATGTGTCAAGTTCTCATTTCTCCACATCCTCTCCAACATACGTTATTACCTGTCATTTATTATTGCCATGCTAGTATGCATGAAGTGGTATTTCACTGTAATTTTAATTTGCATTTCTCTAATGACAAATAACGTTGAGCATCTTTTTTTTTTGTGCTTATTAGACATTTGTATATATTTGGATAAATGTTCAAATTTTTGCCCACTTTTTGTTTGTCTTCTTACTATTAGGTTGTAGATCTTCTTTGTAAATTCTGGATACAAGTCTTTCATCAGGTGTGTGCTTTGCAACTATTTCTGAGTTGTTTGATGAGAAGTGTGTGGAGGCCACTGAGTGTGGGCTAACAATGGTGGGAAGCACTAGAACATAGAACACCATGCAGCATGGCATCCACAGCTCTTTTTCCACAAACGGCATTTCTTCTAGTAATGTCTATTTATGTGAAAAGTCAAGCTATTTATATTGTCAATTGGATACAGGGCGTGTCTCTTGGATGGCAGGAAACCATGCAGACATTCTTCCCTGCTAGATTTGGAGGTGGGGTGGGGTTGTGGGGGAGGGAAGTGGCTTCTTGTATCAACTGATAACAAAACAAGCTCCCAAATAAATCTTCCAACTGGTTACAAAGAATTTTATAATACAGGAAAAACATGGCTTTGAATATACATGGATTACTTATTCCTTATTGGTATTTTACTGACATCTCCTGAAGTGTGTGGCCTGTAGGTGTGCAGAGCACAGGTATACAGGCCTGCCTGTTATATACTTCTTTGGAATAGGCCTTCAACATCTGTCAGACAATGTATTTCAAAGTCATGACTTTCTTCATTTTCTCTGATCTCGTTTGAAAACACTTGTCATTTTGTGAAAACAGTATTTTTTAACGTGTGAAAAATGAGAATAGAATCAGTTCTGTAAAATAAATACAATTCACTCTGGCTCTTGGAGAGTGAACAAATGTAGTGTTGACACAATGCTTGGAACTTTCCTTTTACTAATTTCCTTTAAGTACTTACGTCCTTAGTTGGGTATGTAGCTACCCAGAGACTTACAGGGCAGTTTTTCCATAGTGTTCTTCTCTTTCTCACTTTGTTTCAGTTCGTCACCCAAAATAACCTAAAATAAATAGCATCCTAAATGTAATTAGCATCCTAATATGAACAGCACCCTAATATAGTGTCCTAAATTTCTACCTAAATTAAAAGCCTAATGCATTACTTTCCCACTTTTCTGAATCTGCTTCCCCACTTGTTTGACTGTTTCACTTTTCGGTGGGAACATTCCACAGAGTAATACACTTGTGGCTAAAATTCCAGAGAAACCTTGTGGAATCCAGTGAGATGATCCTTGCAAATGTTTTAGCTCCTCAGGGAAAATCTAGGCTATTAAGAAGCATTAGGTCAGTCTAATTCTATTCCATTGGTAAAATTTCCATTGTTTTGTGTGAAAGTTGTGAATTCTTTCTTCCTTCCTCACTGGCAAACTTTAAGCATTCATTAGAGTGGGGCAGTAGGCATATGCTCCAGCATCATTCCCATGTTAAATTTCCACATTCCAGAGAGGGACAAACAGGTATAATTGTTAAAATTGCAATCATATTGTTAAATGTATGTGAAAACTCTTAAATATGTTGTGACACATAATTCCGTTTTTTTTCCTCTGGGACAATAGAAGAACTTCATCTTTCATAAAGATAGAAAAATGGAAAATAAAAACAAAGACAGTGAGCATGAGTAGAAGGACCTTTTCCTGCTCAAATTACTACCACACCACAACCCCCCTTTGGGGCCTTCCCATTCCTCTAACTTTTTTTTTTTTAAGCATTGATCCCTTGAAACAGGATGCTCATGAAAATCAAATCAAGATGAAACAAAAAAATGGTAGCAATTATTCATACTTCTTTTAGGTATTTGACATTTCTCTTCTTAAAAGAACTCAAAATTGCTTCTACATATTGATTTGCACCAACAATACCCATATGAAGAAGAATGGAGCTAATTAATCACTCAGCATTAGATCCAGGAATACTGAATCACTGAAAAAACTACCATGAAACCCTACCTTAGGCTGAACGTGAAAGAGTTGTTTACTATGTTTAAGTAAACTGAATCACTTTAAATACACTAAGAGGTTTGTATATTTACAAACAGGCTGAACTATAGGAAGTGATCCAGCACAGTATTTCAGTGTCGGTAACTGTTCTGATGGGCTTGTTCTGTGAGTATGGAATTTAGCATGTGTCCCTGCACTTGGAGCATGGCTGCCCCTTTCTGTGCTGCAGGGCATACTCTTCACACCCATGGTAGTGGTGTGGGGGGAAAATAAGGAGGGAAATAGGCTCATGACTTGGAGGTCATCTGTTGGCCCTTTATCCTCTTCACCCAGTGATCCTCAAGGAGCTAGACCCTATAGGTGATCAGAAAAAAGGTCATCCTGTTCCTGAAATCTTACCCAAATTGAGCCCTGTTGGAGATCAACCAAGATGAAAGCAGTATCTGATAAACATCATAAAGAAGGACCAAGTTTTGATTTTATGGAACTAACATATTCCCTCATGCCACACCCAATGAAGAAGTTCTCACATTCTTGGTCTTTTGGGGTCCATATATCTAGGTCTATATCTGCATCTAAATCTATATTATATATCTATCTATCTATATCTATCTATCTATATCTATCTATCTATATATATATCTTCTCCCTCTTTTCTAACGTTTCTTTAATCTCCCGTCTTTCTCTCCAAGAGACTCTTCATTACCCGATTACTCTCTACTTCCATCTGTCAGTCACCTGCTCCTCTTCAGAGAAAGGAGTCATAATGTACAGAGATGGGTACTTGTTCTTGCTTGTCCTTTCACTTATGTGATGCCACGACCCACTTCAACTACTTAGAGTGTAACAGGTCAGTTTGCTTTAAAGTTTTCAAATTAGCCCCTAGTTAGCCTCCAAGTTCAGATGAGCAGGATCTTCAGCTTATTCAGGCACCAATCATTTGTTTAAGAACTCGGGGACTTAGTCAGTCTGCAGGGACCAGTTCTATTCATGATCCTTTGTCTATAGATAAGTGCTGAATCGAATCCGTTTGTTATCAGGTCCCAAGGCCCTGGTTGCCACTGTTTTGGGCCTGTGAAGAAGGCACTGTTGATGCAGGTAGCTTCAGAAAACACCAGGGATTTTTTTTGTGAGCAGGTGGTCCATCTCTCTAGTGTCCTTCTTGGCCAGGGTATGCCATCTTGGGCTCTTCCGGTTACAACCCTTCAGGTGATACTTGTATGCTTAGCCAACCCCTGCACATTGTTGATCGACCACCTACTGTGCTTTCCTTCCTCATTAACTATGCTCTTAGCACACTTTCCTTTCTACTCCTTGAACCCCCAAGGCTTATTGGCTCTCTAGAATATCTGTCCAAAAGATTCCTCTGCCTGGAAATGTTTTGCCCCTGCTCTCAGTAGAAGGTAAGCTCCTTGGGTGCCCAGACATAATCTGTCTTTTAAAATTCTGTATTCTCAGTTCAGAGAACATTGCCTGGTATATAGTAGGTAAACATTAGCCATAAAAAAACCCCCAGGGCTTCCCTGGTGGCACAGTGGTTGAGAGTCCGCCTGCCGATGCAGGGGACACGGGTTCGTGCCCCGGTCCGGGAAGATCCCACATGCCGCGGAGCAGCTGGGCCTGTGAGCCATGGCCGCTGAGCCTGCGCATCCGGAGCCTGTGCTCCGCAACGGCAGAGGCCACAACGGTGAGAGGCCTGTGTATCGCAAAACAAAAAAACAAAAACAAAAAACCCCAAAAACACTGGTAGTGAAGAGAGAGGACAGAAAATTGACAGACTTATATCTATAAGAAAATATGTTTGAAAAAATAATTTATCTGAATAAAGGTTCTTTCTTTCCTCCATTGTTCTATTCCCTCTGTCCCACTCCCTCTTTTCTTTCCTCCTTTTCTTAACTTGGTCTTTATTTGTACATTGTTTAAAAATGGAGCCAGGTAGATACCAGAGAATAGCATGTAGAAAATTTAGGCATTGTGATTCATTGTTCTTGGCTTATTCACTTTATGCTTTTTTTTTTTTGTTTTTCTTGTTTTTTTTTTTTTTGAGGTATGCGGGCCTCTCACTGTTGTGGCCTCTCCCGTTGCGGAGCACAGGCTCCGGACGCGTAGGCTCAGCCACCATGGCTCACGGGCCCAGCCGCTCCGCGGCATGTGGGATCTTCCCAGACCAGGGCACGAACCCATATCCCCTGCATCGGCAGGCGGACTCTCAACCACTGCGCCGCCAGGGAAGCCCAGCTTATTCACTTTAAACTGACCTAAACAAATTAATAGAGTTATAATTGTCATCTTGTTGTAAATTAGGTTTTATATTAATCGAACATATATAGTTAACAAAGGCAAATAGTTCTACAAGTCTTAGAATGATAGATGGCTATTTATTCTGATAGTTTCCTCCATATTTCTAAAAATACTTAATATATATATTTTTCAAATTTTTATATATCATCTATTAATATCCTGCTATGAAGTATTAGTATTTAGTTCTCTTTCACTTTCCCTCTCTCCCTCACTTGCATTAACCTCCTCCAGTGCTTCTAATATTGCTAAATCAATATTAAGTGTTTACATTATTATGCCTATGAAATACTGTTCACAGACAAACTACCTAGAGTTCCACAATTAATATACTCTCTTGTGAAACTTTTGGTTTTCTTGTGAGTTAAAAATTGCATTAGTTGCTTAAATTTCTATGCACCCATCATTTATTTGTTCTTAAATTCTCTAACAAAGCTGTAAAGCTCCTCGTAATAAGAGAAAACACATCCAGTAATATATCAGTTCCAGTTTTTTTTTTTTTTTTTTTTCTCTTGAAGACCTTCCTCCATATTCCTGATCCAAATTGGGAAGGTTGCACTCTAAGCCAGTGATCTGCAAACTTTTTCTGTAAAGGACTGGATGGTAAATATTTTAGGTCTTTGTTGTAATAGTTCAATACTATCATTGGAGCAAAAAAACAGCTGCAGACAATAATTGAATGAATGGGCATAGATTTGTCCAAATAAAACTTTATTTAATCAGAGTGTCATCCTGCTACCAGAGTTTTTTGACTCCAGCCCTAGGTCCACTTTCCAGTTATCATCATAGACCTCTTCTCACCATCAATCTCAGAAGGCCATTCATGTCCCTCCTGTATGGGAGTCTCCATTTCTGAAGCTCATTTTTTCCTATTTCTTGGTTTCTTCTCTTGTTTTTTTTTTTTTTGCTGTACGCAGGCCTCTCACTGCTGTGGCCTATCCTGTTGCGGAGCACAGGCTCCGGACGCGCAGGCTCAGTGGCCATGGCTCACGGGCCCAGCCGCTCCGCGGCATGTGGGATCTTCCTGGACCGGGGCACGAACCCGTGACCCCTGCATTGGAAGGTGGATCTCAACCACTACGCCACCAGGGAAGCCCTCTTCTCTTGTTTTAACGAAACTTATCTTTCAGGAGATTTCAGATAAAAGTTGCATGGGATGTAATATTTTAAGACATCAGTTGAATGTAAATGTCTGTATTATCCTCTCCCACCTGCTTAATGGCTTCTCTGGGTCCAGAATTTTAGGTTGGAATTCACTTTCTCATGATATCAGAAGGCATTGTTCCATGGTATTCTAGCTTCCAGTGCTCATTTTAACAAGTCTGTTGCCGTTCTAGATTCCTAATTTTTTTTGAACCTGGCTTGATTTTTTAATCTTTTTTTTCTTTTCTATGAAATGTTTCAGATATACTAAATGTTACAGATAATAGTATGAAAATATCCATGTTCTTACTACCTAGCTTAAAAAAAAAGAACAAAATAACCCAGAGTGCAAGTTGAAATTCCACATATATCACTACCCGATCTCATTTCCCTATTTTCTTTACAAAGGTAATCCTAGTTGGTGTTTTAATGTTCCATGCCTTTTAACTTTTATTATCTAATAATGCATCCATACACAATATATAGTATTAATTTTCATGTATTCAAACTTTATATAAATAATATAATGTATGATGTTCTGAGACTTGCTTTTTTTCTCATTATGTTTATAATATTTACTTGTGCTGACATATGTAGTTCCACTTACTTTTATTCCTATAATGAAAGGACATGAGTTTTAACATCAAAATAACCCACCAAATAGCTGTTGCAATGAGTACTACACTAAGGCACATCATTATGACATTTTAGAATGCCAGATATGAGATCCTAAAAGTTTCCAGAGGAAAAAAAAATAGGTAATCTGGTGTGTTGGACATCTGTTTGCCCTTAAATCCAGTCCTACTTTTCTGTGCTTAGGGAGATAAAAGCCTACATTTCTTAGACTCTTGACAGGGGTTCTAATCATGTTCTGCAATAGAAAACACTGGCATGAGATTCAAAGAGGAGAGGAAGCAAATAGCCACAGCAGTGCCTCTTTATGGCCCCACCACAAGCTGTGTGGTCCCTCCTGTGATGCAGAGACAGTGCAGGCCAGGGGGTCCAGCAGGGGTGATGGTAGCTTCCTCATCTGCATAATACTTACTTCTCTTTGGAGGATTTCCTTTCTTTCTTTGTTTCTGCACCTCTTCTGTCTCTTTAGTAATCAATTCCCTGTATTCAATATGTCTCTGTTTCCTGACTTTTCCCTGCCTGATACACTTGCTTTATGCAATATGACTGAGGAGCACTTCTAAAAATACTCCTATCAAAGCACCTAGCAGTGCGGATGAAATGTAAATCTTCTTTTTAAATGCTTGATTTAGTAGAAAAGAAGGTAAAGGAAATATTCTCAGGACAAAATCAGAGTAGAAAATGAATTTTAAAAAGTCTGAAAAAAACAAGTGTAAGTGAGGATTTGGAGTAACTGAGCCCCCATTACCTACTGAAGGGAGTGTAAATTGATACAACTATAATGGAAATCAGATAGTAATAACTAGCAAAGTTGCAGGTAAACATTTCTAAGGACTCAGCAATTCTACTTCTAGATACAGACCCTTGAGAAATTCTCTCTTATGTACCCAAGGAGAATATACAATGAAGCTCATAGAAGTGTCGTTTAAACTAGTGAAAACTGGTGTATCTATTAATAGGAGAATTGATAAATAAATTGTGGTATAGTCAAAAAAATGCCAGACAAGTCTTAAAATTAATAAACATGATGTGGGTCAACATTGATAAATCTCAAAAACATAATCTTGAGTGAAAAAAAAGCTACTTGTAAAAGCTTGTGATCATTATATCTTTATATACAAATTTAAAATATGTAAAATAATACTATATCTTGTATGTGGATATATAGGTACATAGTAAAAATATGAATACATGTAAAAACATACATACAAATTATAAATATCAATTCAGGATACTAAACAGTATGAAGCAAGGAGACCTAGATAGGTTAGAGGTACATAGGGAGAAAAATTTTTTGTTTAAAAAGCTCTGTAATGTTTTATTTATAAAAAGAAAAAAAAGATCTAAAACATATATGGCAAAACAGGTTTGGTAATGCTGGAGAGATGGGGGCTGAGTGTTTATTTTCTCTATTTTTCTGTATATTTGAAATAAAAAAGAAATCAAGTTATTAGACATGGGAATTTAATAGTCCAATTAAGATTTTCTTGGCTTAAAAATCAGTAAGGTATGCTTTTGTTTTAACTGAAAGAATCATAAAGTGATTTGAGAGTATTTATTTTAATTTATTGAATAAGAAATGTTCCCTAAAATCTTACCATTTTAATTTATCTTAATTTTCAGTGTTCAAAATGTTTGAAGTATGTACGGTTATGCCCCAATATTTCTAGAGCCTGGGTGAGAGTACACATTGAATCCACATACTGAATGACTAAATATTTACAATTATAACTCATGCTGAAAAAAAATTCAAAATAAAATATATTGTATGTATATATTCATAGTGACAAATAAAGTAACATTTTTACATGCATAAAATCAGCAAAATTTTAAAGGTGACTTTAGTTACCTTCAGGAACTAATTATTATTACATATGTCTAGGTATTCAGTATGATAAGGTGGTGATATTTGGATGTAAGTAACAAAGACTTACATAATTCACAAATTAATAATTATTATTCTATAAATGTTATTTTGCCTATTTTCAGCAAAATCTCTATTTGTATAATAAAATTTCTCAGATAATTTTTGTTCTCTTGCAATAATGAACCACAAAACTGAAAAATATAATGTAATCATATTCAAAGTGAACAGAATTTTTTTATATTTTCATCAAAACATAATTTAAAACTAAATTTAAAAATGAAAAAGTTCTTTCCTTCTAAAATATCTTAAGATTTCTATTAGAAATAAAAAATACAAATTATAGTATCAAAGACTAAAATTGTATAAATAAACCTGGAATGTTTTATTACTTTTTTTTTTTTTTTTTTCTGCGGTATGCAGGCCTCTCACTGTTGTGGTCTCTCCCGTTGCAGAGCGCAGGCTCCAGACGCGCAGGCTCAGCGGCCATAGCTCACGGGCCTAGCCGCGCCATGGCATGTGGGATCTTCTCGGACCGGGGCATGAACGCGTGTCCCCGGCAGGTGGACTCTCAACCACTGCGCCACCAGGGAAGCCCTGTTTTATTACTTTTTGAAAAATTAATTAAATCTTATTAATTACTTTTATAAAAATAAAACTTTTCTCAATTCTAGTGCTCAATGCTCCTTTCTTCCAATATGGAAAAGGGCTTCACACTTCTAGTTAAACTGTATCCACAGCTATTGAAATTTAAGCTTAATATAATTTTTTTAATGCTGCAAAATGATCCTCAGCACCAAGGGCAACTGTTGTGAAAACGTTGTTAATTTGTACACGGATTGACTCTAGAAACACAAATTGGAATAGGATGAGAAGCTGGGCACTATGGGGAAACAATGGCAAAATTCTATTACATTCATTTTATCTGAAAATATTGACAAGTTAATTAATTTGTGTATTTACTTTCCCAAGTACTTCTTGCCATTCAAACCCTTTCCTCACTTCCAAGCCATGTGTGTCCTCCAAATGACTTCACAACCTGTAAACCTGTACCCCCTGAGACCAGTCACCTTTTGTAAGGGGACAGGGTTCAAGAGGTATGGCTTCCAGAGATGTTTGTCACCAGCAGGGACATTTAGGGAAGAGGTCATGCTGTTCCCAAATCTGAAGCACCTGCATGTTCTTTAATAAATGTATTTCTTTGTGTTTGTGGGCCTAAAACATGATGCCCAATAGAGGGGCACCTCTTGACAGGGTCTAAATGTGGTGTTGTTAAAAATAACGTAAGATAAATAAATTTAAGCCTATTTGATTTCCAAAGATCTTGGAAAATGAGTCACAAGTCTTGAGCTGGTCTTTCTAGGTCATTCCATACAGCCTATCCATGTAAAAAAAGAAAATTAAAATACTTTTTTTTTTTTTTGTAGCATGTATTGGTAGTTTGCTGGGTTTTGTTGCTGAATAATAATCCATTGCATGGGCATACCACATTTGTTTAACCTTTCACCAGTTGATGGACATGGATTGTTTCCAGTTTGGGGCTATTATGAATAACTCTCCTATGAGCCTGAATGTATGTCTTTCTGTGGATGTACATTTGTATTTCTCTTAGATGTGGAAAAACTGAGTTGTAAATACACACTTAACTTTATAAGAAGTCACCAAACTGTTTTCCAAAGTGGCTCTACCATTTTCCATTCCCATGGGTATGAGAGTTCTAATTTCTCCATGTCCTCACCAACATTTGTTATTGTCTGTTTTTTTGATTATGGCCATTCTAGTAGTATCTCACTTTGTTTTTATTTATTTTTAAAATTTAGATATAATTGACATACAACGTATTAGTTTCAGTTATAAAACATAATGATTCCATATGTGTATACATTGCAAAATGATCACCTAGCCTAATTAGCATCCATCACCACAGTCACACTCTTTTATTCTTGTGATGAGAACTTTTAAGATTTATTCTTTTAGCAAATTTCAAATAAACAATACAGTATTAACTAACTATAGTCACCATGCTGTACATTTTATTCCCAGGACTTGTTAATTTTATAACTGAAAATTTGTACCTTAGGATCACCTTCACCCATTTTACCCATTCCTTACTCCCTGCCTCTGGCAAGCACCAATCTGGTCTTTGTTTCTATGATTTCAGTTTTTTGTTTGTTTGTTTTAGATTCTACATAGAAGTGAGATCCTATGGTATTAGTCTTTACAGGTCTGACTTATTTCACTTAGCATAATGCCCTCAAGTTTCATCCATGTTGTCACAAATGGCAAGATTTCATTATTTTTTATGGCTGAATAATATTCTATTTTATATATGTATATATCTATATTTACATAGATAGTTAGATAGATACACCATATTTTCTTTATCCACTCATTCATTGATGGAAACTTAGGTAGTCCATGTCCATGTCTTGGTTATTGTAAATAATGTTGCAATGAAGTGGGGAGTCATGTATCTATTAAAGTTAGTGCTTTTAATTTCCTTTGGATAAATACCAGAAGTGGAATTCCTGAACCATACGATAGTACCTCCTGTGTTTTCCATAGTGGCTGCACCAATATAAATTTCTACTAAATCAGTTTTTAAAAATTAAAATGAAGGAAGTAAATGTTGAAATAGTAATGGATATTCTTTTCCCCAAATATTATTTTTTAATCCCATTTTTGTGCTTTAGGCAGTTTTAAATAATAACAGTAGTGCATGGTGCCTCAAGGACTCTAATAGGGGTTTTAACATGCTATCTCATTTAGTCCTTGTAATGTTGTTGTCCTTTGGGGCCCAGTGGTTTTTCTGCTGGTGGTCTGTAGAACTGAAGTTCAAATCAGAGATGTGATATTTCAAAGCCCTGTCTCTTAACCACTGTCAAGTTGTGGGTCCTTAAGAACACATGATTTTTATGGTTGAATAAATAAGCAAATGGTGGTATATCTTTACAAAGAAATATTATTAAACCATAAAAAAGAATGAAGTACTGATACATGATACAACATGGATGAACCTTGAAAACATGCTAAATGGAAGAAGCCAGATACAAAAGGCCACATACCATATGATTCCATTTCTATGAATTGTCCAGAATAAGCAAATCCATAGAGACAGAAAGCAGATTAGTGATTGCCAAAGGAAAGGGGGGAAGGAAAATGAGGAATGACTGTTTAATGGGATCTGGGTTTTTTGGGTTTTTTTTGCGGTACGCAGGCCTCTCACTGTTGTGGCCTCTCCCGTTGCGGAGCACAGGCTCCGGATGCACAGCCTCAGCAGCCATGGCTCACGGGCCCAGCTGCTCCGCGGCATGTGGGATCTTTCTGGACCGGGACACGAACCCCTATCCCCTGCATCAGCAGGCGGACTCTCAACCACTGTGCCACCAGGGAAGCCCGGGTTCTGGGTTTTACTTTGGAATAATGGAAATGTTTCAGAACCAGATAGATTTTTGCAACATTGTGAATGTACTATTGTATATGTCACTGAACTGTACACTCTAAAATGGTTAATTTTGTTAATCACTTGTGAATTTCACTTCAATAAAAAATACAAAATGAATTTCACTTCAATAAAATAAACTTAATTCTCTTTCACTCTTCCATCATTTCTATGCTAAACCGTTATGTCTGCCATGGTATTGTACTTGGGCCCTTTTAATAAAATGATGTGGCATTTTTACACAATTTTGTTATCTTATGCAATTTGGAATTGCAAAAAGAAGCAGTTTAGGATATGTGCAAATATATCTGCACTTATGCGTATTTAACCTGCACATTTATACTTTGTGGCTGTATGTGTGGTGGGGAGGTGATGATGGGAATGGGGAGTTATTAGATCGGAAACTAAGAGTCATGTGTGGATTGATTTGTGAATGGCCTCTCCTGGAGGAACCACACTCACCCAGCTATATCCCTACAGGGTCACAGACATGTTTCTATGCTGTTATGCTACTGATGGCTCCAGATTCCAGGCTCTGGTTTCTGAGACTCACTCTGGAGCATGTG
This sequence comes from Pseudorca crassidens, assembly GCF_039906515.1. Lineage (NCBI taxonomy): Eukaryota > Metazoa > Chordata > Mammalia > Artiodactyla > Delphinidae > Pseudorca > Pseudorca crassidens. Next base: position 133,918,579 of record NC_090296.1, read on the forward strand.
ACTAAGTGGGAAGAGTGGTTCACGTGCCCCTTGGAGGATGGTGACTGACAACTTGGTGAGAGCAGGCAAACTGGACCCCTAGGAAAAGCAGATAAGACATGTGGTGACCCTCTCCTTTTGGAAAACATTTGGCACTTGGAACGTATGTTCTTTGGCATTTGAGGACATAGCACAGAATGTGAGTTCTCGTTAATAATTTCAATGTCAGTGTACAGTAAATTATAATTTAATCATGTTGTTTCAAGTATGTTCTGGGACATCTTAAAGTAGTACATGTAGTGAGGCATCTTATTTCCCTTACCTAATTTGATTCATTCACCATTTCAACTGGTAGTTTATTGGGCACCAATTATATACTAGATACTTTGGGGAGATTTAAAAAAAATGGATAAAAATTTCATTATACATGGAGCAGGTGCACTTCATCACACAAAGCAATCCTTTCATAGAGGATTGCTTTTCCTTTCCTTTCTGAAAGCTAGAATTATTCAACAAAAATAGCTGTTGTACATAAAATAAAGTTACTCAAATATATGAACTGTTCTTACTCATAGAAAACACAATCAATGTATCCTAGTGAAAACATGTTATCCAACATAATTCACATTGTCATAATAAAATCCCTGGCTTTTTGCACAGATACCACAATACCAAACACACAATTATGGATTAGCAGGAAAAGGCTTATCAGCACTGAATGCAGGTAGCTGCTTGAGAACCTGGAGGACTGGCTACCCCCTTAAATTATCTCACCAGCAGGGAATGACTGGAACCTATGGGTACATTGCTTATGCTTTTCTATAAGCTGGAGTTCAGATTTGCTTATGGCTAACTTCTCCATTAAGTAGACTTAATCCTACCCTTTACACATTGAAGTTTCATCATGTGATTTTGCTTTTTCAATTCCTATGTTAAATATTTAAATATAGAAGAACATGTATACATTGCATATTATTCAAACACACTAGAATTAGACACTAAAACTAACACTTTTCCTTCAGGGAGTAATTTTAATCAGATAATATTTAGTGCTCAGCTAAAATACTCAGTGGCATTTGCAAATGAATTCCCTTTTCGTCAGGGAGATAGATTTTAATTTCCCAGTTCTAACAAGAGAGAATTGTTCGATCACCTGACAGTTTGGGGGTTCATTTTTTCCAGTTGGCTGAGGAGTGAAGGAGAAGGACAGAGGCGTGTGAGGCAGCCGCGTATCACTCCTCCCAATTACAGCTCCTTTAGGATGCCATCAATATGCACCAGCGCTTTCTCACTACTTTTTTCAGCCAGAAGCAAATGAATATATTAACCGTCAGCAGCCAGACACAGGGCAAATGGATCTATGAGTCGTGGGTGATTGGGATTCCACGCGTGCTTGGAGGTGTGGACTATCCTTCAGAACTCATTTTCACGGATGCTGACATGCGAGACAGTCCTCCGAGACCTGTCTGTCAAACGGCAACACGCTCTGCAGAAAAATTAGGTTACTCATGCTCAGACAGAGGGGGTGACGGCAATTTAGAACGGCCCCTTAAATACCAATTACACTTGTGTTTACAAACCCACGTGAAGGACTTTGTTTCATACTGGCTACTTGGGCTGTGCATGAACGTGGTTCTTCACTGATGTCTGGAAATTCATGAAGAAATACACGCGCACACACAAACGTGCGTGCGCAGTGTGTACAGTTTTTCTCCTCATATTAAATTTAATTTCAACAGCCCTGAAAGGCTCACTTTATTTATTTTAGTGGCTAGATTTATTGTTTTACTTTTATTGCACTAAGAAGCTTTGCAAAATCCACTGCCTGAGTACCTATCATCCATACCCAAATATCTATTATAAGCAAGAAATTTTCAGGTGAATTCTCTTTGTCAGAGCAGAAGGGGGCAAGGCTCCCTAAACTCATGGTAAAGATATATTTCTGGGTTCTATACTTCATTCACAGTGTTTGCATAGTTACTGAAGGCAACAGATGTGTCAGAATTCATAAGATGAACCCACTGCCATTAGGCACAGGCTTGTCCCTAAAATCTATTTTTAAAAAATAAAAATATAAATGAGAAAATCACTTGTAATGAAAAATTATATATCAAAGGGGCAATGAAATCTCACTGAAGGGCAAAGAAAAGAGCTCCGGGAAGAGAAATTTTTAAAGACCCCAGAGAGGTGCGCGGTGACTCTTGGCTGGAAATAGACGCTGACGCGTTGAGAGGTGGAGTATTTCCCAGCACCTTCTGGAGGGCTTCCCACCGCACAAGAAAGAGGCTGGTGAGGATAAGATTTGCCTCTTTGTAATGACATGACAGTGCTAGGCTCTTTTAAACTCCCGGGGTATGTTCTGAGATGGTAATTGAGCATTTGGACCTCCATCTAGTGGGGTGTTTATTTGAATTTACTTTCAGCTTCTCAGTGGCAAATTCTGCCTGATTTTTGTGGTCAGAGTAGGAACCGTGGCGGACTTCTTTATCTCCTCTGACTGCGGCACTTGCAGCTTAGACCCAACTTTCTGCATGCCTCCACATTTTGGCATCGTTCTGCATATAATGCAGCAAAAAGGTATTTATCCAGCATTCTGTCATCCAGAAAACTCTATTAAATTTTGCATCTGTTCTTTGCTGCTATTGGGATAATTGGTGTTCATAATAATGACCCTGAAGCAATTCAGGTGCCTTGTGAATCATACAGGATTACATTCTATTTTGTAACGTTGGGAGTGAGGAAGTATCTGGGGTCCTGAAAGAGTTCAGTGGTGTGACAGTTACAGTCGTGTTTGGTAGGGCAACCTGCAGCTTGATGGAAGAAGTCCTCCTTGTTCACTAACAATTCTCCATCATTTATGAATGCATCCAGCAAACGCTTTCTGAGTATGTAGACCTATCAGGCACTCTGCTAGGCACCAGAGATTCAGAGATGGATTAAACTCAGGCCCTGTCTTTAAGAGACCCTCAGGATAGAGTTGAAACAGGCTTATGCCCTGATAGTTGTAAAATAGTGATCATGATTCACTGAATGTTTTTGGAGCCCTCAGAATGGGCACCTAAGTCAGAGGCTGGTGCGAATAGTGCTCAAGGTGACTGTAAAAGCTTGAACAGGAGCTGTGAGGGGTGGAGAGGACCAGGCAGAGGGGAAAGGATGAGCAAAATTCCAGGGCCATGACACCAAGCAACATCTTCTGGGAACTGTGAGTGTGGCTGGGAGATGATGTACAAGAGGAAGATGCTGGGGCTTTTGAGGGAGCAGGTAACACAGGTCCTTGCATCATATTAAGACATTGGACTTCATTTTGAGCCTATGGGGACCATTACAAGGCTTTAAGCAGTAGCCTTTCATGGTCAAATTTTTGTTTTCATTTGGAGTTTCCTATAACTTCTCTTTTTGGCTGCAGAACTTGTCTGTTTAGTTTTCCAGGTACAGTCTTAGGAGATCTACCCCGTGTAGCAGATAGAAGTGGAGCTTTTGGGTATGAGGCAGAGTTATTGGTGGTTAGCTGCCCAGGTTGCCTTTTCCTTTCCACTAGCCCTTGATGTCCTGGGACACTGTCTGGGGACCTGAGAGGTGTTTGGGTATGAAGAGGTAAAAAGGACCTGGATTGGAGTGGTGAGAGCAGAACCGGGGAGAGGGAATGATCTGAGAAGCATTTAGAAGGAAAAACTGGTAGGTGCAGCAGGGAGCCTTACAAAGACTTTCCCTATGTTGGATTCTATTACTTTAGCAATTGAGAAAAATGTAACCTACTGCTTGACCCTGGGTTGGAGACTTACTGAATAAGGAAGACACATGGTATTTTCTTTCCAGAGATGGTAAAGAAATTTTTAGTGTTCCTGAGTTCTGAATCCTTCTTAGAAGAGCTCAGGCTCTCTCAGGTTTGAAAGGGAGGGAAATAAATGCTTTGAGATTAGAAGGTTGATAAAGAAAGCTATTTCCCAAAGCTGGAAAGAGGGGCCATGACTTCATATGACCCCAGAGTTAAACTCCTAAGACCCTGTTGGCAGAGGGGCCCCAGAGAGGACTTTCTGTGTGTAACTGAAAAAACTCAGCACTTGAGACCAGGGACAGTGTTGGCTTATTCCAGGGTCTCAGCAAGGGAGATTTTGTCAAGGCGTGAACCACTTAGATGGAGGGGATCTGGGGTTCCTGGTTTCATCGTTTGACAATGAGTAGCAAAGGCAGTGACTAAATAAGTAGGCTGGCCGACACTAGGGCCTGTCCCTGAATGGAACTGGCCATTGTTTGGGCAGACTTCCCCTCTCAGTGTTCTAGAAGATCCAGAAGGTGGGCAGTGCAGGGGTTGTGATCGTGGATTTCCTACACATGGAACAAATAGAAGTATGCTGGTTTTAATATCATTGATGGAAACAGAAGAGATGCAAATGTGCAAGTGTTTCAAACGTTGTGAACAGTACATGACTGGGTGATTGATTAGATTCATGAATGAGGATGAGTCAAAGATTACTTTCAGGTTTTTAGCTTGAGTCAATTGTTAGGTGAAATTATATGCCATTGGAGAATAATGCAAAAGAAAACCGGTGAGTGATGAAAGTTCAGTTTGAGAGCATTAAATATGAGGGACACAATGGATTCAAGTATCCCAGAGGCAGTGTAGTTTGGAAGTTAAGAGTATCAGGTATGGAACTACATTATTTGATCCTGGGTAAAGAACCTCTCTCTATGCCTCAGTTTCTTCATTTGGAAAATTGATATCCAAAGAGGATGGTGGTTTTCAAATTGGCCAATTAATGCTTTGGCACTCTTCTCATTGACAAGTTGTATATATTTCTCCTATCCTTGAATCTGGGTAAGTCTTTGACTGCTTTGATCAATAGAGTATGGCCCAACTGACAGGATGTGACTTAAGAGGCTACATCATATAAGGCAATGCAACATCTCTTTTGTCTGCAGGGACACTCACATTTGGAGCCCTGAGACTCCATGGGAGAAGCCAGACAACTCTGAGGCTTCCATGTTGTGAGGAAACCCAGTGCACTTTGAACACATGTAGATGATCTGATTGATAGCCTTAACTGAGGTCCCAGACCACGGTCAGCAGCAATTGAAACACGTGTTTGTGAAGATGTTTCCAGGTGATTCTAGCCCCCAGCTGTTGAGTTACCCCTTGCTGTCCATCTTCCCAGTTGAGGTCCTAGACATCATGAAGCAGAAAGAAGCCATCTTTACTGTGTTCAGGATTCACAGAATAATGAAATGATTGTTTATCTCAAGAAACTTGAGGTACTTCATTATACAGCAGTAGTGCATCAGTCTGGGCTAACTGAGAAGCAGACCCCAAGAAGGGATTAAATGTCAAGGTATTTATTAGAGGAAATACCTGAAAGACAAAGTATAAAGGAAGGCAGGAGATACATGGAGAACCGTCAGGCCATGGTGCATGTCTAGCCCCTAGTGAAAGAGAAAGGGAAGGAAGAGGGAAGTTTGGACAGATCTGAGCATTTCTAATGAAAGTTCAGCAAGGTTTTTGGGGAATCTTCAAGTCAAAGACACCTGTCAGAGGAGCTTCAGATCTCCTAGTATCAGACCTACCCTGGTATCCCACCAGAATTCAAAAGTGTGGCTCTGAAACAAAAGCTACGACAGATTTCAGGACCCAGAAGTTGGGCTGTCAGCCAGTAGCAGAGATCAGAGAGAAGAATTCTCATGGCCATCAAAAATTCTAATGGGAACCAATGGTATCTTCCTCATTTGATTGTTTTGAGAATTAAATTATTATATATTATATATGTGTATACATACTGTACCTGGAGCATCACCTGATACATTTTAAATCCTCACTAAATATTTACTATTATTAGCAGTCATCTTTGAAATTATGAGAGTGGATAAGATCATCTAAGAAAAGTATAGTAAGAAGAGCCATATATTCTGGATAAAATTATGGGGATATTTATTAACATTCAAGAGGCACTCAGAAGAATGAGAAACATGAATAAATCCAATAGCTGATATTAGTTGACATTTACTATGTGCAGAAACTGTGCACCACTGAACTATAAGCTCCAAGAAAGCAAGGACTTTTTGTCTAAAGAGTTTACTGGTATATCCCTGGTGTCTAGAACAGCCTCTGGTTGGAGGCTGAGGGAGTTCTGTTTCAAGAGAGCGAGAAGTATTTCAGGTGATAAGCAATGATCAAACTAGAATATCATCATTTTGAAGGCTCAGATGAAATAATGGATCAAGGCAATGTTCAACAGTATCTGCTAACATCTAAAGTGAGAGACAATCTGGCATTTATGTATTGGGTTGGCCAAAAAGTTCGTTTGGTTTTCCCGAACGAACTTTTTGGCCAACCCAATACATCCTGATGGAGAGCACATTACAGGTATGGAGTGTGTGTGTGTGTGTGTGTGTGTGTGTGTGTGTGTGTGTGTGTAAAATCAAATGAGGCTGATCAACTCTCTAGATCTTACTACAAAGTTAAAAAATACAAGAAAGAGAAAAGTTAAATGACACAATTTTGCAATCAACAAAATTCGGATTGTAGGAAACTGCAGGACAAATCATCCAGTTTCTTTATTAAATAAATTAGAAAAAAAGGGAGATGTATTTAATTAATTGCAATGTATGGACCCTGTTTGGATCTGACTTGCATAAGTTATTACAAAATATCTCTGTGATTATGAGAATTTGAGCACTACTTGGATATTTGAGGCTATTAAGGACTTAATATTTAGATTTAACAGCAATATTTAAAAATAATTTTCAAAGGCATTCTTTATCTTTCAAGATATACAATGAAATATTTATTGATGAAATGACCTGAGGTGAAGGTAGTGGGAGAAGGAATAGATGAAACAACACTGACAATGAATTGAGAGTCCTTGAAGCTGGGTGATGTTCATTATACCAGTCTCTCAATTTTTATATATATTTGAATTTTTTGGAATTATCTAACTATAAGTTAAATAGTAAACACTAACATAAGTGCTGTGGCATTAAGTAAAACAAATGAGGGAGTGAGGCAAAGTGTCAAATGTACCAAAGCTCTGGTCAAATGAAAACTAAAAAATGCACCCATTTGGCTTTAGGAAGTTAGTGCCTGTGGCTTGCACAGTTGCGATGTGAATTTGTAGTGAAGGAAGCACATAGAATGTTTAGATTCATCTTTGAGGAGGTTTGAAACAGAAAGAAAAACTTGGGGATGGTAGCTTGAGAGGACCTGGGGTCAAGTGCTAGAAAGGAGGTGGGGAGTTGGATAGGTTGATTTGAAGTAGGTGAACATTGGATGGAAGAGAATAAAACAGGTAGAGGAGTTTGGAGGAATCTGGGTCATGGTCACTGGAGCTGAGAAGGTCAAGGACTGGTGAAGACAGGGTATTGGATGGTCATCTACATGGGGTCTGGAGTTACCCAAGGCAAAGTCTGGCCTGTGGTGGTGAAAGAATGTTGGACAGCAAGATGGCAAAGTCCTCCATGAAAGTGCTATAACCAGATGGGACTGATTGTGATCATTAAGTTTCAAGACCTCCCCAGGGAAGTTCCAGTTTACAAGCCAGATAAAATGACACCTAGTCTGACTGACCCTTTCAAATATTCTTTGAATTTTTTTTGTCTCCATAAAAATAGATGATTCACTGTGAGCCTTTTCACTTTTTTACTGTTTGCTATAGTTTTTTCTATATCCTCAAACTGTAGTCTTTGTTAGCTTGTCCCACTAGTTCTCTCTCTGAAAAACACAAGTTCAGGCTGTAATGGAATAACTGGATTATTAATATCTTCCCTCTTCTGAGCTGTGGGCCAAGGGAGAAAGCAAGGCGGAGATGAACTTCTATGGCTCAGCTAGAGGAGACATTTTCTGGCAGCTTTATAGTTTCCATGCTGTGGAGAAACAAATTGGTCATTTCTATGCCTCTGTCTTACTTTGTGCTTCTGAATAAAAGAAGTGTTTAGGTTTTTCTGGAAAACCATCCTTTTCTTAGATTTCCAGTAACTTTTCATTTGGGTTTTACTCTTATAAAACAAAATTAAAAATACAAACTAATATCAGAGAACTGACCCATCCCTCCCCATGTCCTAGTTGCTCCAGTCTTTGAGGGCCCATGAATGATGTCTGAGAGGGACATAAACTGGATGGATAGGACAGAAACTAATTGCCAGCCGTGTCCAAGGTGGGCTGGAATGGCTGGTGCCTGGAGGGCGGAGAGCCAACTGAGAGGACCCTGCAGTCATGGAGGCAGGTGAGGACAGGGTCAGGGTGGTTTGTGTTACCCTCTTGGACCACGACTCCTGTGATTAGAGAAGTTTCTTCTCCCTCACAGCTTCTGTCTCCTGTGAGTCTCTGCTGCTGTCCTTTTTGTCATCATCTCTATTATAGCCATGGTGGCTGGGTTGTGTAAACACAAAGATAAGGAAGAGACAAATACCACATGATATCACTTATATGTGGAATCTAAAAAATGATACAAATGAATTTATTTACAAAACAGAAATGGACTTACAGACTTTGAAAACAACCTATGGTTACCAAAGTTGAAACCTGGTGGGGAGGGATAAATTAGGAGTTTGGGATTAACAAATACACACTACTATATATAAAGTAGATAACCAACAAGGGCCTACTATATAGCACAAGGAACTCTCCTCAATATTCTGTAATAACCTATATGGGAAAAGAATCTGAAAAAGAATGGATATATGTATATGCAGAAATGAATCATTTTGCTGTACACCTGAAACTAATGCAACATTGTAAACCAACTATACTCTAGTATAAAATAAAATTAAGAAAAAAAAGAGAGAAAACAGGGGGAGACTTTTGGTCTTCCCCAATCTGCCTGCTAGATTGCTTTCTAGGGTCCACAGATAACTCATTCCCTCTTACCTGGACCCAGAACCTCGCAATTGCAATTGGATGCTATTATTTCAAGATAAATATTGAATATTGATGCTTATTATTTTAATCATTCACTCCATTATTTTAACCAGAATATTTTTTTCCTTTTCCCATCATCTTTTTAATCTCAAAGACCCCTACATTTAGAAATAGTATTTTTGAATTTAGATCCAGAATCAGAAAATAATCCCCTATTAATGAAGAGAAAGTATATATGCCAAACCCTAGGTCAAATTGAATGTTGAAAATTCAGGCCTGGACCCAATCTGGAGCAGATAGGAAAATCTACCTACACTTTCGCCTCACCATTTACTTTTCCTTCAAGCAGCTCAATAGGAAGATTAGCACAGTCTTAAAATTACTCTGAAGTCTACCTATATTTACAAGAGAAGACATGTGGTTTGTTAACACAGAATGGAAATACTCAAGGTAACCTCAGTGCAAATGTGATTTGCGTAATGAATTCTCCTGAAAACTGGGACAAGAGGTAGGGAAAAAAAAGAGGCAAGTGGGAGAGACATAAATTATAAACTCTGCAAGTTTTTCATAAAGGAGAATCCTCTCCCTGGGGTTCTTTTACATTGCTATGAAATTCTCTGAACTTTCTAATTTCCAATAAGCTTTCTAATTTTAAAATTTATATGAGTGCACAGATTTCCTTTGTTGATCAAGTAATTGTAAAAGAGTATTATTTAACATTTATTTAAATATATCTTCAGCTGTAGTATATTTTGTTACATGGTGTTTTTTTGAATTTGATAAAACCCCTTATCAATACCAGTAATTAACATTTCATGTTTACCTATTTTCAATGATAATCAAGTTCCTGCCTATATAACTATAGATTCTCTGAAATCACAGTGTACGTTATTTAGAAAATAATGAAATGATTTGGGAGAAGCCACGGGCAATGGGGTTTCTCTCTTGGAGGTCCAGCCTCCAAGAATGTTGGAGGCTCTGGGCTGGTTTTGAATAAGATCCACTGGAGAAATGATGGTGGAGAGCTTGGACTTTCCATTCAAGAGACTTAAGTTCTGTTCTTGACTTTGCTGCTAATCAGCTCTGTAACTTTGAGAAATTAAGATTTTTTTCTTTGGGTGCAAAGTAAGGGGAATTAATACAATATTTTCTAAGGTCACATCCACTTCTAAGATGTAAAGAATCTAATTTGTGGATACTTTGAGGATTTTTTCTTCTGAAAATCAAATCATCAGGGAGAGATGGGCCTAAATCAGTAACTCTTAAACATGGCTGCAAATGGAAATGATCTGGATAATTTAAAAAAACTGAGATTTCTGAGCTCCGATTAAGAGCTTCTAAATTATGCTGTCTGGTGGAAAGGTCTAGGAATCTGTATCCTAAAACTCCCTCAGGTGATTTTGATGCAACAGATTCAAGGACTTGAGTTTGAAAATCTCTGGTTTAGGTGATCTGCAAGGGTCTGTACAATTTTGAGCATCTCTGACTCTCATCAATATGTATTAAAGTACTGACTGCTTGTCCAGAACTGCATGCAAACGATAGTGCACTAAAATGAAAACAACTTGTCCTCAAGAATCTTAATTTTAAAAAAGTACATATATTATACAAAGATTGTAAATAAATCCACTCCATCATGAAGCTCTTTATACAGGTATAATTAAAAACCTTGCAGTTCTAACAAAACAGGAAAGTAACTTCAGTGGAGTAAAACAACAAAACAAAGCAAAAAACCAAAACCAAATGAAATTCATATTATTTTCTCGAGCCGAATTTTAAAACTTGTAAATTTAGAATGTGCTGGATATATTCAAAGAGGACAAACAACAACAACAACAACAACAGAAAACCCAGGGGGAATAAGTACCAAGGGCAATGGACTTATCTGGTGTGACTCTAGGACACCAAATAATGATCTTATTGCAGAACTACAGAAGAAAGACAACTTATCTTGCTCTATTCTCACATTCTCTTACATGATTTCCGTTTGATTCAACTGCCATGTGAAATTTCAATTGTTTTTATGCCATCACTCTTTCTAGTCTTTGTTTAAAGCTGGGTGTGTGCCTGGTTGAAATGGGGAAACATTCACTGGAGCACATGTGTTTTGAGGCCAATGTTAATTATGGGTTTGGTAACAAGCATCTAAGAATATGGGAGTTCAGGGACTGGGGCTGCAGTTCAGGGAACTCAATGGGAACTGTTGGGAGGTGGCACTGAGGGAGACTTTCTCTTCCTTTTCCTCTTGAGTAGATGTACAGAGGCTTTATTCCATTCCAGTTTTTGCCAGGAGAATGAGGCACTGGACTCATTAGGTGATATATAAATTTTACATCTATCTATTTATACATATACACTTTTTCTATCATCTATCTCTCTATATATATTCTGAAATTTATATATATATATATATATATTATACCTACTTATTTTCTATCATCTATCTTTCTCTCTATATATATTCTGAAATGAAGAAGAATGACTTCGTGTTGCCAAAAAGAAAGAATAGCTTGGAGGAATGAGGTGATTGAGAAAAAAATTGGTTGACCAGTAATGTGGAAAAGCTTCTTTTAAAAACTCTTTTTTTAATGTCATTTTTTTAAAAAAGAAAAAGTCAGTTAAAAATTCAGTTTAAAAAACTCTTGGCTCTTTAATTTTTAGGATGCTTGAAATAATCTCTACCTTGAATGGAATGATGGTGGTTACAGGGTGTGTATGTATGTAAAAACCCATTTGGTTGTATACTTAAGAATTGAGTGTTTTATACTATAATGTTAAAACTAAAACAATCAAATTGCTTTTAGTTGCATTTCAATACCAAATATAACATCTTAATAATACTACACTTCTAGATCCAGAATGAATATTTACAATTCGATATTCAATATTAGAGGTTCTGGATAGCTCTCTTTAATTGAGATGCATCCGACAGGGCACAGTGGGACCTCTAGGTGATCCATAACATCAAAGTAAACATAGTTTTGAACAAAATGCAAGGAGAAAAACAAACTAAAACTACAACAACAAAACAGTTGAAAACTAAAAAATAAAGGCAAGGGAAATTTCTTATGAATAAATCATCCATCATCTTTGATCTCAGCAAAATGACCGTTGACTTGGCAAACACTTAAAGAACATTTATTTGTAGAAGTTGAAATGATTCCTCATCATGTAATTGTTGGTGTCAAAGCTGAGGTTATTTTCTCTGGCTCAACATCTGTGGTTACCCCTAGGAACTAATTGGGCAATAAAAGTTTTCAAGCTCATGAAAATGAAGTATTAAAAAGATGACTGATAAATATTAGTTTTATAAGTATAACAATAGGGTTTTGTAACTGATCTCTACCAGTTGTGCGAGGAACAGATTTCAAAATGCCGGAAGTGAAACTGATGTGGCCAAGTGTCAGAGTTGAGGATGTCTGTCTTTGTCTGCACATGAAACAACTTTGATGTGGCTTAAGATGTGTTTTTGTATTTCAAACAGCCCGCAGAAGGGAAACCAAACCAGCAAGGCATCAAATTATTTACCCTTCCCAGGAAAATATTTTAAAAGCTCTACTAGGGCTCCATTTCCTAAAGCCACCTGTCACCTAAAGCATACGTAATCAGCCCCAGATGCTGGATCCCAACCTGCAACCCCATGACTTGCAGAGAAAATATTTCATTCATTCCTTGGCACATCCTTAATTCATTCGAAGCTAAACTTTCAGGCCGTATTTTCTGCTTAAACTTAATAACTCAGCTTTGACATTCCTTCCCAGTGACCCCAAAGTTCCGTTTGGCTGCCTCAACACCTGCTCCCAAATGCATTAGAAGCACTCAGATTTTTTTTTTAAAACTATCAGTTTTGGTTTCTTTGCTCACCCTGAGGCCATCCTTTGTACGGAAGTAGAGGATACTAGCTTCTATTCCATTGTGAATTTTATTTCTGTCTTAGGTTTCTCTCAAGGTTTTGTTGATGTTGTTTTGGAGACAAAAATCCTTGGTTCATAAGATCTTGGAAATCTGTGAAACTTGTGGATTCACATCTTGATTTTGGAAGATAATGGGGAAAGATTTCAACTATCCTTGTAGTTATCTACTTATGTAAATGAGTTTTGATAATAAACTTAACTCTGAATATTTTTTGTGATGATAAAAAAAATCTGTGGCTCTCTAGAAATTCTGGCATAAACACCAACATCCAAGCATGAACTTTTCAAAAATTTAGTTAACGATCTAAAAAAAGTACAGCTAAAATTTTAAAGAGTCACAGTTAAGGCTTTTTGATTTGATTAAGTTTGTTAAAAATCTGAGAACACAGGAAAATTGCAAATCTATTGAAAAATAATAACTATACCTATTTCCAGTGGGAGGGGGTTATAGCTAATCTTATTGCAGTATGAAAAGGTGGCTAACATTACTCTACCTTCCTGTATGAAATAATTCTCCCACATTTCTCTATTTTTAAAACTAAGTATATTTTTATGTTAATGAAATTAAAGATCAAAGCACATTCGGGGAGAGTGTATTGATTCTGGAATTGTGTGTGTGTGTGTGTGTGTGTGTGTGTGTGTGTGTGTGTGCATGATTACTGGCAATAAATGGCTGTGTTTATGAACAAAAGGAAATTAGAACATGAAAGAAGTTTAAGCCTAAGACCTCCTCAGATGTCTTTATAAAAATATGGAACTTTATCTGGGAATGTTTTAGTGGTAAATGACTGTTTTTGCTTTTATGAAGGCAGCAACACCTATCTGATCTATATCTGAGAAGATTTAGGAAACACAGTTCCCCAAATTGCCATGTGTTTCAGAAAGTAACTGCAAATGGAGGCATTTTATTTTTTGGAGGGGGAGATCAAGAGGTTAAAATAATAATCTCCACCTACAACTTGTTCTGAGCTGCTTTTTTCTTTCAAACTGGGGTGGGCAGATGTAGAGTCTTAGACACTGGTTTCCCTATCGTATTTCCCTCTAACTCCAGGTGACACCAAATAAACCCTTAATCACACAAGAAATCACTCAACTTTTACTACCCCTCCTGCTCCTTCACTAGCCCATTTCATTTCCCATGGTCTGGCCTCTTGGCCTCTTTCTTTAAAAGCTGTATCATCGGGCTTCCCTGATGGCAAAGTGGTTGAAAGTCCGCCTGCCGATGCAGGGGACACGGGTTCGTGCCCCGGTCCGGGAGGATCCCACATGCCGCGGAGCGGCTGGACCCGTGAGCCATGGCCGCTGAGCCTGCGCATCCGGAGCCTGTGCTCCGTAACGGGAGAGGCCACAACAGTGAGAGGCCCGCGTACCGCAAAAAAAAAAAAAAAAAAGCCGTATCACCTGACCATCAAGCAACTTCCAGCCCCTGGGTCCTGTCTGGTTTCTGGTTTCCACCAGGTTACCTAGAGTTTACAGACAGGCCATGCTGCCTCTGGTCCTTTTCTGTCCCTGGAATTGCTGTTTCCCCACTCTCCCTGCCACCACCAGGCAAAAAGTCTTTCTCTAGTGCTGGGTCCGTTCTTCTACCAGCTACTTAGAGGCCTTGATTCCTTGAAGAAGATGTTTTTTTTCTTTCCTTCCCACTAGAGAAGTGAAACATTGCTTCCCACTCTGAATGATGCCTCACTTGGCAACTTTCCATGTGATTTCCCAGCCACAGGTAGATTGTTTATGAGACCAGGGCATGTTTATGAGACTAGGGCACCTACTTCTAATTCCAAAACCAATCAACCATTCTTCATGAAACAAAATGAATACATGATTTCTAACCCGAAAATTAGTATCAAAGGCTTAAAAAATTATCATCTCCACTTCAACATGTCCCAAATGACCTTCACCTCCATCTGTCCTTTCCCTTTCTTCCCCAGTGCTTAGCTAACCCTTTTTCTTGGTGTGTCCCATCTCTTCCCATGGCACCAAAATTCATCCATCACCAGACTCTAAACTAGGTGGGCCTTTACTCCTCCCTCACTGCCATGGAAGAGACAGAATGTATTAGTGGTGGCCAATCACCCAGAGTTAGACAAACATAGCTTTGAATCAAGTGCCACAACTTTCTAGATTTGTGAACTACTAAGATGATCTCCAGCTGAAAACTATGGATAGCAGGAGCCATTTATAGGGTTATTGCAAGAATCCGTGAGATTATATAAAATACCTGCATAGCACTGGAAAAATGGGAAGTGTTCAATAAATGGCAGCTTTTGGTTTTACTATTGTTAATGCTTATGATTATTACTAGTCTTCAATATCCTATCTCATTACCTTTCTGTATCAGTCAGGGTTAAACAAGAAAAGAAGAACCATTGTGTGTGCGTGTGTGTGTGTGTGTGTGTGTGTATATATATATATATATATATATATATATATATATATGCTTAGAAGGATTTACTGTTATGTAATTGTGGGAGCTGGTTAGCAGGTTCTGTAAGTGTAAGGCTGTTGTGTTATATGTGATGCTAGAGTTTCCAGCCCACAGGGCATGCGGTGAGGAAGGTAAGATGGATGTAAAGTGCAGGACAACAAGAGCAAGATGGAAGCTACAAAAATGAAATAAAGTCTTTGTCAGCTCTTATTGCCTCTGACTTTGGTGGTAGGAGTATCCTACAGAAACTGGCCCAGGAGTTGGAGAAACTGAGGGAAGATCTAGGGGAAGATGGAGCAGTTTGGGGCCCAGATGCTGCTTTACACAAAGGAGGCAAATCAGCAGATCAAGTACACAATATCTACTGCTTCCTTTGCACCCTCCAAATCTGCCCTGAATCTCTTTTGTGGTCTACCAAAACCAGAAGCATACAAGAAAAACCATGTGGCACATATACACAATGGAATATTACTCAGCCACTAAAAGGAACGAAACTGTGCCATTTGCAGAGATGTGGCTGGATCTAGAGACTGTCATACAGAGTGAAGTTAGAAAAAGAAAAACAAATATCGTATAATATTGCTTATATGTGGAATCTAGAAAAAATGATACAGATGAACTTATTTGCAAAGCAGAAATAGAGACACAGAGGTAGAGAAAAAACATATGGATACAAAGCAGGGAAAGGAGGGGTGGGCTGAATTGGGAAATTGGAACTGCAGCATACACACTCCTATGTATAAAATAGATAACTAATGAGGACCTACTGTATAGCACACAAAACTCTACTCAATGCTCTGTGGTGACCTAAACGGGAAGGAAATCCAAAAAAGAGGGTACATACGTAAAGCTGATTCACTTTGCTGTACAGCAGAAACTAACACAACATTGTAAAGCAACTATACTCCAATAAAAATTAATTTAAAAAAAAGGAAGAGGAATCCAGAAGACACAAACCCTCCTGGCCTTGTGGATCTACTATGAAGGCACCAAGCCTTCCTTCAAAATGTGTCTTCATGGCCTCCTCTTCCAGTTTCCATTAGAGCATTGGTCTCTAAGTGGTTCTTCAGTTTTTAATTTTTTTCCCTCCCATTTCCAACCATTCTCTTTCTAGATTGCTCTTCAAAGAACTTTGCTTTTATCATACCACCATTCCTAATCTGATGCCACCGAAGCCTCTGCCCAAGGGGAGCACAGTTGTTCCTCCCCTGTTAAGTGCTTGGGATGGCCAGATGGATCTCCTTTCTCTTCCCAAAGCACCCTGGTCTGTTTTTGCAGTGTTCCCACTTGGAGATCACTCCTCATTCCCCCTTTTCCTTTGACTCTTTTGTCTATAATTTAGCCACTTTAGAGCCCAACTTAGTTTCCACTTTCTCTCTCAAGACTCTCTAAGCCCAGGCAGCTCAGATCTTGTGGCAGCTTCTGGGACACAGCAAACATTGCTCCTCATTTGGGCTGGGGCTCTCTCTTATGCGGTATTTTAATTCCCCTTGAAGTCTCTTGCAGAGCTGGGAACCTGGTGGGAATTCCCCTTGAAGTCTCTTGCAGAGCTGGGAACCTGGTGGGAACTAATTACAAGCTTTACAGTGAAACAAATAGCATTTTATATGACATATTATGCACAAGTAGAAAACCACATGTGATGTTTCACTGCATGGTAGCAGAGCTCTGTTTCCCAGGGCGATGATGTGGTGTCCATCCCCTGGCTGTTGTGACAAGGTCATACCAAGCTCTCATGACTTAGATGTAATATATGCAGTTACCACTGAGTCTTTGTTTAATCCAATGCACATACTTCAGTTTTTTTTTCTTTTTTCTTTTTTCTTTTTTTAACATCTTTATTGGAGTATAATTACTTTACAATGGTGTGTTAGTTTCTACTTTATAACAAAGTGTATCAGCTGTATGTGTACATATTAATATTCCTCCAGGGAGACACTTTTCTCTTTTTTTTCGTATTTTTTTTTCTTAGAGGGAGGAAGCTTGGGCTTTGCTCATTGGAGCTGGCATTTGATCTCTGTTCACATTTTACTTCATCAGAAAGGCCCTGACCACTCCCTCTAAAATCACCCCCAATCACTCTCTTGTCCAGCTTTATTTTTTTTTACAACACTTAACCATGGACCATGGTATACAGTTACATTGTGTAATTACACATGTTGTGTCTGTCCTACTGGAATGCAAGGTCTCTGATTTATTCATTGTGGAA
This sequence comes from Pseudorca crassidens, assembly GCF_039906515.1. Lineage (NCBI taxonomy): Eukaryota > Metazoa > Chordata > Mammalia > Artiodactyla > Delphinidae > Pseudorca > Pseudorca crassidens. The sequence continues at coordinate 133,935,951 of NC_090296.1, forward strand.
TCCCCAGTGTCAGGCACTTAGTAGAACCTTAGTAAATATTTTTCAAATGAATGAATGAAATTGGTTTTTTTGCCTCTTGCTGGTACACCAGATCATTTTACCTCTCTGGATCTCTGTACAATGGCAGAATTAGAAATGGACTGGCTGCCAGTTATTCTACTGCTAGTGCTTGGGGAGTATAGCACATAGGGACAGGACACACACAGGGTGAAAGCCCAGGCTCTGGGGTTAGACACTACTAGGAATTCTGCCTTAGCCTCTTGCATGCTGTGTAAACCTGGATGGATTCTCACTATGCTGAGCTTCGGTTTTAAAGTGGGGAAAACAATAGTACTTCTCTCAGAGGGATGTTGCGGGACTAAGACAGAAAAGAGCTCAATGCTTCACACATAGTCAGTGCTCATTAGATATAAGGTGGTGTGGTAGACTGAATGATGGCCCTTGAAGATGCCCACACTTGAATCCCTGGCACCTGTGAATCTGTTACCTTATGGCGAAAAGGAACTTGTACGTGTGATTAAATTAAGGATCTTGATCTGGGAAGATCATTGTGGATTATCTGGGTGGTTCTAATATAATCACAAGGGTCTTATAAGAGGGAGGCAGGAGGATCAGAGTTAGAGAGAGAAAATATAAGGACAAAACCAGAGGCTGGAGCCATGTGCTTTGAAGATAGAGGAAGAGGCCACAAGCCAAGGAATGTAGGTGGCGTCCAGAAGCAGGAAAAGGCAAGGAAATGGAGATCCTCTAAGCCTCCAGAGAAACCAGCCCTGCCAGCACCTTAATTTTCATCCTGTAAGACTCATTTCAGACTTCTGAGCCCCAGAATGATAATATGTTAGTGTTATATTTGGTGGTAATCTGCTATGGTGGCAATAGGAAACTAACGCATATGGTCTCACCATGCATTCACTTGTCACTTGGCCTGTTTCCATCACCTACACACTGAGGTTACTATTTCAACTCCCAACATGGCCAGACACCTCTTCTGGGCTCTCTCTGGGTGGGGACTCAATGTTTGAGTACTGGGGACTGATTTATTTCTATTTCACAGGTCAGGTCAGGATTGTGACATGATAGCTAATATGATTTTCCTCATTCTCATTCTCTGATGACATTCTTCTTTCCATCATGATGCTTAATTTTAGTGCTCAGAGCCCTCGGATTTCTCTCTGACATGCACCCTGGTATCCTTTTCAGTGACCTATTGCTACATAAATCACCCCCTCCAACTTAGTAGCTTGAAAGAACAATTACTTTATTATTTCCCATGGCTCAGTGATCTCGTGGGGCAGGTCGCAGGTCTTCTAGTGGCTCCTTGTAGGGTTGTAGTCACATAGCAACCGAGACGAGGGTCATGGAGCCTTGACCAGGAAGCTGGGCCTCTCTCCCTCAAGGTTTAGTCTCAGGGCCTTTCCTTTCCCTGTGGCCTTCCCCATAGGGCAGGTGTACTTTTTATGTGGACTCTCAGGACTCCTGTACAAGTTTCCTGGGACTGCCATAACACATTATGACAAACTGGGTGGCTTAAAATGACAACAATTTATTCTCTCACAGTTCTGGAGGCCAGAAGTTGGAATCAAGGTGTAGGCAGGACCAGACTCCCTCCAGAGGCTCTAGGGGAGAATCCTGGTGAAGCTCTTTATAGGATCTGGTGGTTTCAAATGTTCATTTGCTGGTGGCAGCATCACTCCAATCTCTGCCTCTTTCTCCACATGGACTTTTCCTCCTCTGTGTCTTGAATCTCCCTCTGCCCTCCTTTTGTAAAGACACTGCCATTGGATTTAGGGGTCACCTGGATAATCCCAGGTGATTTCATCCCAAACCATTAACTGAATTACATTTACAAGAAAGCTTTTTTTCAAATAAAGTTACATTCAGAGGTTTTGGGACTTAAGACATGGACATCGTTTTAGGGAAGCATCATTCACCCACCACAACTCTCAAAAGCAAGACTCTGAGAGAGGAAGTAGGAGCTGTCAGGTTTCATTTGACCCAGAACTGGCCCGGGGTGGCCTTTGCCCCATTCTTCTGGTTGTTGGACATCACAGGTCCAGCCAAGATTCAATGCTCAAGGGGTTTCCATGTGGGCACCAGCCAAGAAGCGTGGCTCGTTGGAGCAATGGTTGACCACAAGCTACCTCACCTGATGACATCACTTCTCCCAGAACTATCTTTTTCTGGAGGCATTTTCCCTGCAACCTCACACATGACCCTGCCTTAGTAGTTATGCTTCTCAGAGTGGACTGAAAGGAACATGGCCCCTTAGAATAAACAGATATATGAAAGATAATGGTTAGGTGGTTCATTTCCCTCCACGAACAGTTCGCTTTTAGTCAGCCTCTTCAAGCTTTAATTCAAATTCACAACCTGGTATGAAAAATATTTTTGATGGAGTGAGGGCAAGGGTGGTTACTGGTACTTTTCAAGTTCCTGCACGAAGGCCGTTTCCTGCTTTGCTATATGTGGCCTAAGCACAGAGCAGATTATGGCCAAGGATATGCAGCTTTGAGGGGTGTGGGCTTTGCAGAAAGATGGACCCACACTCTTGCTCTGTACTTACGGCAGCTCTGAGAACTTGGGGGTAACAAGCTGCCTCCTCTGTAAAATGTAGGGAATAAGGCTAAACTTCCAAGGTGTACTTGAGGATAACATTGATGAAGAGGAAGATGTGATATTGTGAAATCAAGGTGACCTGCCCAGGGGGTATATAAAAAGTATTGAAGTAAAGCTGATTCAAATGAAACAAAACAAAAAAAATGTGCCTTTTGATGGATATCTAATAGTCAGCTACATTATTAAGATGTAACTCTTAATTCCTTTCATTTATACACATGCTCTCTTTTTCTTTTATTCATTAATAAATGTTCCATACATAGCATCTGCTGGCTTGTGAATACCATGGAAGAACTGGTAATAATCTCACATCTCTGAACTTGGTTCAGAGGTAAGAAAAACAACTGGCTTGATAATTTCCAGAGGACATTGGTTTGGATTTCCCTTGCCTGGGAAGGTCACCTGGTTGCCTCTCCACATGTGCATGTGGTTTCTCCGAGTCTCTTGCACAGAAGTGGTCAGCAGAGCAGAAAGTCACACTCTGATGAGAGGAGGGTTCAGTTTTATATTTGGTTTCACTTCTGGTCTGTGCAATGTTCCTCAGAGGTTTCTTAAACTTGCTGGCAAACTGTCTTTTGTCCCTCTAAATAGCCCCACCACCACATGGGGCGCTTTGTTGGTTCACAAACAGGAGATGGAGAAGGACTCCACAGGACACAGAGCTGAGGAAGGGTCCAGATGTCCGTGGTAGTAGTAGACTTGTCCAGATTTGCTTGCTGGGGTCCTGGGACAGACGGTGGCTTCTGGGGTCCCTCGCCTCTGCCACATTGGTCAGAATTCAGCTCTGTGTTGATGACACTCACTGTCACCCATGGACTACATTTCCTTAACCATCAGGGCTCTTGCTTCTTTCCTCCTCTCTCCTCAGTGCTTTCCTTTCACACTCGCTTCCTGATCAGTAATCTATACAGGTATGGAATTTAGAGTTAGAAAGCCTGGTTTTAAAATCAGCTTAATTGCTATTTCTTCTTCTCAGATCTTTGTCAAAATATTTCACTTCCCTAAGCCTAAAACGTTTTTATCCCTAAAAGGGAAAGAGCAACATCTGACCTGGTCCTGGTGTGTGTAAAGACGATGTGATTAAATGAGGTAGTGTCTGAAACCTCTTTGTAACTTGTAAGTGCTTCCCAAATGTGAGCAATCGTTTGTATGTTTCTGGTGGGTCATGAGTGGTCAGACATGTGGACTGGTCAGAGTGTTTCAAGAAAGTGCAGAAAGGAAGTGGACAGATAGATTTAAGCAGTTGACACTGAGCTATGTGTTCTAGGTGCAGGGGAGGGGACCTTAAAGATTTTCCAGAATCATGCCCATTTTATAGATGAGGACACTGAGGCCAGAAGGGTGAAGGGCTAGGCTTAGCTCCCAGACTTCCTTCCCTACCTTCATGATTTTAACTGAATTTATTGTCACCTGCAACTATTTCATCTATGGGTTTGTTTATTGTTTATCTGCTCTCACTTCCCTCACACCCCACTCCAGTACTACCCAGACTGTCAGGCCCCTGGGAGCCAGAACTTGATTGACTGGTTCATCTCTGTGTGCCCAGAGTTGTGGGCAGTGCTGGCACAGAACTGGGCCTGATGGAGAAGTGCCCAATGATGTGATGTGTGATGTGTCCAATCCCTCTGTTGATTCCTAGTCTAGAGGTTCTGCTGGTTCCTCTACCTCTCCTCATTTCAGGGGTGGAATGTGTACCCTGGAAAAGTCCTTCTGGGTTGCCTTCTATTTCTTTTGGCCCTTGGGAATCTCTGAGAAAGAAATCTTCAGTAGAGACTTAGCTGTCATTTCCCACCCACTTCTAGGAAATTAATAGGCACAGAGGTTGCTTGTAGGTAAAGAACCTACTCATATGGAAAGTGTGAGAGAAGTGAACTCCATAATGTCATGGATCGGGCTGTGTGTTTGTGATTAGGTTTCAATGACTGGGTGAGTGACTGCCCCATAGAAGAGCCTGGATAATGTCTGCTGAAAGAGTGAGGGAATGAATGAATGGCTTCTTAAGAATACTGATAAACTGGGAACATGACTGCAAGATGATTGTTGGAATGACACTCGGATTGCCCCTCAATACTCTGAAAGAGGGGGATGAGGGCAGTGAGATGACAAGAGGACACGGAGTGCTTTCATCTGTTACTAGAAGTCAGAATATCTGGTTGGGAAGTTTTCATGCAGATGGGGGTGGGGCAAGGAAGCAAGTGCAGCTGCGGTGGGGATGAACAGGCCATCACTGAAACCATAAATATGCCATGGACCCACGCTGTGATGCTGACAGATGCCCTCCCTGCAAGGTTCAGATGGGAGAGACTGCCAAGTCCAGATTTTAAATTAGATTCACCTGAGCCCAGTCAGGGAACTGTCATCCTTCTGATGGAATGGAAAGGGGAGGGGGCCGAACAGAAGGAAATCTTTGTAGCTGAGCCTACCTGACTTTCCTCAGTGGGAGACATGAATCCTGTTTCATGTCAAGGAGAGGTAGTTAAAATGCAGACTGCTCACTCCTGTTCTCAGAATTCGGGAGGTGTGGTTCATGCCTGTAGACCACTCATCTTCCCTTCCTTTGATCTACCACTTGATGTGGAAAGAGGCTTTTATGTGTGATTCCTATATAATGGGTAATTTAGTCTATCCCATTACGAAAAACTGGTGAGCCTAGTTCTAGTACATTTGCTTCAGTTATTCTTTAAAGTATCTAGTAACGTATTATTCTCATGTGCTTTAAGTAGCCTGAACACTTTTTCTCAGTTGTTTAGAGTATAATTCGGGGGCTCCTTTTAGCCAGTTTAAAACTAGTAAGTTGCACGTTAAAAAATAAAATAAAACAAGGATGAAAGCATGTACTCTGCCAGTGTGCACATTTGTGTAAGAGAGGGGATGCCAAGGGAATATATTGACACAGCAACCAAACAGGACTTGACTTATGTATCACTGAAATTAGCATATCATCATGTATGCTAACTTTCAGGTCCATTTCTGATCTTTTAATGCAATGACCCATACTTAAAAAAATACCCTCCCTCCGTTCAAAGCCTGAGCATTGTATTTCTGAATTACCTTTCTCAGCTGGTCAAATAAGAGTCCTAAACTAGTTTAAAAGGAGTCAACTGTAGAAGTCTAGCTTTGAGGCTCAGGCACAATCCTGTCTGAATGAAGTGGCTGCCTGTAGAAAAGTTCAAGTTCATCAAATTCATGTGAGCCATAGCAAACCAAGACTAGTAACTCTTGATTCACAAACCACATGTCTGCTCTTTATTTTTAAATGATTTGAAACTTTCAAGGTTGAAGAAAAAGCCTTTCTTCATGCTTGCATTTCTCAGAGGAAATTCTCTTCAAGACTGATATTTCTCCAAGAAAGAATGTACTTAAAAAATAATTGGCCAAATTGCCCTTTAAAATATCATTTCAACCCTTTGAAATAGATACTATGACTTCTCTTGTAGAGGGCTTAAAAAAGTGGAGAATGAAATGCAACACGAACTTTTGAGTTTGGGCTTTGGTTGAAGAAACATGAGGATCTTGGAAGCCCCCCTTGGGAGGGGGGCTTCCAAGATCTAACAGGATGGAGGAGGTATTGATTTCTTACCTCACTGAGGAAAGGGGGTAACGAGTAATTTCTAAATAATTCAGAGTATAACTGATTCTGTGGTTTATGGGCTTCCTACTCCAAAGTAGAGCTATGCTCAACGAGTCGCTTTATGGACAAATTTGTAGTGGTATTGAGGTGGCAGCATCTGTGAACAGGCCAGAGCTCAGAGTGAACTTAGAATACATGTGCAGGGTATAAAACGTTTGTGGAGCACTGTGGGCTAGAGGAAACCTTAGCTACTGAGAAGAGGCATGGTAAGGCCACCACATAACCTTTTCTGTTTCAATGCTAAAAAGTTCTCTCTCAAAGCAAAATATTTCAATCTTTCCATATGCCTTCTTCTTCCTTAAAGGATAATAAACACTTTTAAACATTTTCACCTCTTACAACATACCATTCTGTGCTTCCGAATGTCACTTTTTACACTGTAACCTAAAAATATCAGTAACATGGCAGAATACTTGAGACAGGTACACGTCCTTCCTCTGTCTCTCTCTCTTTCTTCCAGGCAGAACATGGATGTTCTTATTTCTAGAGAGGCAGGGCAGAGAGAAGCTCATCAAAGCTATGGTTTTTGGTGTCCCAGAGAGGGAGGGAAGGATGTTTCCCAATCTGGTATAGGTATTCAGGTCAACTGGTGTTGAAGCAGCTGAGACCCTTGAACTGCTCAGTGGTAGGCCTCTGGGAAGGAGACGGAGCTCAGAGAAGGATGAAGGTAGCATCTGACTAGACTCTGGGCTTGCCTGCCTGGTGACCACTCGAGGTCTGCCCCTGAGAGCAGACAGAGGTGGATCGCAGGGCACCTTGCAGGCTTCAGCCATGATGATATTAGTTGTGCTCAATATAGTTTTAGAGATTAGAAGCTTTTCTCCTCTTTCCATGGAGCCAAGTTAGTTCCATGGATTCTGGAGTGAACCTGGGAGAGGGAACATGGCCCAAATAGTGGCAGAATTTCCTTGTAAGCCAGTTATATGGGGGAGAGGATAACTTTTAGGTCCACAAATTCTTTAACATTTCTCCTTTCAAAAAGTACAGTTTATTTCCTTCCTCTTGAGTGCCTCACTTCTAATGAGTAGTCTATGACAGAAGTGATGGATGTCATTTCCAATGTTAGGTTATAAAAAGACAGTGGCTTCTATCTTGGATGTGTTGCCCCTTGCCTTCTCTCTAGCTGCCAGAGAGGAATTGATGGTGTCTGCCAATAGCCATGTGAGTGCCAATAATCTCCTAAGTTACATAAATCACCTTTGCCATATGCTATTCATTAGAAGTGGGGGTTTCCCTGGTGGCGCTGGGGTTGACAGTCTGCCTGCCGATGCAGGGGACACGGGTTCGCGCCCCAGTCCGGGAAGGTGCCACATGCCGTGGAGCGGCTGGGCCCATGAGCCATGGCCGCTGAGCCTGCGCGTCCGGAGCCTGTGCTCCGCAATGGGAGAGGCCACAACAGTGAGAGGCCCGCGTACCGCAAAAAAAAAAAAAAAAGACTCACTAGAGCCAGCCCACACTCAAAGGAAGGGTTTACACAAGGGTGTATATATGAGTTGGGGGACCACTGGAGGCTACCCTATAGGCCACCACAAGTACCAATTTGCTTCAAAACTATATTTTAAGGATGAGGACAACTTTTCCTTCTGTAGATTGGCTTGTTCTAGTATTGAGAGAATTTGCTGAAGAGATATTCTTGGTATAGTGTTTTATGGAAACATCAAAATAAGAAGCAATGCCCTGATTCCTTGTCAGGTCACAGTATCTGCTGGATGATGTGTGGAGAGCACTGTCCAAAGCCTGATGTGAGTCATTCCTCCCTAACAAACCAGGTCTTATGAATAATCTCTACATCAGAGCTTCTTAAACTTGGGCAGGTCCAGCATTAAGGCACTTCACGTTGACTCCAGAATCAGCACTTTGGCTTGGGAATGTGGCCCGAGGCATGCTTTCCACAGTGATAGGAATGTTCTCAAGAGTCAAGGAAGACACAGATTGCCCAGACTAAAATCATCCACTCAGGGAAATAGTCAGTTTAATGACATCTATAGAACTTAAAAATGAAAACCTAGTATTGATTGTTTTCTGATTTGTAGTACAAACACAGAGAGAGAAAAATAAGATTGAAACAAAACAGTAACACATCAGGAACATTCTGCTACCAGGCTAATGATAACTTTTCAGCACAGAATCCATTCTAGTGCCTATCAGTTAGAGAATGAGAGAGACAGAGAGAGAGAGAGAGAGAGAGAGAGAGAGAGAGAGAGAGAGAACCTGACTGATATATTAGGATTCTGCAGTTACCAGCCCTTAGAAACAGCAAAAAGATGAGAGGCTATATGAAGCCAGGTACCGAGCCAGGAGCAGTTTTCTCCCTGTGAGTCCAACCATTTACATTTCCTCTGCATGTCTCCCATTGATGCCTAGCCAAGTGAGGGAACACTTCCTGTTGGGTTCTGTCCCTCTAATTTTGTTGGGTTCTCACAGGGCTTCCAATTTCAAAATCCCTGCCTCATGAGTGTGGCTTGTTCTCCTGTTCTTCAGGTCTGCTTCTCAGGACTTCAAAATACAGATTTGTAAAATATGATCTCTTTCTCTTTTTTCAGAAGGAAAGAACTGTGCTAAATGAGATTTTTACACAGATACAATAAAAGTATCTAATGGTAACTCTTGGACTGTGTGACTGACCAGGGTAACAAACTGTCAAGTACCAGGATTGTTCAGGCAGCAGGTGGCGACATTTAGCCAGGCTGCTGCCCCAGGGACGTGGGGCTCACAAGAGGCTGGATTTGCTGAGTCCTTCCGCTCCTGATGGGCAAGGACTCCATAACTATAAAGCTCCTTGGAGACACTGGATGTGTCTTGTTGATGTAAGTTTTGTCCCAGCTCCCTGACTATATAGGGCTTTTTGAATGAATTTATGTATCCCTGAATCAGTGAACAAAACATTCTAACATTGTGCCAGGTTTTGAATGAGCTACTGCAATGTGGGTTAAAGCTTCCTCTTTGTACCAGCCGAGGAAACATAGACATATTAATTAAACTCCCTTCTATACAGTGCATATAAGACTGGTAGTATTGGTTCTGTAGGGTCTAAAAGTATAAACACAGGAAAGTCATTAGAGACTACTTGGCATTCAGTAGATGCTCAATAAATGTTTGTGCCTCAGGCATGGTAAGCAAATGAATGATATCAACTTCGTTTTTAACATTAAATTTGTGTTTTTTTATATAATTTTTAAAGGTTACACTCCCTTTACAGTTATTACAAAATATTGGCTGTATTCCCAGTGTTGTACAGAACATCCTTGTAGCCTATTTTACACCCAATAATTTGTATCTCTTACTTTCCCTATCCCTATATTGCCCCCTCTCCTCTCCCCTATCCACATTGGTAGCCACTAGTTTGTTCTCTATATCTGTGAATCTGCTTCTTTTTTGTTATATTCACTGGCTTGTTGTATTTTTTAGATTCCACATATAAGTGATATCATACAGTATTTGTTTTTCTCTGTCTGACTTATATCACTTAGCATAATGACCTCCAAGTTCATCCATGTTGCTGCAAATGGCAAAGTTTCATTCTTTTTTAGAGCTGAGTAATATTCCTCTGTATGTACGTGTATATATATATATATATATATATATATGCCACCTCTTCTTTTTTTTTTAACATCTTTATTGGGGTAAAATTGCTTTACAATGGTGTGTTAATTTCTGCTTTATAACAAAGGGAATCAGCTATACATATACATATGTCCCCATATCTCCTCCCTCTTGCGTCTCCCTCCCAACCCTCCATATCCCACCCCTCTAGGTGGTCACAAAGCACCCAGCTGATCTCCCTGTGCTATGTGGCTGCTTCCCACTAGCTATCTATTTTACATTTGGTAGTGTATATATGTCCATGCCACTCTCTCACTTCGTCCCACCTTACCCTTCCCCCTCCCTGTGTCCTCAAGTCCATTCTCTACGTCTGCATCTTTACTCCTGTCCTGCCCCTAGGATTTTCAGACCGTTTTCTTTTTTTTTTAGATTCTATATATGTTAGCATACATATATGGTATGGTATTTGTTTTTCTCTTTCTGACTTACTTCACTCTGTATGACAGACTCTAGGTCCATCCGCCTCACTACAAAAAACTCATTTTCGTTTCTTTTTATGGCTGAGTAATATTCCATTGTATATATATGCCACATCTTCTTTATCCAGTTATCTGTGGATGGACACTTAGGTTACTTCCATGTCCTGGCTATTGTAAATAGAGCTGCAATGAACATTGTGGTACATGACTCTTTTTTTTTTTTTTTCGGTATGCAGGTCTCTCACTGTTGTGGCCTCTCCCATTGCAGAGCACAGGCTCTGGACGCACAGGCTCAATGGCCATGGCTCACAGGCCCAGCCGCTCCGCGGCATGTGGGATCTTCCCGGACCGGGGCACGAACCCGTGTCCCCTGCATCGGCAGGCGGACTCTCAACCACTGCGCCACCAGGGAAGCCCTACATGACTCTTTTTGAATTATGGTTTTCTCAGAGATACCACCTCTTCTTTATCCATTCATCTATTGATGGACACTTAGGTTGTTTCCATACCTAAGTGGTAATTGTAAATAATGCTGTTCTGAACATTGGGGTGCATATATCCTTTCAAATTAGTGTTTTCGTTATTTATAGGATATATACCCAGGAGTTGAATTGCTGGGTCATGTGGTAAATAGTTCTATTTTTATTTTTTTGAGAAACTTCCATACTGTTTTCCACAGTGGCTGCACCAATTTTCATTCCTACCAACAGTGTACGAGGGTTCCCTTTTCTCCACACCCTCGCCAACACTTGCTATTTGTGTTCTTTTTGGTGGTGGCCATTCTAAGGAGTGTGATGTGATATCTCATTGTGATTTTAATTTCTGTTTCCCTGATAATTAGTGATGTTGAGCATCTTTCCATGTGCCCGTCATTGCATATGGTTTACGCTTTATGACTTTATTGTGCTTGTAGGAGTGCTGCTTTTTCTCTGACTGGAAGCCACTGAAAGCCACTTCCTGTGTCACATCATTCCTGGTACCTCAGTGCCTGGTTGAGTAGTTTGCACAGTGACTATTCAAATTAAAAACAAACAACAAAAAAAGAGTTGATTGAATGAAAGAAGGTCTACATTCAAATCCTGGTTTGAATTCCTCTGTGACCAAGAGGTTTAATACTTCTGGGCCTCCTTTTTCTCACTTATACAGGATTTTGTTTTTTAAATCTGCCTTTCAGGGTTGCAATGGAAAATGAATATGTTGAAGTACTTAGCATGGTGTCTGGCATATAGTAGGTTCATAAGAAATTTTAGTTTCCCTCCTTCCTTTTACGGCAAGAATCCCTCAGCTATGCTCAGGCTCTTGATGGCCCTGGTGATGTCTCTTGTTCAGATAGTCCCTCTAAGTCCCAAGGGGCATGTGAGTGAAGGCAGCAGATTAAATGTACATGAGGCACAAGAGCCAGCCCTGTAAACCCACCTTCCCCTATTTTTCCTTCCTTCTCTCCCGTGTCCCTCCTTCCTGCCTTCCTTCCTCTCAAAGGTACCTACCTAGTTGATTATATCAGCTTATATGTACCCAGACTGAGGGTCATACTTCACCCTGGACTGGCAGAAGAGTCTGCATCAACCAAACATATGGATTGAGAGGACGGTCAAAATCAGGGTGCACGGGTGGGGCTGGAAACAGTGTAAACCAGGGTGATTTTTAGCTAGAAAAGAGAAATGGATGGTGAGCTGGCCTAGGGAGGCATGTCAGTTACAGGTGTGATCCCCTCTAGAAGCAGCTGGAGAAATCAGTAGGGCCCAGTTAGAAAGGGTTTGGGGTTCTGCTTTAGGAAGTTTGGACTCTATCACGCAGCAGTCAGTAAAGCTCAGTTGTTGGAGATGGCAGAGGTGGGATAATGGGAGAGGACACTGGACTAGAAGAAAGAGAGACTATGGGTATTCATCAAGGCATGGATGCTGGTGCATCTATATTTTCACTTTTCAAAAAACACTACATTTGATGGTTATCTATCTTGGGCTGCTGTAACAAAATGGCATAGGCTGGGTGGCTTAAATAGTGAACATTTATTTCTCATAGTCCTAGAGGCTGAGAAGTCCAAGGTCAGGGTATGAGCATGGTTGGGCTCTGGTAACACCTCTCTTAGTGATTTACAGATAGCCCCTTATCCCTGTATCCTCACACGGCCTTTCTTGGGTGCATGCATATGGAGACAGATCTCTCTCTTCCTCTTCTTATAAGGGCACTAATACCATTATGAGGAATCCCTCATGACCTCATCTAAACCTAACAGCTTCTCAAAGGCCCCAGCTCCAAACACCATCACATCATGGGTTAAGGCTTCAAGATAGAAAGGTTAGGCGAACACAGATATTTGGTCCATTACAATGGTGGTACAAAAATGGACTCAGACTCTTCATGTTTTCCCCCTCAATACGGAGGGTCAAATTAGACTACAAAAGTTGTCAATTTTTAAATTTGTTATCATTTGTTAAGTGCAGTTGGAGCCCCATGTAACACAGACTATTTAGTGGGTTTGGGAAAAGATAAGATACAATGTCTGCATTTATAACCCTCAATATTTTGAAGATTAAAATGTTTTTATCCTGGAAAAGGAGTCTTGGGTTCTTATTTTTCACTACAATTTCTTACTGCTATACCATTAAACAGGTAACCCATCTATAAAATATTATACCTGTCAGCATTCCTCAGTATCCATATTGGTGTCTACTATATATCACTATAGAGACCCGAGAATTCTAGAAAAGAAAGACTCATGTTCAAAATACTCTAGTGATTTATGCAACACACGTGCTACTTGAAATCACTCAGAATCTGATCACCGCATTTTTAGAAGTAAGCATCTTCTTTTGAAGTCATTGTCTTTAATTGAAATAAAAAAAGAATGGGTTTTTAAGCACGAAAAAAATGAAAAATGGTGACTTTTCTTCCTGCATTTTCCCAAGAGGTTTAAATATTGTTTTAGGGCTTGGCTTATGGGTCCTGCACATTTTGCAGAGTTCACAGCTGTTTAGGTTTAAAAGGTAATTGCATTTAATTATCAGTGTCAGATAAAATACACACAGCTTCTCTGGCCCACGTGGAAACACAGTGAAGAGGAGAGTGAAGCTGGCCACAGAAAAGCTACACTTGAAGACACAGCTCTAACTCTTTTGAAAAGAAGTTCCTCGCCGTGAGACTTCTCCAAATGTTTACCAGAAGAAATTATGGTAGAGACTCTGGTTATGAAGAATGTTGGAAGAGTGGAAGATTGATGTGCCAATTCTCAGGTTTATTTTGATAAATTGTACTGTATCAATATGTAAAAATCGAATAAATATAACTCTTTAAAGAGGTGGATGCTCTAATTTAACTGTTTCAGAGAAGAGTTTTGGCAAAAAGTCAGAATGTGCATTAAAAACACACTTTCAAGAAGTCTAATAAATAAAGTCTTTGAATTATGGTTCAAAGTGAAAGTTACTTTAAATCACTTTGATAAAGAATTTAAATTAGACCTTTAAATAAGAAAGGCAACTTTTCCTTAACTTATTATTTATAGATAGTTTGAAAATAAAATCTATGCAAGCTGATTTCTCCTTCCATTCTTTACAAGGCAAATAAATATATTGTCAAATTTTAACAGCACATGTGGTTAGCCAGAGATTGTCTTCATTAACAGGGAGAGGCGAAGGCTAGCTGGCATTTACTGAGCGCTTAGAGCTGGGTGCTGTGTGAAATGGTTTATGTACACTGTGTCATTTAATCTCTCATGAAGAAGTTAAGCAAACAGGCCCTGGATCCAGAATGCTGTGTGACCTTGAGCAAATTACTTATCCTCACTGTGTCTTAATTGTCTCACCTATCGATGGAGCCAGTAATAGTACCCGACTAATAGGGTTATTGGGAGGTTAATTGAGTTTGGACTTGCAAAGTGCTTAGCCCTGTGCCTGGTACATAGAGAGTGTCAATAAATGCTAACTTCTAGTGTAGTTGTCCTCATTTTTCCTTGGATTAGATGACGAAGAGACTTTCCCTTAACTACATATCTGGTTAGGGACAGAGCCTGGACTCAAACCCTGGGTGCCAGTTGTATCTGGGGACATCCTCAGAGCTGTGCACATTCAGAATAAGCTCTTCACCACCTTCATTTCAGACTCCGTTGTGCTTTTGTTCATTCATTGCATTATATTTTATATATATGTATGTATGTTATATATCTATAGTATGTAATATATAATATAGTATATACATAAATTATGGTATATTATAATACAGTATATTATATAATAAATTATATGGTAATAGGTAATATGTTCCATATATAATATGATGCATAATATAAAATATATTTTATCTTATAATACACTACTGTATTATATAGTAATATTGTATATTACTATATAATATATTACAAGGTAAAATATATTTTATATTATGTATCATGTATTACATTACATATAATACATATTATATATTTACTATATAATTTTATCATGTACTATATTACAAAATGTAGTATATACACTATATATAATATAATATCCATGCATGCATACGTATACATGCACATACATGTATGCGTGTACAAATATACACACATACACAGATACCTATACATATACGCACTGAGGACTTACCCTATGCCACGCACTGGGCATAAATGTGGCAAGAAAGACCCTGTCCTAGGGGACTGGGTTTCAATTGAACAGGGAAGACAAGATGCACCCACAATTACAAGAAAGCGTGTTAGCTGTTATGATCGAGGGAAATGAAGGTTGCAAATAAGGCACATAATGATGATGGAGTAGGAGCAGCTACTTGCTGTGTGATGAATGACAATCTGGCTCTATTTTCATTAGACTAAGGTAGAATTTCAGTTTACTAGAATACCCCATTTCCTAAATATTTTGGATAATTGAGCTATCACTGAAACAACCACAAAGATCAAAAATGGTCAAGATGATGCTCAAAGCAAAGTTTATGTTGACTGCATGCCGCTTGGTAAAGTAGGACGAAGATGTGCTCCAGTCAGCCACACTTGGGTTAGGATCCTGTCTCTACCGCTTCTCGGTTGAGTGATTTTACTAAGACATTTAACTTGTCTAAAACGCAGTTCTTATCTCTTTAAAAGGGAAACAATGTTTCCTTCATAGAATGTGTGTGTTTCAGTGCTCCCTGCCCCCAGCTTCATGCCTGAGGTAGAGTGTCCTTGTCCCTGACACATGTGCAGGTGAAAACTGTCCAGGCACTGAATAGGTCAGGGGTCAGTATCCTGGTCCCTGGATACTTTAATGCTGAGTAACTTGCCATAGCACGAACGACTTGGTGACTGTCCGTTCTTTGCATAGTTTCTTGATGAAAAGTCTAAGCTTTGGGTGGGATAGGAAAACACTCAGGGATTTTAGAATTTGCGATTCATTACTGGGAGTTCATCGGTATAACCTCCCGTAAGTCAACTTGTGGGTCGGTTCTGAACCCTCTGAGGGCTGTAGAGTTTGGGGCCACTTCCTTGGCTAGTTTGGGATCAGTCTGTCCTTCCCTTTGTATGCTCAAAGTGAGTCCCGAGTTCCATCTGTAACCTCCAAATCCTGCTTCTCTCTTTAGAAAATAACACTCTGCCCTGAGGAAACATTTTATGACTTGGTAGCGTTTGGCGGATGACGTTTCAAAATGAATTAGAGTTTAGTTTTGTGCTCAGTGGCTCCCCTAGGTGTTGATTTGAAAGGCACCAGACTCAAAATATTCACTGGGGAGAGGCACATGGGACTTTCCCATTTCTCTTCTGAATCTATCATCTAAAAAGTCTTGCTGGAGAACTTTTGCAGCCGCTGCACGCCTTCTTCCATCCCTGGATGCCCACAGTGGCAGGGAAGGGTGGGCTGGGGATTTATAAATGCTTCTGATATAAACTCTCCACCCTCTCCTATGTAGGCACAGGAACACATATTTAGTGGGAAATGTATTTGCTAAACACTGTTTAAAACTATTTAAAAATCAATTTTTATTTACAAAAATGCTGTCTAGTGTCACTGAGGCTTAGAACCAACCCTTTAGTCGTTCAAACATAATAGCAAAATACACCAAAGAAAATGACTTCTCCATTCCTTTCAACATTCATCTTCAGGCAGATGCCAAGGGCCATCATTTTTCAAATTAAGGTAATCCACATTTGTTCATATCTCCAGCACCCAAGGAACACGAAACTGCATCCTTGATGAAGAAATTGTATTTCTCTGCAAGAGGAAAGGCACAGAGAAAGACAGTTAAATGTCAGGAACAATCACATTCAAAAGCCCATCTGAAATGAAAAATATGCCACAAAATGTGACATTCTTAACTTCATCGCTACCAAGTAGTTTTTAATTAGATTAATTGTCGTTTGGTACACTGAGCTGGAAACTTCATTTTCATGCAGTAAGGTGTGAGGTTGGTTGCTTCTCTTGCCAGGGACTGATCTTGGGGTTTAAGGAGCTGCAGGAAGATGTATAGCCATAAGATTACTGCAGCGGCAGACAAATAAATAAATAAAAAATAAAGTCTCAAAAGCCTTCAAGTGTCTGCGCTTCCTCCACAAACCCACTTGTAGATTGAATTAAGACATTCCTCCCAGCTCAGTTCCCCAATCTTCAAATGCTTCTCAATAAACTGTTTAAGATCTTAGCCCTTCTAAGAAATGAATCATATTTTCTCTGTCGTACTTGATTGCTGTTGACTACTAATTCACCCTGTATTGATCTCAAGTCCATATTTCTTACTGTTTAGATGGGGAATTATCTCATGCTTTCAAAATGCTGCCAAGTTTCAGGGGTCCTTACAATGGCAGTACCCAGAGGCCAAGTTCATCCTGGTGAAGCTTGGAAGGATTGGGCACTTAGGCATAACTCTTTGCTCCTTAATTTCTTGTGTCTTCTTTGGTCTGTGGGTCAAGAGGCCCTGTTGTTTGGGGGGAGGGAAAGGAGACATGGTGCTTGAGAAGGAGTGAAAGTAGGTTTATAAAAAGATGCCATCTCTATGGAGAAGCTTGCCAAGTTGCCTTACTCTTACATTTTTCTCTAGTTCTGGAAACTCGAAAGAGAACTTTATGAAAAAGGCTCCCTGGTAGAGAGATATTTTTTTACCTTGTCTGAAATGCAGACAATGTGACAAAGGGAAGACTTAAAATTATCATTTTTTCCTCATTAGAAATATAATATCCATTCATTATAGGGAATGTGGACCAGTTAGGAAAGCATAAATAGGCAAATACAACAGATCCACAGCCTCACCTCTCAGAGGTTGCTGTATTGTTAGCCTCTGTATAGTGTTCAAGAATGCAGGGGCTTCCCTGGTGGCGCAGTGGTTGAGAGTCCGCCTGCCGATGCAGGGGACACGGGTTCGTGCCCTGGTCTGAGAAGATCCCACATGCCGTGGAGCGGCTGGGCCCGTGAGCCATGGCCACTGAGCCTGCGCGTCCAGAGCCTGTGCTCTACAACGCGAGAGGCCACAACAGTGAGAGGCCCGCGTACTGCAAAAAAAAAAAAAAAAAAAAAAAAAGAATGCAGACTCTGACCCCAGGTGCTTGGAGTGTGAGTTTGGGCACCACTATTTACAGGCTGTGTGACCTTGGGCAGTGTGCTCATCTGTATTATGGGGATCATGTTAGTGATGACTTTGAACCTTTAAATGGAACAAATGAGATGGAACCCCGACCTGTGCCTGGCACATAATATCAGATATGTGCAGCTCTCACCCTGTGATTTTTTGTGCTAGGATTTTCTCCCTGTATAAGCATGCATGTACATGAACACATGCAATAAACGTTTTTAAGCATTAGCTGCTATGTCAAAAACGTGTTGATCAGACATTTTGTATTATTTCATATTGAGCACCTGAATTTAATGCACTTGTTATATGACTTCACTATATTGAATCATAGTAATTTATATTTTTGCATAAATCATAAGTCTGAATAGGAAATGAAGGTCCTTTTTTTCCCCCCGGCAGCTGAGAGAGTGATTCCACTGCAGATCTTGGAAATGAAGCCAGATGCCTTATGGGACGGTAGAGGGCCAACTTGGCTCTGGATACTGGCCTCATATTAGAATAAGGGAAATGAAAGATAACCTTTCTGTTACCTTTCCCAGTGGGATAGTCATTGAGGCAAGGAAAGGAAAGTGAGGAAAGCGTTCTCGGGGCCATTTCCCATCCTAAGAGAAGTCTTATTTAAAGCAGCTCCTCAACAGGATTTGAACCTGTGACCTATGAAACCTGAAGCAGCCCCACTGCTTAGTCTCCTGGAAAAGCTCTCATTCTGGTGGGTGGGATCAAATTAACCAGAACTGGCAACTGGCCAGGACCCCAGGGACAATACTTACTTTTCCTTGGAGGTGGGAAGGTGTGTCCAAGTTGCTGTAATCACTGTCTTTGCAAGAAATGACTTTGGTAAGCAGAGTGCAATTACCTGGGTTGAAGTATAGCCAAGACCTTTGGGTTAATATCTCTGCTTATGTAAGAAGTGCCAAGGGGTTGTTAATGACCCTTCAGGTTAGGACCTAGGCTTGTAAGAAAGGAGAGACTGAAAGAAGAGAGGTTTTGGATTAGAAAGAAGCAGTTTTTGAGTCCCCAACCTCTTCGTCAGTCATGGCTTCAGCGTTGGCTCAGAGGGACAAAGCAACAGTACTGGGGTTGCCCTGAAGGCCTTTCTGATCTGCTCCATATATCACCCCTTCCGAAGTTATTTACTGGTGTTGAGGTGGGGGCCCTAGTTTAATGGTGTAGTGGAATAATGCCAAGTGGGTTAGGAGCAGGTTGTTCTGCTGACCACAGCTGGAATGGTTTCTAAGTGCCTTAGGGCCAGGCAGCTCTAATGGACCTGGGTCAAAAGTCTTTAGAATAGCAGGGCTGCTACACCCACCCCCAATCCCAGACCTAAATTGTCCCTCCCCACATCCATTGCAGCCCATCATTCCCTTGTACCCACCCTATTTTTCTTGTTTTTTCTCTATCATGCATTTATCGAAATGCTGCATTTATAATACTTAACAGATTTTTGTCAAAATCATGAATATGCATTTGTCTTTTCAATACATCTGTACAGTTTTTATACATACTTTTAGTTCAGTCTGGAAAACTGGCTTACTTTCCTACCATCTACGTTATCCGGAAGGTGAGCAGGCCATGTCATTTCACAGATGAAGAAACTGAGGTCGGAGAGATCAAACAACTTGCCCAAGATAGGCAGCTGGTAAGTGGTGGAGCTGGGGTTCGAACTAGCCTTGACCTCAGAATCCTTCTCTGGTCTTTCTATTTATATTAGGAAGGAAAACACAGAGTAACCTGACTCATTCCCTTTTCCACATTGCCTCTGTAGAAGAAGGGATGGACCTCTCTAGCTATGTCTCTTGGTTTTATATAGTAGATCAGACCGTCACTCAGATTAAGGAGCTCTGCTTGCTGTATATAGGAGAGAGGGCTGCATCTCTTTAGCAGGGCTACCCTGAAGGCAATGCCTCCTGCTGGTCTTTCAGCCTCATAGCTCCTGTCCTGTGGCTTTCTGGCTCCTGGACCCTCTCCATCTTCCTTGTCCTGGATTAATCGGTTTCTTTTTTTTCTGATCAACCCTCCCCCATCTGCTCAACTTACCCCATCTCATCAGGATGTCTTTTTGATTTAAGACCAAGCCTCTTCTCCCAGGTCAGAAAGGGACTCTGCTGGGAGCTGCTGCTGCTTTCAGCATTCTCCTCCCCAGCAATCTTTCTCAGGAATGACATGCCTCTCCTCACACCACACCTCATTTTGTGCCTTTGTTTCTCATTTCTTTTCCAAGTCCTGGTAACCAAACAGCACCTCAACATGGTTATAAACTTTCACTGTACTTTGTCACTGATATTTTCCAGGTTCAAAACTGCCTTTTTAAAAAACTTCTTCCATCTGAGGCTCAGTGTCATCCCTGGAAGAGCCCAGAAGAGCCCGGTGAAGCATGGAGCGAGCAGAGAAGACTCCATTCTGGCTAGAGAAGGGCAAGTTCTCAGAGCTGTAAAATTGCAGGAGAAACAGAGAGAAGCCAGCCCTCATGGCATACCTTCGCCACTATCCACTCACTCATTTGTTCAACAGACATTTATGAAGCACTGGCTTCTTAGTGTGACAAACATGGTGCTGGGTGCCAGGACTATAATGTACAGTAAGACGTGGCTCCCATCCTGGAGGAGATACTGAAATGAGTGTGGTGAGCACAGGTGCCAGGCAGGCTTCAAAATAAAATGAGAGGCACAGATCGGTGACAATTTTCTGGAAGGGGAGGCACTCTACAAACTTGAGCTCAGTTAAAATTTGAGCTCAGGAGTTCAGAAAAGGAAGGGAAAAGTGTGATTAGGCAGCAGTCACAACATCTGCAAAAGCCCAGGGAAATGAGAGAGCATTGGAGGAACTGCAAAGAAGGGAGCAGGATGGGGTTATAGTGCAAAAGAAGACAGACTACAGGGCTTGGGACTGACTGATGAATGAGTGAGAGGATAGGTTATAAAGAGATTCTATTTCTGTCCAAGGCAATTGTTGCATGGTGGACGGTGCTGTTGGGTGAGATGGGATATGCTGACATAAGTCTGGTGGAGTGGAGAAGATTGGTTTTATTTTGCACATGAATATTAAGGAGTGATTTGGACAGGTTGACATGAGTTTGGTCGATAAATCAGGACCTAGAAATGTATTCTCATGAGAAGGGTGTTTGGTGGTCTGTTGCGTAAATTTCCTATGACCATTCCATTCAAATCCCTTGGAGAAGAACAAATAGCATCAGAAGACTAAAACATGAGGACAAGTTCAACAGGACAAGTTCAACAGGATATGGACAAGTCCCCAGGATATGGACAAAGAAAGAGAGTGGCCAACTCAGGTCCTTTTCTGTGTTCTCCTTCCACAATCTTGTAAGAGGGCAGGAGCTCTGATCTGGCAGTGAGTGAGGTTGGCAAAGCTGTTGACCATGCAGTTGACACAGTTGACAATGCAGTTCTCAGAGAACTTTCAGCATCTGGTTTGATCTTCCTAACAGTAGTGTAGAAAGATATTTTCATTTTTCCTCCTTGACAGGTGAGGAAATCAGCTCAGGGAGGTCAGGAAACTGAGGACCATGCAGCTTGAAATTGGCAGAGCTGAAATGAAAACCAAGGTCTTCTTCATTTCAGTTGCTCATCTGTCCCCACACATGGCCCTCTCACCAGTAATTGGAGAACAGCTACATCTGTCAGCTACGAAGCCAGGGCTTTGGAGGCATAACCCTAGTAATTTCTGAGCCCCCTCCTTGTGTTCACGTCTCTGTGTGGCTTCTATGGGAATCACTTCCATGCTACAGTCCTACGGGGAGCAACAGACACCCCATTGAAATGAGGACATTAAGTTTCAAAGATCAAGTAGCCTGCCCAATGGCAGGACAGGAATTTAAATTTAGATCCTTTTAACTCAAAGCCATGATTTTGTAAATGAAGGCTGGAAAGGAAGGAAAGTGCTTGGCCACAGAGAAAGCAAAAACAGAATTACAAGCTGGGAGGTTTTACTCTTATTTTTCTTAACTAAGACTTTTGACTGACCATAAAATAACACATTACACTGTAGAAAATTTTTAAATGCAAAAAACAAGTAAAATCATTAACTCAAGAAAATTGCTCACCAGTCTGTAAGCTGTCTGGAGGTCAGAATATTTTCTCTTTTGTTTACTGCTGAGTCCGAGCAACTAGAAGACTGAATCATTGGCACATTGAATGAATGGAAAATGACCTGAAATTCCACTATCTAAAGATAGGAACTATTTATATTTTCGTGACTATTCTTCAAGAATTAGATCACTCAATCTATCATCTATCTATTATCTGTCTATCTATCTATCTATCTATCCATCTATCTCTGAGAAAGAGGGAAAACACACAATATAGGATTCAGTGATTGAGTTTATTTCATAACCTACTATTTATTTTTCCTTTCCTAGTAGACTGCTTTTCCTTTTGGGGAGGATTTGATTTCATTCACTCCAGTGAAGGATTATTTCCCTGTGGATTTGGTTGGGTTTGGATTTGGGGGGCCCACTTTATACCTTCCCCTCTTACACCTCCCTCTTCACTTCTCACAGCTTGGGGAGCTCCAGTCAAAGCTCAGAGAGTTTATTCCTACTGTGATGGAGGTCTTGGGTCCATTTTGCTGAGGAGAGTGGCCCTCATGTCAGGATAAAAGCAACTTTGCAGGAAGGGCTGTTGCCCTGAGTGTGGGATGTCTGCATGGATAGCAGAGCACACCCCGTCAGGGCCTGTTTTCTCCCCTGGCCCGGCTCCTCATACTGGGACTTCAGGGGGCCTTTTCTGAATTTAGCAGCCCCTTTGGAGGAAGACTACAGCCTGAGGAAGCTGGCCTATATGCATTATATGCAAACTTTGAAAATGCAGTCTTCTGGCCTGTTGTATTAGAAATTTCCCCAGATTAGAACACTTTCTTTTGATTTCAAATAACCCCCTCCTACGTAACAGTGGTGAGCTGTGAACTCTGACACAAATGAAGAATCCAATTTTCTTTGAACTGAAAAAAGGACAAGTACTGTTAGTGAGTTTTCATCATTAATTTGGCTTTTATAAAATATAAAACACTTGGTTATTGCAGTCCAAACACACATCAACCTTGCAGTGAGGGACTGAGGCTGTGGAATACAAATCATTCTGACCAAGTGCACGGAATAAATTTGCCCTGTTCACATTTTACTAATGTAAACTCCAGTAAAAGACAAGGAACTATTTATAAAATCACAAGATACTGGAGCCCTGGGAAATCTTTTCGACCTTCTTTAAAGGGGAAGGAGCTGAGGCCCAGAGGGCCTAGTGACTTGCCTGAGGATCCCAGAGTCCCAGCCCATGCTCTGTTTCCCAAGCCCAGGAAGTCTGCTGAGCTTCAGATCTACCCCCTCCTTTGCCCAGCACAGGCTTTGGAGTCAAGCCTTTCCCAGGGCCCAGAAGGTCTGGCACCCTCCTTCACAACTCCCCCCAAGGCCTCAAACATAGGCCATCAGCCTCAGACTGGGCATCTCATCCACAGTGTAAGACTCCTCTTTGCCTAGGCAACCACATCCATCTTAAGAAGCCAGGGAGTGTTGCAATGTGCCAAGAGCCCCATGAGATAGATAATGTGGTCATTTTACAGATGAAGAAACTGAGGCTCAGGGGGATGAGATTACTTGCTTAAGGAGAGGGTGGTGGGGATACAAGACCTGTGTTCCATCTCAAGCTTGTGTCAAAGTTCTTTGTTTCTTTACCCGAATGTTCTACAGTCTCCACAAATGATAACGGCTACTGCCATTTACAGTTATATGCCAGGATTTGTGCTAAGAGCTCTACAAGTTGGTGATACTTAATATAATCCTCACAGCCACACTATGAAGTAAGGATTGAAGCAGGGGCAGAGGGCAGAGGGGGCAAGAGAGAGATGCAAGCCTGATCTAGCCTTTTCTGGCTGGGGACCACGCTGAAGTCTGGATGCCTTAATCTTGATGCAGATACCAGCCTCTGTGTGCCTCTGGACACAATGTGAGGATGATGATGCCGGCTTTGGCAGCACGCCAGAGAAAGAGACTTCCTTTCTCTTCCCTCCCTTAGAATGACAAACAAACAAAACTCTTGTTAATAGCTTAGGATGCCTTAGCAAAATACCACAGACTGGGTGACTTAAACAGCAGACATTTATTTTCTCACAGTGCTGGTGATTGAGAAGTCCAAGGTCAAGGTGCTGGCAAATTCTGCTCTGGTGAGAGTCTCGTCCTGGCTTGTAGACAGCTGCCTACTCACTGTGTCATCATATGGCCTTTCCTGTGTGTGCATTCAAAAACAGAGAGAGACAGAGAGACAGAGAGCACTCTGCTGTCTCTTCTTATAAGGGCACTAATCTGACCAGATAAGGCACCCACCCTTTATGACCTCATTTTACCTTAATTGCTTCCTTAGAGGCTTCCTACCTACATACAGACACATTGGGTATTAGGGCTTCAACATACAGATTTTGGAAGGGGCACAAACCTTCTGTCCATAACAACTGTCAACCTGCAAATGCCAACAAACAAGCCCAGCAATGTCCCATGGGTCCTCCTACTACTGTTGGGCTTTCAAAGCTTAGGGGGTTTCCAGCTTTGTCTGAATAATTTTTAAAAACATATTATTAAAATTCTGATTTCTTTCAAATTAATTTTCCAAATGTGGCACAGTTAGTCTTCTACTCTGGGTCAAGCCAAATCTGCCCAGGGTGCCTAGCCTGGCTGCCTGGAAGCAATGGTCATGTTCAAGGTCAAGAGTGTTCTTCTTACAGTTGAGGCTTGTGATTGTGCAATGCATTTGCCATGATCTTAGCAAAAATAGACACTCTTCCCATGTCACTATGTTTGGGACTCCTCCTAGCACTTGCATCAGGAGTTACTGTTAACATGACTTCATGAATATCATATGAGTTCATGTACATAAACAGTGCCTTGCCCACAGTAGGCATTTTATAAGCGTGTGATGGTATCACTGTTTTGTTATTATTATTGGTTGTTGAACCTGTTCTCCAGTTTAATTCAATTCCATTTGATTAAAACCTTATTGACTGGCTACACTGTACTATGCTAAGCACTGGGGATGCAGTGTTAGATAACGCAGACATGGCCTCTAAATGCATGTTGTCTGAGGGTTATCAGAATAACACTGGAGCATAGTTGCTTGTGTGGCACTTGCTCCAAAGTGCCACACTGTCTTTGGAGGTAGCAAGGTGGACTAAGGGATGCACTGGGCCTCTCAGAAGGTCTAGGTTCTAGTCCCAGACCAGCTGCTGACCAGCTCTGTCACAGGGAGAAGGAAATCTCTGGCTTTAGTCCTTTCCTCTGTGATGGAAGGGCTTATATATATATATATATATATATATATATATATATATATATATATTCTCTAAGGCTTCCTTACTCTGGGTGTTCTCTGAGGTAAAGCATGAAGACAACCATGACAATGGACTTGTCTGTCCCAAAATATCTGCTACAAAATTATTTTTCAGTTCATCAGCTTCTGTAGATTAAATTTAGATTCAATTTGGGTCTATATATCATAAGATACAACATGTAAAAAAAAGGATCAATTTTCTAAACCATTTGTCATTAGTGAATTCCAAATATCTAGATATTTAACTGATTTTGTTCACATATTTCCCATAATGAAGACAGAGTTGTCACTCACCATCTGGGTCAACTGTGATCCTTTGCCTGCCAACTTACAGTATAATCTTTTTAAGGATCATGCTGGATGGTTCTTAAGAGATGGCCCATCACCTGTAAGTAATCGCCATCTCGAATAGGACATCTTTTAGTTTTGACTTTGTACAATCCCACATGCAGGCAGTTTGAGACGGAATACATGAGAGCTTTCTTCTAGAAGTGGAAGAGCCAAGAACCACATCAAAAGAGCAATGGAAACAGGAACTTCTAAGTGTCAGGCTTTAAGTCATCCTGGAAAACTGTTTATTTGCTGGTTTCTTTTCTGGTCCCCCAAGCTTGATGATAGATTACCATTGCAGCTCATGATGTTAACCTAGTTGCTAGAGTGATTAAGGGTATGTGTTCTCCACAAATAATAGGTCTTATTCTGAGAGGTTTGACTATGGTAAAGTCTTTTAAGTTTTGATGAAGAACTCCTTGGCTTAGAGGTTCTACCTATACCCCGAATGAATGGAATTGGCTGACTGTTAGAGAAGACGTTTATCAACAGGTAAGAAACACACTCAAAAATGTCTTTTCTCACTTTGTGCACAGGCGTGTTCACTGAGAAGACTTTATAAGTATGTTTGGAATTTGCTGAATTCAGACAAACCTATGATATAATCATGCTGCTGATGAATTATACTCCACATCTCCATTCTTAGGGGTGGATACATCATGTTCTTAGTGGGTAGAGAAAATAGAGTACAGAGATACTTCCCACTTTTCCTAACTTTATTCAGTTATAAGTGACAACATGAGAGCCATAACCCATCATGATTTTCCCTTCTTTGAAGGCATTCTAACAGATACTAAGGGTCCTGAGAACTCGCATCTATGTTAATATCTGCAAAGCTATGACATTTTGCCCCACTTCTAAAGAAGAAATCATTCATTTAACCTATTTTCAGTTGATTCAAAGCAATGAAAAATTTCCCCCAGAACTCTGTTTTACAACATTTCCAGAGAGAAAATAAGAAGAAAACTTCCTTTAATTCTAGGAACTTGGAAAATTCCAATAAAATTCTTTACAGCTGTGTTACCTGGAATCAAATTCTTTACCTTACAATACCATCTTTATATATTTTAGAAACATATTTCTATTTTTCTAAACTTAAATATTTACTAGCTTTCCCTTTCCATCATGAGCATCTGACTAATCTTAAGGAAAAGGCCATTTCATTGAGAACTTCAAAAAAACAGTGGCATTTGTAATAGAGTTTCTACTTCAGATTATTCCTCTGAGAATTTTGTTTGTGGAATCCCCTTTCCAAATGACTCTGTAGTGACCATCACACTAACATTACCCTAACATAAATTTCATTTTAAATTGTGAATCTTAGCAGTTTATCATCAATTCACAACTGGTACCATTTTGCATATTAAATGAAGAAAAGTAGTGGTGTATTTTAAAATGTGATTTACAAATTGCTTATGGTGTTGTTGATATATGTAACAAATGAAAAGAATCAACTCAAAACAAAAAACACTGAAAAAGTTAAATGGGTGTATGCTTTCTGCCTTGAATAGAAACTTCAAGCTTTTAACTTTTTTTCCATGTTAGTGCTCTAGAGAATTTTTGTTCTTCTTAGGTAAAAGTTAATTCTCTTTAAGGTGGGAAGACCATGTCTTCATTCATTATATGAATTCAGAAAATCACTAATACGATCAGTGGTTATAAAGTATTGCCTACTGCAGTAACCCTCAGACACTAAACCATGAATTTCCCCCAAATCTTTTTGTTCCATAAGACTAGTTTTTTTTTTCCTTTCTTATGTCATATGACAAGCATCTCACAAGATCACGAGGATTGTACATCATCCATAATAATGTACCTCCCTTTCTTTAAAGGTTACCATAGAATGAACAATTGATTTCCCTTCTTATTTAGCTTAAGTACTAGCAGGAATCAAGACATTTTTGTCATTACATCTTGCCAGCACCTAGCATGGACATTGAACCCAGCGATGCTCAATCAACATAGGCTGAATGCAGTCAACTGGCTGATCAGAGAGAAAGAAAGAGTTTGTAGAGAGAACTTTCCTGTCCCATTGCATAGTGTGTTGGGGTCCCGACTCACAGGTTGAGGACCAAAATTGTGACAAGGCCACAGGAAGCTGAGTTGAAAAGGGCTCTCCTATACTTTCTGGGGTTTTCCAACAATGAATCCTCAGTCTTGTGTTCTCTCTGGTATTTGAAGGTAGAATATAGGAGGGTCTATTTGTTTCAGAACAAACCAATCAGTGATAAAACCATTTAGAAAGCTCTTGGAATGTTAATTTGAACCTGGTCTTTGCTTTGGGGGACTTTCTGGGACCTTCCCCAGCATAACAGCCACTAATAGAGATATACTCAGAGTTGGTTGTATTTGGTTTAGTTTTTAGTTATCTTGGTCTATAAACAGTAAATTAGAAATGAAATCATTTTTATACTGGAGTTTTAAAACTGAGCTGTAGGGCTTCCCTGGTGGTGCAGTGGTTGGGAGTCTGCCTGCCGATGCAGGGGACACGGGTTCGTGCCCTGGTCTGGGAGGATTCCACATGCCGCGGAGCGGCTGGGCCCGTGAGCCATGGCTGCTGGGCCTGTGCTTCCGGATCCTCTGCTCCGTGACGGGAGAGGCCACAGCAGTGAGAGGCCCGTGTACCGCAAAAACAAAAAAAATAGAAAAACCAAAAAACTGAGCTGTAGATTACACTTTCCATCATGGGTCTCTGGATTAGGGACCACTCAGCTTACACATGGGGACTTGAGCCTTTTTGAACTCTTCTTAAGTGTCAGTTTACCAAATAAGAAAATAGTCTGCAAATATAGCAACCTCCCAGCATGCCAGATGCTCCTTCTTATCTAAGTCTCCTTAGAGGAGGTCAATTAAAGACTGCACTGATTTGTTTATGTTTCTGTTAAAAACAAATTTCCAGCCTTTCTTTTGTCACATAAAACATAAAGTTTCATCCATAGAGAAGAACAATAAGGAATGATGAACTGAGTGTTGGGTGTAGCCTTGATGTGCAGTTGTCACACCTGAGCCAATGAGACAGACAATGAGAGAGGACTTTGGTAATTGTGTGCTAAGGTGGATTGCCTTTCTTCTGAGGATGGTTTTAAGATAGATCTGAAACAAATAGCCCCTTTGCCTCTTGTGAGGAATCAGGATGCACATGTGCGATGCAGTTATTTCCTCTCATAGATCCATAATGCTGACTGTACTTGGAAACATTGCCTGAAGATTGGGAGGAAAAATAAGAAATTTAGAACTTCTTTCTCTATGTATAGTATATGCACAAAATACATGTTCACTCTTTAGAGTGTGGCAGTATTTTTATACTCACAGAGAAAACCAGCACATTTCCCAACTCTGATTGTTTTGTTGTTGTTGTTTTTCCTGTTTAGAAACTGTTGTGATGTTTATACATACCCCCCAAAATAGCTCGATATGAATTTTTTTTGAATAGCAATTGTTTGAGAAAAAGCAAAAGGAAATATTCACAGTAGAGGCAGTTTGCTTCTTTTACAATGGGGGATTTGCCTAAAGAACATATTTCAGGTGTTGCAGAAACAAGCCCATTTTCTCTCAGCCTCCATCCCACATGCAGGTCAGCCTTCAGCCGCTTATTAATTTTTATGAGCAAGTTACAGACTTGGAGAAAGAGAGGTGGGTGCTTTGGTAATAGAGAAACAGAATGACCCACACTCTGGAAGATCAGGGAGAGTATTCTTTAACTATGAGCAACTGATTTTATTTTCAGTTTTAAGGATTTTGTCTCTAACAAAAAGGATATACTAATTAATGGAGCTTTCTCTGTCACTGGTGGGTTAAGCCCTGCAGAAAACATGTGATGGTTCATAAGATCATAGTTCCCTTTTTATCAGCAGTAGAAGGATTAAAAGCACTTGGGTCATTCATTAACTCCTATCTCTCTTCCATATCACCTTGAAATCAAAGTGGAGAGAAATAGGATTAATAAACATTGGAAGAAGATCTCATCACACCATTCTCTCTTTATATAATATTTCCCTATCAAGCTCTGCTTCATGGTCAAAAATCAGTGCTTCTGTTGGCAATGAAAACTGCAATGCTGAAGTGTCTTTTTAAAATAGCTGGGATCATTGGAACACATAAGGAGAGCAAACCAAACTTGTGGTCAAGAGGCAAGAGGGATACAGGTGTGGATGGTGATACAGGGAGTAAAGTATGCCAGGAATTCAGACCTATGGGTTCCTAGTAGGAGCTTGCTTTCTCTGCTCTTACAATCTATTGCCCCCATCATGGTGAAAGGCTCAGATCTAGCTTGCTAGCGAACAGCAGGGACTTGGTAAACTAACTTATATTTTCTCTTACAGGATGCACCGTGCTCTCCTGGATGCAACCACATCTACTCTTTACAATAGACAGTTGGTGTCTGCATCTTACAAGAGAATTAGAGCTCTGACAGGTGAAGTGAAGTGCCTATAGTCATGCAAATGGACTGTAGCCATTCCCATGGAAGCCAGATCTTTATCTCCAATCCAAGTTCTTTCTAAGATACAGAGGAAAGTGGAAAGAGAATGTCTCCCCTCACCCCCCACCAGCTACACCACTTTGTCACCATCTGGCTATTCTTGAATCTTTTATCATATCCAATTTGGGGAAATTAGGATTTATAATATAGCCCCTGCTGCCCACTGGTTGAGTCAAGTTATGCTGCCTCTCTACCATATTTAAGTACGCCATAGACAAGACAAGGCTTCAAGTTCAGAGAATCAGGAATAAGGTAGCAAAATGTCTCTCAGTTTTGGGCTGAACCCATCACTCATCTTCCTAAAACTATATCTTCACCATCCATCGCCTTTTAGTAGTGAAAAGCTTCCATGATTGAAAGCAAAATTCCTGTGAGTTTATTGTCTAAGGTCAGGGGAGTGGCATAATATCATTTTTATATTAGGAAAGTAAATGATTTTCATTGTAGGCAATCTGTATACTCTAACAATAAAAACAAGCAAATAGTTCACCTGCAATTTCACATTTATCTTATTCACTTTAAATCATTACTTGATGTTTATATCCTATTCATATTTTCTATATCATGTGTTAAGAAATCCCATATAGTAGAAATCCTCTCTAATAGGGAAGAATGATTTTATATATTTATGTCTACTTTTTGTGATACATAAGCAGCTTTACTGAGAAATAATTGACAAAAAATAAATTGCATCTATTTAAAGTGTACCATTTGTTAATTTTTGACCCACAAATACATTTGTGGAACCATTGCACTGTAAAGAGAATGAACACATCCATCACTTCCAGAATTTCCTTATGCCCCTTTGAAATCCCTCTCTTCTTGCCTCTCTCACCTTCCATCCCCCATGTAAACATCAAGTTATTTTCTTACTATAGATTTGTTCATATTTTCTAGAATTTTATATAAATGAAATCCTGTAGTAGGAACTATTTTTTGGTCTCACTCAACATAATTTTTTTGATTCATCCATGTTGTGTATACCAAATGTTCATTTCATTCATTTTATGGATATACCACATTTGTTTATATATTCATCTGTTGAATATTTGAGTTGTTTCCAGTTTTTGACTATCAATACAGGCCATTGTATGAATACATAATTTATCTCAGGAAAATATCAAGGAAGTGAAATTGCTGAATCATGTGGTATATCAATATTTAACAATTTAAGAACTTGCCAAACTGTTTTTCCAAAGTGATTCTACCATTCTGCATTCTCTCCAGTGTTGTAGGACAGTTCCAATCCTCCACATCATTGCCAAAACTTGAAATGGCCAGTCTTAATTTTAGCCAATCTAATAGGTATAAAAGTGATTTCTAAATGTAGTTTCAATTTTTATTTACCTAACAACTACTGGTGTTGTGCAAATTTTCTTGTCTTGTCATCCACATGTCTTTTCAAATATTACGTCTATTTTTAAAATGTGGTTATTTCCTATTTATCAAGTTTTGAAAAGTCTTTATATATTCTGGATACAAGTCTTTAGTAGTATGTGGTTTGAAAAATTTCTCCCCATTCTGTGACTAATGTTTTATTCCCCTGTGTCTTTCAAAAGAGCATAAGTTATTAATTTTGATGAAGTTAAAATTATCAAATTTTTATTTTATGAGGAAATAAACTAACATTCTTTTGGCAACACATCAAAGAAATCTTTGCTTAAACTAAATTTAACAAATATTTTCTCCCTTGTTCCTTCCTAGACATTTTATAGTTAAATTTAGTCCTATGCTTCAGACTATTCTACAAAGCTATAGTAATCAAGACAGTATGGTAAGGGCACAAAAACAGAAATATAGATCAATGGAACAGGATAGAAAGCCCAGAGATAAACCCATGCACATATGGTCACCTTATTTTTGATAAAGGAGGCAAGAATATACAATGGAGAAAAGACAGCCTCTTCAATAAGTGGTGCTGGGAAAACTGGACAGCTACATGTAAAAGAATGAAATTAGAACACTCCCTAACACCATACACAATAATAAACTCAAAATGTATTAAAAACCTAAATGTAAGGCCAGACTCTATAAAACTCTTAGAGGAAAACATAGGCAGAACAGTCTATGACATAAATCTCAGCAAGATACTTTTTGACCCACCTCCTACAGAAATGGAAATAAAAACAAAAATAAACAAATGGGACCTAATGAAACTCAAAAGCTTTTGCACAGCAAAGTAAACCATAAACAAGATGAAAAGACAACTCACAGAATGGGAGAAAATATTTGCAAATGAAGCAACTGACAAAGGATTAATCCCCAAATTTTACAAGCAGCTCATGCAGCTCAATATCACAAAAACAAACAACCCAATCCAAAAATGGGCAGAAGACCTAAATAGACATTTCTCCAAAGAAGATATACAGATTGCCAACAAACACATGAAAGGATGCTCAACATCACTAATCATTAAAGAAATGCAAATCAAAACTACCATGAGGTATCACCTCACACCAGTCAGAATGACCATCATGAAAAAATCTAGAAACAATAAATGCTGGAGAGGGTGTGGAGAAAAGGGAACCCTCTTACACTGTTGGTGAGAATGTAAATTGATACAGCCGCTATGGAGAACAGTATGGTGATTCCTTAAAAAACTAAAAATAGAACTACCATACGACCCAGCAATCCCACTACTGGGCATATACTCTGAGAAAACCATAATTCAAAAAGAGTCATGTACTACAATGTTCATTGCAGCTCTATTTACAATAGCCAGGACATGGAAGCGACCTTAGTGTCCATTGACAGATGAATGGATAAAGAAGATGTGGCACATATACACAATGGAATATTACTCAGCCATAAAAGGAAACAAAATTGAGTTGTATGTAGTGAGATGGATGGACATAGAGTCTGTCATACAGAGTGAAGTAAGTCAGAAAGAGAAAAACAGATACCATATGCTAACACATATATATGGAATCTAAAATAAAAAAATGGTTCTGAAGATCCTAGGGGCAGGACAGGAATAAAGACACAGACGTAGAGAATGGACTTGAAGACACGGGGAGGGGGAAAGCTAAGGTGGGATGAAGTGAGAGAGTGGCATGGACATATATACACTACCAAGTGTAAAATAGATAGATAATGGGAAGCAGACACATAGCACAGGGAGATCAGCTCGGTACTTTCTGACCACCTAGAGGGGTGGGACAGGGAGGGTAGGAGGGAGATGCAAGAAGGAGGAGATATGGATATATATGTTTATGTATAGCTGATTCACTTTATTATAAAGCAGAAACTAACACACCACTGTAAAGCAGTTTTACTCCAATAAAGATGTAAAAAAAAAAAAAAACTTAGTTCTATGATCCATTCTAAGTTAATTGTTGTACATGGTGTAAGGTATAGATCAAAATTTATTTATACATGGACATCAAATTATTCCAGCCTTGCAACTTTTTTTTTATTGAAGTATAGTTGATTTACAATGTTGTATTAGTTTCAGTTGCACAACAAACTGATTCAACATACATATATATATATATATTCTTTTTCAGATTCTTTTCCATTATAGATTATTACTGTAGGTCCTTGCTGTTTATCTGTTTTATATATAGTAGTATGTATCTGTTAATCCCAAACTCCTAATTTATCCCTCCCCCCTTTTCCTTTTGGTAACCATAAGTTTGTTTTCTATGTCTGTGAATCTATTTCTGTTTTGTAAATAAATTCATTTGTATCATTTTTTTAGATTCCACATATAATTGGAATCGTAAGATATTTGTCTTTCTCTGACTTACTTCACTTAGTATGATAATCTTTAGGTCCATCCATATTGCTGCAAATAGCATTATTTCATTCTTTTTTATGACTAATATTCCATTGTGCATATATACCACATCTTTATCCATTCATCTGTTGATGGACATTTAGGTTGCTTCCATGTCTTAGCTATTGTAAATAGTGCTGCAATGAACATTAGGGTGCATATATCTTTTTAAATTAGAGTTTTCATCTTTTCTGGATATATGTCCAGGAATGAGATTCCTGGATCATATGATAACTCTATTTTTAGTTGTTTAAGGAACCTATATACTTTTTTCCATAGTGGCTGCACCAATTTACATTCCCACCAACAGTGCAGGAAGTTTATTTTTCTCCACATCCTCTCCAGCAGTTATTATTTATAAGCTTTTTAATGATTGACATTCTGACTGGTGTGAGGTGATACCTCATTGCAGTTTTGATTTACATTTCTCTAATAATTAGCAATGTTGAGCATCTTTTCATGTGCCTGTTGTCTAGCCCCATATCTTGAAAAGACTATTGTATCTCCAAATGAATTGATTTGTGTATTTGTCAAAAATAGTTGGCTACATATATGTCTGTATATTTCTGGACTCTGTTTACATCATGACCTATTTGCTTGTCCTGACACCAAAATTGCACTATCTTCATTACTGTAGCCTCATAATAAAATTTAGGATCAGATAGTGTCTGTTCTCCAAATTTGTTCTTTTATAAAGCTGTTTTGTCTATTCTGTATCTGTTATATTTCTGCATGGATTTTAGAATCAGTTTGCCAACTTGTAAAATAAATTATCTTGGACTTTTGATTGGGCTCGTATTTATTCTACAGAACAATTTGTGAAGAACTGACTGCTTGATAATATTCAGTCTAGTGAACCATGAATATGGTGCATCCCTCCATTTATTTATGTCTTCTTTAATTTCTCCCAGCACTATTTTGTAAACTTTAGTGTACAGATCTTGCATATCTTTTGTCAGATTTATCTCATACTATTTCATATTTTAAAATATTATAAATGTTATTGATTTTAAATTTCAAATTTATTTTTCATCATTGGAATATAGACTTGTAACTGATTTTGTTATTATGCTTACATCCTAGAAATTTACTAAACTCATGAAATAGTTCTATTAGCTTTTTGGTAGATTCCATGGGATTTCCAATGGAAAGGATTATGTTGTCTACAAATAAAGATACTCTTAATTGTTTCTTTCCAATATTAGTATTTTAAATTTATTTTTCTTGCCTATTGCACTGCCTAGAACTTTCAGTGCAATGTTGGGTAGAAGTGGTGTGAGTGGATATCCTTGTCTTCTTCCTGATCCTGGGGGAAAACCTTCAGTTTTTCACATTGAATTAACTGTAGGTTAACTGTAGGTTTTGGTAGATGTTTTCTATCATGTAGAGAAAGTTCCCTTGTATTCCTAATATATTAATATCTTTTGACAGGGTTACATGTTCAATTTTGTCAAATGTTTTTCTGCACCTATTGAGATGATTACATGATTTTCTATTTTTACTTGATAATATAGTAAGTTACATAAATTGATTTTCTAATATAAATCAACCTTGCATTCCGAGGACAAATCTCAATTGTTCTTGATATATCATATTTTTAACATATTGTTAGTAATTTTGCTAAAAATTTGTTTAAAAATTTGCATCTACGTTAATGAGGGATATACTATAGTTTTCTTGTAATGTTTCTGTTATATTTTGATAGCAGGCCATTCTGGCTTCATAGAATGACTTGGGATTAATTTCCTCTTCTTCAGTTTTTCCAGAAGAACTCTTCTAGAATTGGTATTCTTTCTTTCTTGAATGTTTGATAGAATTCACAAAGTAAAGATATCTATAGTATTTATAATTACAATAGTTAATTCTTTAATACATACTAAGTTATTCCAATTAATCAGTTTTTTCTTGAGTGAACTTTGATCATTTGTGTCTTTAAAGGAAATTTTCCACTTCATCTAACTTGTCAAATTTTTAGCCATAAAACTTTTTAAAAAACATTTATTATCCTTTTGATAACTGTATAATCTATAGAGATGTCACTTCTCTCAATCCTGATTTTACTAAATTTTTTTTCCTGATTAGTATGGTTAGAGGTTTATCAATTCTATTGATTTTCTTAAATAACCAATTATTGACTTCATAGATTCTCCTTTGTTTGTATTTTCATTTTCATTGATTTC
Source organism: Pseudorca crassidens (assembly GCF_039906515.1). NCBI lineage: Eukaryota > Metazoa > Chordata > Mammalia > Artiodactyla > Delphinidae > Pseudorca > Pseudorca crassidens. The sequence continues at coordinate 133,971,843 of NC_090296.1, forward strand.
TAACTGATCAGTATTATTTCATTTTTTTCTATTTGTTTTATGGTTTCTTTGCTCTTTTTTTGTCTGGTTCCTTAAGGTGGAGGCTGAGGTCACTAACTGAGACCTTTCATCTTTTCTAAAACAGGCCTTTAGTGTGATAAGTTTAACTTCAAGTAATGCTCTAAGATGACTTACAGATTAATATATGTTGTGTTTTAATTTTCATTCAGTTCAAAAATATTCTCTAACTTCTCTTTGAATTTTTTGAACCACATGTTATTTAGAAGTATGTTATTTATTATTAAATATGTGGGGATATTCCAGAGATCTTTATCTTAATGATTTCCAAGTTGATTCCATTTTGGCCAGAGAACATACTCTGTGATTTAAATCCTTTATAATTTATTGAAAATTGTTTTATGTTGCAGAGTATGGTATATCTTGATAACTGTTCCACTGTGTGCTTGAAAAGAATGTATATTCTGTGCTCTGGGGTGGAGTGTTCTATAAATATCAATGACGTCTAGTTGGTTGATTGTGTTATTCAAACATATAATGTTATTGATATTTTATTTACTTGTTCTATAAATTATTGAGAGAGCAGTACTGTAATCTCTGACAACAGCTGTAAATGTCTGTTTTTCTTTGGCATGCTATCAGTTTTTCTTCATGTATCTTGAAGATCTCTTATTAAGTATATGCTATGGTCTGAATGTTTGTGTCTCCCCAAAATTAATATGTTGAAGCCTAATCCCCAATGTGAAGGTATTTGGAGGTGGAGCCTTTGGGAGATGATTAGGTCATGCAGGCAGAGCCCTTATGACTGGAATTAGTGCCCTTATAAAGGAGACCACAAAGAGGTCTCCTGACCCTTCCATATAAAGACACACAAAAATGTTAGATGTCTATGAACAAGGAAGCAGGTTCTCACTAGGCAATGAATCTGCTGATTCCTTGATCTTGGACTTCTAGCCCTCAGAACAGTGAGAAATAAATTTCTATTGTTTGTAAGCTACCTAGTCTATGGTACTTTGTTATAGCAGCCTAACAAATTAAGACAGTACATAAAGTACATAATCATTTAGGCATGTTAGGTCTTCTTGATGAACTGACAGATTTACACAATGAAATCACATTTTTATGCCTGGTAATATTCTCTTTATTGAAATAAACTTTGATATAATACAGCCTCTTTGGCTTAAAAAAACAAACAAACTCCATAGCACATTTTAAAAGTAACAACTGTATTGAGATACTATTCAATTATCATAAAATTCACCTGTTCTAAAGTGTACAATTCAGTTTTTTTAGTATATTCATATAGTTGTGGAACTATGACATCATTTAATTTTAGAATGTTTTCATTACCTCCCAAAGAAACTCTATATCTATTAGCAATTACTCATTATCACCCCTCTCTCTAGCCTCTGGCAACAATAGTAAACTTTTTGTTTCTATGATTTGCCTATTCTGGATATTTTATATTTAGTCTAGATGGAATCTGGAATCATGGAGTATGTATTCTTGTGACTGGCTACTTTCATTTAGCATAACGTTTTCCAATGCATCTGTGTATCTTTCCATTCATTTAGGTTTTTCTTTTATGTCTTTTGGCAATATTTAGTAGTTTTCAGTGTATAAGTCAAACTTGTATGATTAAATTTATTCTTAACTATTCAAATGTTTTTATGATAATCTAAGGAATTGTTTTATTTATTTAATTTAAATGTTTACTGATAGCATTTAGAAATACAATTGATTTTTTTTTTGAATATTGACCTTGTGTCCCATGGCTTTGCTGAAATTGTTTATTAGTTCTAATAGTGTGTGTGTGTGCATGTGCACACATGCATGCATGTATGTATGTATTTGGATTCCTTAGAATTTGTTGTATACAAGAATATGTCATATGAGAATAGATATATTTTTACGTCTTCATTTATCATCTGGATGCCATTTATTTCCTTTTCTTTCCTAATTGCTCTGGCTAGATTCTGCAGTACAATGTTGAATAGAAGTGAGAAGAGCAGATATTCTTATCTTGCTGTTTCCCTCCTTGATCTTAAGGGAAAATAATTCAATCAAACCTATTACCTGAAGGCTTTTGTGTATGCTCTGAATAAGGTTTAGTAAATTTTCTTCTATCCCTAGTTTTTTGTTTCTTTTTATCACCAATGTATGTGGATTTTTTCAAATACTTTCACATTATCTGTTGAGATGATCATGTTTTTTTTTTTTTTTATTAATATGTTGTATTACACTGATTTGTTTTTTTGATGTTAAACCAGTTTTGCATTCCTTGGATAATCCTGCTTGGTCATGATGTATAATCTTTTATATGTTGCTGGATTTGGATGGTAGAGATTTCGTTGAGGATTTTTGTGTCTATATTCATAAGGGACATTGATCTTGTGATGTCTTTCCCTAGTTTTAGTGTCAAGGCAAGACATGGTCCTAGGGTTTCTCTCTGGAGACTTTCAAAATTATACTAATTTAGAGGGGAGACCTTCAAGATGACCGAAGAGTAAGACATGGAGATCACCTTCCTCCCCACAAATACATCAGAAATACATCTACACGTGGAACAACTCCTACAGAACATCTACTGAATGCTGGCAGAAGACGTCAGACGTCCAAAAAGGCAAGAAACTCCCCATGTACCTGGGTAGGACAAAAAGAAAAAAGAAAAAAAAACAGAGACAAAAGAATAGGGACGGGACCTGCACCAGTGGGAGGGAGCTGTGAAGGAGGAAAGGTTTCCACACACTAGGAAGCCTCTTCACTGGTGGAGATGGGACGTAGCAGGGGTGGGGGGAAGCTTGGGAGCCATGGAGGAGAGTGCAGCAACAGGGGTGCAGAAGGGAAAAGTGGAGAGATTCCCACACAGAGGATCAGTGCCGACCAGCACTCACCAGTCTGAGAGGCTTGTCTGCTCACCCACTGGGACGGGTGGGGGCTGGGAGCTGAGGCTCTGGCTTTGGGGGTCAGATCCCAGGGAAAGGACTGGGGTTGGCTGCAGGAACACAGCCTGAAGGGGGCTAGTGCACCACAGTTAGCCAGGAGGGAGTATGGGAAAAAGTCTGGACCTGCCTAAGAAGCAAGAGACCATTGCTTTGGGGTGCGCAAGGAGAGAGGATTGGCTAAATGAGCTCCAGAGACGGGAGCGAGCCACGGCTATCAACGTGGACACCAGAGACGGGCATGAAACATTAAGGCTGCTGCCGCAGCCACCAAGAAGCTGTGCAAGCACAGGTCACTATCCTCCCGGGAGCCTGTGTAGCCCACCACTGCCAGGGTCACCTGATCCACGGACAACTTCCCGGGGAGAACACACAACACGCCTCAGGCTCTTGCAATGTCACGCTGACCTCTGCTGCCTCAGGATCGCCCCGCATTCCATACCCCTCCCTCCCTGCCAGCCTGAGTGAGCCAGAGGCCCCTAATCAGCTGCTTCTTTAATCCCGTCCTGTCTGGGCAGGAACAGACACCTTCAGGTGACCTATATGCAGAGGTGGGGCCAATCAAAAGCTGAACTCCAGGAGCTGTGTGAAAAAATAAGAGAAAGGGAAATCTCTCCCAGCAGCCTCAGGAGCATTGGATTAAATCTACAAAATTAGCTTGAAGTACCCTGAGACTGTGGAATACCTGAACAGACAACGAATAATCCCAAAATTGAGGCAACGAACTTTGGGAGTAACTATAGACTTGGGGTTTGCTGTATGCAACTAACTGATTTCTGGTTTTATGTTTATCTTAGTTTAGTATTCAGAGTTTATTATCATTGTTAGATTTGTTTATTGATTTGGTTGCTCTCTTCCTTTTTTAAAATATATATATATATATATTTTCCTTTTTCTCTCTTTGTGAGTGTGTATGCTTCTTTGTGTGATTTTGTCTGTATAGCTTTGCTTTTACCATTTGTCCTAGGGTTCTGTCTGTCCATTTTTTTTTTTAATATAGTTTTTAGTGCTTGTTATCATTGGTGGATTTGATATTTGCTTTGGTTGCTCTCTGAATTCTTTCTTTCCTTTTTCTTTTTTTAAATTTTTTAATTGTTAATATTTTTTTATTTTAATAACATTATTTCTTTTTATTTTATTTTTATCTTTCTTTCTTTTTTACTCCCTTTTCTTCTGAGCCATGTGGATGACAGGGTCTTGGAACCCCACTGAGTGTCAGCCCTGTGCCTCTGAGGTTGGAAAGCCAAGTTCAGGATATTGGTCCACCAGAGACCTCCCAGTTCCACGTAATATCAAATGGTGAAAGCTCTCACAGAGATCTCCATGTCAACACTAAGACCCAGTGCCACTCAACAAACAGCAAGCTACAGTGCTTGACACCCTATGCCAAACAACTAGCAAGACAGGAACACAACCCCAACCATTAGCAGAGAGAGTGCCTAAAATCATAATAAATTCACAGACACCCCAAAACACACCAGCAGACACAGTCCTGCCCACCAGAAAGACAATATCCAGACTCATCCATCAGAGCACAGACACTAGTCCCCTCCACCAAAAAACCTACACAACACACTGAACCAACCTTAGTCACTGAGGGCAGACACCAAAAACAATGGGAATTACACACAGGCAGCCTGTGAAAATGAGACCCCAAACACAGTAACTTAAGCAAAACAAGAAGACAGAAAAACAAAACAAATGAAAGAGCAAGGTAAAAACTCACCAGACCAAACAAATGAAGGGGAAATAGGCAGTCTACCTGAAAAGGAATTCAGAGTAATGATAGTAAAGATGATCTAAAATCTTGGAAATAGAATGGAGAAAATACAAGAAATGTTTAACAAGGACCTAGAAGACCTAAAAAGCAAACAAACAATGATGAACAACACAATAAATGAAATTAAAAATTCTCTAGAAGGAATCAATAGCAGAATAACTGAGGCAGAGGAATGGATAAGTGACCTGGAAGATAAAATAATGGAAATAACTACTGCAGAGCAGAATAAACAAAAAGGAATGGAAAGAACTGAGGATAGTCTTAGACACCTCAGGGACAAAATTAAATGCACCAACATTCTAATTATAGGGTTCCCAGAAGAACAAGAGAAAAAGAAAGGGACTGAGAAAATATTTGAAGAGATTATAGTTGAAAACTTCCCTATTTTGGGAAAAGATATAGTCTATCAAGTCCAGGAAGTGCAGAGAGCCCCATACAGGATAAATCCAAGGAGAAACATGTCAAGACACATATTAATCAAATTATCAAAAATTAAATACAAAGAAAAAATATTAAATGCAACAAGGGAAAACCAGCAAATAACATACAAGGGAATCCCCAGAAGGTTATCAGCTGATCTTTCAGCAGAAACTCTACAAACCAGATGGGAGTGGCAAGACATATTTAAAGTGATGAAAGGGAAAAATCTACAACCAAGATTACTCTACACAGCAAGGATCTCATTTAGAGTAAATGGAGAAATTAAAAGCTTTACAGACAAGCAAAAGCTAAGAGAATTCAGCACCACCACACCAGCTTTACAAGAAATGCTAAAGGGACTGCTCTAGGCAGGAAACACAAGAGAAGGAAAAGACCTACAATAACAAACCCAAAACTATTAAGAAAATGGTAATAGGAACATACATATGGATAATTACCTTAAAGGTAAATGGATTAAATGCTTCAACCAAAAGATATAGACTGGCTGAATGGATACAAAAACAAGACCTCTATATGCTATCTACAAGAGACGCATTTCAGACCTAGGGACACATATAGACTAACAGTGAGAGGATGGAAAAAGATATTCCATGCAAATGGAAATCAAAAAAAGCTGGCATAGCAATTCTTATATCAGACAAAATAGACTTTAAAATAAAGACTATTACAAGAGACAAACAAGGACACAACATAATGATCAAAGGATCAATCCAAGAAGAATATATAACAATTATAAATATTTATGCACCCAACATAGGAGCACCTCAATACATAAGGGAAATGCTAAGAGCCATAAAAGGGGAAATCGACAGTAACACAATCAGAGTAGGGGACTTTAACACCCCACTTTCACCAATGGACAGATCATCCAAAATGAAAATAAATAAGGAAACACAAGCTTTAAATGATACATTAAACAAAATGGCCTTAATTGATATTTGTAGGACATTCCATTCAAAAACAACAGAATACACATTCTTCTCAAGTGCTCATAGAACATTCTCCAGGACAGATCATATCTTGGGTCACAAATCAAGCCTTGGTAAATTTAAGACAATTGAAATTGTATCAAGTAACTTTTCCGACCACAACACTATGAGACTAGATATCAATTACAGGAAAACATCTGTAAAAAATACAAACACATGGAGTCTAAACAATACACTACTTAATAACCAAGAGATCACTGAGGAAATCAGAGAGGAAATAAAAAAATACCTAGAAGAAAATGACAATCAAAACACGACAATCCACAAACTATGGGATGCATCAAAGCAGTTCTAAGAGGGAAGTTTATAGCAATACAATCCTACCTTAAGAAACAATTAACATCTCAATTAAAAAACCTAACTTTATACCTACAGCAATTAGAGAAAGAAGAACAAAAAACCCCCAAGTTAATAGAGGGAAAGTAATCATAAAGATCAGATCAGAAATAAATAAAAAAGAAATGAAGGAAATGATAGCAAAGATCAATAAAACTAAAAGCTGGTTCTTTGAGAAGCTAAACAAAATTGATAAACCATTAGCCAGACACATTAAGAAAAAAAAGAAAAATCAATAGAATTAGAAGTGAAAAAGAAGAAGTAACAACCGACGCTGTAGAAATACAAAGGATCATGAGCGCTTACTACAAGCAACTCTATGCCAATAAAATGGACAACCTGGAAGAAATGGACAAATTCTTAGAAATACACAACCTGCCAAGACTGAATCAGGAAGAAATAGAAAATATGAACAGACCAATCACAAGCACTGAAATTGAAACTGTGATTAAAAATCTTCCAACAAACAAAAGCCCAAGACCAGATGGCTTCACAGGTGAATTCTATCAAACATTTAGAGAAGAGCTGACACCTATCCTTCTCAAACCCTTCCAAAATATAGCAGAGGGAGGAATACTCCCAAACTCATTCTATGAGGCCACCATCACCCTGATACCAAAACCAGAAAAAGATGTCACAAAGAATGAAAACTACAGTCCAATATCACCGATGAAAACAGATGCAAAAATCCTCAACAAAATACTAGCAAACAGAATCCAAAAGCACATTAGAAGGATCATACTCCATGATCAAGTGGGATTTATCTCAGAAATGGAAGGATTCTTCAATATAAGCAAGTTAAAAAACGTGATAAACCATATTAACAAACAGAAGGAGAAAAAACCATATGATCCTCTCAGTAGATGCAGAAAAAGCTTTTGACAGAATTCAACACCCATTTATGATAAAAAAAAAACCTCCAGAAAGTAGGCATAAAGGGAACTAACCTCAACATATTAAAGGCCATATATGACAAACACAAAGCCAACATCGTTCTCAATGGTGAAAATCTGAAACCATTTCCTCGAAGATCAGGAACAAGACAAGGTTGTTCACTCTCACTACTATTATTCTACATAATTTTTAGCCACAACATAATTTTTAGCCACAACAATCAGAGAAGACAAAGAAATAAAAGGAATCCAAATCAGAACAAAAGAAGTAAAGCTGTCACTGTTTGCAGATGACATGATACTATACATAGAGAATCCTAAAGATGCTATCAGAAAACTACTAGAGCTAATCAATGAATTTGGTAAAGTAGCAGGATACAAAATTAATGCATAGAAATCTCTTGCATTCCTATACACTAATGATGAAAAATCTGAAAGAGAAATTAAGGAAACACTCCCATTTACCATTGCAACAAAAGGAATAAAATACCTAGGAATAAACCTACCTAAGGAGACAAATGACCTTTATGGAGAAAATTATAAGACACTGATGAAAGAAATTGAAGATGATACAAACAGATGGAGAGATATACCATGTTCTTGGATTGGAAGAATCAACATTGTGAAAATGACTCTACTACCCAAAGTAATCTACAGATTCAATGAAATCCTTATCAAACTACCACTGGCATTTTTCACAGAACTAGAACAAAAAATTTCATAATTTATATGGAAACACAAAAGACCCAGAATAGACAAAGCAATCTTGAGAAGGAAAAATGGAGCTGGAGGAATCAGTTTCCCGGACTTCAGATTATACTACAAAGCTACAATAATCAAGACAGTATGGTACTGGCACAAAAACAGATATATAGATCAATGGAACAGGATAGAAAGCCCAGAAATAAACCCACACACATATAGTCACCTTATTTTTGATAAAGGAGGCAAGAATATACAATGGAGAAATGACAGCCTCTTCAATAAGTGGTGCTGGGAAAACTGGACAGCTACATGTAAAAGAATGAAATTAGAACACTCCCTAACACCATACACAAAAATAATCTCAAAATGGATTAGAGACCTAAATGTTAGACCAGACACTATAAAACTCTTAGAGGAAAACATAGGCAGAATACTCTATGACATAAATCACAATGTGCTAACACATATGTATGTAATCTAAAAAACAAAACAAAAAAACAAAACAAAAAACGGTTCTGAAGAACCTAGGGGCAGGACAGGAATAAAGACACAGACGTTGAGAATGGACCTGAGGATATGGGGAGGGGCAAGGGTAAGCTGGGACGAAGTGAGAGAGTGGCATGGACTTACACTACCAAATGCAAAATATTTAGCCAGTGGGAAGCAGCCACATAGTGCAGGGAGATCAGCTTGGTGCTTTTTGACCACCTAGTGGGGTGGGATAGGGAGGGTGGGAGAGAGACACAAGAAGGAGGAGATATGGGGATATATGTATATGTATAGCTGATTCTCTTTGTTATAAAGCAGAAACTAACACACCATTGTAAAGCAATTAAACTCCAATAAAGATGTTAAAAAGTTATACTAATTTAATCTTTATGTCACTTTGCTCTATTCAGATATTTTTGCTGTTGTATTTGAGTCATTTCTGGTCATTGTGTCTTTCTGGGAATTTGTCTACTTCATTAGGTTATCTAATGTGTTAGTATATAGTGTTCATAGTATTTCCTCATAATTCCTTTTATTTCTGTAAAGCTGGAATTTATGCCCCCTCTTTAATTCCTAATTTTAGTAGTTTAAGTCTTCTCCCTTTTTCCTGTTCAATCTAGCTAAGGCTTATCAGTGTTGTTGATCTTTACAAAGAACTGTCTTTTGATATTATTAATTTTCCCTATGGTTTTTCTATTACCTACTTCATTTATGTCCATTCTATGACAATATTTCTTTTCTCATGTTTGCTTTGGTTTAGCTTGCTCTCTTTTTTTTAGTCTCTTAAGGTGGAAAATTAGGTTATTCATTTGAGATCTTTCTTGTTTTTTTATTATATGTATTTACAATTATAAATTTTCCTGTAAACATTGCTTTAGCTATATCCTATAAGTTTTTACATGTTTTGTTTTCATTTTAATTCATCTCAAATTAATTTCTAATTTCCCTTGAGAGTTTCTCATTGATCCACTGGTTATTTAAGAATGTGCTGCTTAGAAAATTATAAGACACTAATGAAAGAAATTAAAGATGATACAAAGAGATGGAGAGATATACCATGTTCTTGGATTGGAAGAATCAACATTGTGAAAATGACTCTACTACCCAAAGCAATCTACAGATTCAATGCAATCCCTATCAAACTACCACTGGCATTTTTCACAGAACTAGAACAAAAAAATTCACAATTTGTATGGAAACACAAAAGACCCCGAATAGCCAAAGCAATCGTAAGAACAAAAAATGGAGCTGGAGGAATCTGGTTCCCTGACTTCAGACTATACTACAAAGCTACAGTAATCAAGACAATATGGTACTGGAACAAAAACAGAAAGATAAATCAATGGAACAGGATAGAAAGCCCAGAGATAAACCCATGCACATATGGTCACCTTAACTTTGATAAAGGAGGCAAGAATATACAGTGGAGAAAAGACAGCCTCCTCAATAAGTGGTGCTGGGAAAACTGGACAGGTACATGTAAAAGTATGAGATTAGATCACTCCCTAACACCATACACAAAAATACGCTCAAAATGGATTAAAGACCTAAATGTAAGGCCAGAAACTATCAAACCCTTAGAGGAAAACATAGGCAGAACACTTTATGACATAAATCACAGCAAGATCCTTTTTGACCCACCTCCTAGAGAAATAGAAATAAAAACAAAAATAAACAAATGGGACCTAATGAACCTTCAAAGCTTTTGCACAGCAAAGGAAACCATAAACAAGACCAAAAGACAACACTCAGAATGGGAGAAAATATTTGCAAATGAAACAACTGACAAAGGATTAATCTCCAAAATTTACAAGCAGCTCATGCAGCTCAATAACAAAAAGACAAACAACCCAATTCAAAAATGGTCAGAAGACCTAAATAGACATTTCTCCCAAGAGATATACAGATTGCCAACAAACACATGAAAGGCTGCTCAACATCATTAATCATTAGAGAAATGCAAATCAAAACTACAATGAGATATCATCTCACACCTGTCAGAATGGCCATCATCAAAAAATCTAGAAACAATAAATGCTGGAGAGGGTGTGGAGAAAAGGGAACACTCTTGCACTGCTGGTGGGAATGTAAATTGATACAGCCACTACAGAAAACAGTATGGAGGTTCCTTAAAAAACTACAAATAGAACTACCATATGACCCAGCAATCCCACTACTGGGCATATACCCTGAGAAAACCATAATTCAAAAAGAATCATGTACCAAAATGTTCACTGCAGCTCTATTTACAATAGCCAGGAGATGGAAGCAACCTAAGTGTCCATCATTGGATGAATGGATAAAGAAGATGTGGCACATATGTACAATGGAATATTACTCAGCCATAAAAAGAAATGAAGTTGAGTTATTCGTAGTGAGGTGGATGGACCTAGAGTCTTTCATACATAGTGAGGTAATCAGAAAGAGAAATACAAATACCATATGCTGACACATATATATGGAATCTAAGGAAAAAAAAGAAAAAAAAAAGGTCATGAAGAACCTAGGGTTAAGACAGTAATAAAGACACAGACCTGCTAGAAAATGGACTTGAGGATATGGGGAGGGGGAAGGAGGGTAAACTGTGAGAAAGTGAGAGAGTGGCATGGATGTATATACACTACCAAATGTAAAATAGATAGCTAGTGGGAAGCAGCCACATGGCACAGGGAGATCAGCTCGGTGCTTTGTGACCACCTAGAGGGGTGGGATAGGGAGGGTGGGAGGGAGGGAGATGCAAGAGGGAAGAGTTATGGGAACATATATATATGTATAACTGATTAACTTTGTTATAAAGCAGAAACTAACACACCATTGTAAAGCAATTATACTCCAATAAAGATGTTAAAAAAAAAAAAAAGAATGTGCTGCTTACTTCCCACTTATTTGGGAATTAAAAAAATTTCTTTCTGCTATTGATTTCTAATTTTATTCATTGTGGTTGGGGACATACTTTGTACAATTTCAATTCTTTTGAATTGATTGAGGCCTGCTTATGACCTAACGTTTGGTTCATTCTGGAGAATGTTCCTTGTGTACTTCAGAAGAATGTTTATTTTATTATGGTTGGGTGAAAAGTTTAATTGATGTCTGTTAGATCTAGTTGGTTTATTTTGTTGTTCAAAGCTTCTATTTCCTTGTTGTTCTCCTAGATGTTCTATTAATTAATTAATTAATTAATTATTGTTTTGCAGTACGCAAGCCTCTCACTGTTGTGGCCTCTCCCGTTGCGGAGCACAGGCTCCAGATGCGCAGGCTCAGTGGCCATGGCTCATGGACACAGCCGCTCCGTGGCATGTGGGATCCCCCCGGACCGGGGCACGAACCTGTGTCCCCTGCATCGGCAGGCAGACTCTCAACCACTGTGCCACCAGGTAAGACCCTATATTAATTATTGATAGTGGTATATTGAAGATCCAACTATTTTTGTTTTATTGTGTATTTCTCCTTTCTGCCTATAATGTTCTTTTCCAGGCCCTTTGCATGATTGACTCCTTTCATATTTAAATAACTGCTCTCCAAATATCCTACGGAAAGTAGCTCCTCCTCGTCTTTCTCTATTGCAGAAGTATATTTTTCATTATAATCACAAATGCCATTATTTCATCTATTGACTTAGCTGCTCACTGTCTATCTCCCACTTTAGAAAGTGAGCTCCATGAATACAGACAGGGACCTTCTCAGTTTTATTCTCTGTGTTTTCCTAGCACCTACTATATAGAAGATGCTCAATAAATATGTGCTAAATGAAAGGATTTGTTTTTCTCTTTACTGCTGTGATGTAACTGTTATTAATGCGTTTGCATGCTTGCTTTCCCTGCAATCTTTTCTTATTTTATCTGTCTCCCATGATTTCCTATCTCTGCCTTGATTTCTGCTCCATTTTATAAAGGCCATCTTGTTTTTAAATTGTATTTGGGATTGCCAACAAGTTGCTTGAGCTTTATTGTCCTGATGTTATAGAAAATTATTTTCAGAGATCTGCTTTATTCCTAGTCTGCTTTCTTTGTTCTGAATCATTTCCTGAAGGACTGATAAGGATTTTATGATTTGTTTTATTTCCTCAGTTAGAATGAAGAATGCTCTTTATGTTCTCAGTACTATGCTTAGAAAAGGACTGTGATTTTGCTTGATCCCTCTCAGCAACTTGGGTGCCAATCATTCTCCTTTTCAGATCGATGGCTTAAAAATTGGTTGACATGTACTGTGACAGATTAGTTTCTTTGGCTACCAAAAGACCTTACCACCAAAATAATGGTAAAACCATACCACCAAATTAGTGATGGTAAGTGCTTGGACCTTGGCCACTACCATTCACCATTTGGTTAGCAGGTGAGTGGGATAAAGCTAGTTGGCTTTTGGCCACTGCTTTGTCTTCACTCTGCCTCTCCAAGATTCAGGGGCCAGAGCTCAGGACAGATTCTGCACCCCACTCTGCCATGTGCTATGGCATCTTAGGGCTCCCCTTGTGGGGTGGGGTGGGGTGCAGCAAATTCATGGACTGGGTGATCTGGAGAGAAGGTTCATGCAGTAGTACTTCTGAGGGTTAGTCTCGCTAAGCCAGAGACTGATGGAAAGTTGTGCAGGTGAAACCTCTCTAGCTGGTCCATGGGAACTTGTGCTCAGGCCATAGGGGTTCATTCTTGTGGTCAAAGATGAGCTTAGCAGGACTGTTGGACAAAGCATTCAAAGAGTTGCACCTGGTCTTGAATCTTGGCTTCATGCTCTACTAGCTGGGTAAGCTGCTCTGAGACTCAGTTTTTGCCTCTGTAAATTGGGAATCATGGCCAGCTCAATGGGCTGCTGTGGGGATAGTTGATACATATAACACACATAGTGTGGGGCCAGAGAGCATTTGGTTCTTTTCCCCTCAAATTCCTGGGTTCAGATTAGAGTGCAAACCCTTCCTGAAGTGAAATGCAATTTATTCTGCAAATAGTTACACTAACAGCCAAGAGCTCAGTGTTCACCAGTTGGAGATTTAGGCAACCATTTTTTTCCCACTGTATATTACGTGCATCACCCAAACCCAGGATATTTCAAAACATCACTGGTTACCTTACTTAGAGCTTGAAATTTAAAATAATAACAGAAAGTAACACACAAATAATAAGGCTTTTCTAATGATACATGTAAATCTTGATAAAAAATAAATGAAACCCTCACATTGACAAGCAGGACTCATGGGTGCAATTGTAAAGCAGCTATGTTTTTGTCTTTCATTTACCTTTAAATCCACTCTGAATAGTTGATCCATGGCTCATCTCTGACTTTTCTCATCACCGTTAGATTCTCCAGTCACTGGAGTCACAAAACACTGCTTCAATTGAACAATTTAAATGTCTAGTCCTATTCGTAAAAAGAAAATATCCTTCCTTCAGAATTGCTTCCGTCTTTTAGCTCCGTCTGGCTGCTGAGCAGATGAATGGGGGGCCTGCCTGACTTCTTCATCCCACCCAATGCTTCCACACTTCCTCCCCCATCTTCCTCAGAATGGTTTTAGAGCCGACAAGATTGAAGTCCAGGCAAGGAAAGATTGAAGGAAAACAGCAGAGCAGGAAACCTCTTCCTAGACTGGAGTTGTCCTCAAGGTTGAGCTCTGTAATTTCTATGTTGACATTTATTTAAAACTAACGTTTTCTATTCTGAGATTGCTCCCTTTCTCTTTCATTCTCTCTCCTCCGCCTTCTTTCTCTCTTTCTTGCCTGTGCGTGCATTTGGGTGTGCGTGCACACACGTGGATCCTGGGCATCTCTTACCTGCAGTTCTCTTGATGGGCAAATGCCTCCCAGTTCCAGCTGGTCACTTGTGACTCCTTCAAAGCCTCCAGCTCCCTTCTGCTGAAGTTCTGTCTTCTCAGGCCATCCTCTAGGATGGCTCTAAGGCAAGCCCAGCTCTTTCTCCTGTGAGGTTCACATCTGGACCACAGGAATCACTCAAACCCTCATTCTCCAGATGAACTCTGGGAGTGTGAGCCTGGGCCAGTGCAGCATCAGCCTCCCCCACGTTTTGTCACCAGAGAAGCAGCTTATGTACCCTCAAATGACAAAAGGCATGCATCTGAGCTATCTGGACATACGTAAGAAATCTGAGTTGAGCTGTTGGAATCCCTTTCTGCATGAGGTGTTGACAAAGAGTTGCCAAATTTGGAGGGAAAAAGAAAAAAAAGAAGCCCATTCACATTGAATTTTATTAGAATGTTTATTAGATAAACAAGGAAAAATTAGTTTAAGTATATCCTATGCAATATTTGGGACATACTTATGCTAGAAATATTCTCTATTTATCTGAAATTCAAAGTTAATTGGGTATTCTGCATTTAATCCACCAGCCCTGGGCTGGTCAGATTCAGAAATGCTCCAGGTCCTTTTATATACTCCCTGTAGGTGAGGTGTTCAATACTCTTATAACCAGTTTTTAACCACCTTTTTGAAAATGTTTCACCCAAGTCTGAGTCATCACTTTGGAAGATGACTTTGGACATCACTTTGGTAGACTTATTATCTCAGAGCTTCAGCTGAAATTTCATTGAAATATCCTGTTACCTTTAGAAAAAAATGCTCTTTTTTTTTTACCATTTTCAGCACACTACCATCACCAAGCCTCAGGAACTCTATACTTTTAAGACATGTTTGGCTAAGTTTGACTTAGCTATTTCATCAACGACTTCTTTACTTTTATAATTTAGAGACAGAGATTTCACAGGGATGGCTTAGGCTAAAATAGTGACTCATTTGGAGGTGTTGGGACTCCTGATGTATTAGAAATTGCTGTGCTTGCTTCAACTTTTGGAGCACTGCTGGCTCCCACCCAGCATTGGAGGCCAGGGCCTGTAACTCACAACGAACTAAGGCCAACGTTTCTACGTGGGTTTGCCTTCTGGGCCAGATCTTTTTTTTTTCTTTTAAGTGGATGATATATGGTACAAATATTGTTCTTAATCAAAAGTATATTAGCAATCCACCATAAATGTGTAGTTACAGGGAAATGATACAGCATATTTGAAGAGGATTATTTTCACAAGAAACATTCATTTCTCTGTCTGCCTTTTATCAACATGTATTTATCAAAATGTGGAAACTTGTCCATAGGCCACTTTTTAATTACTCATAGGTTGCTTGAAGACAGCTGCAGTCTAGGAAGGAAGAGAGATAGAAAAGAATAGAGTGCTTTTAAAATTTGGCCATAATTTTAAGTAGAGAACTCTGCTGGCTTTATTCCAAGAATCTACAGAGACGCCTCCACCCAATTTTTCCCCATCACTCTGATATTTCCTTATGTAGCACTTAACGCTGGTTCCCAGCTGACATCTTATCCTTTATCATGTATATTTATCTTTAGTAATATTTTTCAGATTAAAAATTATATAAGTTTATCAGAGAAGATCTGGAACTTATACAAAACGAGAGGAAACGAGTCCTTAAAACCTACCATGAAGGATTACATTTTGGTGATTATAAAAATATTATACATATTATTCTTTGACAAAACAGAAACCATATGGGATATACTATTTTGTAATTTCCTTTCCTGTGTTAACAATATGCCGTAGAATTCTCTTATTTAAAAAAATATTGTATGTTATATTTTTGCTGTAGAGTATTTCATCATAAGGATTGTGCTACAAATACCCTCTGTGTTGTGTTGGATAGGTATGTTGCCTTTCCTATTTTTTATATTATTGTAACTAATTCCATAGAAAACATCTTTGAATACAAATCCTTGTGTACGTCTGATTATTCTTTTCCTATACATTTAGATTAATGGAATTATATGATTCAAGGGGAAGTACACTTTGGAACCCTTGAAACATACTGCCAAACTACTTTTAGGAGAAACTATGGAATTGCCCTTCTGCTAAGGTTCTATGAGAATGAATGGTTTTCTAGAAAAGTTCCTGAACCCTCATTAACATTGGATGTCACCGTTTTTGAAAATGAAAAATGATATCGAAGTTTATTTAGCATGTAAAATTTTTCAAACATTCAACACATAAGCCAAATGGAGGGATTTTTAGAGCTTTGGGCTTCGTTTCTTTGTCATTGAAAATTAGGAGATTGAACAAGATCATCTCCGTCTTTCTCATCTTACTGGCCTCCTCTGACTTAGCGTCTGAGTCACAATGAGCCAGCAGCAATCTGTCCTCTAGCTTCCTTCCCTGTAAAAACACAGACCCAAAGTAGTTTTGAAAATAAAGGACACCAGGCAACATCTGCTTTACAATATCTACCTATAATCCCAAACAGCTTGATCTTACATTTGCTCATTGCTACCTGAGGAAATAACACCTTTGCACATCTTGTGGTATTTAATTTTCCCCCTCTTGCCAGTTCCCTAGATTCAAGTATGTCAAGCTTCATATTGACACAACAAATAAGAGCATCAATCAGTGACAACATCCGGAAATGAGGTGTTGACTTAAAAAGACAATAATTGATAATATTGTTGGTGAACTTACCAAGTGCCAGGCTTTGTGTTAGGTGCTTCATGCACAACATTTCATTTAATCCTCACCATCTTATCAGAGGTGCCACAAGTAAGGCTTAGAGAGAGAGGGCACCCTGGGACACACAGACACTGTGCAAAAGGACAACTTGAACTCCGGCCTTGCTGCCTCCCAGCTGTGCTCCGAGGCAGGTCACCAGCACGTTGCCACGTGCTCAGGGCTCCTACATTTGCTGTGTGTGCTTCCTTCCTCTTCTGCAAGGGACTGAAGGCACTTGCTGGATAGGCTGAGATCCATGTCAGGGAGATTGTATTTTGGAAACTTCTCAACCTTAGATAGTTATTCCTAAAGCCATGATTTATTTTAATGTATTGGGCCCCCTATAGGTTAATCTCTTACCGTAAACAAAAAGTATGATAAATGCATGCATGAACTAAAGAAATTGGCCTTTATGGAAAGAAATATAGGGAAGGCAAGTATACACGGGAGGCCAGTCATGTGCCAGTCACTGGGTCAGGCATGTTCATAAGGGAAACAAACCCGTTACAATTCAAGTGCTTTATTTTTTACAATACATCCCTCAAATTGCGGTTTCTCCCATTAAAGCCACAATTTCTGCTGAGTCATAATCTGTACATAGGTGTGTGTGTGTGTGTGTGTGTGTTGCACCTGAGTGCATGTGTGTGGTCTGCATGCTGCATGTCCTGGAGGGAAGAAGATTAGGGAGACATGCAGGGTAAACAGTGCTCTGGTCCCTTTTCTGAGTCCTTCATCTTTGGGATGTGCAGGAGTAAGTCCGCCACAAACAAGAGGGTGAGAGAGCAAGCCGGTGGCTCCCAATTCAGAGTTGACTGGAATCTCCTTTTGGTTTTGGTTTCAAAAGGAGTTGTTAAAAAATATTTTCTGTACGAGGAAGGTCCTGCTTGAGAAAGGAAGGTCTTTGGATCAGCCTTTATTGGTGCCTGTTTAGCTAATTTCCATTAATCCAAGTTAATGTTTTTGAAACTTTAAATATGGTGTCATAGTAATATATTTTTCCTTTTACAAATTAAGACATAGAAAATGAATTTTGAAACCAGAAAAAATGAGTTATCTCAGTTATGATTGAAGTAATGCTACAAAAAAATGGCATGTGCTCAGTTTTTCTCCCCTAGAATAAGTATAGCCATCCTGGTGGCTGATGAAGTGGAGACGGTTAGTTTAATAAGCAAAAAATTCATAGTTCATTAGATGTTCTAATGAGGAAGTGCCAACAAGCCTGTAAAGTTTTCATTCTGCTACTTCTTTGGGGAAAAAAATGGAAAAGAGATACAATGAAATTCCAGTTGTTCCAAATGTATGCACAGATAGAGCCAGGAACACAATAGACAAAGCACTTGCTCTCACCAAGCTTCTGTTTTAATGACGACAGGAGATTAAAAAAACAAACAACCAACAATACACAATTCAATAGATAATATATTAAGTAGATAAATCAAAAAATAGCAGTATAAGCAGCTTTTTAGAAGTTATAGAAGTAATCACAAAAGGAAAAAAGAAAGGAGTGAGAAGAGTTCTGGGGAACAGAGCTGGGGTGAGGCAGGGCACTCAGGTCTTTATTACATTGTAAGCCCTTTATCCTAGTTGCTTTCTTAAAATGTATTTTAATTTGTAATTTGATAGCATTAAACATTTGTTTAAAAACAAAACTTTAATGAAATGTGGTAGAGAGTGGGGCGGAGACAGAAAAAAAAGAGAGAGAGACTGGAGACGGTGGATGAGGCTGTGGTTTTGAGAAGTTTCGAGAGGAGGAAAGGAGAAGTAGCAGTCGAGAACACTGCATAACGATTATATTTAAGTGTGTGCACTTGTGGTAGGAGACCAGAGCAGGAAAGGGCACACAGTGGAACTGTGAAGATGCCTCTACTGCTCTTTTCATTCGAATTTCAGTGCCATCATCGCTGTTAGCAAGTTCCTGTGTCTCTGCAGGGTCCTGCTGTCTGATTGGTCCAAGTCCGAAGCTCCGTGTAGACTCCCAGTTCCAATGGTTTAAAAGCCTGGTAATCAGGAGAAGGGATGATTGTTCTAACAGAACTCCAAACCACAGGCAAGAAAGGTCTTTAGATCGACGTTTATTGGTGACTGTTTAGCTAATTTCTGTCCCCACCATACTTTGTAACTGCCATAAAATTTTGGCATTCCAGAGCCTAACATTTTTTTGGGAAGCAGTTGAAAGATTTAGATGCTCCCTGTGTCACACTTATCAGGATAAGAGAGTTGTTTTACTCACTGGGTCATTTTTCAGGTTTTCAGTTCTTAATGAATTTTTAAAATTGAATTGTTTTCAATATTTTTTTGTTTTGGTTTGGTTTTTTTGTTGTTTTGTTTTCAATATTTAAAAACTAGGTTTGTTTATTTATAGAATATACAAGATTGAAATTTTGGTGAATGGTTTGCCTTTATATTTTTTTACATTTTTTAGCATCCTCCCCAATAAACCCTTTAGAGATGTTGTGGATTAAATGAATACTATCTATTTTGGCCCAATTTTCAGGATTCAAAAAGTGGGTTATTAGACCCCAATACAGGTGTCTGTTAAAATGGAATAATCCTGGCCTAAATAGATCCATTCTGGGTCATTCTAAAGAGTAGAAAGCAGGGGATGGATAAGGGAACTGTGTCAGTCCATGACCTGACACAGGTCCTGGAATGACCCGAAACCACAAGGCTCAGGGACCTGAGTTTCACTCTCACACTCTGGTTACTGTTAGAGAAAGAGCAGGAACCATGGGGAGGCAGCAGTCCTGGCCCAGTGCAGCTGGCTCCAGCCACTGGCACAGAACCAAGGGAGAAGGCCATCCCCTTGCTTTTTGCTTCACCTTCTCTTTGATTCAGAATGCTTTTTTTTTTTTTTTTTCCTCAGTAGGAAGAATATATGTTAGGAGAGAATGGAACGCCAGGCTGGGGTGCAGTAGGAAGGGGGCTCTGAGAGTGAATTCCCAATCGTCCCAAGGTGCTGAGGCTCCTGGCTAAGAAGAATTATCCTCTAGGAGCTGAGTCTCCTGCTGAAGACGATGGTCTGATCGTTTGCCTGTTTGTGAGGAACTGTGAAGAATAGAAAAGGAAAACGATGTGCTTCGAGTTAGGAATTGTAACTGATTGAATGGCTTTATCATTGTAATAGCTATTAACATAATGGCTATTTATGTCAAGGGTTACATTTATATCATATGTCTGTACTAATTACTTTTATTCATGATCATGATAAGAATAGCTATCACCTGTTGTGGTTTTATGATGTACTAGGCACTGTGCTAAGCACATGGATGACATCCTTGAAACTTTTCCATGTACCTGATCAAACTGGAAGATGTCTATAGAAATATAGAAAAGTGATTGAGGGGGAGCAGTTGATGTTATGCTAATTAAATAACAATATTGTTAAATAACAAATGCATGACCACCACAACATTGGAAAAGATAGTAGAATTAGTACACAAAAATGGTAGGCTGGAACCATGGGACATTTTTAGATGAATATATGTCACGACTGAATGTAAGGATGTTTTCTTAGTTAAAAAAACAATTGCAAAGTCTATTAGGAAGGCATGGCTTAGCAGCAAGCAGCACAGATAGAAAAGATCTGGGACATTTCTTGAGTGGTTATCCTTGAGTGGTGTTTGTGGCCGCCAAAATATCTTACCATGACCTTTGGTGGCATTTGCACAAGTAGAACATGCAGAGCAAGGGAGGTGACCAACCTATTCTGCTAAGTGTTTTCTTTCAGATGCAACATTTAAAGAGAAGAGTTAAAATGAAGAGAAGTATGTTTAGAGGACAGTTATATGGCATGCAAGGGGACTTGAAACCATTCAGATGTGGAGCTGATAAGGGAAAAAAGCTTGGAGAAGAAGAGACTGTTTAGCATGGAGAAGAGATTGGGTGTGTGTGTTGGGATGGTCTTGGGGAGAAAGGACTTGAGTCCTGCCGTCAGAATTCTGAAGGGTTAAGAAAGGAATCAAATAGACAATTTCATTAGAGCTACAGAAGGTAAAGCCAAGCCCAGGAGGTGGTAGTTATAAGTAGATAGAATTCAGCTCAGATTAAGAAAGTATTTTCAAGCATTTGGAGCAACCTTCAAAATAATGAGTGGTTCCAGTAGAGCTTTCAAAGTGTTTTGGTTCTAAAATTCTTTTAATTCTATAAATTTAAACCTGTACCTTTAAATCGGTGCATTTAAACTATGGTCGGTAGATGGCGGTAGGATACCATGGATTTTTCCAGTAGCATCTGGAATTTCACCCTTAAATATTCTGGAAGTAGATTTTTTTTTCTAACTATTGTTTGAAGGTGTGTCCTAATCCATTGTTCAGAGAAAAATCGCTGGTTTGAAAAACAGGAAATAATAGTTTCTAATTAAATGGACAAGAATAATTAGAAATACTTTCATTTTACACTAGTGATAGCCCAATATTTCTTAATTGGCCTCTAAAAATTCATGGTAGTGTGCGTGTGTGTGTGTGTGTGTGTGTGTGTGTGTGTGTGTGAATGCAAGGATGAAAGTTCTGGTTTGTTTTTAAATAATTCCAAAATTTGATGTAAAGTTTTGTAAAACTTAAAAAACACGTTACTGAATTGAATAGAAAATGTTTCTACAAAGCCATTTATTGAAAAATATTCTCTTCCTTCTACAAGCCTATTTGTGTACTCAGATATCTGTACATTTTAAAATAAAAGTATGTGTTCTTCATAAATACACCGAACAAAGAAGTTTTCCTAATGTTTTTAAAAATACATTTTGTTATGGATTGCTCAGCTTGGGAGATTTTTATCTATAAGAGATTTGCTCCCCCTCTGGACACCTTTAGGAGCTTTGTAATAAAGAGAAGGGCCTGAATTTTTAGGCCTGCAAGGCTAGAGAAATATTCTTTAGAAATGGATATGTGTCCAAAGCATGTGGAAAATAAAGTATATTGGTCTTTAATTTGGAAAGAGGAAGATAACATCATTTCACTACCTCCTTTTTTGTTTTTTTATTTTTGGTTGTTCAAAAAGCACAGCCTTCATGCCTGTCAGGTTCACATGTATGTAACATAGCAACACCTAATAACCATCTGCCTTTGAGCAGCATATTTACACTATGTGTCAGTTTTATATATTCTAGGCTGGTTCCATGTCAAAAAAAGTTGGTGAACGGTTAGTCCTAAAGCACACTTTGTTTCCCTTATTCCTCTCCAGTTCAAAGCAGTGAAACATACCTGGACTCCCAGGGAGACAAATTGTTTTAATTTGCTAACATTTTGGGACTCTCCAGGACTGTGGGAGATAATTCCTAAGTATAGAGAGGCCCCTGATAGAGTCTTAGCCAGATGTTTTCTAAGATGACTCTTCTAGACAAAAACCAAGCAAAAAATGAATGTCTGCACAGTCTTCCCGTCTGATCCACTTACACATGCACTTTCTCATTCATTCTGTTTCCACTCTCTCTCTCTCTTTCTCTCTCTTCTGTTTCTTATTTTTATTTTAATTGATGGGAATCACGGACAAAGTTGTAGTCCTCTGAGTGGGAGCTGGGAGATTGGGAGATCGGCGCCCATCACAGAAAGGCTGTGTGACCTTTGCCAGGACCCTCGACTTTCTGAGCCAGCCTACCTATCAACATAGATGCTCTCCTGCTGATTGAAATTTGACAAAGATTTATGAAATAAATGTCTGAAAAGTTTTGTTATGGCTCTCTCAACAAAAGGCTCTAAGGCTCTACGTAAAAAGAAAGTAATATGCAATTAATCTACAACTGCTGAAGTGTTTCTTTTTGGCCCATAAAACAAGCATAATTAATGCCATCTATGTATTTTCCCTATTAAGCCTTTGTGTCACCCTTTTAAAGGAGAAAAATCAGAGGGGACGAAACGTTCTTTATTTTAGCAAATAGTGCTAATGTTCTTTTTCTATGAAATATATACATTCCTCCTACATGTGTAGATACAATATATAAATAATATGCCCCACATTTTTTCTGCTTCAGTGTTTCTGCATGTTAAAAATTTTAGCTAAGTAAAATTTAAGCTCTTTCTTACAAGCATTCATTTTTTATTATATAATTCTTCAATAATTAGAGTGTTGCTTGAAGGTAATACTTTTATTTTTGCTTTCAGGTTTTTGAACTGAATATTACTTAATGAGAGGGTGGAGTAATACATACCTTAAAAAGTATGTAATTTAAAAATTTTAGAGATTTGCTTCAACTAAAGAATCTTGCTAAGACCTCTGGGCACTTGTACACTAATTTCTAGGTTGTGGAGTTGAAATTCAAAAAGGCAAGTCCCATCATTTTTTAACCATATCTTGATGTGAAAGAATTTGTCAGTAAGCAAATATTTTCATGCTCACAAAATAAAATTCTTAGGAGAGTATCATGATAGAAACATTTCACACCAAAACAATTTGTTCAGTTTGAACTCATGAAAGCTAATGTTATTTGTTTGTTTATTTGTTTGTCTTTTCCTGTGAGAGGCAGTTAATTATTGAAGCATGGAGAACATTTTGTATCCTGGTTTGTGGTTGTGCTTTGCAAACCTGAGTCTAGTGAGACCAAGTTCTTGACTTAACTCTGCACTTGCTCGCTTCTTTGATTTAAAATCGGAGCATCTGAACATCGGTGAGTTATTTAACATAATACTTTCTTCTTGTTGTTGCTGCAGCCTTATGAAGAGTGATTTTTTAAAAACACAACAGAGACAAAGCTTTGGATCTGATATAGGAAAGAAAGCATGATGGGTGTGGTAGACATCTATGGCACATATATTTATTTAACGGCATGCTATAATGCATATTATTAATGATGACAATCATGAACTCGCATGCATTGTTTATTTTGTAAATACACATAATGGAGCTTTCAAAAGAGGGATCAGCTGCCCCTTGCAACTATGACTGTCTGCTGTGGAAGTAACGACTCAGGGACCTTTGAGTACGTGGGTTCCTGACCTGGTCCATTTCACTATTTATGCTCTTGGAACATTTTGTTAAGGCCATCTATAATTTCCCGGAGCTAGCATCTAAAATGAACTGCAGGTCTCCTTTAAATCTATATGGCAAATGAGATTTGAATATCTGTAAGTGGATTTGAACATCAAAAGCACCTGTAAAACTAAATATGTATTAAAAGCCATTAGTTTGTAGCCATAAAATGCAAAAAGCTTCCAAGGTTCCTCTGTTATGGGGAACACTCTTTAGACCAAGATAGGTAATTTGATTAGTGTACCTCTAATCCACTCTGTTTTGACTCTGAAAAGAAGAAATGGAATAGGCAGAAACTCCTCTCTACCTGAGACCTGAAACATCTCGGCTCATTTCAGTACTTTGAATTTTTATTAGTATTTTTACGCCAACCCCCCAAAAAAACTTTCACTTGACATTTGTGTTTCTTTTTGACTTTTCTTTGCTCTATCTGAATTATTTGGTTTTGGTGAAAATAGGTGGGATAGAATGAAAGAAGGCTTAATTTAGAGGGGCAAGTCTAATCATGTGTTATCCCCGAATTCATTTGCCTGTTACCTGAAACCTGAGCTATCATGCCTGCCTCATGTTAATTTCTGCATCTGATTGAGGAATCAAAGAATCGCAGGGACACATTGGAATGAAGGTAGAAAATATTTGTTTTTGTAAATTTAACAAAACTTGGCTGTAACATATCTTAAAAGTGCATCTTCTATAGTGCAGCAGCTCTAAATATTACATCTGCTTTAAATGTTTTTGGGTGTCTGAGGTCTTTGTGGAGAGGGTTTGATGCCGGCTTTTGTTGCAGGACGACTAGTGTATTCTGTGATGCAGGAGGGTTGCCTGTTCAAAGGATACAGCCTTACTTAGGGTTTCTTTTCTTTCTTTCTTTTCTTCTCCCCTCCTCCACCCCCACTTTGTGGTTTTTCATGGGGTGGGCTTCAGTCTAAAACATTCACATGGAACTCCCAGTCTTTCTTCTTTCAAAAAAGACAAATCCTTCATGATAATAATTACAAAATCCTCAGTAAGATTTGTAAATTGAATATACATGAAAATATATTGGCCGATTCGCAACCTTTTGTCCTAAATTAAGTAAATAACTCTAAACTTGTTGTTGCTGGAATGGAAAGTATTTATAGATATTAGTTACTGTCAAACTAATTTAAACTATTCCTTATTAATTTTCTTCCGGTTTTACAATTTTCAGGAGTAATTGCAGCCACCTACGTGCACAATCCTTCCATGTTATTCTTAATTATATTAAATATCTACCCCACACGCAGTTGAAATAGCATTTTAATAAGTATCCTTTATTCGGATTTTTTAAAAGGTTTTTATTCATTCAGACTGAATATTAGTTTAGAAAGTAGAGAAATCAGACACAGGCAAGGAAATCCAGGCCTGTGATGTTTCGTGGACAATGATTTGGGTGAGTTGACTGGTGTGTTTTGTTGAGAAAAGGATGGATGGGATATTGACAGTTTCCTATCAATAGCTGGGCCCTGGAGGCCTGGCTGTTTGGGCCCACACTGATTGACTACTCCTTAATAGACATATAATTGTTGACAAATACCTTCCAATAGACTGTGGCAGCGCCCAGCAGACAAAGGAGATTTCAGGATGATAGAGACCAGAGCCAGCCATTGGTAGAGGCAGAGCCTCACAGAGGAAAGGACTTTAGCTTTATAGAGAATCCTTCTAAGAGAAAGCAGGTCACTGCATACCCATCGCAGACCCTGAGCAATCCTGCCTCAATCGAGAAATTAAAAAGACTCACTGTCTCTGTGTATCACGGAGTTTGCCGGAGAGGGATAAACCCAGACTTTTTGTGCAGCTTGGTGACAAATCTGTTGATTTTCCTACATTAAAAAATTATGTGTGTGTGTGTACATATATATGTATATAAAATATATATATACACATATATAAATTTTGATATCTAGAATATTTTTAGCTTGTTTAATGGCATTATAAAACCTATCAACCTGATGTTCTCAGGAAAAAATAGGCTATCGTTGATTTCAAAGAGACTTGGGCAGTGATAGGAATATGGAAAAAATTTTGCATTTGCACGTCAGCCCCATTTACTACTAGAATACCAGAGGAGCCTGGAGCTGTTCCTATAACACGAGGGCATCCAGGAGCATTCGGGAACCTCCATCTCAGCTTCAGTGCTTGTCTGCCTTCCCAGATCAATGCCTGGCTGAGAAATAGCTCTTGAAATTTGGCCTCACAGGTTGCATTCCCTCAGTCCGTTCAGTTTCAGTAATTCCCCTCCTTGGGGGGCTTACTCTCTACTAGGAGAGGCCACAATTCCTTTCAGTGCATGACAGGAGCCCTCAGACAATGGGACTAAGAGAGGTTATTTAGATCTGCAAGCTGATGGGAGCTAATAAAATAAAATAAAATAAGAAAACAAAGTTCAAATGCAACCTCGGCCTACTCAGCATAAAACACTAGATGAAACTGCATATCGAGTCAGGTTTAACGGGATCGGTGAAGCGGGGCCCCAGATAGGGTCCTGTGAACACATCAGGGTGACATGGCAGGCTGCCTCTTGACACCATGCATGAAACTGAACTGGCTTGTGCCCCAAAGCCCTTGAGTCCTGCCTTTGATTCTTATTGATCAAATGCGCAGATGAAATCCCACGTCACAGAGCAAGGCAAAACCTGAGTTTTCTATGTCAGCTTCTAGGAATCCCAGTGAAGCCCTTTCCAAATCATCTTTTTATGCATGAAGGGGAACTGGAGTGCACATATATTTCAGGAAGATGTGCAAAGTGGGAGAGGAGATATGTAGGTCTGGTAGCTCCCAGGCTTCGTGGCAGAAGGACGAGCCAGATAAGAATGTTATACTTGTTACCTGTTGTCAAATTCAGACCTGTAGTTAGGATTCATTCGGGTAGGGCAAGATTATTTTGAAAGTTGCTTGTTTGTAATCTGTAAGCATTCCTAAACAGGCAGGCTTCTTCAAACAGCTGCCTCAAAATGTTGTGTGTGTGTGTATGTGTGTGTGTGTGTGTCCATTAATTCAGAATTACTCCAATTACAAGCTTTTGATGCTCTGAAACCCTCTCTCTAACCCAAAAGAGATGGAGGGCCCTCGGACTGTCCAATCAGATCATTTTCCCTGCCGCCTGCAGCAGATGTAAGCAATTTACTTTTTTATTTCTGCATATTCAGTGTGAGCGGAGCTGTTGGGGACCTTTCACCCTAGAGCCTGCAGGATTCTAACCCTATCAAATTAAAGCATTTTGCTCACTTATTCCCAAACGCTTTGCTGGTGCTAAGCAGACATCCTGCTGCATAGCAATGGCGGGTGTTCGTGTCCACTCATAGCTCCAGCCTAATCAGAGATTATTAAGGAAAATATACAGTGCTTTAATTTGATGAGATTGGTTATAGGTAGTGCAGTTAAAGGTCACACTCCTGCGTGTATCTCCGTCCGTCTCTGTAATATTTTCTTCTTGCTTGACAATCCTGAGCTGCAAACAATAGGCCAAGGCGACACATTTATTTTTGACATGCTGTGATGGGCTCAATAGGGATAAAGATGAATTATTTAAAGATTGCATAAACAAACATCCTGGGCAAGGTTTTGGTGACATCTTTCCCTTTGTGCTCTGTGGATGCTGTGGCCTTAAAAGAAAGTGTTCAAGAAATGCCTCCTTTGGGCAGGAATGCATTTAGACGGAAGGTCCAGATAGACTGCTGCCAGATGGCTGGGTCGGCTGCTTAACTCCTGTTGCAGGCTGGTTGGGGAGGGCCCTGGCTCCCAGCTCCCAGGGAAAGATGCCTCTGAAGAACTGATTTTCTCCTCTGACCCTGGAAACTTCTCCACCTGCTGTTAGCTAATTGAGCCAGCCTGACTGCACTGATGGGAGTGTCAGGGCTGCTGGGGGCCATGGGAGCTGTTTAGTTGCATCCTGTGCATTTCTGGAGAAAAAGTCAGGGTACTGGAGGTGGCCTAGTAGTTCCTTGGCACAGTGATAGAATTACCTGACTCTCTCTGCTCATTTGAGGGTTGATTTTCATACAAGTTTCTTTCCTGGAGAAGCCCTTTCTGACTTCAGTGCCTCCAAGCCTTAGGAGGTACGGGCACTGATGAGCTCCCTGTTCATTCGTCGAGCTAAGGGATTTTTCTCATTCCTGTTTTTCTAATTCAGACACTGTTGAAGGCACAGGGAAAGGCATCCGAAGAAACAAGGGCAACTTCTAATCTTCTGTCAAACTTAATGGTTTCTGTGTATGTGTCCATGTAATAGACCAACTGCAGGCTGATTTACCTAGAAATTTACATGAAAATTGCTTTATGCAGCTGTATGTAAAAATTCAAGCCGCACAGTGTCACTGTACCACGCAGGTCAGAGCGAAGCCCTATGGTATTGTAGCTGAAAACAATTTGTTTTCATTCATGGGAGGAGGGGGAGGGATGCAGCAGGGTGGGGGGCCCGAGGACACTGAGAGGGCTCTTCAGGACAGTGCTGTGGGTGTGCAGAGCCGCAGGGGGAGGGACAGAGGGCCTCCTCCTTTTGCAGTCGGATCCTGCCTCACATCTTTAAGGCCTTTTTTTCCTTGAAAACTTTAATATTCTAAGGGGAAATTATGCCTGGTTTGTTGTCCTGGTCCCATTCTATTACCTAACACTCATACTAAATTATTTGAAAGACTTCACTACTTCAACTGGAAGATAGAAGGGGCAGGCTCCTTAAGAAATTGTTGCTGTGTTTTCCTTCAGAGGGGTTGAAGATTCCACAAAACCCTCTCTCCATATGTTGATTTATTTGCAATGTTCATACTTTTGAAATGTGATACTTTGGGGTAATAGAGAAATCGTAATAATCATAGTAACAATAATAATAAAAAAGATGCAGAGGACTCCAGAACAATTTCTCATTGGGAGTTTAGGTGAGGGTGGGTAGGTGTGCCTCCTGGGTCTGGCTCAGGCCATTAAGATGCTCCCTTCCTGCCTTCCCAATGAAATAGTCACAACACACCAGGGAGTTCTGTGTTTATTCCACAAGAGCCTTGAATGCATTTAAAGTTGGGTGTACAGTTTGTTTCCCCTGCATGCACTTTGCCAGGCCAAGACTGCTCTGTGTCCACAGATCAGAGGCCCTGTCACAATCCTAGTGAGGTCACCTGGGCTCCTGCTGTGTGGGAAGAGGACCTGCCCTCTCTCTAATTGCTGGGCCTGTGGCCTGGAAGTGAACACCTCCCAAGGCTTCTAAGGAGGGATGCTTTGAGCCAAAAATGTCAACAGCAGCTTCTTAGATTTAGTTAACGCTTTATTAATTTGTATATTGTGTGCGTATATCTGCATGCATCAAAACCTTTATCATCGTTTTATGCTACGAAATGCTTCTATAAAGACAGTTAATATGATGGTTCTCATTTGCTAGTGTTATATGGCTAAGTGAAGATCTTTATTTAGAACAATTTGTTATAGTTGGGATCTGGATAGTTGTGAGAATGTCTTAGAATTTGGTGGTGAGGGGTGGCTGGGTGAGGGCAGCCTCTTCCATGGGACCAGCTCTGACCATTTATCTGCTTGATGTACCATCTCAGTACTTTTTTCTCTTATTTCTGTTGTTGTCTGTTGATTCCCATTTTAAAACTGATCCCTTGGGAATGTGTCTTATTTAATTTTTTCTTTGTTCAGCTCCAACCTAGATTTCCCCTACTACAGGAAAAAACCTAAACAAACAAAAAACAAACAACAACAAAAACACTAAAAGTTCCGCCATATTTTCTTACATAACATGCAAAACAATTTAAAAATTGTTTATGTTTCAATCTTTCCATTTTAAGACCATAACTTTGCCATGAGTGGAACCTCAAATTCTTGTCTTTATTTAGGTATTTAAGGTACAATTGGGGCAGACTATTGCACTTCTTTTGAGGAGAATCCTGAAGGCAGGCCACAGGCCAGATGAGAATATGCTCTTTTGAAGAATAAGTAAAGCATTAGCTTGGCAAAAAACTTTTCATACATTGGAGGGCCTTATAATACAAACCTGGTTATTTAGGAATCCATAAGAGAATTTATAACATTAGATGATTTTATTCTATAAGCTTTAAGGTATAGGAATGATGTTAATCAAAAAGTTAATTTATTGGTAGACAGATGTTAGGAAGCTGAGGGAAAGGATGAAATTGACTTTGCACATTGTCAACCTGATTATACAAACAAACTAGGAAGAAATGCTTGAGCTACTTCTATTGGACATCCATTGCAGTGGTGTCCAAAGCACTTTTTTTAAATCACAATATCCCTTTCCAATTGTCTCTGACTGATGTCATCATATCATCAACATCAGTATTGTAAATGGGATTTATTATTTTGTTTTGATAGCTGCTGCAATGTTATAAAAACTGCCATTTCCCTTCGTGATTTTTTACATGATATCCACGTATTGGAACCACTTCAGCTGTCATATGCCTCTCTGGCTGTGTCATGTTATCAAACATAGCCTGGTGATCAGGAGAAACTGGATGGGAAAGTTTACTGAAATTTAGATGGATCTAAAAACAACAATAACACAAACAAACAAAAACAAAAGAGGTTATTCCTAAGGATTTCTAATGCAAATTTTTGTTACTTCTGGGTTTTTATTGTCTATGTAGAATATCTGGCACACCTAGTCTCAGGTAGATGATTTGACTTCTCTCAACCTTACAGGGAAAAAATATAATAAACTGTGGTCTGGAATTTAAATGTTAGAATGTACTTTAGTCTAACATAATGTGATAGGCTTAAGTAACTTCAATCCTTCTATTGTAGAGAATTATTTTCCTAATGTGTTATTGTGATTCTTTCCATTTATGAATCAGGTTGCCTTTGAAAGACCTGAAACCTACAGAGGTTGATTTTCATGCTGACACTCTGTAATTTTGAGAATGGCCACTAGGTGGGAGTAGTGCTAACGAGGGTCGTCGTTGAGGTATCAGATGAAACTAAGGGGAGTCTAGAGATTTTGTGACTTCCATGTGCGAATATGGCTTCCATGTACAAAACAGAGCTGTGTATGAAAGCAACAATACAAATATACCATTAACCACTAATTACTAGTGTTTGTACATGGAATTAAAGAGGAATACAATTTGAGAAGGACAAAATGAAATAAAGCCCTCTTGTTATGTAAAGTGCCCAGTCAAACCACTTAAGGTGTCTTAGTTTCTAATCATTTAGCCCTGCCAAGCTTACAGTACCATTAGGGGTAACACTATAAAGATACTCAAGCACAAATATTTTTACCCTGCTAATAAAAATACTCCCTTTTTAGGCATCTGTTGAGAAATTAAGGGGGATAAAAGAATCATATTCCCATAAAAAAGATCCACCATCCCCACCAAATTCCAAAAACCTTACATGGGTGGAAAAATTTTAAATCAATCTATTTCGAAAATTAAATCGGAAACAATTATAAATATCATCATTTAAAAAGCCAAAATTCAATACTGTTTATAAAAGTATTGGATGCTTCCAAAACTGTAGTAAAAAGTAAATTCATAGCATTATTAAGACAAAATGAAAGGAAATTAGACAATAATTCAAATCAAGAAAGTAGATAAAACTATAATTATAAGGAAACAATATTAGTAAAGAGTAGAATCCATAAATAAATATGTGACTAAATCTAAGAGACTGTTTTCATGAGGAAAGCAATTACTGACATACCTCTAGAATTCTCCACAAGATAATAAAATAGTATAAATAAACAAAATTAGAATTGCTAAATGGTCTAACAACAAATATGAAGATAAAAATTATAAGGTCTTTCTCTAAAAATCTATGTTAAACAAATTGAAGCACTCAGTACAATAAAAAATTTTCTTTTCCAGAAAATATAAAATACTGCTATTAATTTTAGATAGATAAATAAACTGGGTGTGCTAATATAAAAAAGCAGAAACAAATACTTACACATTAAGAAAAAAAAGGCTAGAAGACAGATAAATGGAATCAAACAATATTTATAGAATACAATATAGGGCTTACTCCAGGAATGCAAAAGGGATACATACAATCAATTTCAACTACAATTATATTATAAAATTGGGACTACACATTTTAAATGTCTGATAAGCCTATTCTTATAGACACCACATCTCATGTAGTTGCATGAGAATCAAAAATAAGACGAGGATATTAATGATGCTTTATGTATTATACAAAATGTGTTAAAATAAAGCAACTCAGAAATGAGAAATGCAGTTTTAATTTTTGCAGATAATAACTTTTAACCTACAAAACCAGAAGTAATTATTTAGAAATAATATTAAGATTGTTCAAAAAAAAAAAAAAAGATTGTTCATTAAGGTATATGAATACCAAGGAAATAGATGTGAAACCCCTATATGTTTCCTACATATAAGAAATAAACATTTGGAAATATAATGGAAACGTCTAATTCAGAGGAGAGAATTAATTGCAGGGCACACAGAGCCCTTAGGAAATGCCATTTCCAAAAGAGAGACATGTTATTGCAGTTCCATGCTGATTTATTTATAGTTTTAACAAAGTCATCAAATTCCCAGTGGTATTGTTTTCGCACTTCTTTGTGTAACTATAAAGTTCATTGAATGAATGAAGACCTTAAGTAACCCAACACACTGAGAAAAGAATAATTAAGAAGTACTTGCCCTAGTAAATATTAATTTTTTAGAGTTGGCAGTGATTTGAAAAGGGGCATTGGCATGAGAATCGATAGAGTAGATCAATGGAAAAGATGAAAGTATCTCAGCATAGGTCCTAATGCAGATGTATTCATTTAGCAAATGTTTAAGGTAGCATCACAAATTAGGGCAGGAATAATACTTTTCAAATGATGGGATTGAAACAGTTAATGTTGTAAAAGATCACATCAGCATATCATAGCAACAACTCCGGAGGAGGGAGAGGTCCCCATGAAGTGGCATCAAGGTAAGAACACAGGACTGCCACACTTGAATTCATGGCTGAACACTTCATATCAGTAATTGCCTCAGACGTTGCCAGGAGTCCTGGCTCCCGGTCACTGATGCATTCTGCGTTCCCATCACCCCCACACTGTTTTGTGTATCACCTATACGGACCTAGTCTACCACTCCACTTTTCCTCCCTCCAAAATTTTTCTCATCTTGTCCTCTTGATTTCCAGATCTGTGATCAACAAGAACTCCCCTACACCTTCACATTCTCTAGGGTGTGGAACTACTAGAAGCCTGGCTATTACCAGAAGACACCTCTACACCTCTAACACTGCAGGTCTTCAATGAAGGCCATTTTTTGCTCATAGTCTCATATTTCAGGGTCTGGAGATGGAGTATTTTCATTGCCCATTCCACAGCACTCCCCGTGTTCTTGGTTAAAAACCACAGCCTTTAAAAGCTGTACCATTCTGCAGGGTATCAGCTCTCACTCCCATGTGCTAGGCATTCATCCACTGCAGAATATAGCTCTTAGTTTTACTTTTCATCTTTGATTCTATTACTGTTTTTGGTGATGTACCATCTTCATGGATGACTCATCCAACATATGGTCACTTGTTTTCTTGACCTCCTCTTAGCAGGTGAATTTTACTTTTGCTCCACTTCAACCTCACACTCCTGGGTTCTCACCGTAGACCTTTTCTGCTTCTGAAATCTTAGTCTTCTTCGTACAGTACTCTGACCACACCTCATCTTCTCAGCTCACTTACTTGGACCCCAGTCACTGTAATTCCTGATCATACTGAGAAGTATTTTCTCTCTATCCTTCAGCCCCTTTCATGACTTCTCTTCTTGCATTTTGCCATCCTGTTACCTACAGCCAACAGTTGAAAGTCACCAGAGAAAGTAACACAGCTGAGCTGACAGATTTCACTTTAAATTAGTCACCTCCAAAGAGCAGCCAGAGCTTTCTGGAAGTCCTGTTGGTATGTTCTCTGGTAAGTTCATTTATCCTCTATTGGAGAAAATTTTATTCATACCATTTCTTTCCTCCTCAAACCTCTGTCTTTGTCCCATCTTATCTACAATTCTAGCTACATTTTCTTCCCTCCTCTTCCCCCTTTATTTTATTGGAAAAAGGAAAAAACAACCACTTGTGCTTTGGATTCCACCTCCTCTTGCCTTCTCAAGGTCTTTATTTTTTTATTTATATCTTTTCCTTTATCATCAATTTCCTCCTGGTTACTGAACCATATCTATTGGCATGTGAACATGTTGTGGTTTCTATCATTAAGAAAAGGTAAAACCTAAGCTTCTCTAGTGTCAGACACCCCTCTTTCCTCTGCACCCATTTACAGCACAAATTCTCTACAGAAGGCTCTCCAGTCACCAGCTCTGCTCCTCTCCTTCATACACACTTCCACACACAAAAGAGGGCAGGATCTGTCCCCACTGCCTCATTGAAGTGGTTTTCAGAAACCTAAGTGAGCCCCACACTGCCAAATCCAGTGGATTTCTCCATCTTTACTTTAGAGCATCATTTAAAATGTTCTACTCTCCTTTATTCCTGATTTTTCTTCTGTCTCACTGGCCATTCCTAATTAACTACTTTGCCCCTGAAACTTCTCCTCTTCTAACTCAGGGCTCAGTCTTTGACTTTCTTTTCTCCTCCATCTTCACTTTCTCCTTGTTCCCTCACATCCAGTCCCATGACTTTAACTGCTGATGGGGTTCAAGACATGATGTTCCAAAATATGGCATCTTGCATATTGAATGCTTTAAGCTGACAGAATTTGAGAAATGGCAGGTTCAGGAAGGACTTTTTGACTTTCCCCTGAAGCAGGTCTTTAGACCCTCATGTGAGAGGTGCCTTCCCTATACTCAGAGGAAAGTAGCATCCTTAACTCTGAAGAAGGGAGGTTTGGAGAGGAATCTGAAGGAACAGGCATTGCTAAGTTCCCCCCAGTTTACTACACTTAGCTCATACTCTGTCCTATCACAGTTCCCATGAGTTTCCACTCTTCATCAAACTGAGCATAAGGACACTTAGGCTTAACTGCTTTTTCTGGTCTTCTTTTCCTTATGAAGGCTCCTTGTCACATAAAACTTCTGTCAAATGTATTCATATGTTTTCCTCTTGTTAATCTGTCTTTTGTTATAGAGACCCAACCAAGAACCTAGAAGGATAAAAGGAAAAGATGCTTTTTCCTCCCTTACAGTACTTTATGCTAATGACTCCCAAGTTCACACCTCCGGCTCTGACTACCCCTCTGAACACCCAACTAAGGTATTCAACTACTTATTGACAGGATTCTGATAGGACTCTCTGCCACAACATGACCAAATGGGAGTTACAATCCTCCCTATACTCAATGTAGTCTTTCTCCTGAGTTTTTTCTACCTAGTCCATCCTATCTCAGTAAGAAGCAAGCCTGTACTCTTTTACTTGCACAGAAAACTTAACAGTTGTCCTACAGTTTTTCCTTTTTGTCAACTGTCCACTTCTGTCCATCACTGTCTCCTTGATGAATTAACCTAACCCATCTCCCCTCATCCTTCTACAAATCATGTACACCCCAGAGTGAGAAGTCCAAAATTGTATACCATACCAGTCCATTCTCCCAGTCAGGAACTTCTCAAGAGTTTGCCATAACCCTTGCAGTAAAATCAAATCCCTTTATTATGACTTTCAAGGCCCATGATGTAGCCCTCTTCTTCCTCTCCCAAACTCTGAAAACCCTGGAAACTTTTGTATGCATCAGGGCCTCTGCACATGCCATGCCTTCTGTTCTCTCAGCCTTCTGCATGCCCCACTCATTCTTATCAAGCACCGCTTTTCCAGAGAAGACTTCCTTCCAGGATCTTCCTATCCTAGTATACTGTCAAACCTCACTCTCACCCCACCCCTGTGCTCTATTACATTTCTCCCATATCAATTTGTTCTGATCACAATGTGAAATACTCTTCATTTCCTCTTCTGGGAATAAATACTATAGGAATAGTCAGAGTTGTGGGAAAAGATTTATGTGCAGGGTTGCTTATGTCAGTGTTATTTTATAGTGACAAAAAATAAGAATCAATTTAAACATTTGGAGATAAGCGTAAGGCTCAGTAAATTATAGTACATCTTGAGGACAAAGCATTTGTACAAAGACATTAACATTGTGTTGTTCAAGAATGGTTGACTTACTGTTTTCAGTTTTTTGCAACCACATAAAAAGGTACTCTGAACATCTATCTGTCATCTATCTATCTATCGATCTGTCATTCATCTACCTACTTGCCTACCTACCTGTCCACCTATTGATATAAGGATATAATGACTGATGGTTGGATTCACAAGAATGGAATTATTGTACCCAATAGTAGGGTTTTCAAAATTTGAATGGACCTTGGCAGAACACCTTCTTAAAGTATTTTAACCATTCATACTGTCTGTTTCACCCTAGTGTTTTCAGCTGATTGTTTTTTATCTCTTTATTTTTTGCCAGTCGTTTATTGTAGAAATGGAATTTTATTGTTTAATGTACAGTTCTGTTACTAAGAGTGAATGTCAACAACTTCAAAAAAACATCTCCTAATGTCTCTTATTAACTTTTTTTCTGCAGTCAGTGGTAGGGTCAGGAGGAGGGGGAGAGAGACTTCCAAACTGACCCAATGACAACCTCACTAACTGAGGTTATTTATTCATCATTATTTTCATAATAGCCAAAACTGCATAACAACTTTCTGTTTATAAAATACTTTCATATACATCATCAAAATTAATACAAGTTACAAACCATGTGGAAAATGGTCTGTAAAGCACAGAAGTAGCTCATTATGCATAAATATAAAATGCCTTTTACTGCACTGAAGATTGTCAAAAGAGTATGTGCTTTTACTCGCCACTGCTGTTTTTAATCCTGATTTGGGAGGAGCCTGGGAGTTGTATACATCAATACGTGTGTTTGTGGTCCTGTTCTATCTTCCAACTTTCAGCACAGACTACCTTAAATGTATCATTCTTGATACCAAGTGCTATTTGGGGATGCATTTTAATTCTCTATTTGTGCCTCAAAGCTTGAAAAAAGTGGCAATTTGATGCCTACTTTAAGGCTTTGCCTTAAGATGTTGCCACTCTGGGGCTGTGTGGAGAGAGACAGGGCAGCAGCCCAAACACACGGGACAGGTGAGCTTTACGTAGCCAAGCTCTTGCTCACTATGGCACGGCCAAAAACATCTCATGAAAAAGAGACAGTGTGCCTGTCATTCCCACCAAATTACCGGGGCACAGTTTGGCATGCCAAGAGCCATCCACGAGGTCAAATTAAGAGAGGATCGCCTCTCTGGGTCTAGTGTGAAGAGAAAACAGCCTTCTGCAGACAAAACCTGCTTCTGAAAAGGCTCAGCGGGACACAACATCTGAAGGTATTTGCCACTCTCTTGATATTGAAAGTCAAATAGCTCTCATTCAGGAGCAAAGCCCATCTTCTCTTTTTATGTCTTCAGTGCTTATTGACAAAAGCAAAGTTAGAATGGTAAAGAGGAATTGTTCTGCTGGGGCTTTTATGCAGAGAAGGCACGGGCTGTGCAGACAGGGCTCAGTGATCCTCACCTCTGGGGAGGGACGGTTGACACAGCAATAAAACACAGACATTGAGAGAGGAAAGCACATCGCACTTCTCACTTCCTCATTCTCTTTCTTGTGGGCACTCATAGGATGAGTGGAAATGTGGAAATGTGGCCATGATTTGGGGCCAAGACAATGTATGGTGGCTTCTCTTCCCCTTCCTGCCCCACCACCTCAGATCTTAAAATAGGGGACACTATATAAAGGATAGGAAAGACAAGTGATCTCTAGGGCCACCATGTTTACCAAGTCCAGGAGGGGCTATTTACACAAGCTGCAATGCCAACGACATCCCCTGGAATTGTGCAAATTCCCGAGTGACTTTGTTTTTTTTGCGTCAGTTAACGTCAGTCAGAATTTTATTGATCATCCTCTTCTACTCCACAAGCATCCATCTTCTTTGGTAAGGATATGGAGAATTCTCCCAATCTCCCAGATAAGCCAACCTGCGGTGAAGGAGAGCCGCTTCATCTCAAACCATTACACATTCAATTCAGGATTCATCAGCCATGAGAACTTAATTTAGGGAAATCAGATCTCCACAATCTTATCTTGGAATATAGAAAAGTGTGAAGGTATGTGTAGCACTTTGGAGAATTTTAGAACACACAATGTTGGACTATGGTGTGCCACATGGAAATAGCTTACGCTTTCATGCCTGCACATTTTATCCAGTGAAATTTATCTTCTTTGCTAAGTTTTTCACTGCCTTTAAATAACTACTGAATTAAAAAAAATCTATAGGTCACCCTGGGTTGAGGCAGTCATTTGCATTGAGGCCACAGAGAGGGGCCACACTAAGACGAACTAGTTATGAACTAAACTCACAGGATCTCCATTGGTAAAAAGGATAAGTCAACACTATACTACCTCTTCCTTGCAAAGGGGAGGTGACTGGCTGGTTTGATTTTTTTTTTTTTTTTTTTTTGCACCATTAACTTTAGTGCTTATTGACAATCTTGTGTCCTTGATTTTTTTTTTTATTTTTTGGTCTGACCTTTTAAAGGATGCTTTTAAGTTCCAATCACCCAAATGGATTAAAAAATTACAAGCGTTTTAACCACGTGGGTCTTTGCCATTGATTATTCCATGTTTCCAGGTTCATTTCTGATTCCTAAGGTTAATGCAATCTCAGTCAGATTATGTTGTGGGTTCTGCCCATCTGATAGGGACTGTAGACAACTTAAAATCTTTGAGCCACTTAATGGTACTTCACTTAAGGTGTTGCTTTTTGAGATTTTCTCATTCCACACAGGAACACCTACACAGTCCCTGGTTCACTGTAGGTGCTTAGTGGAGAGCAGTTAAACCTAAATCTGCCTAACAACTAAGGAAGCAGGAGGAAGCCAATATCTGGTGAGTGCAAAGAGCCTGGGGTCATGTACAATTAATTACTTCATAATCTTCAGTTGTACTCAGTGCCCTTCAAGCAATGCACCCACCCTCACTCTTCTAGTTGAAGGGATATCAAACCATTTTAGCTATTCCTTTTTTTTTTTCCCTCAAGGCTGCCTTTCCATAAGTACTTATTAAATACCTACTATATTCTAGGTGTTTAAGGCAGTTGAAGGTGAAAGAGAAGTTTTAGAGCTGGGTTAGAAATGGACTATGCCCTGAAGAATTCATATTAAGTGGGTTAGCTCTGAATAAAAATGTCACACATGTTGATGGAGCCCATGCTGCTGATGGGATGGCAAAGAGTCTCGTTTTCCTTGGGCCACATCCTTCTAGGAGGAAGCCAATGTTACCTTATTTATCTCAACATTGCCAGCGCCTAGTATGGAGGTCTGCAAATCCAAGGGGAGTAACTGATGGACTGAATAATCTCCCCACAGCCACTGCCAAGCTTTCCCACAGTGCTGCACTCACACATACTCAAAAATGTCTCATTTCAATCAGTGTGAAGAGCTGTTTGTTTCCATTCTGTTCTTTAAAGAGGTTCTTTTATAAATGAAAAGCACTACAAAGCAAAAATTACAATGCAACACATGCTAAAATGTGACTGAGATGGCAAAGATCTCAAACCCAACAACCGTAATTGAAAAGCAATGAGAGGTGGTTAAGAAAAATAATCAGGAGGCACAGAAGGGCCATCGGAGGGAGTTTTTAGAAAGCTTCCTGTGCCAGAGACCCTTCTAAGAAGCAATAGTCAGACCTACTTACCTACTCTGAAGGAAGCATTCTGAACTACACCCAACTCAAAGCATGAGATGGATGTTTTCACAATGTAGTGAGAAATTCTTTTCTCTGGTCCAGTCTTTGATGGCATAGAAGGAACTTGCTGGCTGTTTGCTCTTATCCAGAGATGCTGCCAAGAAACACAATTGAACTTGAATTCCTATCCTGTGAGCATCAGCACCCCTGTATCTTGTCTGTTGAGCAATGCCTGAGAGGGAAACCCTTGGAAATCATCAGGGCTGCCACTGTTGAGTGTTGAACTCATTACCCCTGAGGACCATTTGCCTTTCTCAGATAGGAGGAAGAAGAAATTTCTGTCCTGTAACTTTAAGTTCACTCAGTATACCTCAAACACTGTGTTCTCCATCTCCTAATCAGCAAGTATTGGTTAACTTACTATATGATCCCCATTGCATCAGACCCCAGAATCATATCATTATTTGAGCTGTCTTAATTTTGGAATGCCCCATATTTTTGTCATCTGAAACTTTATAAAAAACAATTATTGAATAATATTAGCCCAAGTACCAAGTACCCTTGGCAAGTGTTTTGCTGTTTATAGTGAGCTTTCATATACATGGTCCTACTTGAGTTTCAACACATTTTGAGGCAGGTGGGGAGGGAATATTATGCTTATTTTATTGCTAAAGAAACAGTGGCTCAGAGAAGTTATTTGATTCACTCAACCAGAATTCCATGTCTAATAGGAATGGAGTTGGGGCAAATCTGACAATAATTTCCATTCAAACAAACTCCATTACATGTCAAATCAGTCCTTGTCCTGTAGGGATTCTGAGCTGAAAGAATTAACCAACATAGGAAATATGAATCTTGAATAGAATGTTTTTCAATCATCAACACTCGTACCGTTAAATTTTGATTTGTTTCCTAACATCTCCCTATAAAAGTTACCCAGATATTTCCTGATCTTTATTTCCAAAAATACCCTACAGCAAACAGATGAGTCAACCAACGTGTTGCTCCATACTGTTAATGTTCTCCTGGAGAATATTAAGAACTAAGCTTGGATGAAGCATTGAAAAGTGGGGGCTGACTCCCTGTTCCTCCTTGGGGCTGGGGGCAGGTTAACACTCGCCTCTGGCAGGTGAAACAGGGCTCCCTGGCCCCCACAGAGCCTCCTAGCTACATTGGCCTTTGCTCTGTGAACCCTGCCCTCTTATTTACAATAGGACATTTCTAAAACAAAACCAACATTTGTGAAAGGTCAGCCGCCAAGAAGAGCAGAGAATATCAGTGAAAGTGACAGGAAGAAGATAAACAAACTGGAAAACATCTGTCTCAAATGTTTACCCAGGCAGGCCATTTTGGAATAATGGCCTATGGGGCTAATTGCTAAGACGCTAGAAGGCAGTGTTCCTGCCCTCTCCTCCCTACCCCAGATGTTATGGGGACTTGTAGAGGCTGGATTACTTAGTGGCTGTTCCTATTTATGCTTCTGATTATTTGTATGTGCTGCTGTCTGGTGTTAACACATAGACTAGACTATGCTTGGAAAACATATTTAGCAGATGGTGAATTACAGTACTAATTCAAGGTGGTGAACTGGGGATGGGGAAGGTGGAAGGAGAGGGTAGAAAAGGCATTGCTTTTTCTAACTCCTGGTGTGCTGCACAGCTATTGTTTTTAAAGGGCTGAGCATTACTTCACAATCACACAAGAACAGTGTGTCTGGAAAGAATAGCGCTCAGACGGATGAGCTATCAAAGCCCAAAGCATGCTAGTTCCATGATCCTACCTGGGTCTCTTCCAATCTCTTCCTAATTGGTCTGAAGTACTCATTTTGTCCTATTGCAAATGTCCTTGCCTTGGGGAGGGACACATCTGAAACCCCATCAAGGTGGTACTGACAATACAAATCTCACAAACCTGAGCTAGGTTATCACTCAATTCATCAGTGACAGTTACAGAGAGCACAGGAACCAGCAATGCTTTAGGTGGCCGCTTATAGGAAGTATGTCAAGGGTGCCTGAGGGCCCAGAGACCCCTGAAGAGGATGTATGTGCTTACTGATCCCATCTTGAGCTCCAGGGGAGATTATGATTTACTTGGATATTATTAGGTGAATCTTATAGCACCATCTATCATAAGAGACAAACTTCCTCTAGATTTACCATAAGGTTCTGGACTTTGTCTTTGAAATCAATATCATAAGATATTAATGTTTCTGTATAGGTCAGTGCCAAAGATTTGTGGTGCGGCACTACTAAAATTTATTAATTTATAATAGCAGTAAGGAAAATTCCTGGAAATTTTTGCTCTTGCAAGAATAGCTGAAGGCCCTCCCCTCCTTAAAAATATGTGGCTTATTACAATAGTGGTCTGCATATCCTGGGGGCTAAATCATTTTCCTTGAAATGAAGCAACTCTAACAATGAAATTTTGATAAAAAGTTGCCTGTAACACTGGTAAGAATCCTTTCTCCTGTACCAAATTTATAAAAAAATTCTACTTAATAACTGTTTGAATTGTGTAGGATTTTGTGAAAGATCTTAATAATATTTTGTGCTGTTTCTCTTGGTTTTATTTAAAATTATTTTTCTTTACTTTTCATGTATTTACATATATGTACATCTATAAATGAAAGTATAGTTATAAACATGCATG
The DNA here is from genome assembly GCF_039906515.1 of Pseudorca crassidens. Classification (NCBI taxonomy): domain Eukaryota; kingdom Metazoa; phylum Chordata; class Mammalia; order Artiodactyla; family Delphinidae; genus Pseudorca; species Pseudorca crassidens. The sequence continues at coordinate 134,014,171 of NC_090296.1, forward strand.
TATCATTTATAGATGTGATTTATATATATGTATGTATATATACACCTCTCTCTTTCACACCCACACCCACACCTACCCCTCCCACACACACCTATCCTCCCCACACCCTCACACACACAGCCTTTCCTCTTATAAACTTTTTTTTTTCTGTCAATTTTTTCTCCTATACTAACTGAACCTTGAGGATTTCTTAGCATTGATTTCTTTTTGTGTTCCTATTGCCAGTACACCACTATTTTGTCAAGCATGTGTGTTATCATGAAGGAAGTACAGCAAAGAGTTAAAGAACATTTCATTGGGGGTCCAGCTAACCTGGTTCAAATCCTGGTTCTGCTTTTATAGGCTCCATGAATTTAGATAAATCATCTGACTTTCCTGAGCCTCTGTTGGCTCAGACTCTGAATTTGGTATGATAATACCTACTGTATAGATTTTTGCATCTGTGTTTATGTGCAAGATGCTGCAGAGAAGAGCACCTGAAGCTCAATAATAATAGCTATTGTAATTACCACTATAATTATAACTGTAATTGATAAATCACATTAATTTTTTCTATTTATATTATCAATAATAATTATTGCTATCAGGAAGAAAGGATAGCATAGTGGAGAGTACATGGATCTATGGTTTGGAAACCTGGATTTTTTTCACTTATGGAAATGTTCTTATTTCTTTCTTTTTTTTTTGCGGTGTGCGGGCCTCTCACTGCTGTGGCCTCTCCCGCTGCAGAGCACAGGCTCCGGACGTGCAGGCTCAGCGGCCATGGCTCACGGGCCCAGCCGCTCCGCGACATGTGGGATCTTCCCGGACCGGGGCACGAACCCGTGTCCCCTGCATCGGCAAGCGGACTCTCAACCACTGCGTCACCAGGGAAGAGCGTTCCTATTTCTAAACGAGGAAATGGTTATAATAGCACTCGAAAATCTCAAGTTCTGTTCTTACCCTGCATCTTCACAGTGTTGGGGTGAAGATAACTTTAGTTAAGGAAATAATATAGGTAAAGGTTCTTTATGAATTGTAACATGATCTCCAAATATTGGTTATCATTCTTACTGCCTCTCATTATCCTTGACATATAGATAGGGTGGATTTACTTTGGATCCCACCCAATAAGTTTTCAAATTTTATACACACATTTAAATGTAGTACTCAAAGATCCTTCCAATATGGTCCAAGATAACTTTATGGTCATGGTCCCTCAGAGAAATGTTAGGATAAAATTTCAGTCTATAAAATAGTGTTAGAGTCCATAGCAATTAATACTTTCTGTTGACAGGATGAGTTTTTTTTTTTTAAAAGCCACGTACATCAACATATGCCACAGGTAACATCTTTAACAGGTTTTTTTTTTTTTTTTTTTTTTTTTTTTGCGGAGGGTGGGGGGAGGAGCTTCTTTTCTGTGCAGTCTTCAAGAGGCTCATGCAATTCAGGCTTTACCTCTCACCAACTGATGATCCAAAGCAAACTGCATTAGCCTCAAAGCCCTCATTTCTTCCACTTAAGATAGTAAGACTGGTGAGGCCTGTATTAAGTGATCATTTTTCTAAGATCTCTTATAGCTCTAAAACTGAATCATCTACTGGAGAAAGAGATGAGTACTTATGTATATGGGATTGTATGTATGTGACATTTTTACATATTAAGTAGCTAGAAGGAAGACTCTCATTTGAGAGAGGAATTGAAAAACTATGATATACATTTGAAAAATTAAAATTAAGGTTAGATAATGCCAATTTTCCAAGTTTAAAAAAAAAAAAACCCTTTGGCTAACACTACCATAACCAGATCTGATCCTTAAAATGCACAGACTTTGCTTTAAATCATGGTTCTTTTAATTAGGGTCATCGCTACAATGAAGGCTGATTTGGGTGCTCGTCTAATAAGAAAATGCCAGTTACGGTATATTATCAACCCCGATTTGCCAGGCATTGAATTTCCTGATATGGTCTGCTGGGAACCTTAAATGAACAAGAGCAATTATAAACCTAAAGTCTGCAGCCATTTGTTGGCATTATCTCAGGATAATTTCCCTGAAACAGTCATGATGAAATGCAAAGGTAGATAATTTAAAAATCCATTTAAAATAGCTGTGGTATAATTTAAGCTAAGGTCTTTCTCTATAGTGGACATTACAGCAAGACAGTGCATTTTGAAATGGATCCTTTACAAATGATCTTTTCTTAGCCATCATTGCCATCGGAAGCACTTTAAACATGTTTAAATAATTTTCTTCAGTGGGGCATGAGTAAAACAAAAAACATTGGTATTATTCGGTTTTTGTTTAAATGAAGAAAGGCATCAAAGCTCATCTTAACAGAAATCTGCCAATGGCTCATAATCACCCAAAGGAAAGAAAAAACTATGAAAAATTCAACAATTAAGAACACAACTACATTTTCCCCTCTTGGCTTTTGCACACTGTTAAACCCCACGTTATTTAGGTAACTTGAGTAGCAAATTAAAATGTGAAGACATGGTTATTTTGTGGACATATAGGTATGATAACTGTGCAGAGGGAAAACTGATTTTACTTTTCATTTAATTTTCTTTCTATCAAATAACTTCTCCTCTGTCATATATGCCCCATGATAAATGGAAACATAGTGAAAAAAAGTGTGCCTTACAATTAACTACTAAGTTAAAACACATATCAGAATTATGACACCACATTCATGGGTGTTTCTTTCCATCTCTCTATCTCTATCCTTCTCTCTTTAATTTCTCCTCTTAATGTTCTCAAGCAGGAACTGAATATCAAGATTAAGTTTCAGTACTAGCCCAATTTTATCGTTGATCTCTCAAACCAGAAAATATGGGTTTACAGTGGAAGTCCTGACACAGGCTGGGCTTTAATAAACTACAAGATGGACCAATAAACTACAGAAAGAGCCTATTACCAAGATCCATTACTACTCAGAGAACAGAGCAAAATTTATTTTGTTCTGAATCTTGCTAGAGAGCTCTAACATAACACAGGCGATTTTAAACCTGGCTTCGTGTTGAAGGGAAGCTTATTGCAGAGGAAAGCCCTGGACTCCTAGAGAGGGGGAACTCTTCCTGTAATATCTCATGTGTGTCACATCAAAGTGGGAATGGACTCATCTCTGAAGGAAACTCACATTAGGACGATACAGAAAAGGCCATGGGTCATATCTATGATTGGTTTTAAAGAGAACAACTTGAGAGATGGTTAATATACACATTATATTATATAGTGTCAGTGGTCTCCTGGCCTTCATCCTGGAAGCGACATGGATGTATTACCTTACAAGGGGTGCAATGGTCACCCCTCAGAGGCTTAATTTTAGCCTCTTCCTATTTCTTTAAGTTCCACGTTACCATCTCTCTCACAATATTTTGATCGCTTAGTAACGACAACTTGTTGATAATGATCACTTCATGTTACTCACAGTAAAATGGTGAATGGTGGTTGAACCTGCTGCCTCCCAGGCCCATGTTCTGACCCCTGAACTTATTCTTCTTCTGTATATCAGGTATTGGCCGCGTATAGAACCATTGTTATTCACAGCACAGTGTTCATGGTTTCTGGTGCTGAGCTCAGAGTCTCACCTTTTTAAGATGGGCTTTCAGAAAGATGGATGCAAACAATTTCAATTTTGAGGGCATGATACCTGGGTGACTACTTCCATCACTGTGAATCTCCTGCCTTCTTCAGACTATAGTGACTTTGACCCTGATTCATCCTTGGGATTTTTGCCTCTTGTTTTTGCCCCAGTGAGGATTTCATTTCTCATTTGTTTTCTCAGAATTGAACATTGATTTTTTTTTCCCCCAAAATTGTTCCCTGCCTTACAATTCAGTCTTGGCATCTAAACTCCTACCTTCTCTGGGTTGTCACCTTTACATTTCCGAACTGCCTCCCACCCCCTATCACACACAAATCACACCAGCTCCATCTTGGCCAATCGTGACTTTGGGGCTAGAATGAATCTGCTTTTTACCAAAGGCTGAACAAACTGTGTATCTATATTAAAAACAAACTCACAGACCAAGTGTCTAACATCATCACAAAATCAAACAACTCAGGCGAGTGTTTTATGCAAACGTACAAATTATATGCTAGGAAAGAATAAAAAAGAAAATCAAGGAGTAAGAAGGAAGCAGTGGTGAGTCAATACATCCTGTACAAGATCTTTCTTCACTACTCTGTCATCTTTCTCTCAGCTTGTTTGTTGTTACAGTAAATAATTAGAGGGAGAGCAATTCTGAGCCATTTTATGTGAACACTGTTAAAGGAAATAAAGGTAAAGCAGACAAACATAAAAACTACTAAGAAACCTTGAACAGAAATGGCTAATTATAGAGCTGCTATTAAAATACATTTTTTCCCCTTCTTGAAAAGGAATTTTTGTTTGATAATTTACAGACCTACAGGGCCCATTACAGTCTCAGACTCTGAAGGTATTGATTCCTCTGTCTCTTGCTGCCACATTTGTTCTTTCTGGGTCTTCTTCCCCTGAGAGTTTTGCTGATTTCATAATTGAGGGGTGGAGTGAAGACCGGGGAAGTCACCAAAGATGACCTGCTGTGTGAAGGACAGGCATAGTATCTGCTCGGGCTGTGGGAGGGGGGCTCTCCGTCACCCATGCAATTTTCCTGCTTGATTTTATTTATGTTTTTGGCGAAGATTTTCACAAGAGTAAGAATCCTCATCAGGGTGTGGTTTAAAAAACAAAAACACTCATGCAAAGTCTGCATAGTTTATCTGAACACATTCTCTGTCACTGGAGATGTATATATCCTTTAACACAAATGGTTCCATTTAACCTAGATCTTTTTGTGTTTCATCATTTAAAAGCAATGGAGGGCAAACAATTTCTACAACCATGAACCCAGTGTATAGCCCAGATGCTCTTGGGTTGCGGTGAGTATGATAATAATGAGACACTCCCCCATTCCATAAGGAGGTTTTCCTTTGAGCTGAGGCTTCCCTAAAAAGAGCATCAGCTTGCCTCTTCTTTGGGACCAAGGGTAGATCTGAGAGGACTCTGCGAATTTTTCTTCTAGACTGTGAATTGTGGGAGGCAGGCTTAGCTTGGAAGGCACCTTAGAAGTAAGATATGTGTCAGTCCATCTCAATGGAAAATGAGGCCTTGTCTGAATGGCATTTTGACTGGCAGCAGACAGCTTATTTAGCTCCTGATGACATCCAGAATTGTTCACCAGCAAATAGCTCCCATGAATATTCTGACCAGTATGTGAACACTCACTGACCATCTTGTCTCAGGTAAGGTACACTCATGCAAACCAAGAGTCAAGGAAAAGATGCAGTGGGAAAAACATAGAACTTCTTATCATTTTATTCTCCTAAAAAATTGAGATTTTTTAAAAAAAGATCGTATTTTAATAGTAGGAGACATTTTAGCACTGAAGGGCGGTTTCAGGTTGAATATAGAGTGAAATGATTTTGCTTTCAACTTCTGAATTGTAGATTTCTTTCCTATGGATCTTATACGTAGTAGTCTTCAATAAATTCTTGCTTGATGATAAAATATTTTTTTGACATAATATACTCTGGGAGTCAATAAAATATGAAAAAAAAAGAGAAAGGATTTTGTATTAAATTTCTCTACTTCTTTCCACTGTCCCAAACCTGGTGGAAAGAGCTGACAGAATGTGCTGGGAAATCAATGATGAGGACAGACTCTCATTCCTTTATGCAGTGGGATGAACAAAATAGGTGGTTGAGGGAGGAGGAAACAAGTGTTGGTTGCAGGAGAACAAGGTCCGATCTGTTCTGACAACCTGGAAATGAAAAGCCTCTTAATCTAGACAGAGGCACAGAAACTCCACAGTCTAACCGAAGGTAGCCCTTGAATGACAAGAATTTACAAAAGGCATAAGCTCCTTTGTGGGCTCAGCCTCTCAGGGTGTCCCTTGCCACGCTGGTCCATGGAGATCAGAGTAGACTGCCCATGTGACGATTTCATGTGTTGCCTGCCTGTGTCACAAATGTAACCTTACCACTGGGGCCAGAGATTTATTTCTGACATCTGGGGCAAGTCATCAGAACAAAACTTGAAAGGCAGCAAGTGGTGCTAAGCTGTCACTCAGACCCTATCTGTGTGCTGGGGTTCCTGCATCCTTGACTAACCAGCCTCCTTAGAAGGTCATCTGAATGTCTTTTTCTCTTTGGCAATGCTCATGGCTTGTCTCTTTCTTTTTCTTTTTTTGAAGCCAAAAGCCTGAACAATAACTTGATTCTTTAGGTTAGGCAGTACTTTAAATGGTCATTTCTGAAGTTTAGCTGGTTCATAACCTCTGTAATCACAAGGCTCCGCATTTGCCTTCCTGAAGCATCTAAGTGAACAGGCAGGAATCTGTCCTCATCCTCGGCCCCAGTCGCCCTCCTTTCATCCTCCTCTCTCCCACACATGCCCTCACTCCTGCGCTACTCACCCACCAAGGCAGGTCTGGCCGTGGCAGCGAGGGGTCGACATCAAAGCACGTTCTCAGCCAGCGGCTCGCCTCTAATGCTGGCATAACAGAGAGAAACAGAGAGAGTGTGTGAGCAAGGGGGGGCGGGGGGCGGGGGCGCGGGCAAGAGAGAGAGCGGGTGAGAGAGAAGTACCAATCGTTTGAATGGCCTCTCACACAGAAGGAGCTCAAAGAATAGAACAAAACCTTCCATTTTCTCCCTCTTTGTAATAAGCCGAGGCAAAATGGGCCTGTGTGGGGCATAGCCGAGTTTGAACTGCATTAGCACTCTTTCAGTTTACAAACAAGAGGCCTAATTTAGAAGAAAAATCTCCTATCTGATTATTTCTTTGTGTTCATCCATGTGGAAAAAATATCTGTTCAGAGAAGGTGGGGTGGGTATTGAAGGTGGCTTATTAGCTCTCCGGCTGAATCATGATTGTGAAGGGCAATTGGGACATCATTATTCATCTTTAATTTTCAGACTGAAAAAAATAAATAAATGAAGGATTGATAGTTTTGAGCACTCACTGTATGAAAATATTCAGTAGATCTCCTTGTCACTCTCTCTAACCAGCTTCTTCCCAAGCAATGCAGCAGATCCCTGTAATATGTGATCAAATGTCTCCTTTTTCTTAATTATGTATTATGGCAATACGAGGGGATGCAATTAGGGTCACTGATGGATAGAACACTCCAGAGAGTTTCTTGAAATCTTCTGGGTTAGCAAAACCATCACAGGTGCCAAGTCCCTGGGTCCTGACTGGCTGCAGTACAGGCCAGGGCTGCTGTCATCAGGTTTTCAAGTGATCAGCTCAAATGCATCAGAAGAACAGGGATGGGTGTGAGGCAGGAGATGGATGGGTCCTAGGCTGAACAGTTTCTCCCCCATTGACAGAAACTCTGTAACAGCAGAAACTCCATAAAAGCAGGATGATGGAGGAGGCTGGGCCCTGCCCAGATAGAAGATAAGAGACTACATATTCCTTATTCTCGAAGTCAAGGAGACTTCCCAGACTACACATGTGCAGAAAGGCTCCTTGGAGGTCAAAAATGGAGGGGGAGCCACCTCGTAGTAAATGATGTAAACTACCCATAGGCCTCTTCACTGGAATCCATCTCAGCTAAGAGATGCACACACATACAGGAGAAGACCCTGAGACAAACCAAAAACAGACTCAGAACCAGGCAAAGCAAGGTCAAAGGAAACTTGTAAGAAATGCCCCAAAAAAGTGACTCAAACTGCCACGAGGGTACGACTCTCTCTCTCTGAGCCCACCCATGTGTCTATCCACACATACTGTACTCTTTTTCCTCCTAATAAATACTTTACTTGCTTCACTACTTTCTGTTTCTATGTGGAAATTCATTTCTTCATAGCTGAAGTGCCAGGGCCTTGTCACTGGCCACTGGTGGTCCCTGGTGGTGGTCTGGTGGTTAGGATTTGGTGCTGTCACTGTTGTGGCCTGTGTTTGATTCCCGGTTAGGGGACCAAAATCTTGCTTCAAGCTGCTGCAGGCCGAGGCCACCAGAGATCAGGAGCTTCATGGAAAAGATAAAGGATGGCTATGTTTTATTGTTGAATAATTCCACAAATATCCATTTGGAAGGTTTATTGATTTCTCAAAAATGAAGGAGGGGAAGAAATGTAAGACAGATAAGACTGCATGGTAGGGAGAGAGCTGTCTTTGTAAAATGTCTGAGTCTTTCTTAAATTAGGTGAGGTAGAACTCTGTTATGAAAGAACATCTCTTTTGCATTTTGGAGATAAAATATATTTTAGGGAGAGATAAGATTAACCCAGATGTTGGTCTTAGAGTATGTCTAGTCTCATTTTAGACAGTCCTTTTGATTATTCTCCTACTGGCATTTTCTCCTAAATTCTTAGAAGCATTTCTTAAGTTGAGTACTCCGGGGTCTTAGGAATGTGTTTGAACACTACACAAAGCTGCAGCTTTAGGAAGACAACAGGGGGATTTAAGCGTGTAGACCTGTGGTAGTCTGTTGTGTACAGGTAAGAATGAGAACTGAATAAGGATGCCAAGCTTGGAGAACATCTTCCCTGGAGATCTAAATCTAGGGACAGTCCTACATCATTGATCCCCAGCAGTTCAGATGTCTTCTTTCTTGAAGGCAGGAGAAATGCAAAAATATTTCATCTGACATGTGACCACTGATTGATTGGTAGTGCTACTCAGAGTACAAGGTTGAATGGACTTCTGAGGTCATGTCTGGTCTCATGTTGTGATAGATTATTGATATCTGCTCTGTGTGTGCATTTTTGTGTGCCTCTAATTGGGTGTCATCTGGGATAGAAGTGTGCATGCTAGGTTTTGCTATTCCTGCACTGAATTATCTAAAGAATCCTTTCATTCCTTGAGATCCTGGATAATAGAGGGATATGTTTTACAACTATTTTGTGTTGTAATTGATAATGAGTCATCTTTCTTTTGGAGCATTAGTGTAGCAGACACTGTAGTCTTGTCTTCCTTGAATTTACCTGTTAAGGGGGAAATCAGTATTTGCCCCAGTTTTTGCAGGGAAGATAATTCCTCTTGCTTAATATATGTCAGTGATGGGGATCTATTCCCCTGACGATGTTTTGGGAATAGGCACATGAAACAATTCTGATCAGGAAAGTCCCTTTCCTAAGTAACAATTTGTTAAATTTTATTTGCTTAAACAATGATTCAAAAGAAGAAGGCAATCTCTGGTCCTTGTTTTGTGAGAAGATGATGATTAGAGCAGTTCTCTTACTCTTAAAGAAAGGCACACTGGGAGAAGCTACCCTTTTCTGCCTCTGGCCATTGTTGTATGAGAATATGATGCTTGGACCTTCTCTAGTTTCTCATAACCACAAAGGAAGAAGCCCCAGTACAAATGTCAACACTCTGAAGTGCTAGAATGCTGATTTTGTTGAATGATTAGATTTTCTCTAGAAATAAAGTGCCCTTATTTTTTGAAATTTTATGCCTCTTTAATTTTTATGGGGTAATAAAACACATAACGAGAATGGATTTAACACAGAAACAAATCATATATTTATAACATGTGAAGGCTAAATAATATGATGAAATAGTATAAAAAAGATGGTTTTATCATACAGTTTTTAACAGTTTAATGAGACCTATATGGCAGACAATAAGCTCAACATATGAAATGTTTAATTAGTTGATCAATTTTGACATACGTATGCACATGTAAATGCTGTTTTCAGTGTAAGGTCTTTCACATATAATTGTAATGATATTGTTTGGTAAATTTAAGTTTGTGCTTATTTGTTGCTAATGTATTTATAGATACGAATTTTCTGTGTTAATCTTGTACCCTGCAACCTTTACAAACTCACTCATTAGGTCTTGTATTTTTTTTTTTCTAGTTTACATTGGATTTCTACACAGACAATTACATGAACCATGAATAAATCAAGTTTTGTTTTCTACTTTCCAAACTGGATGCCTTTTATTTCTTTTTCTTGTCTTATTCAATTGGATAGATCCCTCATATAATGTAGAATAAAGATTGTGAGAGTAGACATGCTTGTCTTACTCCTGGTCTTTGGGAAAAACATTTAGTCTTTCACCAATAAATATGTTAGCTATAAGTTTTTGTAAATGTCCATTATCAGGTTGAGGAAGTTCCCTTCTATTTCTAGTTTGCTGAAAATTTTTGATCTGAAATAGACTTTTCTAAATGCATATTTTTACATGTATTTAAATAATCATAATATTAATACTTTATCACATTGTGATCACATAGTGGATCACATTGATCTTCGAATGTAAAACTAACCTTGCTTTCCTATAATTAATCCCAATTTATCATGATGTGTTATCATTTGTATAAATTGTATACAATTTGCGAAAACATTGTCTACAATTTTTGCTACTTTATTCAAGAAGTATATTTATTCTTTTCTTGTAATTTATTTGTCAGAATTTGATCAGTATGTAATGCTGGCCTCATAAAACACACTGGAAATAATTATCTCCTCTTTTATGGAAGAGCTTGTGAAGTATTAGTATTTTATCTTTCTTAAATTTGGTGATATTCATCCATGAAGCCATTTACTCCAGGAATTTTCTTTGCAGAAAAGTTTTCAACTATAAATTTAATTTCTTCAACTGATATAAGGCCATTCTGAGTACCTATTTCTTCTTAAATAAGCTTTGGTAGTTTGTGTCTTTCAAGGACTTGACCAATTACATCTAGATTGTTGAATTTATTGATGTAATGTTGTTCATAAATTTTCCGTATTATCTCTATAATACCTGCAGAATCTGAAATGATGCCAACTCTCACATTCCTGATATTTACAATTTGTGTGTTCTCTCTTTTTCTCTGATGGTAAGGCTAGCTAGAATTTTATCAATTTTATAGATCTCTATAAGACCTAGGTTTGGTTTGTTGATTGTCTCTATTATTTTATGCTATCTGTTTTATTAATTTTCACTTTGATCTTTATTATTTATTTCTTCCTAATTTTGTGTTAATTTGTTATTTTTCTACTTCTTTTTAAGGTGAAAGCTGAGATCATTATTTTGATACCTTTCTTCTTTTTCTAATATGAGCTGCTAATTGCTATAAATTTTCCTGTAATTATTGCTTTAGAAACATCCAACAAGTTTTGGTATGTTGTGTCTTTGTTTTAATCCAGTTCAAAACACCACCTCTTTGGCTTTTGATGGGTTATTTTTATATATGCTATTTCATTTACAAATCTTTGGGGATTACCCAAATGTCTTCTTGCAAGCAATTTCTATCTCTTTATTTATTTTATCTATCTATCTATCTATCTATCTATCTATCTATCTATCTATCTATCTATCTATCGTGGTCAGAGACTATATCTTGTTGATTTGATCCTTAAAATTTTATCTACACTTGTTTTATGGCCTAGAACATAAGTAAATATTGGTAATTATTCCATGTGTACTTGAAATGAATGTGTATTCTACTGTTGCTGGGTAGAGTTTTTATAAGTGTCAATTAGGTCAAGTATTTTGACACTGTTGTATATCTTCTATATCCTTACTGATTTTCTGTCTAATTATTTTATCACTTATTAAAGAAGGTTAATTAAGTCTCCAACTATAATTGGGGTTTTGAATATTTCTCCTTGCAGTTCTATCAATTTTTGATTTTTGTATTTTGAAGTCGTGTCGTTGGATACATAAATACTTAGGATTATATACATTGACCTACATATATTGACCTATATACAAATATACATTGACCTATTTATCATCAGAAATTGTCTCTCTCTGTAATAGTATTTTTGCTGTGAAATCTACTTTATCTAATATGAAAATAGTCACTCCAGCTTTCTTTTGATTATTGATGTAGAGAATGTGTTTCCCCATTCTTTTTATTTTAGCCTATTTGTGTCAATATATTTTAAATTTATTTCTTGTTGGATCTTGCTATTTTATCCAAAATGATAATTAAAACTTTTCATTGGCTTTTTAAATTATTTACATTGAACATTTATTGATATGATTGGACTTATGTATATTTCTACTTTTAAATACGTCGCATCTATTTTTTGTTCTCTTCCCTTCTTTTTCTGTATTCTTTGGGGTTGAAGTGTTTTTATGATTTCTTTTTATCTCCATCATCAGTTTTTGTTTGTGGTTGCTACAGCATTATAAACATGCATTTTAGACTTATCTACCTTCAAATAATATCATACCAGTTAGTATGCATCACAGGAGCTTTGCTATATTATAGTCCCATTTCCCATTTGCCTTTCTAATATTGTTGTATATTTTACTTCTACATTTGTTACCCACCCCCAGAGCATTATTTTTAACAGTTATTATCTTCCTATATATAAAAGTGATAATACAATCAAGTTCTTATTTAAATAAAATAGAAAAAGTCTTTTATATTTTCCCAAGTAGTTGCTATTTCCAGTGCTTTTCATTAGTTTGTGTGGGTCCACATTTTTCTCTGGTATCATTTTTTCTTCTGCCTGAACAATTTCTTTTAATATTTATCTTAACACAAATCTGCTTTTGCTAAATTTTTCAGCTTCTATATGTCTGAGAAAATCCTTTATTTTGTCCTCATTTATGAAAGATTGTTTTGCTGGGTATATAATTCTAGGTTGACTTTTTTTTCCCCTTCAAAACTTTAAAGATATTTCTTCACTGTTCTTTGGCTTGAATTTTTTCAGACAAATCCATGTCATTTATATCTTTGTTTCTCTGTAAGTAATATATCTTTTATCCTCTGGCTGCTTTTAAGATTTTCTCTTTTTTATTTCTTAAAGAAATTTGTTCATGATGTATTTTGGTATGATTTTAGTCCTATTTCTTGAACCTGGACTTCTTTGAACTTGGATCCGTGGGGATATAGTTTCATCAAATTTGGAAATTTTTCATGTATTGTTTCCACAAATAATTTCCTGTCCCACTTTTCTTCCACTCATTCAGGGATTGCAATTACATGTACACTAAATCCAAGCTGTTTATAGTTGTCCTATATCTCACTGAAGTTCTGGTTACTATATTCAGTATTTTTGTTTTTTTGTTTTATCTTAGTTCACTAGTCTTTTCTCTGTCAGTATCTAGTTTGTGGTTAAATTAACCCATTGGTTTTATCAACTTCATCCTGTATTTTTCCTTTCTAGAACTTCAAAATGTTTTTTATATCTCCATCTCTCAGTGTGATAAAGTTTCCCTTTACCTTCTTGAATATACAGAGTATAGTTATAATAATTTGTAATGTGTCCTTGACTACTGATTCTATAATCTGTCATTCCTGGATCTTTTTCTATTGATTTATTTACCTCCTCATATAGGTCATATTTTCCTGCTTCTATGAATACTTGGTAATTTTTTAATTCAATGCTAGATTCTGTGAAATTTTCTTCATTTTGTTCTAGATATTTTTTATTTCTATAAAAACCCTTGATCTTTATAGAGTAAATGACTCATTCAATATATCTGGGATTCTGCTGGTTTTAAAATTAAACATTCTTCATCCCAGGGATCTTTTCATTCAGGGCAAACTGTGATTGCTGCTCATCTTAGTCACTTGGAAAAACTTTAATGCGTTTGAGGCTTGCTTTTAAGATTTATTAGATGGGTCCAGAGCACCGCTTAATTTAGGGCTATACTGCTCCACTACTGATGCAATACTGTTTTGAGTTGTATGCCTGATTCCATTTGGATTGTGAAGTTTTCAATACTGGCAATGAGAGTACGATTTGTGTAAGTTCCAGGGGTTCTTCCTTTGGCTGAATTCAGTTGGTTCTTTTCCTCATCTTTGTTTCTTTGTTCACACACATGTGCTCAGAATTACTTAGCTGAAGACTTAAGGGTAACCATTTGCTGTTCTCAGGAGTTCTCTCTCTGTGCAGTTCTTTCTTTTCTGGAACTCCGACATGTGACCTCCATCTATCTTGACCTCCCTGGAAATCTAGTGTTGTCTGCTCATCTCAAGGAGACCATTAGGCTCTAACTGGGTTCCATTTCTCTACATTGCTGCCTAGAAGGTGTCTCCAGGCTGTAAACTAGGGACATCATAAGACTCATTCCATTCTTTTTGTTCTCTTTTACAGAGCACCACCTAGCATGGTATTAAGGAAAGAAAGCTGATTAGTGCCAGAACACCCGGTTTGAATACTCACCTTCACTTCATATGACCGAGGTTCCTTAATTAAGTCGTTAACATCCTTGAGACTCGGATTCCTCATCTGTAGAATGAGGATAATAAGAAGGTAAAATGTTATCAAGTCAGAGGAAAATTCTGTATTTTTAAATTCTTTGTAAAATGTAAAGCTTTATGCAAATATAAATTGATTCAATGATCATTTAGAGTTTTTCAATAAAAATAAAAGAAATTACAGAAGACTTTAATTCCCATGTGAAAGGTTAGACAGTGCAATCAAACACATTGGTATACAGCTTCAGCTCCCCTGTTTAAAAAATATTTTATTGTCAAAGATTTCATTTGACCACCACATCCATGATGTAGTCCATGATATCAAAGTTTTATATCTAACAGTGTAAATGATTTTTTTAATGATTACACAGTTGGCATTTGGAAGGAAAAGGATTTTTCCCTGTGATATATAACCTTATTTAATACTTTATAGTGATGAAAGAACAAAATTTGAAAGAAGAAAATTTGAAAATTAAAGGACTGTTCTCTCTTCCACATATACCCATAGAGAAGATTCTGTAAATACATAATGAATAAAGGAATCCAAAGGGCCATGTTTATTTTACAGCAGCTTCTAAATCTGTAAATCATCACACTATGCAAGTAAGATTTATTATACGCACATTTAGTGATTCTTTGAGTGATTGCTTTTTTCAAGTGACTATTTTAGGTAGACGTTGTGTATTGCTTATTCAGTAGCCATTCCCATCCTTCCTCTGTAGCAGAGATCTGACTTTGTTTGGATGTATACTCATCTTCCCTCCCACAAACTCAGTGCTAGATCCTGATTATAGTAAATCAATAATGACAACATATTTGTAAAATTAATCGCTGTCGAGGCTTATAGCTGTAAATCAATTTTTTCCACCATTGCTATAAAAGGATTTCGTTATGTACGTATATTACAATGCATCAATATATTTTCTTATAAAAGGTTATAATGGTTATTATTATTTGATTTTTATTATTATTTAATGGTTATATATTAATGATTATTATTATTTTTTGCTATTATGACATTAATGTCATGGACATTCTTATACATGTCCCTTGGAGCCATGAACTTTACTTTTTCTTTCTTCAAATAAACAAATTTTGGCTTGTTTATCCTCTCTGCTATGTTGTAGTTTCCTAATTTGTTATTTTTTTCTATCTCAATTTTTAAACAGGAGATTATCCTGTTTGTCTGAATTTTGGTTTGCTTTAAACATTTATATTTAAACATATGTTTTCTTCTTAATGTGAAAAGATTTTCCATGATCATTTGACAGTTTCATCCCTTAACTGGCACTTAAAAATATTGTTTCCTTTATTCTTTCTTTTTCTATATTGAGGTATAATTGACAAATAACCCTGTTTCACTTGTACAATATAAAAATTCTATATTTGTATATATTGCAAAATGATCACAATAAGTCTAGTTAACATCTGTCACCATACATAGATACACAAATTTCTTCTTGTGATAAGAGTTTTTAACACCTACTCTTTTAGCAACTTTCAGATATGCAATACACTATTATTAACTGTAGTCACCATCTGTACATTACATCCCCATGATTTATTTATTTTATAATTGGAAGTTTGTACCTTTTGACTCCCTTCACCCATTTTGCCCCACCTCCCACCCTGCCTCTGGCAAACACCGATCTGTTCTCTGAACCTATGAAATCACTTGTTTTGCTTTGGTGTTTTAGATTCCACATGCAAGTGAGATCACACCGTATTTGTCTTTTTCAGTCCGACTCATTTCACTTAGCATAATGCCCTCAAGTTCCATTCATGTTGTTGCAAATGACAAGACTCCATTCCTTTTTATGGCAGAAGAGTATTCCATTATTTATATCATATTTTCCTTATCTGTTCATCCACAGATGGATACATAGGTTGTTTCCATATCTTGGTTATTGTAAATAGTGTTACAATGAACAAGGGGGTGCATATATCTTTTTCAGTTAGTGTTTTTTTTTTTTTTTTGTCTATCTTCATTTGCATTCAACAATGCAAACAAGAGGTCTTCCAGTGCAGTAAAAAAAAAAAGTATTAAAAAAAAAAAGAAAAAATAGGCATTATCATTTATCACGTAGGTTACACTGATCATTTTAATTTTATTTATTTATTTATTTTTAACATCTTTATTGGAGGATAATTGCTTTACAATGGTGTGTTAGTTTCTGATTTATAACAATGTGAATCAGCTATACATATACACACATCCCCATATCTCCTCCCTCTTGCATCCCCCTCCCACCCTCCCTATCCCACCTCTCTAGGTGGTCACAACACACTGAGCTGATCTCCCTATTCAGTGTGACTGCTTCCCACTAGCTATCTATTTTACATTTGGTTGTATATATAAGTCCATGCCACTCTCTCACTTCATCCCAGCTTACCTTTCCCCCTCCCTGTGTCCTCAAGTCCATTCTCTGCATCTTTATTATTGTCCTGTGCCTAGGTACTTCATAACCATTTTTTTTCCTTTTAGATTCCAAATATATGTGTTAGCATATGGTATTAGTTTTTGTCTCTCTGACTTAATTTTCTCTGTATGACAGACTCTAGGTCCATGCACCTCACTAAAAATAACTCATTTCGTTTCTTTTTATGGTTGAGTAATATTCCATTGTATATATGTGCCACATCTTCTTTATCCATTGACCTGTCAATGGACACTTAGGTTGCTTCCATGTCCTGGCTATTGTAAATAGAGCTGCAATGAACATTGTGATACATGATTCTTTTTGAATTATAGTTTTCTTAGGGTATATGCCTAGTAGTAGGTTTGCTGGGTCGTATGGTAGCTCTGTTTTTGGTTTCTTTAGGAACATCCATACTGTTCTCCATAGAGGCTGTATCAATTTACATTCTGACCAACAGTGCAAGAGGGTTCCCTTTTCTCCACACCCTCTCCAGCATTTATTATTTGTAGATTTTTTGATGATGGCCATTCTGACTGGTGTGAGGTGATACCTCACTGTAGTTTTGATTTGCATTTCTCTAATGATTAGTGATGTTGAGCATTCTTTCATGTGTTTGTAGGCTATCTGTATATCTTTTTGGAGAAACGTCTATTTAGGTCTTCTGCCCATTATTGGATTGGGTTTCTTGTTTTTTTCATATTGAGCTGCATGACATGCTTGTAAATTTTGGAGATTAATCCTTTGTCAGTTGCTTCATTTGCAAATATTTTCTCCCATTCTGAGGGTTGTTTTTCAACTTGTTTGTGGTTTCCTTTGCTGTGCAAAAGCTTTTAGGATTCATTAGGTCCCATTTGTTTATTTTTGTTTTAATTTCCATTTCTCTAGGAAGTGGGTCCAAAAGGACCTTGCTGTGATTTATGTCATAGAGTATTCTGCCTATGTTTTCCTCTAAGAGTTTTATAGTGTTTTGCCTTACATTTAGGTCTTTAATCCATTTTGAGTTTATTTTTGTGTATGATGTTAGGTAGTGTTCTAATTTCATTCTTTTATGTGTAGCTGTCCAGTTTTCCTAGCACCACTTATTGAAGAGGCTGTCTTTTCTCCATTGTATATTCTTGCCTCCTTTATCAAAAATTAGGTGACCGTGTGTGTGGGTTTATCTTTGGGGTATTTACCCTTTTCTATTGATCTATCTTTCTGTTTTTGTGCCAGTACCATACTCTCTTGATTACTGTGGCTTTGTAGTATAGTCTGAAGGCCAGGAGCCTGATTCCTCTAGCTCCATTTTTCTTTCTCAAGATTGCTTTGTCTATTTGGGGTCTTTTGTGTTTCCATTCAAATTGTGAAATTTTTTGTTCTAGTTCTCTGAGAAATGCCATTGGTAGTTTGATAGGGAATGCATTGAATTTGTAGATTGCTTTGGGTACTATAGTCATTATGACAATGTTGATTCTTCCATCCAGGAACATAGTATATCTCTCCATCTGTTGGTATCATCTTTAATTTCTTTCATCAGTATCATATAGTTTTCTGCATACAAGTCTTTTGTCTCCTTAGGTAGGTTTATTCCTAGGTATTTATTCTTTTTTTTGCAATGATAAATGGGAGTGTTTCCTTAATTTCTCTTTCAGATACTTCATCATTAGTGTATAGGAATGCAAGAGATTTCTGTGCATTAATTCTGTGTCCTGCTACTTTACCAAATTCATTGATTAGCTCTAGTAGTTTTCTGGTAGCATCTTTAGGATTCTCTATGTATAGTACCATGTCATCTGCCAACAGTGACAGCTTTACTTCTTCTCCAATTTGGATTCATTTTATTTCTTTTTCCTCTCTGATTGTTGTGGCTAAAACTTCCAAAACTATGTTGAATAATAGTGGTGAGAGTGTATAATTCCTGATCTTAGATGAAAGGGTTTCAGATTTTCACCATTGAGAACGATGTTGGCTGTGTTTGTCATATATGGCCTTTATTATGTTGAGGTAAGTTCCCTCTATGCCTACTTTCTGGAGGGTTTTTATCATAAATGGGTGTTGACTTTTGTCAAAAGCTTTTTCTGCATCTACTGAGATGATTATATGGTTTTTCTCCTTCAATTTGTTAATATATTGTATCACATTGATTGATTTGCATATATTGAAGAATCCTTGCATTCTTGAGATAAACCCCACATGATCATGGAGTATGATCCTTTTAATGTGCTTTTGGATTTTGTTTGCTAGTATTTTGTTGAGGATTTTTGCATGTATGTTCATCAGTGATATTGGCCTGTAGTTTTCTTTCTTTGTGATATCTTTTTCTGGTTTTGGTATCAGGGTGATGGTGACCTTGTAGAATGAGTTTGGGAGTTTTCCTCCCTCTGCTATATTTTGGAAGAGTTTGAGAAGGATAGGTTTATTAGCTCTTCTCTAAATGTTTGGTAGAATTCGCCTGTGAAACCATCTGGTTCTGGGCTTTAGTTTGTTGGAAGATTTTTAATCACAATCTCAATTTCATTGCTTCTGATTGGTCTGTTTATATTTTCTATTTCTTCCTGGTTCATTCCCAGAATGTTGTGCTTTTCCAAGAATTTGTTCATTCCTTCCAGTTTCTCCATTTTATTGGTATATAGTTACTTGTAGTTATAACTCATAATCCTTTGTATTTCTACAGTGTCAGTTGTTACTTCTCCTTTTTCATTTCTACTTCTGTTGATTTGAGTCTTCTCCCTTTTTTTCTTGATGAGGTTGGCTAATGGTTTATCAATTTTGTTTATCTTCTTAAAGAACCAGCTTTTAGTTTTATTGATCTTTGCTATTGTTTCCTTCATTTCTTTTTCATTTACTTCTGATCTGATCTTTATGATTTCTTTCCTTCTGCTATCTTTGGTTATTTTTTGTTCTTCTTTCTCTAATTGCTTTAGGTGTAAGGTTAGTTTGTTTAGTTGAGATGTTTCTTGTTTCTTTAGGCAGGATTGCTAATACAATGTTTTTGCTGCATCCCATAAATTTTGCGTCATTGTGTTTTCATTGTCATTTGTTTCTAGGCATTTTTTGATTTACTCTTTGGTTTCTTCAGTGATCTCTTTGTTATTAAGTAGTGTATTGTTTAGCCTTCATGTATTTGTAATTTTTACAGCTTTTTTTCCTGTAATTTATATCTAGTCTCATAGTGTTTTGGTCAGATAAGATATTTGATATGATTTCAATTTTCTTAAATTCACCAAGACTTGATTTGTGACCCAAGATATGTTATATCCTGGAGAATGTTCCATGAGCACTTTAGAAGAAAGTGTATTCTGTTGTTCTTGGATGGAATGTCCTATAAATATCAATTAAGTCCATCTTGTTTAATGTATCATTTAAAGCTTGTGTTTCTTTCTTTTTTTTTCATTTTGTATGGTTTGTCCATTGTTGAAAGTGGGGTGTTAAAGTCCCCTACTATGATTGTGTTACTGTCGATTTCCCCTTTTATAGCTGTTAGCATTTTCTTTATGTATTAAGGTGCTCCTATGTTGGGTGCATAAATATTTACAATTTTTATATCTTCTTCTTGGATTGATCCCTTGATCAATATGGAGTGTCCTTGTTTGTCTCTTGTAATAGTCTTTATTTTAAAGTCTATTTTGTCTGATATGAGAATTGCTACTCCAGCTTTCTTTTGATTTACATTTGCATGGAATATCTTTTCTATCCCCTTACTTTCAGTCTGTATTTTTCCCAGGTCTGAAGTGGGTCTCTTGTAGACATGATATATAAGGGTCTTGTTTTTCTATCTATTCAGGCAGTCTATGTCTTTTGGTTGGAACTTTTAATACATTTATATTTAAGGTAATTGTGTATATGCATGTTCCTATTCCCATTTTCTTAATTGTTTTGGGTTTGTTATTGTAGATCTTTTCCTTCTCTTGTGTTTCCTGCCTAGAGAAGGTCCTGTAGCATTTGTTGTAAAACTGGTTTGGTGGTGCTGAAGTCTCTTAGATTTTGCTTGTCTGTAAAGCTTGTAATTTCTCCATCGAATCTCAATGAGATCCCTGCTAGGCAGAGTAATCTTGGTTGTAGGTTTTTCCCTTTCATCACTTTAAATTTGTCCTGCCACTGCCTTCTGCCTTGCAGAGTTACTGCTGAAAGATCAGCTCTTAACCTTCTGGAGATTCCCTTGTATGTTACTTGTTGTTTTTCCCTTGCTGCTTTTAATATATTTTCTTTGTTATTAATTTTTGATAGTATGATTAACATGAATCTTGGCATGTTTCTCCTTTTATTTATCCTGTATGGGACTCTCTGTGCCTCCTGGACTTGATTGACTATTTCCTGTCCCATATTAGGGAAGTTTTCAACTATAATCTCTTCAAATATTTTCTCAGTCCCTTTCTTTTTCTCTTCTTCTTCTGGGGCCCTTACAATTCGAATGTTGGTGTGTTTAATGTTGTCTCAGAGGTCTCTGAGACTGTCCTCAATTCTTTTCATTCTTTTTTCTTTATTCTGCTCTGTAGCCATTATTTCCACTATTTTATCTTCTGGGTAACTTATCCATTCTTCTGCCTCAGCTATTCTGCTATTGATTCATTCTAAAGAATTTTAAATTTCATTTATTGTGTTGTACATCATTGTTTGTTTGCTATTTAGTCCCTCTAGTTCCCTGTTAAATGTTATTTTGTATTTTCTTCATTCTATTTGCAGATTTTAGATCATCTTTACTATCATCACTTTGAATTGTTTTTCAGGTAGACTGCTTATTTCCTCTTCATGTTCTGGTGGGTTTTTACCTTGCTTTTTCAACTGCTGTTTGCTTCTCTATCTTCTCATTTTGCTTAACTTACTGTGTTTGGGGTCTCCTTTTCACAGGCTTCAGTTTCGTAGTTCCTGTTGTTTATGGTGTCTGCCCCCAGTTGCTAAGGTTGGTTTGGTGGGTTGTGTAGGGTTCCTGGTGGAGGGGACTTATGCCTGTGTTCTGGTGCATGAGGCTGAATCTTGTCTTTCTGGTGAGCAGGACCATGTCCAATGGTGTGTTTTGGAGTGTCTGTGACCTTATTATGATTTTAGGCAGCCTCTCTGCTAATGGGTGGGGTTATGTTCCTGTCTTGCTAGTTGTTTGGCATAGGGTGTCCAGCACTGTAGCTTGCTGGTTGTTGAGTGAAGCCAGGTCTTAGCATTGAGATGGAGATCTCTGGGAGAGCTTTCACCATTTGATATTGCATGGAGACAAGAGGTCTCTGGTGGACCAATGTCCTGAACTTGGCTGTCCCACCTGAGTGACAGAGGCCTGATACCCCACTGGAGCTCCAAGACCCTGTCAGTCACGCAGTCATCTCTGCAAGGTCCAGCAGATGCTCTGTCTGCTTAAAGGTCACCAGTGACGAGATGAGATTTTTGTCTTCTCTGAAATGAACCAGAGGGTTAGTTGAAAATGAAGACATGGTGATGCTTTATCCAGTGTCTAGCTGCAGGAAACAGTTAGCAAGAGAAGTCCCACTCTAAGTTCGGCACAGACTGGGCTCCTGCAGAGAGCCACTTGGAGGTGTGGAGACAAGCAGGAGACTGTGACATGTAGTGTCATACACGAGGGAAGAGCTGATTTTCTTACTCTTTGCAGAGGGACGCACGCTGCCCCAACTGCTCTCCCCCTTCTCCTAATTTTATTTTTATATAGGCTTACCTTGGAGATGTTACAGGTTCATATCCAGACCACAACAATGAAGTGAATATTGCAGTAAAGCAAGTCACACAGTATTTTTCTTTTGGTGTCCCAGTGCATCTAAACGTTATATTACAGTCTATTAACCCTAAAACAACAACAACAACAAAATGTACACACAATAATGAAAAAATATTGTTAAAAAATGTTAACCATCATCTGAGCCTTTGGTGATCTGTAATCTTTTTTGCTGGTGGAGTGTCTTGCCTCAGTGTTGATGGCTGCTGACTGATCAGGGTGGTGGTTGCTTAAGGTTGGGGTGGCTGTGGAAATTTCTTAAAATAAGACAACAATGAAGTTTGCCTCATTGATTGACTCTTGCTTTCATGAATGATTTCACTGTAACACGAAATGCTGTTTGATAGTATTTTACCCACAGTTGAACTTCTTTCAAAATTGTAGTCAATCCTCTCATGCTCTGCCTCTGCTTTATCTATTAAGTATATTTAATATTCTAAATCATTGTTGTCATGTCAACAATCTTCATAGCATCTTCTCCAGGATTAAATTCTATCTGAAGAAAACACTGTCTTTGCTCGTCTTAATAAGCAACCCCCTCTGTTATAGTGTTATTATGAGATTGCAGGAATTCAGTCACATTTTCAAGCTTCACTTCCAATACTAGTTCTTTGCTATTTCCACCATATCTGCAGTTTCTTCCTCCACTGAAGTCTTCAACCCTTCAAAGTCATCCATGATGTTTGGAATCAATTTCTTCCAAACTCCTGTTAATGTTGATATTTTAACCTTTTCCCATGAATCATGAGGTTCTTTTTTTTTTTTTTTGACATCTTTATTGGAGTATAATTGCTTTACAATGGTGTGTTAGTTTCTGCTTTATAACAAAGTGAATCAGTTATACATATACATATGTTCCCATATCTCTTCCCTCTTGCGTCTCCCTCCCTCTCACCCTCCCTATCCCACCCCTCCAGGCTGTCACAAAGCACCAAGCCAATATCCCTGTGCCATGCGGCTGCTTCCAACTAGCTATCTACCTTACTACGTTTGTTAGTGTGTATATGTCCATGACTCTCTCTCGCCCTGTCCCAGCTCACCCTTCCCCCTCCCCATAACCTCAAGTCCGTTCTCTAGGAGGTCTGCGTCTTTATTCCTGCCTTACCCCTATGTTCTTCATGACATTTTTTTTCTTAAATTCCATATATATGTGTTAGCATACGGTATTTGTCTTTCTCTTTCTGACTTACTTCACTCTGTATGACAGACTCTAGGTCTATCCACCTCATTACAAATAGCTCAATTTCGTTTCTTTTTATGGCTGAGTAATATTCCATTGTATATATGTGCCACATCTTCTTTATCCATTTATCCGATGATGGGCACTTAGGTTGTTTCCATCTCTGGGCTATTGTAAATAGAGCTGCAATGAACATTTTGGTACATGACTCTTTTTGAATTTCGGTTTTCTCAGGGTATGTGCTCAGTAGTGGGATTGCTGGGTCATATGGTAGTTCTATTTGTAGCTTTTTAAGGAACCTCCATACTGTTCTCCATAGTGGCTGAACCAATTCACATTCCCACCAGCAGTGCAAGAGTGTTCCCTTTTCTCCACACCCTCTCCAGCATTTATTGTTTCTAGATTTTTTGATGATGGCCATTCTGACTGGTGTGAGATGATATCTCATTGTAGTTTTGATTTGCATTTCTCTAATGATTAATGATGTTGAGCATTCTTTCATGTGTTTGTTGGCAGTCTGTATATCTTCTTTGGAGAAATGTCTATTTAAGTCTTCTGACCATTTTTGGATTGGGTTGTTTGTTTTTTTGTTATTGAGCTGCATGAGCTGTTTGTAAATTTTGGAGATTAATCCTTTGTCGGTTACTTCATTTGCAAATATTTTCTCCCATTGTGAGGGTTGTCTTTTGGTCTTGTTTATGGTTTCCTTTCCTGTGCAAAAGCTTTGAAGGTTCATTAGGTCCCATTTGTTTATTTATTTTTTTTTTATTTCCATTACTCTAGGAGGTGGGTCAGAAAGGATCTTGCTGTGATTTACGTCATAGAGTGTTCTGCCTATGTTTTCCTCTAAGAGTTTGATAGTTTCTGGCCTTATATTTAGGTCTTTAATCCATTTTGAGCTTATTTTTGTGTATGGTGTTAGGGAGTGATCTAATCTCATACTTTTACATGTACCTGTCCAGTTATCCCAGCACCACTTATTGAAGAGGCCGTCCTTTCTCCACTGTACATTCCTGCCACCTTTATCAAAGATAAGGTGTCCATATGTGCATGGGTTTATCTCTGGGCTTTCTATCCTGTTCCATTGATCTATCTTTCTGTTTTTGTGCCAGTACCATACCGTCTTGATAACTGTAGCTTTGTAGTATAGTCTGAAGTCAGGGAGCCTGATTCCTCCAGTTCCTTTCTTCGTTCTCAAGATTGCTTTGGCTATTCAGGGTCTTTTGTGTTTCCATACAAATTGTAAAATTTTTTGTTCTAGTTCTGTGAAAAATGCCAGTGGTAGTTTGATAGGGATTGCATTGAATCTATAGATTGCTTTGGGTAGTAGAGTCATTTTCACAATGTTGATTCTTCCAATCCAAGAACATGGTATATCTCTCCATCTATTTGTATCATTTTTCATTTCTTTCATCAGTGTCTTATAATTTTCTGCATACAGGTCT
This sequence comes from Pseudorca crassidens, assembly GCF_039906515.1. NCBI lineage: Eukaryota > Metazoa > Chordata > Mammalia > Artiodactyla > Delphinidae > Pseudorca > Pseudorca crassidens. The sequence continues at coordinate 134,039,020 of NC_090296.1, forward strand.
TTTGTCTCCTTAGGTAGGTTTATTCCTAGGTATTTTATTCTTTTTGTTGCAATGGTAAATGGGAGTATTTTCTTGATTTCACTTTCAGATTTTTCATCCTTAGTGTATAGGAATGCCAGAGATTTCTGTGCATTAATTTTGTATCCTGCTACTTTACCAAATTCATTGATTAGCTCTAGTAGTTTTCTGGTAGCATCTTTAGGATTCTCTATGTATAGTATCATGTCATCTGCAAATAGTGACAGTTTTACTTCTTCTTTTCCGATTTGGATTCCTTTTATTTCCTTTTCTTCTCTGATTGCTGTGGCTAAAACTTCCAAAACTATGTTGAATAACAGTGGTGAGAGTGGGCAACCTTGTCTTGTTCCTGATCTTAGTGGAAATGCTTTCAGTTTTTCACCATTGAGGACAATGTTGGCTGTGGGTTTGTCATATATGGCCTTTATTATGTTGAGGAAAGTTCCCTCTGTGCCTACTTTCTGCAGGGTTTTTATCATAAATGGGTGTTGAATTTTGTCAAAAGCTTTTCTGCATCTATTGAGATGATCATATGGTTTTTCTCCTTCAATTTGTTGATATGGTGTATCACGTTGATTGATTTGCATATATTGAAGAATCCTTGCATTTCTGGAATAAACCCCACTTGATCATGGTGTATGATCTGTTTAATGTGCTGTTGGATTCTGTTTGCTAGTATTTTGTTGAGGATTTTTGCATGTATGTTCATCAGTGATATTGGCCTGTCGTTCTCTGTCTTTGTGACATCCTTGTCTGGTTTTGGTATCAGGGTGATGGTGGCCTTGTAGAATGAGTTTGGGAGTGTTCCTCCCTCTGCTATATTTTGGAAGAGTTTGAGAAGGATAGGTGTTAGCTCTTCTCTAAATGTTTAATAGAATTCACCTGTGAAGCCATCTGGTCCTGGACTTTTGTTTGTTGGAAGATTTTAAATCACAGTTTCAGTTTCAGTGCTTGTGATTGGTCTGTTCATATTTTCTATTTCTTCCTGATTCATTCTTGGCAGGTTGTGCCTTTCTAAGAATTTGTCCATTTCTTCCAGGTTGTCCATTTTTTGGGCATAGAGTTGCTTGTAGTAATCTCTCTTGATCTTTTGTATTTCTGCAGTGTCAGTTGTTACCTCTCCTTTTTCATTTCTAACTATTCATTTCACTCTTCTCCCTTTTTTTCTTGATGAGTCAGGCTAATGGTTTATCAATTTTGTTTATCTTCTCAAAGAATCAGGTTTTAGTTTTATTGATCTTTGCTATCATTTCCTTCATTTCGTTTTCATTTATTTCAGATCTGATTTTTATGATTTCTTTGCTTCTGCTAACTTTGGGGTTTTTTTTGTTCTTTCTCTAATTGCTTTAGGTGCAAGGTTAGGTTGTTTATTTGAGATGTTTCCTGTTTCTTAAGGTAGGATTGTATTGCTATAAACTTCCCTCTTAGAACCGCTTTTGCTGCATCCCATAGATTTTGGGTCATCATGATGTTCTTCATGGCATCTAGAATGGTGAATCCTTTCCAGAAGGTTTTCAATTTATTTTGCCCTGATTAATCAGAAGAATCACTATCTATGAAAGCCAAAGCCTTACAAAATATATTTTTAAAATAAGATGTAAAAGTCCAAATTTCTTCTTAATACATGGGCTCAGAATGGATTTTGTGTTAGCAGACATGAAAGCAATATTAATTTTTTTGTACATCTCCATCAGATCTCTTGCGTGACCAGGTGCGTTGTCAGTGAGCAGTAATATTTTGAAAGGAATCATTTTTGCTGAGCAGCAGGTCTCAACAGTGGACTTAAAATATTAGGTAAACTATGTTGTCAACAGCTGTGCTGTCATCCAGGCTTTGATGTTGCATTTATAGAGCACGGGCAGAGTAGATTCAGCATAATTCTAAAGAACTCTAGGATTTTCAGAATGGTAAATGAGCACTGGCTTCAAATTAAATTTACCAGCTGCATTAGCCCCTATCAAGAGAGTCAGTCCATCCTTTGAAGATTTGAAGCCAGGTATTGACTTCTCCTCTCTAGCTATCAAAGTCCTAGATGGCATTTTCTTCCAATATAAAGCTAATAATCTTCACAGAAAATCGACTGTTTAGTGGAGCCACATTCATTAATTATCTTAGCTAGATCTCCTGGATAACTTGCTGCAGCTTCTACATCAGCACTTCTTGCTTCATCTTGTTCTTTTAGGTTATAGATACAGCTTCTTTCTAAAACCCCATGAACCAACCTATGAGAGCTTCAAACTTTTCTTCTGCAGCTTCTTCACCTCTCTAACCTTTCATAGAATTGAGGAGAGTTAGGGCCTTGCTCTGGATAAGGCTTTGACTTAAGGGAATGTTGTTTGATCTTCTGGCTTGATCTTCTATCCAGACTATTAAAACTTTCTCCATATTGGCAATAAGGTTGTTTCACTTTCTTATCCTTCCTGTATTTCAATTTCCTTCAAGAACTTTTCCTTGGCATTCACAACTTGACATGCCTAGCTTTCAGCCTATTTCAGCTTTCAACATGCTTTCCTCACTAAGTTTAATAATTTCTAACTTTTGCTTTAAAGTGAGAGACGTACAACTCTTCATTTCATTTGAACACTGACAGGCCATTGTAGGGTTATTAATTGGCCTAATTTCAACATTGTTTTGTCTCAGGGAATAGGGAGGATGGAGGAGAGGGAGAGAGAGAAGGGGGAATGGCCAGTTGGTGAAGGAGTCAGAACACACACAATGTTTATCGATGAAGTTCACTGTCTTTTATGGTATGATTCCTGGCTTCCCCGAACAATGACAAGAGTAGTATCAAAGTCACAGATCACCATAATAAATATAATAACTGTGAAAAAGTTTGAAATATTACAAGCATTACCAAAATGTGGCAGAGCCACAAAGTGAGCAAATGCTGCTGGGAAAAAAGGTGCTGATAAATGTGCTTGATGCAGGGTTGCCACAAGCCTTCATTTGTAAAAAATGCAATATCTGTGAAGTACAATAAAGTGAAGCATAATAAAACAGGGTATGCCTCTATATTTTAGTCATTTTACAAATTTAAGAAAAATGATAATGAAAAACAAGCGTATTAGAAATTTTGGTAAGAAGTTAACATAGCAAACAAAATTGTATTCCAGATTTTCCTGGTTTTGAAAATATATAAATATATGAAAGTATATTTATAAACATAAATATTGTACCCTAACCATGCAATATTTTCAAATGCAACTAACTGTTCATCACTGTAAATAATCATCTAGCTTGTAAATACTAATTCCAAATTTCAAAACATCTCTAAAATTCTAGCTTATTATTATTTCAGCTCCTTCTTCTTGTTTTGTCAAAATCAATACTTTGAAAAATTTGAAGGCTCATCATTTTCTTGAAGAGAATTAACTATATTTTCTGCTCCATAATTGCAAAACATTTTTAGATTTATAAACACAAATTAGAATAATCAATTTAATAAGTTTAAAACAATCTGTATCATTTATTTACTTGTAGTCATCTATACAACCTACCTCCAGCATGTCTCCATGAGATAATTTTATTTTGGCAGCAAAAGATAGAGGCATTTGCTGCAAGTATCACTGACCAAAATAGGAGTGACAGGCAAAAAGCACATATTTGGAAAGGGAGAAGAGAGAGGGTGATAAGATGTAATAATAAAAAGGATAGCTCACAAATTTTCTCTCTAATTTATATTTTTAAATGTTTTATGACAAGTCTACCATTCAAAGAGATAAACTTGTTCTAAATTTTAAACTTATTTTCCTACCAAAATAGGGTTAATTAATCTTATGGAAATCAATATTTATCATTTTTTCATTGTGTATATTTAGATACTTATTTGGTTTTCTTAGTTATTACTCATGATTTGGTTTCTTGTAGGTCAATAAACTTTGTAAGGAAGAAATACTATCTCATCCTCTTTTAATTTAAGGTGATTTTCTTGGGAAGAAGTTTCACTAAAGCCTGCTCAGGTGGAGAGGTTTATGACAAGGGAGGAAGAGTGGAATCTTGTGAAAATCTAAGAAGTAGAATTATAACAGTGTTACAGAACTGAACCTCTACCTTTTTCAGTGATTCCTGCAATAGTGCTGTGTAACAAACAGTCCCAGTTGCTGTGGTTTAAAACAACATTTATTCCTTGCACCCAAGTCTGTAAGTAAGCTCTAACTCCACTGGGCCAGTCTGGACTCTAGGCTACCAGAGGACTAAGGTATGTTCCTCTCACAGATTTCACTCTGGGGCCCAGATCTCAAGGTGATCATTGCAGCATAAGAAGCCAACGGGTCAACATAAGCGTGTTTATGCCTTCTGCTACAATTACGCCTGCTAATAGTCCACTGGCCAAAGTAATTCACAAAGCCCATTATCAGTGGGGTAGAAAAGAAGATTCCACACAAAGGGGGAGGGTACTGAAAGTTACATGGCAAACTGTGAATATATGTTTACTGTTCATCAAAGTATTGGGACTCATAATCCAATCTACTACAGTTTTCATGGAGGGTGATGGGAGATTTAAGGCTATTCTGAGGCTCTTTGCAAGGATTTTGTAGTCTTAATTTGAGAGAATTACCTGTCATTTAACCTATGGTCCTTCCTTCTTTGTTATCCTCTTGATAGCAGGATCATTGACTCTAGCCAGTAATATGACCCATTCCTCGCATGTTGTACTGAAACTCCAAGGAATCCAAAATGGCCATGTGACAGTATCAGCTTTCAATTTAGAGGAACTATTATTTGATACCATGACAGAGGCATCTCATTTTTAGATTTAAAACTTTTAGATATGCAGAGTTAGTGTCTTTATCAGAGGAGCCAACATCTTGAGTGTAGTTGTGCATGGTGGCAACTTTGCTCTCATGTTTTTTATTTTGACTATGGGAGAAACGTTACTACCTATTGGTTATTTATTTGGATCATATGCTAATCTTATAGGACAACCTTGCAAGTCAACAATTGTGTCTATTGGCATTCCAATATTTTATTAGGGCAATGGCTTATGGATGATAAATGCATGGTGTGACCAGGAAATACAATTTCAACTTTCCTAGGCAAGTGTAGTAAGAGAATATTTTCAACACACTTAAAAAACTGCTTAGTTTCCTTCAATAATGCCCTTAACATTTCATCAGAATTAGGTAATTCACTAGAAGCTATGTTTGAGGCCCTGACCATGTGTTGGTTGTGTGACTTTATGTCACTTAAGTTTTCAGAAGGATACTATTCCCTTATTCACAAAATGGAAACAAACTTATTTGGCCTTTGCAGATTAAACTCATGCATTTATGTGCCAAAACACAGCTAAAAGTCCAGTAAGAAACTTTCTAGAGAGTTGGAACAAGAAAATGGGAGACGAGGTCAACTTGGAGAAGTCAAGATTTTTTTTCGTTTTTAATTTTAAAAACATTTTTATAAAATTATGTATATGTAAGGTATACTACATGATGTTTTGCTATACATAGTTTGTATACAGTTATTTGTATATAGTTAAATAATGACTTCAGTCAAGCAGATTAACATATCTATCTTCTCACATAGTTACCTGTTTTATTTTGTTTGTTTTGTTGTTTTATTTTGTTTGTTTTGTTTTTGTGGTGAGAGCACCTGCAATCTACTGTCTTAGAAAATTAAGAGGGAAAGTGAATGAGTAGAAACTGCTTCACAAGATTGATGAAACATGAAAGCCAAGTGGTTTCCCAACAAAAGCAAACCCTTTGAGCTGTAGAAGGCCGGAAAATCTCAGGAACTGGAAGTTTCTTAAAATGTGAGATAGAAGAATGGTTGAAAGTCTGTATGGGGGTAGTTGAATACCCCAGGTACCTTCCCTAATAGGAAATAAGAGTTTTTCTCTCTAAAGGAACTGAATTAGAGGCTTGTGACTCAACCCTTGGCATAGCTGAGAGTGCAGGCTAGGTGGTGTGCTCAATACAAAGGAATTAAGCAGATGTCTTCATTGTAATCATGAGACAATGTGATGGAGTTTTGATGTTTTAACTTGACAAACTGAATTCTTTTTCTAGTGTTTCTTGTTAGGTTGGGCTACAGGGACAGCTGGAGGACAGTTATGATGTAGCATGTACACACCTTCTCCCAGTTATAAAATCAAACTGTAATCTAAGTGCTGCAGTGAAGATATTTTGAAGATGTAAATAAAGTCCCTAATCCATTGACCTTAAGTTAATCAAAAAAGATTTTGGTAGCTCTACCTAATTAAGGTAAGCCGTTTCAAAGAGGCTTAGGACTTTATGGATGCAGAGACTCCAAACATCTGCTGTTTTTTTAATTGCTCTCTTTGCCCTTGTATCTTCCTTCTAGACTGAAACATATAGACAAAAAATTCAACCTGTGCCCATAGGGTTCCAGCCTGATTGTGATCTTCTCTTCCTGATTGCCTCACCTACGAACTTTGAACTTGCTTAGCCAATCCCAACAATTGTGTAAGCCAATCCCTTGTAATAAATCTCTTTATATGTACATATATAGATAGATATAGACCTATATCTATATCTGTATCCATATCTATATACCTATCTTAATCTATACATTTATATCTCCTACTGGCTCTGCTTCTTTGGTTAAACCATGACTTATACAAACCGTAAGTATCCTTCTAAATTAGCTTCCAGGATGCCCACAGGAATACTTGGTACTGCCACTTGGATGAAGAAGGGTGTCTCCAACATAATTTTTTATCCTCAGCTGTTCCACAACTGAGTCTTATCAGTCAACAACTCTCTTTCCCCATATATGTCTTTGATCAAAGTTTATTTCACATTAAATAGAAATGGACAGACAAGAATCAGAAGACAACTGAGGAAATGGAGTGTGGGCGAGGATGTCGGGAAGAGAGTGATGGAAATGTTTTGTATCTTCATTGTGGGTGGTCAAATGGTCATATGGGCACATATATTCATCAAAACTCAACAATTGTATAGCTAAAGTTTTGCATTTCACTCTATATATTTTACCTTAATTTTTTTAAAAATGTGAAAAAAGAAAAGTAGAAGAGAATTGATAAAAAGAAATAGACATTAAATCTAGGATATTCAATTGAACTAATAGAATTTCTAAAGAAAAGCAACTGAATAAAATTATAAATTAGGTTTTTTTTTAAGAAATGAAGGATAAGAATTCCCAGATTGAAATGGCTCCACTAAGAACCAGAATAATGAATAAGAAAAGACCAGTATCCAAGCCCCATATTGTGATATTTCAGAACTTTAAGTATAAAACTTTTTAAAGCTCTCATAAAAAAGAACAGATTGCCTACAGAAAATAAATAATTTGGATGTCTTCATCTCTATCAACAGAAAGACTGAAGAGAAAAAAGTGGACAAAAGTCTTCATGATTCTGGGTGAAAGTTTTTCAATCTAAGGTAAGGATAAACCATTAATGAATTGTGAGAGGAAAAAAAAATACATTTTAGCTTTAAAACGTCTCAAGGTGTAGTTGTTCATACTTCTTTCTCAGGAAGTTATCAGAGGATTTGCTCCACCCAAATCAGGACATAAATCAGGAGAAGAAAAACATTAAACAAGGATCCAGTATATGGAGATGGACAGCAATTACCCAGATGACGGCTGTACTGTGGCCCGGAAAACTGTCCAGTTTGGGACAAGAGGCCTGAGGGTTCAGAAGAAATATATGTTTTTAAAAATGATGATACATTTACCTGATAATATATATCATTATATTGAGAGAAGTTCAGAATAAAATTATTTGATAGGTACATAGGAAACTAAGAACAATTATCACTTTTATTAACTTAAGGGGGAAAATAAATAAAAGCAAGGAGTTGAGGAAAACAGAGAAATAAAGGAAATTTAGTACTTTCTGCCATAGCTGTAAATAATATTTAAGTGGTCACGGTAATATAAGCACTAGATATTGATTTAACCAAAATTGTTTTATAACTCCTGTAAGTATTTCTGTGTGTTGGGGGAGGGGGTTCAGTACTTGATTCTTGTCTTCCATCCTAGGAGTCAATATGTAATGTCTACAGCTGAACAGTTGAGAAATAGCAATGCAAAAATACCATTTATAAATATGAGGATAAATATCAGAAGCAGTCAATGAGAGAGCTGAAAATGCTTTATTCTCAGGGTGTAGGTCTTGGGGGTGAAGGGTCAAGGAACAGCTATTTTTCATCTTATTGAACTTTACAAAACTTTTATGAAAATAAATATCAGGTGAAAACTAAAATAAGATAAAGAAATACTCAAGGGATTGCTCTAAAGATCAAATGTGATAAAGTGGCATAACCTTGTTAAACCGTAATTCACTACATAAGTATTAGTTGCTATTACTGTTGTCGTAATTAGAAGCACACAATGGATAGATCACCCTCATAGGAATCAAGATAACGTAGTTGTTGTCCTAGTCCTGCCATGAACCACCTGTGTGACACAGATCAAGTCACTCATGCACTTAAAACATCAACTTATTTAACTATGAGGCAAAATAACAATGTCTGCCTGTCCACTCCATTGAGTTCTGTAAAGCTCAAGTGTATATATATATATAAAAGTATTTCACTCACTGTAATTGGCTGTTCTTCTAAAGGACAATTATTATCATCTCCTAAGATCTGTCTCACTAGGTTGGATATGTGGGGAATTTTAAACTAACTTAGACTCATATTTTCCAGAGATTTACTTCTGCTTCCTGAGACTGGTTTTCTGGGAGGTTTTGTTCATTCATTCATTCATTTCCAGAGAACTAATGTAGGAGAGCAGAAGATGCTCAAGTTGCTGGACCAGCCACCATTTCTTGTCCTAACCCCGCCTGTCACCCTGGCTCCTTGATTAATGGGGGTTTACTCTTATTGTCTGTATCAAGCAGGAAAATAGGAACATAAATATTTAACCTTCAAAAAGAGACTCATTTACTGGAAGTCTGACTGTATGAACCAGGGTTATAAATCTTTCTGAGGTATTTCAATATGCATAAGAGAATGAAACCACATGAATGACGGAGCTACCTTTAACCTTTGATTGTTTAAAAGCATAGTCTGTTTTTCCTCTCTTAAAAAAAGGGGACCTCTGAACATATACACTATTGTCAGACATACATGATGAAATTTATCTTTTAAAGCGGCCCCTGCTTTTTTCTCCCCCTGTGCACTGAAATTTATATCAAGTCTGTCAAGAAGCTGAAAGGAAATTATATTTTACAGCTGCCTATAGGCTTTGTTATGCTGAAAGAGAATCATTTCACTTTGCTCACAATAGATTGAAAGGCAAATTCTCATTCTTTGGCTGCCTGTCAATGAGAAGAGGGCAGAAGGGGGATATTCAGGACAAAGATAGGTGACAGAATCCTGGAGACCAAGGTCCATTGTGTTACTTATGTGTTCTTCCTGAGGGTTTACGTTTAATTAAAGGAATCTGTTAATCAGCAAAGATGAATTGAATTCCTTCTCTATGCACAATGCTGTCTTAGATGATAAGACAAAATTTAATTGAAGTAGATGTAGAGATTACGAAAAATGCTTACAGACCCAAACTTGGGAGTAAACAATAGCTGAAGCTGTAGGAAGGGGTACAGGAGTCTGAGGGTCTCTAACGTGCAGCTGGTTCTACATAATATTTTATTTAACCATTGTGATCTTCTGTTGCAGTCCTCATTCCACATATGAGGATATTGAAATTCAGAGTTTAACTTCCCCAAAGTCACTCAATTGGAAAGTGGCAGAGCCTAAAAGGAAACTTATTATTCTTGACCTGAGTTTATTTTCTGCCTCTTGACTTTCATTTAGATTTATTTCAACAAACACAGATTTACTGAACATCTAGTATGAATCGGTCACAACGCCTGACCTCAGGATATTTATAGTATTTTTTATTAAAAGAGATATTTTTATTATCATCAAATACCTAATTCACTGTATTATATTTATTGATGGCTAGAATTAATTTCATATTCACCTTCATTCAAGCCCTGATTTGGGAGACAGTTTTCTATCAGGTGAAACATTTATTTGTTGTTCAAGTGTTAGTTTTCCTACTCCTTGTCTTTCCTTCGTATTCCTCATCTTAATGTATGGTGCCATTTTACACCCTGTTACTCAAAACACCATGCTAGGCACCATCCTAGAGTCCTCCCTTTCCCTCATTCTCCAAATGCAATGCACTACCAAATCTCATCTGCACTGAAAGTACCCATGAGCTTCTCATCACCTCCTTACCTCTGCTCCCCCAGAACACTTTCCTCCTAGATTCCAGGGCAACATCCTTCCTGCTTCCATTTTGCCCTAACCAATCCATCTTCCAAACAGAAGCTATGGCAATCTTTTTCAAACATCAAGGATTCCCTGTTTTGAACTCTCCCATGTTTTGTTTTGTTTCTGTTTGTTTGTTTTAAAACAATCTCCACACTCTCTGCTATGGGCACAAGGTCCTGAACTGTCTGGCTCTTTCTGGTCTCTGCTTGTACACCACATCCCTTGCCCTTTGCCCATAAGGTTCTACCTGCCTGTTCTGTGAGTGTGTCAGAGCCTTTTCCACACTTGGGCCTTTATACCTGATGTTCCCTCTGCTGGGAAGACCCATCCCTCCCCAGCTCTGCTGAATGGCTGGATCCTTCTTAACCTTCAGGTCCTCACTCAAATGCCAACTTCTCAAAAAGACCCTAATGTCTTATTTATTATCCCCCCTATTACTCTGTGTCCCAACTTGTCTTCATAGCCCTAACAACAATCTGTAATTAACTTGATCATTTGATTATCATTGAAAGGCCCTGTCTGTTTTCTGTTGTAGTTCCAGCATGGAGAACAGTGCCTTGCACCAAGGAGTTACAGAATAAATTTCTATTAAGTGGATGCATGAGCCTGGTTTCTTTAAACATTGCAGCTGAGGAGAATCATGAACTTATGTACTCTCTTGGAACCTGACTCTATTCATACGATTTATTCCTTTTTGATTTGACTTTCAGGCTTTGGACCTGCAGAGGTTAAGATGGGCTTCTGCTCTAAAAGAAAACGGAACAATCTGTCCAGTGTTCTCTTTCTAAGCCCCTGAAGTTGATGTTCTATTGTTCTGCTGTCATGCCGCTTTCACACAGCAGACATGGCTTGATGCCTGTTTTGCATCAGGCACAGGAGACGGACGGGGACACAGACATGAAGGTCCATCTGCCTACAGGGTAGTGAACCAGGTAAGGGGGTGAACATGGATACCAGGCCGCCTGGGAGAAAATAATAGTACCTACCTCATAAGGTTGTTTGAAAGATTTAATGAGCTTATATTTGTAACTTCTTAGTGCCTGGTGTAAAGTAACTGATATATAAATGCCAAAATAAAATCAAAAATAAATTAAAATATTCCCTTCCTTCCAGAAGCTGATAGGTTTTTGGTTGCTTATCACTGCTTGGTTTCAAACTCCATCAAAAATCTTTGCTAACTCTTCTCACTTTTCTTGCTCCTTTCCTGGCATACTGTGGCCCCTGGATCTCACTGCCTTAGTCTCTGGTCTGCTGATGGTTCTCTCCATTTTTCCTTTCATTTTCTCTTTTTTCTAATTTGTTTATCAAACTAATAAACTGTGTATCTCTTCAGAGCAGAGACTGAAGTTATTTGTCTCTGTTTCCTCAACACAAAACACAATGCCTCGCTCATGATAGATGTATGATGAACAAATGAATGAGAGAATAAAATGAATCATTGAATTATTCTAAGCTCAAACTGACACCTGGGCTCTGAGCCTGTGGCCTGTCCAGACCTCACTTCCTGCCCAATCCTTTAAGATTTTCCTTCATGCTCTGATCTGGGTTTTTTGCTCTGTCTCTTTACTGCTTTAACTGTACACAGTTTTGTTTTTCTTGTTTGTTTTTTGTTTTCCTAACACCATCACAGTCCTTCCTTATAGCTCATTTTGCTAAACTTTCATTTGAATTGATTTTTCTTTGTTACAAGAAACCCCTGCAGCTGAAATGGTACCATCTGACTCCAACTTTCTTCTGGAATTTTTTCGGTTCCTCCGTGAACTTAATTGTCTTTCGGTTTCTGAAAGCAGGAACAATATTTGAGAAGGCTTGCTTTTTAATCAGTGGAGTTAACATAAAAGTTTGACCTCTAAACCAAACCTTTAAACACCCAACTTGACAATTTATTACTTTGGCAGCTATTGCTATTGGACCAGCCGTAGGAACAAGTAACTCATCTAAAACACATTGTTTGCCTTCTGTTGCTATTAAGACAGGTGCAAGGATACATGACATCAAGCAAGCGGTTCTTTGGGCAGACAGCAAAACAGGCAACCTGGAGTTACTGTCAACACCCCTCAGGATGACCTTCTGGTCACGCCTTATCAAACTAGCCATAAAAACCGGTCTTTCGGTGAAATACAGAGCTTTTCTTGGAGATGGGAGTGGTTATGTACATTAATTCTACCTCTGTTCTCTCAGAGGTAACTATTCTCACCATTCAGTTTGAAGAATCAAATGTAGCCCAAACAGCAGAAGATCAAATGGAAGGAAAACTTAATTTAAAAAAGTTGTTATTGTTGCATTGGGGTTTGTATGTACTAATTTGATTTCTGGTTAAACAGACAAAATTGTTTCTGTTTTATAAATGCACTTAAATAAGTCATGATGCTGATAGGGCTATTCCAGCTCTAAGTGAGACTTCAAAGTTGAACTTAAACATTGTAAAAGTTGCCATTCCCTAAAGTCCTGATTAGGTTGAAATGGGGTAAGTAGTTGACAGTTTCACATTTATTATTCTTCGGAGTGCATGAAGTGTTTGCAGCGTGAACGAGGGACCACATTTCTCTTATTGTAAACTAAACGTGTCCTTTCAATATAATGGCTTTAAAAGAGAAACTGTACTGGTGGTAATTTGGCAGGGGGGATTAGAAATCATAAAAGTTGGAGGACATATTGTATAGATTTGACTGATGGCAAAGATTTTTCCTGAGGTCCTCATTACTCTCTTAATACACAACAAGATCATCTCCCTGTTTTCTAATTCATATTGACAATAACAACAGAAGTTTTGAGGGGTTACTAGAGGCAGGCCAACTGATAGCCTGGCAGTAAGAGCAGATTCAAATAAGAACAACAACATTTTTAAAAGTAACACTTGTAGAAAGGGAATTCTGTAGGTCCATTTAGTGTGGGGGTAAACTGTCTTCCTGAGGATTCTCCTATGGCTGCTTAATGCTAAATTTAACATTTAGTATAATGATTCCTAGAAGCAACTGCAATTATATCGGTATGTGTTAATAAGGGATTTCACAGTTAGCAAGGGTTCAACCCCCAAACATTCAAAAATGGGTATGTGTGGCTGCTCAAAGTATTAAGTTTTAATCATCAGAAATTTTTCTCATTAGAAATATGTTATCCTCTAGTAATTCTACATAAGCATAGCAAAGAAATAATAATTAATAAAGATAATTAATAACCAACTTCCTTGAGAATTTACTCCCTTCCAGGCTGTTTGGAAGACTTTACATAATTGTCTCATGCAATTCTTACAATAACCCCTGAGGCACTAGTGTTTTTTTTTTTTCTTTTTTCAGGAGGACACTGAAGAACAGAGAGGGTAAGCATCTTGCTCAATATCACACAGTAAAGGTAGAACTCAAATCTATATAAGTGCTCATGCTATAAACTCTATACCATATCATCTCTGAGGTCACAGAACAGCCAGATTCCAAAGTTCCACTCTCTGAGTTCCAAGGGGGAAAAACATAAGTGGCATAAAAATATTAGTAATATGTGGGCTTCCCTGGTGGAGCAGTGGTTGAGAGTCCGCCTGCCGATGCAGGGGATACGGGTTCGTGCCCCGGTCTGGAAAGGTCCCACATGCCACGGAGCGGCTGGGCCCATGAGCCATGGCCACTGAGCCTGCGCGTCCGGATCCTGTGCTCCGCAATGGGAGAGGCTCCAACAGTGAGAGGCCTGCATACCGCCAAAAAAAAATTAGTAATATGTAATTTTACTGAAAATCCAGAAAACAAAAATAAATATATTTTATGGAATTTTAGTGTAAATATACATCTTATTATATGGTACAATATATGATCAGGCATAATTTTGGCATCACAGTCAGCTTTCATAAATTAATGATTTAATGAAATAGCACTTTGAAACCAAGTGAATCAAATATTTTCTATAAGAAAAGGAAACGGGAGGCCAAACACTAGGAATCTTGTGGATGCATGCTTTACCTCTTCAAAGGTTTAAGAGGGAGGGGATATATGTATACATATAGCTGATTCACTTTGTTCTACAGCAGAAACTAACACAACATTGTAAAGCAATTATACTCCAATAAACAAAAAATAAATTTTAAAGAAAAAAGAGTTAATATCAAGAGACCCTGGTTCAACACTTTTGGGGATCCACTACAGACAACAGGAAATTCACTTGTGAATACTAAGGACTAAAAAGTTTAAGCCATATAAGTTCACGGGAGACACAAAAATGCCCTTGACATAGAGCAAAGAGTGGAGATTTGTGTAATATGCAAGACTTCCTGCCCCAAAGCCTTTGTCAAATAAAGGAAAAGAAGCACAAACCTTATTACCATTCCTCTTCCTAATTCTTATCAAGTTCAAATTCTCCAGCATGGCTCCCAAGTGCCTGCCTGATCTGGCTTTGCTCACCCATCATCCTCTTCCCTCCCTTTCATTTCAGATTCTTCAAAGCTCCAGAAGTGCCCTGGACACTGTTAGGACATGCCTAACAGACTAACCTCAATTTCAAGTTCCAGTGGCTACCTCCCCTGGAAAGCCTGCTTTGGTGTAGATGCCATCGTGAGATCCTCTGGGATGCTTTCCTCCCATGGTGACACCCACATGACTGTGGCTGCTCTTTGAAGCGTGCCTCTGGTCCTACTCTTCCCAGGTTGTAAACTCCATGTTCACAGGGACAGTGTCTGTTCTGTTTGTCATTGTAACCCCAGTGCATAGCACATGAGAGACACTGAACAGGCTGTGTTTGAATGAATAAACAAATGTAGGATTTAATTCTGATCTCCTGTTATTCTACAGAGGGTTCTGTTGATAAAGTTTGCTCCCCTATGTTACCTTGTTTACCATTACAAGAACACTGTGCCCCCTGAGATGGCAGCAGGGTGCCTGGGATTGTCAAGCCCACCTTTGCCACACGTGATCCAACAAGGTAGGTTCTCCCCCTCCTAGTTTGTAAGTTTGTTTATCTGAGAGTTTTTCTAAAGAAATTAAAAATAAAATTACATTCTGTTGAGTATTTGATGATGATCTTTAATAAAGGGAATCACATTATATGAGCTGTCTGGAAACCCTGGGAGCTATGGCCCAATATGGACAAAGCTCTCCATTGCCAGCAAAGGCAGTTTCTGCCCACCCTCAGGCACCACCACTAGAAAAGGTTCTACTGCCATTTGAATCCTTTTTACTGACAATCTCCCTTTACCACTGGGTTTTCAGGAAGCTTGACAGATTTTTTTTTTGTTGTTAAATCTTATTCCTAAGCTTGGAGCATTGTGTTTCCCCTATTTATCATTCTGTCCTTGGTGTAAGTTTCTCCTCAAGGCCACTTTCACTCTTCCAACAGTCAGGCTCAAGTATATCTAAATCAAGACATGCAGGCATTATCAAGGCCCATTTACCTCCACTAATTAAAAGATGAGTGTTAGTGCTAACAGCTGGGCTCTGAGAACAGCATTGGAGCGACAATTACAGCAAAGGGCTTTTCACAGTTTGGCACACTTCTTTTGCATCTTTCCCAGAGAAGCTTACAAAATAAGGCCCCAGCTCCTTATCATGGCATTCAAAATTGTCCACTTCTGGCCCCAAACTAACTTTTGGAAGTTTCATCTTTTTTAGTCCTGTGCACACACTGGATGCATGTGGGCCAGGCAGCTCTCCCCATCTGCAACTTGGTTCACATTTTTCCAACCTATCTGTTGAAATTATATTGACTCTTTTTTTTAATCGAAGTATAGTTGATTTAAAATGTTGTGTTAGTTTCTGGTGTACAGCAAAGTGATTCAGTTTTTTATATATATATATATATATATATATATATATATATATATATACACACACACATACATATATGTATATTATATATATATGCAGTTATATATACATATATATTCTTTATCATATTCTTTTCCATTATAGGTTGTTTACAAGGTATTAAATATAGTTCCCTGTGCTATACAGTAGCACCTTGTTGAGCTATTTTATATATAGTAGTGTGTATCTCTTAATCCCAAGCTCCTAAATTATTCCTTCCCCCCCCTTACCTGTTGGTAACCCCAAGTTTTTTTTCTATGTCTGTGAGTCTGGATGGACCTAGAGATTATCATGCTAAGTAAGGAAGTCAGACAGAGAAAGACAAATATCATACAATATCACGTATATGTGGAATCTGAAAACAAATGATACAAATGAACTTGTTTACATTGACTCATTTTTTATGTTTAAAAATTTTTTTTTATTGGGGTATAGTTGTTTTACAATGTTGTGTTACTTTCTGCTGTACAGAAAAGTGAATCAGCTATATGTATACATATATTCCTTCTTTTCTGGATTTCCTTCCCATATAGGTCACCATAGAGCATTGAATAGAGTTACCTGTGCTATATAGCAGGTTCTCATTAGTTATCTATTTTATACATAGTAGTGTATATATATGTCAATCCCTATCTCCCAATTCATCCCATCCCCCCTTCTCCCCTTGGTATCCATACATTTGTTCTCTACGTCTGTGTCTCTGTTTCTGCTTTGCAAATGAGATCATCTATACCATTTTTCTAGATTCCACATATATGCATTAATATACGATATTTGTTTTTCTCTTTCTGACTTACTTCACTCTGTACGAAAATTTTTAGGTCCATCCATGTCTCTACAAATGACTCTTTTTTTTTATTTGTGGTACGCGGGCCTCTCACTGCTGTGGCCTCTCCTGTTGCGGAGCACAGGCTCCGGACGCGCAAGCTCAGTGGCCATGGCTCACGGGCCCAGCCGCTCCGTGGCAATGTGGGATCTTCCCGGACCAGGGCACGAACCTGTGTCACCTGCATCAGCAGGCGGACTCTCAACCACTACACCACCAGGGAAGCCCTACAAATGACTCTTAAAGTCCGCAAGCACAGCGCCATGCCTTAGCTATTCAACTTAGATTTTAGAGTAATTCCTAGGTGGAGTGTTTGCTTTGAAGAGAATAGATGTTCCCATTGATAATCATTTGAGAATGAAATTACTCCTGGGATGAAGACAAGGGACAAGAAGAGTTTAAGAGGCATTTCTCTTGGAATTGTGTCAAATTGGCACAGACTTCAAGTTGTGAAGACACCCAGAGCCTTTCTGGAGGGATCTATCCTTGGAAAATTGGAGGGATGTAAAAAGCAATGCATGAGTCTTGCCCAGAAAATTCCTAACATCAGATCACACTTTGGCAAATAGTTCAGAGATCCTGGAACTATAATAATATAGAATAATTGCAGTCAGGTAAATGGCAGCTTTTGTTTGTCAATTTGGAGAATAGCAAAATAAACACTTTGCTCAGGAAGAGATGTTGGAGATCCAAATTGACGTTGGAGCTTTAGTTTGCATTTCAACTAGGAACCCGGCAGCTATTCTGGGCACTTCCAGATTATTGTAGTTATTATTGTAGTTTGAGAACAAACCCTACTTGGTCCCCCAAGGCTCTCTGTGTCTGGAATAAACCATGTCACTGCTCTTGTGATCTCATTTAGAACAATAGAATATGTCTTTGTCTTAACAATACTGTGAATCCCATATACTCTTGAAGACAGTTGGAAAGGAGAGGCAAGTGTGCAAAGGGGATAAGGAACCTTCTGGAAGAGAAGAGAAAATATTTAGGCATCTTGCCCTTTTGAAGATCAACGTTGACAGAGCATCTCGCAGGATGGTGATACTCGATGTGAAATGCCAAAGGGCCCCCTCCTCCCAGTAGGAAGTTTAAAATGTGTGACCAAAGCTCAATATGAAAACTAAACTGTTGGCTTCCCTGGTGGCGCAGTGGTTGAGAGTCCGCCTGCCGATGCAGGTGACACGGGTTCGTGCCCCGGTCCGGGAAGATCCCACATGCTGCGGAGAGGCTGGG
Source organism: Pseudorca crassidens (assembly GCF_039906515.1). Classification (NCBI taxonomy): domain Eukaryota; kingdom Metazoa; phylum Chordata; class Mammalia; order Artiodactyla; family Delphinidae; genus Pseudorca; species Pseudorca crassidens. The sequence continues at coordinate 134,057,088 of NC_090296.1, forward strand.
CCCGTGAGCTATGGCCGCTGAGCCTGTGTGTCCGGAGCCTGTGCTCCGCAACGGCAGAGGCCCCAACAGTGAGAGGCCCGCGTACCGCAAACAAACAAACAAACAAACAAACAAAAATAAACTGAACTGTTTGGGGAGATACTGCTTCTGGACACAGAATGTGGCTGAGGTTAGAATCCTCTCCTAACCAAGCCATGGGGACTGTGCTTTGAGAATCATGGCTCTGCAATAAAAATAAAATCTACAATATTGTCATTGTTTCTCCAGCCTTATGCTGGGCTGAATGGAGCTTAACACCAGGAGGGCTTCTATTCCCTACTCTACACCTGGAGAAGTTCGTGCAGGAGAGAGACTCATGGAACAACAATACACTAGAAGGAAAGACCTGCGGGAAGAGTGATCTGAGGCGGGGAAACAGCACACACTAAAACCCAAGGAAGGGGTGAGTTTGGATCACAGGAGAAAATAGAGAAGTGGCAGGCCCAGGTATTTTCAATATATTTATAAGGCACATGCTGGCACACACACAACCAGTACTCATATCTTGATGCATTTTTTAAATGTTTTATTTTGAAAAAAAAATTGCAGAGTCACAGGCAGTTATAAGGCACAATACAGAGAGATTCCAAGTACTCTCACCCAGTTTCCCCCAAGGGTTACAGCTGGCATAACTACAATACAAGATCACAACCAGGATATTGACATAGATACAATCTACTACCAACAGTTGCCCAGTTTTAAACGCACTCATTTGTGTGCGTGTGTGTGCATTTATGTGTGTTTACTTTAAAACAATTTTATTACCTGTGTAAATTACCTGTCAAGATTCAGAAGAGTTTCATCACATGAATCCCTCTCTCTACTGTTTTATGGTCACAGGCCCCTCTATCCCATCTACCCCTAATCTTGGCAACCACTAATCTGTTCTCGCTCTAATTTTGTCATTTCAACGATGTTCTATAAATGGAATTATCTGGTATGTAACATTTTGGGATTGACTGTTTTCATTCAGCATAATTCCATTGTGATTCATCCAAGTTGTTGCACATATCAATAGTTTATTCCTTTTTATTGCTGAGTAGTATTCCATTGTGTTGATTACTGCAGTTTATTTAACTTTTCACTCATTAATAGTTATTTAAGTTGTTTCTAGCTTTTGGTATTTATGAATAAAGCTCCTATAAATATTCAGGTACAGATATTTGTGTAACCTAAGTTTCTATTTCTCCAGTTCAATTGCTAAGTCATATGGTAAGTACATGTTTAGTTTTATGAAAAATTGCCAAACTCTTTTCTAGAGCATTTCCTGTCAGCAATGTGATGTTATCATTTTAAAAAATTTTATCCATTCTGGTAGTGTGTGATGATATCTCACTGTGGTTTTAATTTGCATTCTCCTAATGGCAAATGATATTAAACATCTTATCATGCTTATTTGCCCTCTGTATATCCCTGTCAGTGAAATGTCTGTCTCTGACTTTGGCCTAGTTTCTAGTTGGATTATTTTGCTTCTTACTTTTTTTTTTTCCAATACATATACATGTATCTACTCTTTTTCAAATTCTTTTCCCATTTAGGTTATTACAGAGTATTGAACAGAGTTACCTGTGCTATACAGTAGCTCCTTGTTGGTTATCCATTTAAAATATACCAGTGTATACATGTCAATCCCAAATTCCCAATCTATTGGGACCTTATTGGATTGGTGTTATTAGAAGTTCTACTGCTGAGTAGCTGAGTAGTCTTAGGTATACAATTGCCTATTTGGTTGAGCTTTTTATTATTTCAACAGTAAAATCACTAAAGAGCAGGTTTACATGGTTTCAGGCTGGATGACTGTGTGTTCAGAATGCCTGAGATGGAGTTGATCTTGGAAAGAGGCTCCATTAATTTATTTGAACACCCAACTCATAGAACAAATGTGTGGATACTTAGCTCCCTAGATTAGATACCTGGCCTCTGGACAATGAGCTGGAGGCTGGAGATAGAATAACTGTATGGCTAATTCAAAAAGAAAAAAAAAAACTCATCTGGACAATGGAATACCTTAGAAATAATGTACTATTTAGTTTTTGTTTTTTTCTAAAAGAAAAACACATGCACAATTGTTACCTCGGATCAGAAGAACATGGGAGTTAGCAGAACGAAGCAGGACACTGTGGAGCTCTTGGGCACAGAAGCCTTTCTGTGTCCCCAGTTTCTTGTTTGTAGGGAATTGGTTTCAGCCTCCATGACCTTCCCTGAGTTCCAAGGGGCAGGTTCAAACAGTTGCTAATAAGGGAAGGGAGGAGATGCAGTGGCAAGAGAAGAGCAGTCAAATGGTGATGCAGCCTTGGGGCCGGGTCCTTGTTCCACCTCACAGGATACACATAGCAATATCTTTGAACTCTTCTGCAGAACTAAAACCCCCAATGAATGGAAGATGTTAACTAGTTGATGAAGCACTCTTCATTCCAGAGAGAAAGTCACAGCTTGATAACCTCGAGAACCACAGAAGCTCATCAGGAGACCACCTGAGGCCAATTTAAAAGAATGCAGGCCCTGCACACAACCTGTTCCTTATCAGAAACCCCACCCTTGAACCACTGCTATACAACTCCTCACAAAATCCCCCCAAGTGGGGACACACAGTTTTTGAGGACGTGAGCCCACTGTGTCCCGCTTTGCCTGGCAAAGCAATAAAGCTATTCTTTTCTACTTTACTCAAAACTCTGTCTCCGAGAGATTTGATTCAGCACTGGTGAACAGAGCCTGAGTTTTCGGCATCATTAGAAAGTCAATAGTGATTGCAAATGAGGGCAAATTAGCCACACTAGTACTATGGAATACCAAGGCATCCTACTGGAATACTGGTCTTGATAATGCTGTATTATTGAAAGTGTGGTGTGGTTATCCTCATATTCTACACTATCAGCTTAGAGGAAGCCAGCAACGGAGGCTGTGGTTCCTTGTGCTTCCTGCTAGAATACCCCCAGGAAGGATCATTGAGGAATAAGTTTGGAGGTCAAATAAAGTATCTTCAGGGAGAGCAGATTAGGCTGCAAAAGAATGGATCTGGTGCTGGAAAGGGCATGTGATTAGGTCCCACTAGAAAGACTAAGAACCATGCCAGGGACCCTCTCCCATCACTTTGTAGGCCTGTGGCCCCTGATCTCATCACCACACTCTGCTCCTGATTTCCTTAACACGTCTTCTAACACTCCTCTGGAGTGTTCTCTGGGAAATAATTTTCATTAATGCACATTACAAAAGATGCTTAGGGCTTCCTTGGTGGCGCAGTGGTTGAGAGTCCGCCTGCCGATGCAGGTGACGTGGGTTCGTGCCCCGGTCCGGGAAGATCCCACAGGCCGCAGAGCGGCTGGGCCCGTGAGCCATGGCCGCTGAGCCTGTGTGTCCGGAGCCTGTGCTCCGCAACGGGAGAAGCCACAACAGTGAGAGGCCCGCATACCGCAAAAGCAAAACAAACAAACAAAAAAAGATGTGTAATTTTATTAATAACCTGAAAAATGGAAATTTAAATGAAAAATATAATACTTTGGAATGAGGAATGATCTTGAACAAGAACAGATGTGACAGATTTGTTTCTAAAGTGTGCACCTTTGTTCCTTTTCAGATTGTAAGGTAGACTATAATTCTCGGGCACAACAGAGATATAAATTATAACTCAGTATTGTGATACTTAAAAATAGCACTGTACAATGGAATTGCAGCTGCTAGACTTCCTTTAGCAGGCTGCATGTGGATGAGGACCCATGTGGGTGTGCCCCATACCCTAGATTTGGAGGCGCCCCCTCTGGCTTTGGAGCTGGAATGCCCTTCACTGCCTGGTGATAGAAGCACAGACACTCAGAGGTGGGAGACATTGACAATGCCCTCTAAGATAACCTTCAAATGACTCATGAATTCTTTACATTATCCTTGGGAAAGAGAAAGCCAAGATTTGTTTGAAAAATCTTTTGAGAAATTTACTCAGTTCTCCCCAGTCCATTTATGCTTTCAATCTGTGCTTTTTTTTTTTTTTCCTTTTATTGAAGTAAAAATCACTGCCTGGTAACTTCCTGACAGAAGCTCTATGCTCCAGAGTACTCAGAAAAAGTTGAAACCTGCGTGCATATGACAGGCTTTTAAAAATGTGAAGGCAGTTCTCGCGTCTTCCTCCCCAAGTTTTCCCTTTTCTAGATGAAATAGCTGCTTCTATTTAGTGAATGTGAGCTGTGCAAGGCACATGCTTGATATGTTACCCGAATTGTCTCCTGAATCCTGTCAAGAGCACTGCCTGGGAGAGATCATTATTGACACTTCAAGATGAGGAAACTGAGGTTCAGAGAGTCTATGGTCTCAGGTCCCCCAGCTGTGTTAAGGCTGAGACCAGAACCACCAACTATTTACTGCAGAGCTGATGTTGCCCTCATGCAGCTTGACCCCATGGCTAAATACCCTCAGTTCCTTTAATCTTCTCCTCATCTCCAGACCCTATATTATCATTGTTCTCATCAACACCTCTGACAGTGGGCATTTCTTGTTTTCTCTGCCTTGCCTCTGGCTTCTGTGAGAATGACTGGTCCCCACACTCAGCCAGAGGGTTACTTAGGAGCTGGCATTTGCATGTGTGACTCCATGACCTTTACCACATTAGACTTAGACAGGGGTGGGAGCCTTACCCAGGCCAAATATAGTCATCATTTGGGATTTTTAAAATTAAAAAAAGTATATTTTAGCTGGAAATTTGAGGTACAGGGCATCCATTTCTGATGATAGTAAATGTTAAGACATAAAAAGTCAGAACTGCTGGCAACCACCTTATAGAGAATAAGAACAGTGATGACAAGCCAAAGGAGCAGAGGTATGAAAGGAAGAGGTGTGTGTGTGTGTGTGTGTGTGTGTGTGCGCGCGCACGTGTGTGTGCGTGTGTGTGTGTGTGTGTGGAGAGAAAGAGAGACAGAGACAGAGACAGAGAAATCAAGAACAGTGTTATTACCAGTGTTTCCTCCTAGTTGTTTCTAATGAAGCTCTGTCCCACTGATGGTATATTCAACATTTGATTTTCACGAGCCAACCTCCTTAATACAGCTGTCATTGGGTTTTTCTTACTGATAAACATCAGAGTCCTAAGACCAAAGTAAGGTATTATATGTGACAGACCCTAAAATGTGGAATTAGCAAAGTGCAGGTGGGGTGGGATGCAGTGAGAATCCTTCTGTTTCATGCTAAGAAGTTAGCTTTGTCTTCATTATGCCACAGCTCAGCAGTTGGTTCAACTATTGCCTGTAGTCCCTTGGGACTCAGACCATATGCCCATGAAGTCTGTAGCTTTAGGCAAGTTGGTATAAAAATGTTGCGATATTGAGTTTGCCAGCTACTCCTTGCCTTCAATAAGGTGCCTTCAATAAGGTGCTGCAAGATAGCTCCAGTGAAGCTGACTTATTTGAAAGCAAATAGGAAAGAAAAAGACTGGTGTATGTACTCAAAAAGTATAATTTTCAAGATCTAAAAGAACATAACTTTCATTCAAGTACATTGTGATCATGTATCAAAGTTTTTCGCCTTCTAAGAAAGTTATGAGAAAGTTTCTTTTTCTTTTCTTTTCTTTTGCTAACTACATATATAGCTAGCAAAAGAAAAACAAACGCTGGACACAATATTGCTAAAGTCAATGAACAGTGGTTGATAGCATTCAGGGCAATTAAGCTATAACCTTTTTAAAAAGGGTCATCTTTTTACTGGACAGAAAGCATTTTCATCATTATAAGACAGAAACTCTTTGCATTGCTATCGAGCAATCATTTGCATTGCAGTTGGGCAAAAATCACTCATAGTTTATCAGTTTTCTACAATCAAACATCAGTCTTTAAAAGGTTGCAAAATATGTGAGGGCAAAGAAATAATAAATGTCCAGATGACCCTCAGATAAGCTTATTAGACAATTCCCTAAGTTGATAACGAAGATCACTCTGTCTCTCTTATTTGTTTGCTTTACTCACAAGTATTAGACTTTTTTTGTTATCAAAACATAATATTTGTACAAAATGAAGCACGTCCTGTGTGGGTCTTTGTAGAAGATCAGCAAATTTTTGCCTTACCCTAATGCTACAGCACTGATTTGAAATCCTGGCATCTTTAATTTTGAATAGAGATATTCTAGAAGAACCAGAAGCATCACAGAAAATCAGATTCACCTTGTCCATACAAGTGCCTATTCCCATTTACCCTCTTCCTTACAGAGACTCCTGGGGACTCTCATCAGCCTGGATCAGCTCTCTTTTGGGCAGCCTGGATTATTTTTTCTCTATTGTATCCCAAAGTAGAGTATCTAAGTCTGGGACTAAGAAACTGAAACTAAAGTGCAAAAACCAGATTCAAAAGGTATGATAAAGCTATATGCAAATGCTGTTGATTGTTGGCAAGCTTAGGAAGGTCATCATTTTCAAACTGATACACAGAGGACTAAGTTTTCATCAGAAGGACTTTGACTGATTAATCCTGATAGTGGTAGCACTCAAATTTTACTGCATATCAGAACTATTAGGGATCATGTTAACAGGTCAATTGCTAAGCCCCATACCTAGAAATTTAGTAGGTACAGGTTAATGCCCACTAATCTACATTTTTATAAGTTTTAATCTTCATGGATTCAGAGGCTTGTGGTCTGGGATACTACTTTAAACCATTCCTTAGGTCTATACTAGATACAAGTACTCACACCACTGTAAATGCAACGCTAGGAGAGCACACTCCTCACAGGAGGGTCTTCCCCATTCTCGCTTTGGTATCTGCCTATTAAAGACAGTGAATGAGGAAAATACAACACTGGACAAAGGATGGGGAAGCCAGGTTGGCTGATGTAAGAATTCATTTCACTATTAAGAAAGTAAATCAACTAATGGGCATCCAGCGGCTTTTTTGACCATACCTTTTCTCTTTACACTCCTTATTGAAAGGAAATGACATATAGTATAACAGTGAACACAATTTGCTATTTCTACTTTTCTGTTTTGCTAAGTGAGAATTTTACTGAACTTGTTTCTTGTTTTTCCTTCACCATTGTACATCAAATATTCTGAGCTTAGTACATTTCAGATTTAGATCATCTATTTCAGATATATAAAGGGCTATATGTAGATTGACTAAGATTAAACTGTACAAGGAATAGAAATACCTCTGAGAGAAAAGAGTGGGCCTAGGAAATTGCCTCTGGATGAACTAGTTATTTTGCATTTAGATCATTCCTATTTGGAAGGGCTGGAGATAAATGCATTTGCTGTAGTACATAATATTAAGAAAAATTATCCAATACTTGAAAAGAAGGGAAATACTCTTGCATGTTACATTGAAGCCATGCTAGAGCAGTACAGGGCATTGTAAACAACATCATGTATATGAGAAGAAGGATACATGTTTACTAGGAATCCAAGGGGTTGACTGTAGTAGAAATATTTTAACTTAATCACCTGATTCATTAGTTTATTTATGTTCTCATCTTCTTCAGGTACATTACCTCTTTCCTTCTGGGGATTGTACAACGCCCAATTCTAATGACGCGGTTCTCATTGTACATATACAGGACTGTGCTTTTCTGTTACAGTAAACTGATCCAGGGGAAAGCGTTCAATTAAAGCTGCACAAAGAATCGAACAAAAAACGTCTTCCCTAGGATTGTTTAAAAATAATATTTCAAAAGAAATCTTTTGAAATCAGGTAATCTCTCCTAGAGGTGAGAGTTGTCAGATATTCAACACAGGATTTGTTAGTTTCCTGGTAATCATTTGTGTCAAAAAAATAATTGTTAGGAAGATCATATCTCATTGCTTACACTTTGATATTGAGACTATTTTTTAATTGAGAAAATGACTCTGTCAAGGTGCAGTTAACAATTTAATTCTAAAGGGAACTAAAAGATGGAATGGGGCAATGATAACAGTGTCAGCTTTGGGCGGGAGGGATGGGTGTGACTCACACATCTGTGGGGAGCTATTCGAGTGAACCTGGGCAAATCCCTTCATCTATATAGTAAGAAAGATTACTTAAGGGTTATCCTGAGGCTCAAGTTAATTGAGGAACTAGCTTCATGCTACAAATACAATGAATGAGAATATGAGGTGAACAGAGTGAGGGGAGCTATCCTCTGGCATGTTCTATCACAGAATAATTCTTTATAACAACAGCTACCAGCTACTCACAGCATGAAATGTGCCAAGAGCCATACCATACACTTCACATATAATTGTTTATTTCATTTAACCTTACTCTCACTCTGTAACCTGGATCTTGTTATCCAAAATCGAAAGACAAATAATCTGAGGCCTAGAAAATTTGAGTAGTCTGAGTAAAGTGCCACCTGAAAGTCCGTGCCTGGCAGTGACACCAAAGCATGAGACATAAAAGGAGACGTTGACAAATTGGACTCCTCATCAGAATTAAAAATCCCTGCTCCATAAAATACCCTGGGAAAAGGACGAAAAGACAAGCTACAGACTGGGAGAAAATATTTCCAAATCATGTATCCAACAAAGGACTTCCATTGAGAATACTTAAAGAACTCTCAAAACTCAACTATTGAAACAAATAATCCAATTAGAAAATGCACAAAAGACATGTACAGACAATTCACGGAAAAAACATGAATATGGCAAATAGGTTGGGCAAAAGATGTTTAGTATCATTAGACAGGAGGGAAATGCAAGTTCAAACTACAGTAAGATGATGCAACACAACTATCAGAAGAACTAAAATTAAGCAAATAAAAGATAACACCAAATGCTGGTGAAAGTATGGAGAAACTGCATCACTCATACATCGGGAATGTAAAATGGTAGTCATTCTGGGAGCGAGTTTGTCAGTTTCTTCAAAAAAGTCAACATGTACTCACCATATAACTCATCCACTGCACTTTGGGCATTTAACCCCGAAAGCGAAAACATATATCACAAGAAAACCTATGCATGAATGCTCGTAGCAACTTGATTAATAATAGCTCAAACCTGCAAACAGCTCAGATGTTCTTCAACAGTACATCTCACGTACCTGCGCCTGAGATAATATTTCATCAAGCGAGCACACACACACACACACACACACACACTCAAGTAAGTGTATGTAAAACTAGTGAAATCGGAATATGGTCAGTTGTTTATTGATGTCACTTTGTTGTATCAATTTCTTGGTCATGTTAATTTACTATAATACATAAAATCTTACCGGGGAGAAAAGTGGGTGAAGGGTACATGGAATCTCTTTACTATCACTGTATAACTGCATGCTGATATTCAAAACTCTTAAAAATAAGTATACACTGTAGAGTAAACACCCTGTGTTCACATCTGGGACTCTGCTTATTTGGTAAGTGACACTGGGCATGTTACCTAAGCTTTCATGGCTACAGTTTCCTCATCTGGAAGATGGGAATAGCCCCAGTAGTACTTAAGTCATAGCAGTATTGATCAAGTGGTGGTAATATGTGTACAGAACTCAGTACATTGCCTAGCACAGAGTCAGCAATCAATAAATTTATTATTATTAAAATAGTAAAAAAGAGTGCTAAGATTTGAATGTGAATCTAATACAAAATTTTATTTTATTAATAGTTAAAATGATGGACATGCTGATTATTCTTTCCTCTAATTTCCTTTAAACATTATCCATATTGGGTGCCATCCCCCCAGATATTCTAATTTAGTTGGCTTGGGGTGAGTTCCCCAACAATTGGCTTTTTGTTTGTTCTTTTTTTAATGCTTCCCAGATGATTCTAATGTGCAGCCTTGGCTAAGTCCCACTAAGTGTGCATAATGGTTACGTTTTTATTTTGTTGGTTTAAAAGTTTCAAGTTGAATTAGTCCCGAGTTTGGTGACATTGCCAGTTTTGTTTTCCCTGCTGTGACTAAGGACACAGTTTCTCAGAGGAATACTCACCTAAATAATTGTAACCACCCCTGGATGCATGTGGCTTTGATGATGGGGTCATTCCTAATCCATAGGAATCAGATTGAGGGAGCATTTTCCCAGGAGGATGCTGGCACACCTCAAGGAAGAATCAGCCACCAGAGCATCGACTCTCAGTTCTGCTAAGACTGGGCAGACATGAATGAGAACACTGAGAGGAGAATTTCTCCCACAGTCACCTATGAAGGACAATTCAGGGCCTCTCTTATAGAGCAAATTATGCTTTTCCATTCATACTAGTAAAAGGCAGACAAAAGACATGGGAAATATTCTAACCAATACCACTTGGCTGCTTTTGGAAGAGAGATTTAAAAAGAAGAAAACCTCTGTTTTTCAGTTTTTTGATATTTTATGTATTCTAACAAAACAGAGGCTAGCACTATGAATTAAAAGCATTTTTTTTGTTTCACTTTCTTTTATTAAAAAAATGTCATGGAATTAATATAAGGACAATCTAACTTATTTACTTATTTCATATAGAACCTCTTGATTCCCCATCTGCCCAACCTCACGCTGAACACACACACACACTGGGGACCTTCAAAGTAGGTGCCACAATCCTCTCCCAGCCCCCTCACTGTACGTGCAGGCCATCCACCTATAAAGAGCTGAAGTGTCCTCTCCAACCTTGAACCTGGATTGGCCCTCAGACTTGCTGTGACCGCACAGCCTGTGACAGCTCCAAGTCTATCCCTTAAGAAGTTTACAAGATTCTGACTTTGTTTTTTGGAATTGTCAACAGGATGCTTGGGCCCCCCTGCTGGAAAGAGGCCATGTGGAGAGGCCTTCAAGAGGAAGTACCATCTAGAGGAAGAGGCTGTGAGCAGGGGAGTCTGGTCTCACCCCAAGTGAGAACCAAAGCCCACATGGGTGTGGGAGGCCTGCTTTGTGACCTTACAGCCCAACCCAGCACCAGCTGACTGCCACCTCCTGAGGGGTTCCTGTGAATGGTGTGGGGAGCAGGACTGTCCAGACCAACCTCAGAAGCATGAGAAATAGGAAGTCATTCTGGTTTTATGCCACTGAGTTTCAAAGTTGTTTGTTAAGCAGCCATATATAGCTGATAAACACATGCCATCTTCCTGATTTTAGGAAGAGCTGATGCAACTCATGGTCACAAATATTTTGATCAGTGCTCATTTGTACTCAGTGTCTAAGAATTCTGTTATGTTTTTCTTAAGAAACATAGCTCTTGATGTTATCAACTTAAACACACAGGAACACATAACACCAACCACCAGCACTGCCCACACCACCAGCACCACCACCAGCAAGAATAACAAAAGTAGCGACTTGCTTTGAGTGTCCAGCTGGAGAATGAGAATCAGTGATTATGTTATAGAATCAGGGATGACTCAACTCAGAGATATAAATGTTGGTTTAAACTCTGGTTTACTGTGCCTGAGATGGGTAGTTCATAGGCTCCATGGCCTGGCTACTCAAGAATGGTTCCTCAACACAGATTACACATTTATTCCCTCAATACTCTTTTTTTTTTTTTTTTGCTAAGTTATATTAATATATATTCATCAATAGATCAATCTGAAAAATGCTGACTTCTGTTAATTACACTATAGGCCTGTGGTAAAAACATGTTTGAAGACAAGCAATGTGAAGAAAGGGAGAAAACATTTCATAGTACAGATGAGATGCCACATAATACAAAGCTGAGACAGAGTAAACTTATTTTGGGCTCCAAAATCACTGGGATGTAGCCATGAAGTTAATACTCATGTTGCTGATGAAGGGTGTCAAACTGAACACTGTGGATTATTCTAGGCCATTAATAACCACAATCTGCTTGGGATAACCATGGCAACACCAGTAGCTAAGTACAGTACAATCACCGTGATTACCATAGAATTAGCACTAAACAAATGTTTATTCTTTTCCTAAACAGAAGTATTATTATGATGAGAACAGTTTCCTATTTATCCCAGGTTTTCTCCTCATCACTCCTGCTCCAAACAATGGGAGGACACATCTTTGCCTGATATTTCTTTCTGATTTCTTTTCCCAAGAACCAAGGAGGGTGCAGGGCTGGCCTTTCATTTCCCTTCCCCTCTTGCCTCAGTCTGACACACTAGAAACCATAAAACACACATTGATCCATTGATCACTATCTGGACGCCAGGATGGGATGCTATGTGCCTTGAAGCTTCAGATTCAAATAACCAACCTGAATTGCTTGTTAATTGAAATCTCGTAAATTTTGATTTCTTTAGTAGTCACAGAGCACAGCCCCACGTGCTCCCAGCATATATGCTTCATGGAGAGGGCGACACATCCAAGCCCAGGGTGTGTTACCTGCCTCTGTCCACCCTTTCATGGTGGGCACCTGACAAAGACACAGCCAGCCAAGGTGTCATGCCGAGGGCCAGCCAGTGGAAGCTGAAGTCTAGTCACAGCCTCTCTGCTTGCTGGCCTTGTGAGCCCTGACGACAGCTGGTACTCAGCTGTCCCCAAAACCCCCTTTCACAGTACCCAGCATTGCATTTCCACAGTGATTGAAGCAATTAGCTGCCGAGCGGCTGATGTACCCCGCAGAGGGCTGGTGGCTCGTCTGACACATCTGGGCACTGAAAGTAATTGAAACAGCTGCTTCTGCCCATATGGCAGCAAAAGCTGGTCATGCAGAGTCTGCTGCCTGGGCTGCACCAACCTCGGGCAAATTAGCCGTCATTAATCCCGGGATCTGACCAGCATATGCAGAACCACTAATCAAGACAGCTGGGGGCAGGGGATGCTGAGAAGAAGAGTCCCTTTAAGATTTCTAAATGACATCCCAGGTTATATATATATATATATATATATATATATATATATATATAAAATAAATAAAACACACAAATCCAAATTACAGCCTTCCTCTTCCTGAGCACTTTCACTCCCCCCTCTGCCCCCCACGCCCGACGAGGACGATCTGTGTCAGCTGGTGTCTTCTGTTAGAGATTGCTAAAATTTAGTACAACTTTCAGCTAATGTAACACTTCTCAGTGCAAGCCTGGCACCCCGTTGATTATAAATAGCTTGGCGCGTGGAGAGTGAGAATGGGGTATTGCGCAGCCTTGGTGCTCTGCTTCTGAAGCCAAGGGAACCACAGTAATCACAGCCCTGATGGGAGAAAGCGAGCCGCACCTGACCCAGGCGGGAGAGCCCAGGTGTTCTGCCTTCCCTCTGGCAGGCACGATGCTGACATTTGGAGGGATTGGGTTTCCATCTCTGGACCTCAAAGGGCTGGGCCATCCTTGATAGGGAATTTATAGACTAGGGTTTGATTGCTGCAAGTGGGCCTTGGTGACAGGTGAGAGGTCAGGTGCCACCTGGAAGGTAAAGGGGAGCTCTCTCATACGTGACACCGAGATTTATGATAGGACGGAGACTGTAGCTTCAAAAGACTGTTTTGCCTCAACTTCTGCGTTGTGGGATGGGGCAGGCGGCTGTCTCATTTACACCCTACCAACGGTGGGTGTCATTATTCAGATGGCTTGTCATTATGCCTGACAACACCCCCATGCATTAAAGAGGTGGTGCCAGAGCGTCTGGGTTGGGGTGGTGAGCGGATGTGTAATCCCAGAGGTGTGAGTGCACTGTGGGCTTTATGCACTGAGTGTGTCACTAACCCCTGAGGCCAGAGGGACAGTCCAGACATGAAGGTTCGTTTCTTTGAGAAATTTCTTAGATTGGAATAAGAAAATAGAGGTGCTGTTAGATTCATCCTCAGTTACCCTGGTTCCTGATTTCATCTCCAAATTCCACAGGGAAATACCTGCTCTGGGACAGGAGCTCTTGTCTCCACTGTCCAGGTCACCTGCCTTCCTGGTGTGGGGAATGTTGACTCTTTCTCCTGATCGTTATTCACTTGTGCTGAGTCGTCTGCTGTGATAACTAGCATAAAACGAATAATAAATAGCTCCTGCTGTATGAGACATTTACTTAATTCTTTGTTTAAATAACTTAAACAGTTGACAGAATTTTTTTTCACCAATCTTGAGGTCATTGTGATGACCATTGTTTTCTGGGACTTTAGGGACTGAAGGAGAGAGTAAAATCACCTCTCGTAAATACAGCAAAATAGCAGTTTGTCAGAATGGCTGCTTTGAAAAACATGGTTAAAGTGAAAGTAACAATTGAAAAATATTTTCTGATATATCATGAAGCCCATTGTAGTTATTATTGTGCAGGATTAATTTTTCTCTTAATGCAGACATCAATGGTCTTTTTTTACTCCCCCCCCCCCACCCGCAGATGTTCCTTTAAGTAGATTCTTGAGGGCAATGGGTATGCCTTCCACATTAACATATATACTGTTATCTTGCCCTCACTTCAGATTTATTCCATTTGACTAAATTGCTTTATTGGCCACTTAAGTACTTACTACCATTTAAAAATAATATTTGTTGCAAAGTAACAATTGCTAATACTTATTAATTTATTTATCTGACAAACATTTATTAAGGACCTACTGTGTGTCAGATCCTTGTCCTCATGGAGCCTGCAATCTAGTGAGGGGTGATAAACGCAAAATACACAGTTTGCTAACTGGCACTTATGGAAGTTAGGTTCCTTAGCCTCCCATAGAGGCAGAGAGACAGGGGCCCTATCCTCAGGGGCTGGCTGGAACAGACAGTACGGTCTGGTAGCCCTGAGTTTTCTCAGGCAGGCACTTTAAGGGGGCTAGGGTCATCTTAGGGACGTGTGGCCTTGAGCTGTTAGAAGCGATGTTAGTGTTTGTTCAAGACTTTATAGGCCAAAGTCGAGGCCTGGTTGAGAAAGGGCTCAGAGGAGCTTGACTGGAGTTTGGTAAAGGATAGAATCGTTGTTGGGTGTGGGATGGGGAGTTGTAGGAGTTGAGGCAGGAAGAAGGGGGTGATGGATGGGGTATGCTGTAAAGTCTTTGTAGATGGAAAACAACTAGAGATTTTGGGCAGTGAAGTGGACTGCTATGTTCATATATTTTAACAGAATGTGCTGACTGCTCTGAGAATTGTCTGAAAGGGACAAGGAAAGAAGTAGGAGACCAGTTAGGAGGTGACCAGGAGATGCTGTGGCTTAAATGGTCATGGTCATTTTGTAAGGGACTTGGGAGGGTTGAATCTGTGCCCATGTTGAAGGTTGAACCAAAGGACAGGCTGAGGAAGCTGATGGAAGGGGTTAAAGAGAGTCGAGCATCCTT